>NC_041730.1:121356082-121981082 GCF_004115215.2 Ornithorhynchus anatinus | reverse complement strand
CTGCTCTTTTCTTTTGTCTAATTCTCTCACTTCAGACTGCCTGCTGTGAACACCTTCTCTTTCCATGCCCGTCAACCAGTCACTCTTCCTAGATTCAAGACCGCCTAAAAGCTCATTTCTTCCAAGAAGACTATCCCGATGAAATAGAAGTGTGATGCTCTCATAATATCCCGGCTGGATAATTGTGTCAGCCTTCTCTCTGATCTCCCTCCCGTCTCTCCCCACTCCAGTCTAGTCTTCACTCCGCTGCCCGGCTCACCTTCCCGCAGAAACGCTCTGGGCCTGTCACTCCCCTTCTTAAAAACCTCCAGTGGTTGCTATAGACCTCCGCACGAAACAGAAACTTCTCACTCTAGGCTTCGAGGCCCTCCATCCCCTTGCCCCCTCCTACCACTCCTCCCTTCTCTCTTTCTACCGCCCACCCCGCACGCTCCGCTCCTCCGCCGCCCACCTCCTCACCGTCCCCCGTTCACACCCGTCCCGCCGTCGACCTCTGGCCCACGTCCTCCCGCTGTCCCGGAACGCCCTCCCTCCTCACCTCCGCCAAACTCATTCTCTTCCCCTCTTCAAAGCCCTGCTGAGAGCTCACCTCCTCCAAGAGGCCTTTCCAGACTGAGCTTCTCCTTTTCCTTCTGCTCCCTCTGCTCCCTCTCTGCTGCCCCTCCACCCTCTGCTCCCTCCTCTTCCCCCGTCACACCTCCTCAGCTAAGCCCCCTTTCCCTCTGCTCCTCCCCCTCTCCTCTCCCCTCAGCCCTGTGCTCATTTGTATATATGTTCATTACCCTATTTATTTTGTTAATGAGGTGTACATCTCCTTGATTCTATTTATCGTGATTATGTTGTCTTGTTTTTGTCCATCTGTCTCCCCCGATTAGACTGTGAGCCCATCACTGGGCAGGGATTGTCTCTATCTGTTGCCGAATTGTACATTCCAAGCGCTTAGTACAGTGCTCTGCACATAGTAAGCGCTCAATAAATACTATTGAATTGAATGAATGGTGCACTTACTTGCCCAACTCCAAAATTACCAAAACTGGACTGAGGTGTAGGAATAGGTATGTATAAAATAACAACAACAATAATAATAATAATAATGGCATTGGTTATGCACTTACTGTGTGCCAGAAGTTCTGGGGTGGGTACAAGCAAATCAGATTGAACAAAGTCCCTCTCCCACATGGGGCTCACAGTCTTATGTGTGTGGGTGTAACGTGCAGTAACAGTATTTATTAAGCACATACTATGTGCATAGCATGGGCACGGGCCTGGAAGTCAGAAGGACCTGGGTTCTAATCCCGACTCCACCACTTGTCTACTGTGTGACAAGCAGATAGCACTGTACTAAGCAATGGGAGAGAATACACGGATGGGAATCAGACGCCATCCTTGTCCCTCGTCGGACTCCCAAGCTAAAAGATGTATTTTAATTCTTGTTGCAGCCTCCTCTATTGATTGTTACATACTTGTAAATGTTTAACTCGATCATTAAATTGTAGTCTCTTGTCAGTGTTTTTTTGGTTATAAAAAGTGATCTCCTGGATCACAGGGAGTATGTCCGATTAACTCGCTTGTCATCGTGCCCAGTTCAAGGTCACCGCGCCGCCGATGGCCCAGTGGAACGAGCACTGGTCTGGCGAGCGCCGCTCTGGGATTCAGGAGACCCGGATTCTAGTCCCAGCTCTGCCTGTTGCCGGCTAATGTGAGGAAAGGTGGAAAATGCACCTCACAATGCACTGCACCCCCGGCTCCCCGGCGGGAAATGGTTGGCAGGGACAAGAGAGGCCGGCCAAGCCGCTAGGGCTGGAATGAATTCCTCCGGCAGGTTCTTACGGCGTCCCCGGCGCCCCTGACAGGGCCGTGCTCCTGTTGAAGACGAGACTGTCGATGATTGTATCTCTGCCTCTCTTTGCAGGCCGAGGGTTGTTCCATTCCCACTGCCCTGGAGATGCAAGTACTGTGGGCTCACACGGGTCTCCTGTCCAACCCCCAAGCTCAAGTGCTGGGAGCGCGGCTCCTCTACAAGTGCCAGGCCAGAAATGTAAGTCCTTCACGCTCAGGCTCTGCAAATTGGCATTAACTAGGACGATTTTGCAGATTGTACCCTTGGAAAGAGCCTCGTTTATCTACTTCACTCCAGTGGAGCCAATGTCTTTCTCCTCGTGATCGATCAAACCATCGGTGGCATTTATTGGGGATTTTATTGCGTGCAGAGCACTCTACTAAGCACTTGGGAGAGTTCAGTAGAATAGATACGATCCCCGCTTTCAAGGAGTCCGATCATCACTGAGTAAATACCCACTTCTGGGGTTTCCAGATCCCATTTCATAGTTTGTTTCAGGGTTAGCATCTTTGCTACTAATGCATCAAAGGCAGGGAAATACCTAGAGAGCTGGGCTTATATCTTTCTAAACTGTTGCCATTGTTCTCGTCTGCCCGTCTCCCCCGATTAGACTGTAAGCCCATCAAAGGGCAGGGACTGTCTCTATCTGTTGCTCATTTGTACATTCCAAGCGCTTAGCACAGTGCTCTGCACATAGCAAGCGCTCAATAAATACTATTGAATGAATAAATATTTTACCTATAACCCAGAAATCTAGCTCCTCTGTGGGGGTGAAATAATAACTGAACGATTGGCATGGCTTCCTTCCTTTCGATTCCGACGCAGACTCGGTGTGGGTCCGTAGCAAGACGTATTTTGCGCTTCAGTTTTTCTCTCTGTAAATCAGAGGTAACAGTTCTTGCCACCAAATACCACAGCTGAAGGAACTGTGCAAATGCAAAGCAAAAGTAAAAGTTTACCCTTTTTTTGTTTAGGTTAACACCTTCTGCTTAATGTTTGCTTCTCTCCTCTCCTGCGGACAGGGAACGTGTCTACTGACTCTGTTATACTGTGCTGTCGTTTACACTGTGAGCCCTTCACTGGGCAGGGATTGTCTCTATCTGTTGCCAAATTGTACATTCCAAGCGCTCGGTACAGTGCTCTGCACATAGTAAGCGCTCAATAAATACTGTTGAATGAATGGATGTACTTTATATTGTATATTGAGAAGCAGAGTGGCTTAGTGGATAGAGCACGGGCCTGGGAGTCAGAAGAACCCGGGTTCTAATCTGGCTCCGCCACAGGTCTGCTGTGTGACTTTGGGTAAGTCACTTCACTTCTCTGGGCCTCAGTTACCTCATCTGTAAAATGGGGTTGAAGAATGCCCCCATGTGGGAAAGGGACTGTGTCCAACCTGCCTGGAACAGTGCTTGGCACGTAGTAAGTGCTTTAACAAGTACCGCTATTATTATTACTCTCCCGAGCATTTAGTATAGTGCTTTGCACACAGTAAATGCTCAATAAATACCACTGATTAATTGATTCTCTTGGTATTCGAGGTTTTCACAATCACCTCTATTTTTTTCCCAAGTGAAAACTAAAAGAATTTCGTCCAAATAAGGATACTCAGCATGGAAGATTCTTGAGAAGCAGTGTAGTCTAGTAATTCATTCATTCATTTTGGTATTTGTTAAGCGCTATGTGCCAAGCACTGTTCTCAGCGCTGGGTAGATACAAGGTAATCAGGTTGTCCCGCGTGAGGCTCACAGTCTTCATCCCCATTTTCCAGATGAGGTAACTGAGGCACAGAGAAGTGAAGTGATTTGCCCAAAGTCACACAGCTGATAAGTGGTGGAGCCTGGATTAGAACCTCTGACTCCCAAGCCCCGGCTCTTTCCACTGAGCCACGCTGCTTCTTCTAGTAGATAGATCCCAGGCCTGGGGGTCAGAAGGACTTGGATTCTAATCCCGGCTCCACCACTTGTCTGCTGTGTGTGACCTTGAGCAACTCACTTAAGCTCTCTGGGCCTCAGGTACCTCATCTGTAGAATGGAATTAAGGCTGTGAGTCCTAGGTGGGACGGGGACTGTTTCCAATCTGATTAACTTGTATCTGCCCCAGCGCTTAGTACAGTGCCTGGCACATGGTGAGGGCTTAACAAATACCATAAAAAAATTCTACTGATAACGTCTCTCTTCGCTGGACTGTGTTTTTCCGTCACTTAATTAATTATTAGACTTTGCTAGTACTTTGCCCCTTAACTTGGAGTTATTTTTCTTACTAGCCTAGAAGGAATTTTATTTAAAGCTTTAAGGAACTCAAAGTTCAAGGTTTTATTATTTTACTACCTCTTTTTTTGTTAGTTTTTTCCGTTACAAAAATCCACGCCGATCTGAGATCTTCTCTATCAGGTTTATTCTAAACGACTGTTATCCCCAGTAATATTTTCATCCTACTTCAATTTGCCTGAAATTCCTGACGCCCGTCTTGCCTTATTTTTCAAGATAAGCTCAATGCTTGAGATTTTCTTTCTTCGGGATCAGTTTTGTTGTTAACTGAAATCAAGTATAGTGCTTTAGATTCTCAGTCCTAAATTCTCAGGACCAAGGCTCATCCATCAGCCGCAAGGGGAAACGCCATCACAGTTGTCATTTCATCCTCATTGCTCTGGGAGAATTATTATTATTATTAACAATAATAATAATGGTATCTGTTAAGCACTTACTATGTACCAGGTACTGTACTAACCGCTGAGGGATACAAACAGATCAAGTTGGACACGGTCCCTGTCCCATGTGGGGCTCACAGTCTCAATCCCCATTTTACGGACGAGGTCACTGAGGCAAAGAGAAGTGACTCGTCCAAGGTCACACACCAGGTAAGCGGTGGAGCTGGGATTAGAACCCATGACCTTCTGACTCCCAGGCCTGTGCTCTAGCCAGCGTGGCTCAGTGGAAAGAGCCCGGGCTTCGGAGTCAGAGGTCATGAGTTCGACTCCCGGCTCTGCCACTTAGCTGTGTGACTGTGGGCAAGTCACGTCACTTCTCTGTGCCTCAGTTACCTCATCTGTAAAATGGGGATTAACTGTGAGCCTCACGTGGGACAACCCTGTATCTACCCCAGCGCTTAGAACAGTGCTCTGCACATAGTAAGCGCTTAACAAATACCAACATTATTACTATGCTGAATTGAGGTTGTCCCCTGGCTTCCTCTTAAAACCCTTACCTAGCAGCCAATCATTGGAATTTATTGAGTGCTTGTGTGCAGAGCACTGTACTAACTGCTTGGGAGAGTACAGTACAACAGAGTTCATTCATTCAATAGTATTTATTGAGCGCTTACTATGTGCAGAGCACTGTACTAAGCGCTTGGAACGTACAAATCGGCAACAGATAGAGACAGTCCCTGCCCATTGACGGGCTTACAGTCTAATAAGGGGAGTTGGTAGATACATTCCCTCCCCACAGTGAGCTTATAGTCCAGAGGGGGAGACAGACGTTAAAATAAATCCGTAGATAGGTAATGTGGCGTTGAAGGCGGGCTGAATATCAAGTTTTTAAAGCTTCAGGTGGGCAGGGATGTTGCCTACCGACTCTGTTATACCCTCTCAAACGATGAATAGAATGCTCTGTGCACAGTAATCACTCAATAAGTTGATTGATTAAAGGATAAAGCTCCAAATGAATAGGTAACACAGAAGGGAGTGAGAATAGGGGAAATGAAAGCTTAAAAGGGGAGGATCTCAGGGAGGAGCAGGGCCTAGTGGAAAGAGCACGGGCCTGGCTCTCAGAACACCTGGATTCCAACCCCTGCTCCACAACCCTGGGCAAGTCACGTAACTTCTCAGGGCCTCAGTTTCCTCAGTTGTAGAATGGGGATTCGAAACCTGCTCTCTCTCCTCCTTAGACAGTAAGTCCCATGGGAAACAGAGACGTCGTCCAACCTGATTAATTTTTATCGACCTCAGTGCTTAGAACAGTGCTTGACACATAGTAAGCCCTTACCAAATAGAATCATTTAGAAATGGGAGGTTTTAATAATGACTTTGAAAGTGGGGTAAGATACTCTTGTCACTAAGAGAAATGGAAGAAGAACATCATCCAGGAAAGAAAGTTATATCCAGTGTATAGATCATTAACACAATATCAGTAATTCGTTTATATAAAACTTTACCTACCTTAAAGGAAGGCTGCCTCTTCTAAATTTCGGTTTTCATCACTGGCAGTTCCCTTTCTCGACAGTAGTTTCCCTTCGATCAGAAAAAAGTACAGATCTTAAATAAGAATGGATTTTCAGTGAAAAGCACTCTACGGGAATCTTAAATCATCATCTCAACAATGCCGGCCAACGGTGGTTAATGATGGAACCAGGCTGCAAAATGGAGTGAGACGCCTGACTTTTTTTTTTAAATAGCATCACCGTTCTGGTTCTTCAATCGTGACTTCTGTTTTCATTTGTCATAGTGCTTCCTTGAATATGCTCTTAGTACAGTGCTCTGCACACAGTAAGCGCTCGATAAATACGATTGAATGAATACGCTCCTCCTTGTGCATAAGAGAAAATCTGGAAACCTAAAAGCCCGCTTCTATTTGTTGCCAGAGAGTCAAACAAAAAACAAACCATAAACTGATCCAAATGTATTTTTCTTCCAACCTTAAGTGAACTGGAGCTCTTTGCTGGAGCTCAAATGGAACTGAAGCAGACAAACCCCCAAAACCTTAGAGTTCGTAGTACTGTTTTTTAAAATGAGTCAGGTCAGATCATTACAGTGAAACTGAAATGGCTTCAGTCAGCGCTGATGTGGAGTTGAATGGAGTTGATTAGTCCGAAACCAAAAATGTACTTACTCAACTCCCTGCTTTCTGCCCTTTTGTCTCTCTGGATAAAAAGAAACAAAACTACCAGATTTTGAGAGAGATATCCTCATTCTCATCCTGCTATCATTTGGATTTTCCTTTGGGTGGAACCTATGGGTGATATGAAGGATACTTTTGAAAATGCTAATATATAAGCCTGGATTTCAGCCTTCAATTATACCCCTCGAAGAACCTTTCGTTTTTATGGCCCATGGTCCCAGTGAGCCATCCTCGTCTAGTCGCCCCAAGTGAATCTAGGTGAACAGATGACCTACAAGATGCAGCGTCTAATCCTTGTGATCGAGTGCCTTCTAAATCCTGACTGTTTAATCCACTCCCCAGAATTGACAAGGCCATCTCTTAGGGAGATTTGGGGACTGGAGTTACTTGGGGCTGCTGGGGCAGGAGGAAGAGTGGATTCAAGAGAGGAAGGTCACCCTTAAATCTCTCCCCCTGCTCTCGTGGGTGGCACAACTCCCAGTTTACTGTGGGCAAGGCCATTTGGAGATAGCTGGGGTCCCTTAGACAGTAGGGTCGTTTGTGGTATTTCCCGATTGGGATGAGGAGGCGGTGACAGAGGTAACCACCCCGCTCCATCCTTCCCAGAGCTGTTAGAGGTCCCAGGGGTGCCAGGTCTCCCAGAGAATTGGACTCAGTATGACCGTTGCCATTTTGAGCTGGGAAATGGGGAAGGAGGAACAAGGAAGTCACTGGCCCTGGATGCTTGACCACTCCTGCCTTCCTCCCGGCCCCTGACGTGCACGCTCTTGGTGGCCGACGGGTCCAGGGGTCCCTAATAATAATAATAACGATGTTGGTATTTGTTAAGCGCTTACTATGTGCCGAGCACTGTTGTAAGCGCTGGGGTAGACGCGGGGGAATCAGGTTGTCCCACGTGGGGCTCACAGTCTTCATCCCCGTTTTACAGATGAGGTAACTAAGGCACCGAGAAGTGAAGTGACTTGCCCAAAGTCAGCTGACAAGTGGCCGAGCCGGGATTCGAACCCATGACCTCTGACTCCGAAGCCCGTGCTCTTTCCACCGAGCCACGCTGCTTCTCCCTAGGATGCAGGGCCCGGGCCATTTGTCTCAGTTGACCCTACCGTAGGGATGAGCGGCCCTGGGAGATTTTGTTAGCAAGGGAGAAATCACCCCATCCTCTCGTGGATGGAGGCGGATGCGTGCGGGGAATGGCCTAGGCATTGGCAGCCCTAGTTAAAGTGCAAGGAGACCCCAAGGTTCGAAGAAATCACCCGCAATTTCTGATATCTGAAGAGTTGTGGTTGCCTCTTGGGTTTGGCAACTTTTGCCTTGCATTTAGTGTCCCACTTTTCCTGACCCCGGTTTAGTTTCAGCTGCAGCCTAAAAGCCCTCAAAGTGCTTCTTCAATTCGTTTGTTATGACCAGAGAAGAGTAGCCTATCTTTACGTATTTACCCTCCAAAACTTTTCTCTGCATGCTTACACTATTGGATTTTGTTCAATTTGTGGTCCACAGAGCCTCACAGGTATTTTTCTTCCGTGTTTCCCCATCCTTATCCATTTTGCATCAATCACTCGGTGGTATTGAACCCATTATGGGGAAGCAGCGTGGCTCAGTGGAAAGAGCCCGGGCGTCGGAGTCAGAGGTCATGGGTTCGACTCCCGGCTCTGCCACTTGTCAGCTGTGGGACTGTGGGCATGTCACTTCGCTTCTCTGGGCCTCAGTTCCCTCATCTGTAAAATGGGGATTAAGACTGTGAGCCCCACCCGGGACAACCCGATTACCCTGTATCTCCCCCAGCGCTTAGAACAGTGCTCTGCACATAGGAAGCGCTTAACAAATCCCAACATTATATTGAACCCATTATGGGGAAGAGCAGCGCACTGAGTGCTTGAGATCAATCAGACAGTGGTATTTCCTGAGCGCTTACTATGTGCAAAGCTCTGTACTGAGCACCTGGGTACTGAGCACCTGAGTACCCTCCCCCGATTAGACCGTAAGCCCGTCAAACGGCAGGGACTGTCTCTATCTGTTGCCGATCTGTCCGTTCCAAGCGCTTAGTCCAGCGCTCTGCACATAGTAAGCGCTCAATAAATACTATTGAATGAATTAAAATGAATTACAGATAGGGGAAATAGAAGAGTAGAAGGACATTTACCTAAGTGCTGTAAGGAGCGGGACTACAGCAGGAATACTATTCAGGCTTGAGCCAAAAAGGAAAGTCTGGGAGTGGAAATGGCCCAAGGGTCTCTGTGGGACTTGTAGTTTCTTTGCCGGGATGAATGATCTTAAGAGAAGTTAAGAGTTGGCTGTCAGGTGTGCACCTCTCGGAACACTGAACCTGCATCGTCTTCCTTCTTGCAGTTATCCGTTCGCGTTACTGAGGTATCGTTGTCGACCTCCGTGACCTTCACTGACATCACGCGGAGGCCAGAGCCTCCACGCGGCCAACCCAAGAAGGAATGGAAACTGCCATTCGACTTCTTCTTTCCCTTCAAAGCCGCGTTCAACGGAGGGGCGGACTCTTCGCGAGACCTGCTTACGGCCTCTGTCCTATCCTGTTTGTTGTTCCACCGCGTTCTCGGCCTGGAGATGAGATGAAGGAGAAGAATCAGATTCTGAAAATCCTCAAAATGGGAACGGTGACGCGGTGGCTTGCTCCATCGGGGGATTCATTCAGATTCCTTCCCGGATTTGAAAAGAGGGAAGGGTTTGGGGCAGTAAAGGGCAAAAGGAAAGGGGCCACTGGACAGGAAACAGTGGGGATTTTAGAGGAAATAGGTGAGAACAAAAATGTCACTCAGCTTGGCTTTCTCCTTTAGGTCTGGTAAGGCGCTGCCAATGTGCCTTTCTGAGTGCGGAGGGGAGAAAAGTGTCCACCCTCCTTCTCTTGCACTCTCCACCTGAACCAGATCTGACTTCACCTGCCGACTGCCGCTCCCTGTGAATTCTCTGAATTCGGTAGCGTTCCTTCTTCGGAGTAAAACAGGTCCGACAAAAACGAGTTAACCAGGCAGACTCAACCCGTCTATCATTCGATCGCTTTTATTGAGCACTGTACTGAGCACTTGGGAGAGTGCAGCAGAATTAATAGACATGACCCAGCCTTCAAGGAAGCTTATAGTCCAGCAGGAGAGATGGACACATATATTGCAGATTGGAGGAAGCAGTAGAGCGTAAAAGATAGGTACATAGGTGCTATAGGGGAATTGCCTCGTAACTCCTGCCCTCACCAGCCAGTGGGCTCCTCTCCTATCCACAGTCTCCCAAAAAGGCATAAAAGGAAAAAGAGAATTTCCCAGCATCTTCCCAGGCGAAGGAATTCCAGCACACCTGGACAACAGCGCCCTTCTTCCTTTCCTACAGGAGTGAGAGGAAGGAAAAATGGGGTAGTCTATGTGTCTCGGCTGGTTTTGTGAAAAGGGTTTCCCTGGAGTCAGTATCATAAATGTATTTACGTAAAGAAGCGACGATCTCACTGATAAAAACACTAGAACGGGAGTCGAGACCTGGGTTCTGTTTTTCTGATTCATTCTCTCAAGGCCTCGGGGAATTTTTAATAAAGATTCCGATATAATCCAATCGTGTTATAATGTTTCTACTACGAGGCAATTTAATAATAATAACCGCGGTGTTTGTTAAGCACTTACCGGGCGCCAGGCACTGTACTAAGCGCTGAGGTAGATGCAAGTTAATCGGATTGGACACGGTACCTGACCCGCCTAGAGCTCACGGTCTTAACCCCCATTTTACAGATGAGGTGACCGAGGCGCAGAGAAGTGAAATGACTCGCCCAAGACCACACAACGGACTAGTGGTGGAACCGGTGTTGGAACCCAGGTCCTTCTGACTCCCAGGCCCTCGCTCTAACCACCGGGCCACACCGCTGTAGTATCTTCCTATATGTGATCATGGGAATGAGGCATCCGGTTCACTATTCCGTTTTTGACAGTGGCATCAAAAGATGCTTCTAATCCCGCCTCCGCCACTTGTCTGCTGTGCGACCCTGGGCGAGTCACTTGACTTCTCTGTGCCTCAGTGACCTCACCTGGAAAATGGACCCTAAGACCGGGAGCCCCACGTGGGATGACCTGATTACCCTGTATCTCCCCCAGCACTTAGAACAGTGCTTGACATATAGTAAGCGCTTAACGAATTCCATCATCATCATCATCATTATGATTATTATTATTTCAGTACCGGGCACATAGAAGCAGCGTGGCTCAGTGGAAAGAGCCCGGGCTTCGGAGTCAGAGGTCATGGGTTCGACTCCCGGCTCCGCCACTCGTCAGCTGTGTGACTGCGGGCAAGTCGCTTCGCTTCTCTGGGCCTCAGTGACCTCATCTGTAAAATGGGGATTAACTGTGAGCCTCATGTGGGACAACCTGATGATCCAGCGCTTAGAACAGCGCTCTGCACCTAGTAAGCGCTTAATAAATACCAACATTATTATTAGTAGTAAGCACATAACAAATACCATCGAACTGTGCTCGACGAAATAAGCTTGAGAGTTCGAGATTTTTCATGTGATTTTAAAGGTTGACCATTTATGATTTCTCCATTTTTAAAGTTGTTCTTACACTTAAGGAACACCCTTTTCATTGACCATGTATGATTTCTCCATTTTTAAAGTCATACACTTAAGGAACACACTTTTCAAGCATTAACATTCATTCAGTCAGTCAGTCAGTCATATTTATTGAGCACTTACTGTGGTATCTGTTAAGTGCTTCCTAAGTGCCAAGCACTGTTCTAAGGGCTGGGGTAGGTACGAGGTAATCGGGTTGTCCCACGTGGGGCTCACCGTCTTCATCCCCATTTTACAGGTGAGGGAACCGAGGCACAGAGAAGTTAAGTGACCCGCCCAGAGTCTCACGGCGGACAAGTGGAGGAGCCGGGATTAGAATAATAATAATACTAACGGGGGCATTTGTTAAGCGCCTACTAGGTGCCGAGCACTGTTCTAAGCGCTGGGGTAGACACAAGGGAATCGGGTTGTCCCACGTGGGGCTCACCGTCTTCATCTCCATTTTACAGATGAGGGCACTGAGGCCCAGAGAAGTGAAGTGACTCGCCCCCAGTCACCCAGCTGACGAGCGGCGGAGCCGGGATTCGAACCCATGATCTCTGACTCCAAAGCCCGTGCTCTTTCCACTGAGCCACGCTGCTTCTCTAACCCATGACCTCTGACTCCCCAGCCCGGGCTCTTGCCACTAGGCTTTGCTGCTTCTTTAGAAGGGGCAGGATGGAGGGAGGACTGGGGTGGGGTGGTGGAAATTTTAGGGACATCACGCCTGATAGAGACAGCCAACTTACTTGTCTTCCCTGATGAGGTGCACACCTGCCAAGCCCAGCTCCTACAAACTCCATGGCCTAGTCCTTAAACCACAGGCCTGGGAGTCAAAAGGACTTGGGTTCTAATCCCGCCTCTGCCGCTCGTCTGCTGGGGGACCTTGGGCAAGTCACTTCACTTTTCTGGGCTTCAGGTACCTCATCTGCAAAATGGGGATTAAGACTGTGAGCCCTGTCTAGGACATGGCTCGTGTTCGACCTGATTAGCCCCCAGCGCAGAGAAGCAGCGTGGCTTCGTGGCAAGAGGGCAGGCGTGGGAGTCAGAGGATGCGGGTTCTAATCCCGCCTCCGCCACTTGTCTGCTGCGTGACTCTGGGCAAGTCGCTTGACTTCTCTGTGCCTCAGTGACCTCATCTGGAAAAGGGGGATTAAGACTGTGAGCCCCACGTAGGAAAGGGACTGGGACCGCGTCCAACCTGATTATCTTCACTCTACTTCTCTGGACATGTTAGCCTGTATCTACCCCAGCGCTTAGAACAGTGCTTTTGTTCTCGTCTGTCCGTCTCCCCCGATTAGACCGTAAGCCCGTCAAAGGGCAGGGACTGTCTCTATCTGTTACCCATTTGTCCATTCCAAGCGCTTAGTACAGTGCTCTGCACATAGTCAGCGCTCAATAAATACTATTGAACGAATGAATGCTTGGCACATAGTAAGCTCTTAACGAATACGATCATTATTATTTTTACAGTACCTGGCACATAGTGGGCACCTAACGAATACCGTCATTCTTCTTCTTCTTCTTACAGTACCTGGCACGTAGTAAGCGCCTAAGAAATACCATTTATCAAATGGGTCCTGGACCTGTGTCCCAGGAAGTCCATGGGGAAAAATCCCTTAATTTAATTTAAAAATCCCTTAATTTGCCTAACTGGGGCAAATTTCTCCATCTTTCAAACGGGAAGAATGATGTGAACCTCTCCAACCGGCCCCAGCGGGTGACCGATAATAAAGTGGACAGTTCTGTACGGATTCAGGTTGCGGATCGTTAGGCGGATCGAAAGCTTCTGCGGACAGGCAGGGGGAGGGGCAGACCCTGATCCCTTTTTAATAATAGTAATTATGGTATTTTTTAAGCACTTGCTCTGTGCCGAGGACCGGTCTAAGCACCGGGGGAGATACAGTCCCCGTCCCGCATGGGCTCACGGTTTCAATCCCCATTTTACAGATGAGGTAACTGAGGTACGGAGAAGAAGATTGAAGCTAATCAGGTTGGACTCGGTCCCTTTCCCACCTGGGGTTCACAGTCTTAATCCCCATTTTACAGATGAGGTAACTGAGGTACGGAGAAGTAGATTGAAGCTAATCAGGTTGGACTCGGTCCCTTTCCCACCTGGGGTTCACAGTCTTAATCCCCATTTTACAGATGAGGTAAGTGAGGCACGGAGAAGTGAAGTGACCTGCCCAAAATCACACAGCAGACATGTGGCAGAGGCTGCTTCTCCAGCAGAATCCACTCCGCCTTAATCCTCAACCGTCTGGCTGCTCCTGACCCTGAGGGTTATTCATTCATTCAATCATTTATTGAGCACTTACTGTGTGCAGGGAACTGTACTAAGCGCTTGGAGTGTACAGTTTGGCAACAGATAGAGACAATCCCTGCCCAACGACAGCCTCGCAGTCTAAAAGGGGGAGACAGACGAGGAAACAAAACAAGTAGGCAGGATTAGGCTCCTTTCATTCGTTCAGTAGTATTTATTGAGCGCTTACTATGTGCAGAGCACTGGACTAAGCGCTTGGAATGGACAATTCGGCAACAGATGGAGACAATCCCCGCCCAGTGATGGGCTCACAATCTAATCGGGGGAGAAGGACAGCAGAGCAAACAGAACAAAACAAAAACAAGACGACATCATCACGATAAGTAGAATCAAGGGGATGTACATATTATTAACAACATAGATAGGGGAAAGAGTCCGGGCTTGGGAGTCAGAGGTCATGGGTTCGAATCCCGGCTCTGCCGCTTGTCATCTGTGTGACCGTGGCAAGTCACTTCACTTCTCTGTGCCTCAGTTACCTCATCTGTCACATGGGGATGAAGACTGTGAGCCTCACGTGGGACGACCTGATGACCCTGTATCTCCCCCAGTGCTTAGAACAGTGCTCGACACCTAGTAAGCACTTAACAAATACCAACATTATTCTTATGATTAAATAGGGTAATAAATAATATATGCAAATGGGCACAGTGCTAAGGGGAGGGGAAGAGGGAAGGGGGAGGAGCAGAAGGTGGGGTATGGAGGGGAGCGGGAGCAGGGGGAAGGGGGCTAAGCTGAGGGAAGGGGAAGGGGGAGGAGCGGAGGGAAAAGGGGGGACCACAGTCTGGGAAGGCCTCCTGGAGGAGGTGAGCTCTCAGTAGGGCTCTGAAGAGGGGAAGAGAGTGAGTTTGGCGGAGGTGAGGAGGGAGGGCCTTCCGGGACCGTGGGAGGACGTGACCAAGGGGTCGACGGCGGGACAGGCGAGAACGGGGGTCGGCGAGGAGGTGGGCGGCGGAGGAGCGGAGCGCGCGGGATGGGCGGTGGAAAGAGAGAAGGGAGGAGAGGTAGGAGGGGGCGAGGGGATGGACAGCCTCGAAGTCCAGAGTGAGGAGTTTCTGTTTGGTGCGGAGGTCGATAGGCAACCCCTGGAGGTTTTTAAGAAGGGGAGCGACAGGCCCAGAGCGTTTCTGCGGGAAGATGAGCCGGGCGGCGGAATGAAGAATAGACTGGAGCGGGGAGAGACGGGAGGAAGGGAGGTCAGAGGGGAGGCTTTGGGAACACTACCTAACCATGGTTTTCTGACCTTGGCGGAGTCGGGATTAGAACCCACGACCTCTGACTCCCAAGCCCGTGCTCTTGCCACCGGGCCACGCCGCTTCCCATTTCCCGTTCCTTTTTCATTAACCACTGAAGATTTGGGCAGGGTGGAGCGGTGGCGTGGCAGGATGTGGTGACGATGGAGTTCTGCGCTCACTCATCCTCAGATGGAAGATCAAGTTTCATGAGACCTCCCCGCCAGGAGGCCTTCCCAGACTGAGCCCTCCTTTTCCCTCCACCTCTCCTTCCCTCCCCACAGCCCTACTGTATATTTGTAGTGTGCCTTACTGTAGCATGTTGCTATATTTGTGATCTCGCTTTTTATTGTTTATTGTCGTCAGATTTTGAATTTGATCAGGTCGCCCCTTAATCGAGTCTACCCCCGACCCTGGTCATCACCCCTTTTATTAACACGACGATATTGTATCATACTGTATCATGTTGCTATATTAGCACCACTGTATTGTATCATATTGTATCATGTTGCTATATTACCGATTTCGTTTATTACTGTTTATTGTTGTCAGTGCTGCCACCCACCTCTCTGGCCTCGCCATGTCCCTCCTCCCCCCTCCCGCCCCTTCCTATCCTCCCCTTCCCCTTCCCCTTCCCCTCTCTCGCTCAGCTCTTTCCCGCTCTCTCCTCTGTCTCCTCCCCCCCTCCTCTCTCCCGCCCTAGAACCCCACTTTACCAGCGCTACCCCTCTTCCCCCTCCCCCTACTCTTCCCCCCACCAAACCCCCTCTTCACCCCCTCCCCCCTTCTCTCTTCCCCACCCATGCCCCATCCCAGTCCTCTTGTCCCACCGCCACCCCTCATCCCCCTCTCCTCGTCCAGGGCCCCGTGGCGCAGTGGAAAGAGCACGGGCTTTGGAGTCAGGGCTCATGAGTTCGAATCCCAGCTCTGCCACTTGTCGGCTGTGTGACTGTGGGCAAGTCACTTAACTTCTCTGGGCCTCAGTTCCCTCATCTGTAAAATGGGGATTAAGACTGTGAGCCCCACGTGGGGTAACCTGATTCCCCTATGTCTACCCCAGCGCTTAGAACAGTGCTCGGCACATAGTAAGCGCTTAACAAATACCAACATTATTATTATTATTATTATTATCACCTCCTTCCCATCCAAACCCTCCCCTCCCCCCGCCCTTCCCCCTCTCCCCCCCTTGCACCCACAGCTACTTTCAAGTGTGGCCTCTGGAACCCCCGCTCTGTTACAGGCAAGCTACCTTTCATCCATGACCTTTTCCTCTCCCGCTCTCTCCTCCTCCTCGCCCTTTCGGAAACGTGGCTCTCTCCCGAAGACACGGTCTCCGCCGCCGCTCTCTCCGGCGGAGGCCTCTCCTTCTCCCACTCCCCCAGACTCACCGGTAAGGGAGGAGGCGTCGGCTTCCTCCTCTCGCCCCGATGCCGCTTCCGCACTATCCCTCCTCCCCCCTCCCTCTCCTTCCCCTCCTTCGAAGCCCATATCGTTCGCCTCTACCACCCACTCCAGTTACTTGTCGCCGTCATCTACCGCCCTCCCGGTCCCACCTCCGACTTCTTCAACCACCTTGACCCCTTTCTCACCTTCCTTCTCTCCTTCTCTCTGCCCACTCTGATCCTCGGAGACTTCGACATCCATACGGACGTACCCGACGACTCCTCTGCCGCCCGCCTGCTATCCCTCCTCGACTCTGCCGACCCCCTCCTCCACCATACCGCGCCCACTCACCGACTCGGTCACACCCTCGATCTCGTCATCTCCTACCGCTGCACTATCTCCTCACTCACCAACTCTGAAATCCCTCTCTCGGACCATAACCTTCTCACCCGCCTCATCTCTCACACTCCCTCCCCCTGCAAATCTTCGCTACTGCCCCACAGAGACCTCCGCTCTCTCGATCCCATCCGTCTTTCCAATAGCATCTCGCCTCACCTTGCCGCCCTGTCCTCTCTTCCCACTCTCGACGATCAGGTCTCCGCTCTCGACTCCACCCTCTCTACTCATCTCGACTCTCTCGCCCCCCTTTCCCTCCGCCGCTCTCGCGCCACTAACCCACAGCCCCGGATCACCTCCTCCGTCCGCCTCCTACGCTCCTATGCTCGAGCTGCTGAGCGCCGCTGGCGAAAGTCCAAGCACCAAGCCGACCTCACACACTTCAAATTTATCCTTTCCTGCCTTAACTCTGCCCTCTCCTCCGCCAGGCAAAGCTTCTTCTCCTCCCTCATCGACACCCATGCCCGTCACCCCCGCCGATTGTTCCGGACCTTTAACTCTCTCCTTAGGCCCCCTGTTCCTCCCCCTCCCCCATCTCTCACCCCTAATGATCTGGCCACCTATTTCCTCACGAAAATCAACACGATCAGGTCTGAGCTCCCCAAAGTCACCCCTCCGCCTCTCCCCTCCCCCCCAACAACCCCCTCCCCTACTTTCCCATCCTTCCCTGCAGTATCCTCAGAGGAGATCTCCTCCCTCCTCGCGAGTGCCACCCCCTCCACCTGCGCCTCGGACCCCATTCCCTCTCACCTTCTTAAAACCATCGCCCCTGCCCTCCTCCCTTCCTTAACTTCTATTTTTAACCACTCAATCTCCAAGGGCTCCTTCCCCTCTGCCTTCAAACACGCCCACGTCTCCCCCATCCTAAAAAAACCCGCTCTTGACCCCACTTCCCCCTCCAGTTATCGTCCTATCTCCCTACTACCCTTCCTTTCCAAAATCTTAGAACGAGTCGTCTACAATCGATGCCTAGAATTCCTTAACTCCCATTCTCTCCTAGACCCCCTCCAATCTGGCTTCCGTCCCCTCCACTCTACCGAGACTGCTCTCTCTAAGGTCACCCATGACCTCCTTCTTGCCAAATCCAATGGCTCCTACTCCATTCTGATCCTCCTTGACCTCTCTGCTGCCTTTGACACCGTCGACCATCCCCTCCTCCTCCATACCTTATCTCACCTTGGCTTCACGGACTCTGTCCTCTCCTGGTTCTCCTCTTACCTCTCTGGCCGATCATTCTCGGT
Organism: Ornithorhynchus anatinus; assembly: GCF_004115215.2. Lineage (NCBI taxonomy): Eukaryota > Metazoa > Chordata > Mammalia > Monotremata > Ornithorhynchidae > Ornithorhynchus > Ornithorhynchus anatinus. The sequence continues at coordinate 121,963,286 of NC_041730.1, read as the reverse complement.
CTCCTACGCTGGAGCCTCCTCCCCCTCCCATCCTTTAACTGTTGGAGTTCCTCAAGGGTCAGTCCTTGGCCCTCTTCTGTTCTCCATTTACACTCACTCCCTCGGTGAACTCATTCGCTCTCACGGCTTTGACTACCATCTCTACGCAGATGACACGCAGATCTACCTCTCCGCCCCTGTCCTCTCCCCCTCCCTTCAGGCTCGCATCTCCTCCCGCCTCCGGGACGTCTCCACCTGGATGTCTGCCCGCCACCTAAAACTCAACATGAGCAAGACTGAGCTCCTCATCTTCCCTCCCAAGCCCGGTCCGCTCCCAGACTTCTCCATCACCGTGGATGGCACGACCATCCTTCCCGTCCCGCAGGCCCGCAATCTCGGTGTCATCCTTGACTCGTCCCTCTCGTTCACCCCACACATCCTATCCATTACCAAGACCTGCCGGTTTCACCTCTACGATATCGCCAAGATCCGCCCTTTCCTCTCCACCCAAACGGCTACCTTACTATTACGGGCTCTCGTTATATCCCGGCTAGACTACTGTGTCAGCCTTCTCTCTGACCTCCCTTCCTCCTCTCTCGCCCCGCTCCGGTCTATTCTTCACTCCGCTGCCCGGCTCATCTTCCCGCAGAAACGATCTGGGCATGTCACTCCCCTTCTTAAACAACTCCAGTGGTTGCCTATCGACCTCCGCTCCAAACAAAAACTCCTCACTCTAGGCTTCAAGGCTCTCCATCACCTTGCCCCTTCCTACCTCTCCTCCCTTCTCTCTTTCTACCGCCCACCCCGCACGCTCCGCTCCTCTGCCGCCCACCTCCTCGCCGTCCCTCGGTCTCGCCTATTCCGCCGTCGACCCCCGGGTCACGTCCTCCCGCGGTCCTAGAACGCCCTCCCTCCTCACCTCCGCCAAACTGATTCTCTTTCCCTCTTCAAAACCTTACTTAAAAATCACCTCCTCCATGAGGCCTTCCCAGACTGAGCTCCTCTTCCCCCTCTACTCCCTCTGCCATCCCCCCTTCACCTCTCCGCAGCTAAAGCCTCATTTTCCCCTTTTCCCTCTGCTCCTCCACCTCTCCCTTCCCATCCCCACAGCACTGTACCCATCCGCTCAACTGTATATATTTTCGTTACCCTATTTATTTTGTTAATGAATTGTACATCGCCTTGATTCTATTTAGTTGCCATTGTTTTTACGAGATGTTCTTCCCCTTGACGCTGTTTAGTGCCATTGTTCTTGTCTGTCCGTCTCCCCCGATTAGACTGTAAGCCCGTCAAACGGCAGGGACTGTCTCTATCTGTTGCCGACTTGTTCATCCCAAGCGCTTAGTACAGTGCTCTGCACATAGTAAGCGCTCAATAAATACTATTGAATGAATGAATGAATGTATATTATTTATTACTCTATTTTATTAATGATGTATCTATCTATCTATCTATCTATCTATGATTCTATTTATTTTGATGGTATTGATGCCAGACTATTGTTTCGTTTTGTTGTCGGTCTCCCCCATTTAGACTGTGAGCCCGTTGCTGGGCAGGGATTGTCTCTATCTGTTGCCGAATTGCAGAGAAGTAGCGTGGCTCAGTGGAAAGAGCCCGAGTTTGGGAGTCAGAGGTCATGGGTTCGAATCCCGGCTCTGCCACCTGTCAGCTGGGTGACTTTGGGCAAGTCTTTTCACTTCTAGGGCCTCGGTTCCCTCATCTGTAAAATGGGGGTGAAGACTGCGAGCCTCACGTGGGACAATCTGATTACCCCGGATCTACCCCAGCGCTTAGAACAGTGCTTGGACATAGCGAGAGGCAGCGCGGCTCAGTGGAAAGAGCTCGGGCTTGGGAGTCAGAGTTCATGGGTTCGAATCCCGGCTCTGCCACTTGGCAGCTGGGTGACTGTGGGCAAGTCGCTTCACTTCTCTGGCCCTCAGTTACCTCATCTGTAAAATGGGGGATTAACTGTGAGCCTCACGTGGGACAACCTGATTACCCTGTATCTACCCCAGCGCACAGAACAGTGCTCTGCACATAGTAAGCGCTTAACATATACCAACATTATTATTATAGTGAGTGCTTAGCAAATAGCTATATTATTATTATTATTATTAATGAATGGATGGGTGAATGAATTAATTAATAGGTGAATAAATGGAAGGATGGGTAAATGAATGGATGGGTGGATGAATGAATGAATGGATGGATGGATGGATGGATGGATGGATGGATGGATGGATGGATGGATGGATGGATGGATGGATGGGGTGAGTGAATGGATGGATGCGTGGGTGGCTGGATGGGTGGGTGGATGAATGGATGGGTGGGTGGGTGGATGGATGGAGGGGTGAGGGAATGGATGGATGCGTGGGTGGCTGGATGGGTGGGTGGATGAATGGATGGGTGGGTGGGTGGATGGATGGAGGGGTGAGGGAATGGATGGAGGGGTGAGGGAATGAATGGATGGATGGATGGGTGGGTGGGTGAATGGATCGGATGGGTGGGTGGATGGATGGGTGAATGAATGGATGGGTGAATGGATGAATGGATGGATGGATGGATGGATGGATGGATGGATGGATGGATGGATGGATGGATGGATGGATGGATGGATGGAAGGAAGGAAGGATGAGTGAATGGGTGGGTGAGTGAATGAATGAATAAATGGCTGGCCGGCCGGATGAATGAATGCACGCACGCATGCACGCCCGAGGGCAAGAAAGAGAGCGGGGAAAGCGGGCGCGGCGGGGGGCGGGCCGGGTTCGGGGGGCGGGCCCGGGGGGGGGGGGGGGGGGGAGGGGGCGGGAGGCGGGTCCGGACACGTGGAGCGCGGCGCCGGCTCAAGGCGGCCGCTTAGGCCCGAACGGCGGCGGCCTCTCTGCGCTGGCTCGGAGCGGGGCGGCCCCCGGGCCCTCACCCCCCGGACCCCCCGGACCCCCCGGACCCCCCGGACCCCCCGGACCCCCCCGGACCCCCCCGGACCGCCCAACGGGTCGCGCACAGTCGGCTCCCGGAGCAGGTAGGGGCGGGGCGGGACCGGCCGAGCCAACGCCGCCACCATCTAGGCCTAGCTGAGCGCTCCCGCCCGCGGGGACTCATTCGATCCGTAGTATTTATTCATTCACTACTATCTACTGAGCGCCTCCTCGGTGCCGAGCACCGGACTGAGCGCTCGGAGTGGACAGATGGGGTAACCGAGACGCTCCCCGCCCTCTGACGGGCTCACGCTCTAAGCGGGGGGGGGGGAGGGGGGGGTCAGACGAGAAAACGGGCAATAAAGAGAGTCGGGACGCGGAACGGGCCTCGTGTTCGTACCGGTTAAGCGCTCACTACGGGCCCGGCACTGTACTGAGCGCCCGGGGGGTGGGGAGGGGAGACACCCCCGGGGTCATCGGGCCGGCCCACGCCAGCCTCCCCATTCTCCAGAGGAGGAGACTGAGGCCCAGAGAAGGGAAGTGACTTGGCCCGCAGGCAGAGCCCGGGCTGGGGAGCCGGAGCTCGTTCATTCATTCGGTGGTATTTAATAATAATAATAATAATAATAATAATGTTGGTATTTGTTTTTGCGGAGCACTGTTCTAAGCGCTGGGGTAAGCACAGGGGAATCGGGTTGTCCCACGTGGGGCTCCCCGTCTTCATCCCCATTTTACAGATGAGGGAACCGAGGCACAGAGAAATGAAGTGACTCGCCCACAGTCCCACAGCCGACAAGTGGCAGAGCTGGGATTCGAACTCATGAGCCCTGACTCCCAAGCCCGTCCTCTTTCCACTGCGCCACGATGTGCAGAGCGCTGGACTAAGCGCTCGGGACGGACAGTTCGGCCACAGAGACAGACCGTCCCTGCCCCACGACAGGCCCGCAGTCTAAAAGGGGGAGACAGAAGGGCAAAAACAACAACCCCGGCTCTGCCCCTTGGCAGCTGGGTGACTCTGGCCCAGTCGCTTCTCGGGGCCTCACCGACCTCCTCTGGAAAATGGGGATGAAGACGTGGGACGACCTGATCGCCTGGAATCCCCCCAGCGCTTAGAACAGTGCTCCGCACATCGGAAGCGCTTAACAAATGCCAACATTATTAGTATCATTACCTGGATGCTACTAATCCCTCCTCTGCCGGGCCACTTTGGGCAGCACCTCCTCCAGGAGGCCTTCCCAGACCGAGCCCCCCCCCCCTTCCCTCCGCTCCTCCCCTCAGCGCTGTGCTCATTTCTATATATTATTTATCACCCCGTTTATTATCTGAATGAGGTGGGCGTCCCCTCGATTCTATTTATCTTTATAATGTTGTCGGGTTCTTCTGTTCTGCTTTGCTAATAATAATAATAATTATGGCGTTTGTTAAGCGCTTACTAGGTGCCAAGCACTGTTCTGAGCGCTGGGGGAGATCCAAGGTCATCAGGCTGTCCCACGTGGGGCTCCCGGTCCTCATCCCCATTTGACAGATGAGGTCACAGAGGCCCAGAGAAGTGAAGTGACTTGCCCAAAGTCACGCAGCTGGCAAGCGGCCGAACCGGGTTTTGGACCCACGACCTCTGACTCCCAAGCCCTTGGTCTTTCCGCTGAGCCACGATGATAATAATAATGTTGGTATTTGTTAAGCACTTGCTTTGTGCCAAGCATTGTTCTAAGCACTGGGTGAGATACAGGGTGATGAGGTTGTCCCACGTGGGGCTCCCAGTCTTCATCCCCATTTTACAGATGAGGGAACCGAGGCACAGAGAAGTGAAGTGATTTGCCCAAAGTCACACGGCCGATAAGTGGCGGAGCTGGGATTAGAACCCGTGATCTCTGACTCCCAAGCCCAGGCCCTTTCAACTGAGCCACCCCAGCGCTTAGGACAGTGCCCGGCACATCGTTAAGCACTTAAGAAATGCCATCTTTATCATTATTATTATTATTATTTCCCCCTGAGGGCCTTTCCCCCCTCATAACAGAGTGGAGTCGGGGTTCAGTGTGGCCACCTCTTGGAGGACAGAGAAGAAAATTGGTGGCTCAGTGGCAAGAGCCCGGGCTCGGGGGTCAGAGGTCGTGGGTACGAATTCCGCCTCCGCCGCTTGTCAGCTGCCTAACTTTGGGCAAGTCGCTTCACTTCTCGGGGCCTCAGTTCCCTCATCTGCAAAATGGGGATGAAGACGGTGAGCCCACGTGGGGCAACCTGATGGCTTTGTATCTCCCCCAGTACTTAGAACAGTGCTTGGCAGATAGTAAGGGCTTAAGAAATCGCTGATTATTATTATTATTATTATTATTATTAATAAAAGCGGTGTTGGTGAGGAGGAGCAGGGGAGACACCCCCCCCCCCACCGTGGACCACTCATCTCCCGCAGGCCGCCCCCCCAACCCTGGGCCTCAGGGCCATTCCTCTAATCGTTGCCCCTCCCATTATTATTATTATTATTGTTATTATTCTGTCTGTGAGCATGAACTATTCATTGAATCGTACTTATTGAGCGCTGACTATGTGCAGAGCACTGGACTAAGCACTTGGAAAGTACAGTTCGGCAACAGATACCAAGCACTGTTGAGGCAGATATGTTAGCCTCACATCCTTCAGACAGTTAGTCTTTCTCCCCACCGAGCCTCGCTGAAGATTGCCTCTCTCTTTATTGGTGTATTGTATTTTCCAAGTGCTCGCTACAGTGCTCTGCGCCCAGTAAGCGCTCAATAAATACGGATTGGATTATTGCATCAGCCTCCTCGGATCTCCCTCCCTCCCGTCTCTCCCCACTCCAGTCTGTTCTTCATTCCGCCGCCCGGCTCATCTTCCCGCAGAAATGCTCTGGGCCTGTCGCTCCCCTTCTTAAAAACCTCCAGGGGTTGCCTATCGACCTCCGCACCAAACAGAAACTTCTCACTCTGGGCTTCGAGGCTGTCCATCCCCTTGCCCCCTCCTACCTCTCCTCCCTTCTCTCTTTCCACCGCCCACCCCGCACGCTCCGCTCCTCCGCCGCCCACCTCCTCGCCGGCTCCCGTTCTCGCCCGTCCCGCCGTCGACCCCCGGGCCACGTCTTCCCAGCGTCCCGGGACGCCCTCCCTCCTCACCTCCGCCAAACTAACTCTCTCTTCAGAGCCCTACTGAGAGCTCACCTCCTCCAAGAGGCCTTTCCAGACTGAGCCCTCCCTTTCTCTCTGCCCCTTCTTTCCTCCCCACCGCCCCTGCTCCCTCCGTCTGCTCTACCCCCTTCCCCTCCCCACAACACTTGTGTAGATTTGTACGTATTTATTACTCTATTTTATTAATGATGTGTGTAAAATCTGTGATTCTATTCATCTATTTTGATGGCACCGATGCCAGACCATTGGTTTTGTTTCGTTGTCCGTCTCCCCCTTTTTAGATTGTGAGCCCGTTATTGGGCAGGGATTGTCTCTATCTGTTGCCGAACTGTCCATTCCAATTACTTAGTACAGTGCTCGGCACACAGTGGGTGCTCAATAAATACGATCGAATGAGTTGAATGAATGAGGCCTTCCCCAAATGAGCCCCACTTTTCCTTCATTCATTCACTTTTCCTCATCTCTCACCCCCTTCTGAGTCGCCCCGACTGGCCCCCTTTACTCTCTCCCCGCTCCACAGCACGTGGCTTTTTATCTGTCATTTAATGATAATGCTGGTATTTGTTTAGCGCTTACTATGTGCACTGTTCTAAGCGCTGAGGTAGATACAGCTTGTCCCACTTGAGGCTCACAATTAATCCCCATTTTACAGATGAGGTAACTGAGGCACAGAGAATTTTATTTATTTATCTTGATGTCTGTTTATTTGTACTGATGACCATCCCGCCCCCTGCCCCCCGCGAGCCCCGAGCTCACTCAGGTCAGGGATTGTCACTCTTTATTGCTGTATTGTACTTTCCCAAGCGCTTAGTACAGTGCTGTGCACACAGTAAGCGCTTAATAGATACAGTTGAATGAATTACTGTGTGCAGAGCATTGTACTAAGCACTTGGGAGAGTACAATATACCAGAGTTGGTAGACGTGTTTCCAGTCCAGAGAGAGCTTCCAGTCTAGACTAGTCTAATCCAGTCCTGGGAGCCCTTCTGGTGTCATTTCTGGAATCCTCAATGCAGTGCTTGGCACGTTGTAAGAGCTTAACAAATACCATCATTATTATTTTAATTCTTATTACCAGGTGAGATACAGTCTTAGAGAAGCAGCCGGCCTTAGTGGATGAGATCGCTGTAGTTACCCTTGCCGCCTAGACTGTCAGCTCGTTGTGGGCAGGGAATGTGTGCGTTTATTGTTGTAGCCTCCCAAGCGCTTAGTACAGTGTTCTGCACCCAGGAAAGGCTCTAAAATATGACCCTCTGACTGGATAGAGCACAAAGGATCTGGGTTCTAATCCCAGCTCCACCGCTTGTCTGCTCTGTGTCCTTGTGCAGGTCACTTCACTTCTGTGCCTCAGTTACCTCATCCGTAAAATGGGGATTCATTAAAATGGTGAGCCCATCTATGTTGTATCTACCCCCGTGCTGAGTACAGCGCCTGACACGTGGTAAGTGTTTAACAAATACCATTAAAAGAAGTCTCTGTCCCACACGGAGCTCACGATCTAAGTGTGAGGGAGAATTTTTACCGTTGAGGAAACTGAGGCCCAGTGAAGTGACCTGCCCGAGGCCACACAGCGGCAATTGGCTGAACCGGATTAGAGCCCGGGTCCTCTGACTTCCAGGCCCGTGCTCTTTCCACCAGGCCACGCTTTCCAGTTGACCTCGGGAAGGTTTGGCCTTGTCCACTGCATTCAAGAATAGCTTTGTCTTTGCAGTTGTTGTTTGGCGGCTCAAACGCTGGTAATTTTTTTTGAACGCTCGAAGTGTGCAGAGAACTGCACTTTGCCGACGTGGACAACTGCTGAAGTTGAGGGAGCTGCCTCGGCGTTATCCTTAAGAGATTCCACAGGCTGCATCACATAGGGTAGTTCCCCCTTTCAGTGGATTTATAACGATACGGTCGTTTCCCGGACTTGTAATTTATTTTAACGTTCGTCTCCCCCACCAGATTGTAAGGTGGCGGGCAGGGATCGTGTCCATCCTCCGTATTGTACTTTCCCATGTGCTTAGTCTGGTGCTTTGCACACGGTGGGTGCTCAGTAGATACCCTGGATTGATAATGTCGTGCGGCTGGGCGGGCCGCGAATCTATCTGTAGCCGAGACAGGGTCTCTCGCTGTCTCTTGCAGCACTGGCCGTAAAAATTCTGTGGCTCATAGCTTCCCTCTCTCTTTCTCCCGGAGGAAGCCGCGTTTCTGATCGACTTTGCTTTTATGTCTGGAATGGCCCGAGGGATAAACCGAGCATATGTTTTGGGGCGAAGGTTGGGGATTGAAGTTCAGTCCTCCACCAAAAGAGCGAGATAAGATTTTCTGTTTTCGAAGAGAGATGTCTGCCCTGGAGATGTTCTTTGGTCAAAATAGAGAAGCCTTTATCTGGAGAACAATAAGTGTACAGGTACTTTAGCTGTCTGCTTTAGTAAAGGGATGATAAAAATCTGTATGGGGCTTGAAATCACTGTTGGGGTGAGGTGAGGGGGTGAGGGGAGCAGCCTTTATTTATTTTGGTCCCGAGTTCACCGACCCAGGAAAGAACTTAACAACTTTATATAGAAGGACTGGATTGTGTGGACGCTGTGAGAGTATAAACTTGGCTGTTCTTTTGGGACTCTTCACATGTAAAATACTGTACTTTCCTTTCCCCGAGCATTACTTTGTCTCTGCAGACCCTCAAATGTGCTGGTCTTATTTAGACTGTGAGCCCACTGTTGGGCAGGGATTGTCTCTGTAGCCAAATTGTACATTTCACGTGCTCAGTACAGTGCTCTGCACATAGTAAGCGCTCAATAAATACTATTGAATGAATGAAATGAACCGAGAGAAAAGATCTGGCTTTTCGGACGTGGTACAGAAACCTGCTTTCAGAATCCCCCTAGTCTCCACTAGGATTTCCTAAGGACCACATCCAGCTGAGTAGGAAGGGCCACAAGCTAAAGGGGGATTGTATGTGAGAAGAACCAGATGTGAATCTAGATGACTGGGGGGGACTGATTGAGAGCTATCCGCAGTGTGCTTAAGGAAGGACAGTACGGCCCAATGCTGCCTTTGAGGGGTTGGATATCCTTTTTATCCTTCTGACCCGTTTGTGGTTATTAAGGTTTGTTTTTGTTTGCTTTTTTGCAGGAGCAGTAGGGGGAGGGTGTTGGTGTCTCACTGGAGGCCCTCCTGGAAGGGGAGTCAGGACTTCTATTCCAAGTTGTGCGCTGTGGATACCACAGCACCTTGAAGTCACATCCCCTAAAATTCTGCCAGTCATTTCCACCCGTGCTCAAAATGCAAAGCTAGCAGAGCAAAAAATGTCAGCTTACCAAATTCTCTAGACTATTCCCCCGTCCCGCTATTTTACAGGGGGCAGTTTGCGTCTCTGGAACAAACCCACATGGGTCCCTAATTTCTGTAACGTCCAGGCAGTTGGAATTGGTGGTGGGGGGTGGAATGGGGGATGGGGGAGAGAGAGGGTGAGAGAGAGAATGAATCTGGGCTTTGTAGGCCATCCCGTCAGAGGATGGGTTTACGTGTGTTTATGTCTGAGTTTTTTAGGCTGTCCGGGCAGAGGATGTGTTTGTGCGTCTGTGTCTGGCTGTTGAATGGCATCCAGGCGAAGGATGTGTTGGTGTACGTTTTGTTGTTCGTGTATGTTTTGTAAGCCGTTCAAGTGTACGTGTGTTTGGTAGGCAGTCTAGATGTGTGTGTTTTCTAGATTTTCCAGATGTGTGTTTGGTAGGCCCACCAGATGTGTGGGTGTGTGTGTTTGGAAGGCCATCCAGGTGTGTTTGTTTTGGAGGTCATTAGGTGTGTGGGTGGGTGCGCACGTGGTTCGAAGGCTGACCAGGGGTGTCTATTTGGTTTGTAGGCCATCTAGCGTGTATGTGTTTGTGTGTGAGTGTTAGGCCATCCACGTAGGGGTGCATGCCTCTGTGTGTTGTTGGCCATCCGGGGGTGTGTGTTTTGGAGACTGCCAGGGGTTCGTGGGTGTTTTGTAGCCCGTTCAGCAGGGTTTGCACATGCTTGCATTTGGGTGTGAGCTTTGCAGGATGTCCAGGCCGTGTGTGCACGTGTGTGTTGAATCTGGAAAATTCACATTTGGGGGGAAAAGAATCACAGATGAGAAAACTGAAACATTGAGAAGTTAAGTAACTTGCCTAAGATCACACGGAAGGCAAGTCACGGGGCTGGAGTTAGAATCCAGGTCTTCTGACTTCCAGCTCTTTGCACTAAACCGAAGGCCATGCTCCTTTGACTACAGGGGTTCGGTATTTTAATTTGGAAATTGCCTAATGGACTGTATAGAGGACAAGGCACGGGCAAAGTGTAGACCATTTGGTGGCCAAGGGAAAGTCCTAGAGGAGACCACTGGTCTGGGCCTCCAAGGGATGGTCTGGGCAGAGGTGGGCAGAACATAGCCCTCCTGGGCATACTTGCCCCACCAAGCCATTTTCCAGGACTCCTCTGATGAATCTGACAAACTACTGGATCTTGCCTTTTGGTGCCAGATCGAATCGCAGCAGGAATAATGTGGCTTCCACTGTCTCCACCTCACACTGGCCAAAAAAATAAATAAAAAAAGGTAACTATATGCTTCTTTCTCGTTCTGCTCAAGTCTTCACATTTGAAAAATGAGAGCAGTAATGTGGACACTTCTCAGGCCTGTCCGTAATCTATTTTGATGTTTGACGACCACTGAGGACTGCAAGCTCCTGCGGACGGGGATCTCGTCTGCCGACTCTTTCGAACTGTACTTTGCCAAGCACTGGTAAAGTGGTTTGCACACAGTAAGCACTCACTAAGTACCATTGATTGATTCATTATCCGGTCCTACAAAATGGGACTTGGGAAGGAAGGGAAACCAAATGCTAAATGTTAAAGCGGTGACTTGTAGAGACTGCAAGCCTTAAGCCCATCAGGTCAGTAAAGGACAACATTTATATGTTTGTGGTGCGGAGCGCAGTGTTAGTGACACATAGATTTTAAAAACTAGACCCACAGATGAATAGGCTTCCCCGTCATAGCATCATCTTCCCTTATAATAACTGGTATTTAAGGGCTTACTCAAAATAAATAGGTACAGTACAGTCTCTGTCCCACACGAGGTTCCTTTATGAAAAGCAAGTAACTCTCAGCTCAGAGCACTAATAAAACCACACAGTAAGAAGCTCTGCTTCCTTATGAGGCAACCTTTATGACTAGCAAGCTTTGAAAGGGAAGGGCAAACTTAACCATTTCCAAGTTCATAACTGGCAAAGAAGGGAGCCGAGAGCCAACATGTGAAACAGTTTACTTAGTCTTCCCTAGGAGAAATGGAGAAGAGGAAAAAGTTGCAGGCAGAGAAATCCCGAGTCAAGAAATGGGTTGGCCAGGGAGACGTGAGGGCCAGATTTCCAGGAATAACTTTGCTCCCCGAGAAACCTCACGTGGCGTCGGCTTCACTTTGAGGGAAATTTGTTGCTAATATAACCTAAGGCCTGTCCATTTTGTGCTGCACAGTGAAATGAGGTACAGTGCCGTGAACTCTGTTGTGTTGGAGATATTTTGTTTTCTCCTTGGGCACCAAGCCATCTAAATAAAACACTAATGAAAACTTTTCACTGAGTCTGAGGGCATTAAAACGTGGCTCAGAGTGACTCAGTGGAAAGAGCCCGGGCTTGGGAGTCAGAGGTCATGGCTTCGAATCCCGGTTCCGCCGCTTGCCAGCTGTGTGACTTTGGGCAGGTCACTTAACTTCTCTGTGCCTCAGTGACCTCATCCGGAAAATGGGGATTAAGACTGTGAGCCCCACGTGGGACAGCCTGATGACCCTGTATCTCCCCCAGCGCTTAGAAAAGTGCTCTGCACATAGTAAGCGCTTAACAAATACCACCATTATTATTACCGAAACAAATGCACATCCAGTGCTGACCTGCTGAGTCACCAATTTGAAAAAGTTTGACACTGAGAGGAACGTGAACAAACATGCTTTAATTTGTGGTTTAATTCTGTTTTCACTTCCAAGTTGATCTACCAGGTAAGCTCTTTGGTTGACACGTTCCCTGCCCCCCCACTTTGTTATATTGTGCTCTCCCGTGTGCTCAGTACAGGGCTCTTCACAGAATAAGCATTCCATAAATGCCGCTGATGAGCCGTGTGTGTTTGTGTTTGTATCGGGGTGAGGGTGTGAGAGCTGATGGACCGTTTACCCCTTGCTGACTATAATAATAGTAATAATAATAATGTTGGCATTTGTTAAGCGCTTACTATGTGCAGAGCACTGTTCTAAGCAATGGGGGAGATCCAGGGGGATCAGGTCATCCCACGTGAGGCTCACAGTTAATCCCCATTTTACAGATGAGGTAACTGAGGCCCAGAGAAGTGAAGTGACTTGCCCACAGTCACACAGCTGACAAGTGGCAGAGCCGGGAGTCAAACTCGTGACCTCTGACTCCAAAGCCCAGGCTCTTTCCACGGAGCCACGCTGCTTGTTCACATTCCTCCTCGTTACCAGAGTATTACCTCAGGTCCCATCAAACCCACAGCAACATGGCGTAGTGGATAGAGAACAGGCCCGGGAGTCAGAAAGTTCTAATCCCGGCTCCTCCACTTGTTTGCTGGGTGATCTTGGGCAAGTCATTTCACTTCTCTGCCTCAATTACCACATCTGTAAAAGGGGGATTGAGACTGTGAGCCCCACATGGGACAGGGACTGTGTCCAACTCGATTTGCTTGTATCCACCCCAGCGCTTAGTACAGTGCCTGGCACATAGTAAGTGCTTAACAAATGCCATCATTATTTTTGTTATTGAATGTCATTAATGATGGGGGAGGAAGGGGAGGAAAGTGGGTGGGAGGACCACCCGCAGAAACGCTCTGGGCATGTCACCCTCCTCAAAAATCTCCAGTGCTTGCCTATCAACCTTCAAACCAAGCAAAAACTCCTCACTGTTGGCTTCAAAGCTCTCCATCCCCTTGCCCCCTCCTACCTCCCCTCCCTTCTCTCCTTCTGCAGCCCAGCCCTCACACTCCGCTCCTCTGCCGCCGCTAACCTCCTCACGAGGCCTCGTTCTCACCTGTCCCACCCGACCCCTGGCCCACGTCCTACCGCTAACTTGGAAAGCCCTCCCTTCTCACATCCGCCAAACAAGCACATTTCCCCCCTTCAAAACCCTAATGAAAGGTCACTTCCCCGACTGAGCCCCCCTTTTCCTCTGCTTCTCCTCCCCACCCTCCATTGCCCCGACTCCCTCTGCTCTACCCCCTCACCCCCACCCCACAGCACGTGTGTGTATATATGAACATATTATTCTATCTATTTTATTAATGATGTGTCTATAGCTATAATTCTGTTTATTTACATTGATGCTATTGATGCCCGTCCATTTCCTTTGTTTTATTTTGTTGTCTGTCTCCCTTCTATTCCCGTATGGAATAGAGTGTGAGCCAGCCGTGGTGTAGGGATTGTCTCTATCTGTTGCCGAATTGTGCTTTCCAAGCGCCTAGGACAGTGCTCTGCGAACAGTAAGCGCTCAGTAAATACGATTGAAAGCGTGACCACCTGCCTATCCTTGCTCAAGCCTCATTCCATTTAAACTTAAAAAGCTTTCACATTTTTACTTAAACTTCAAGAAGCCTTCACATCTCCTGCCCCTCCAGGCAGCCTATCATGCAAGTCTTCTCTGCCTTGGGGTCCCTGCCCTTCTCCAATTTTATATGCGGATCCTACGGTTCATATGATACCCTTAGACCAAAAAGAACAGGAATACAAGGCCCGAGTTCTAGTTTGACTGCACTGTGATTGTTGTTGACAGGGAAGTAAAAATGAGAGAGACCCTAGAAATTCTTCCACATGGTCAGTCACTTTATGATCCCTTCTTTAAGGAAGTAAAGCCTGCACTTTGGTTTGCTGAAGATGGGAGGGAAAGTTGTACACAATGAGTAGGAATCAGAATTTGTCCGATTAATTTTGAAATTAGAGGGTTGCTGTGGATATCTTCCAGTATTTCTTCTCACCTTCCTTTGGGGATAGGTTAAGATTTTTTATATTTCCAGTGCTCCTTGTGTTGTTCTGAGGGTCCCTCAACCTCCCAGTCCGACCCTGAATTTTGATCCCAGGGAATGGAAACTGCAGGATGAAATTTTATCCCTTAAAAGACTTTCAGAGGATGAACAGGAAGTAGGGACCTCTCTCGTAACCTGTAGGGGACTTTGATGGTGCCTTTCTTGATTTTTTTGGTCTTGTTTTTTAAATATAACCTTCAGGTAACTTTGATCGTTCTAGGCCATTCAGCATGTTGTGCCGAGCTGTTCACTGTCCCGGCTTCCAGCCTTCCAGTCACCACCTCCTTCCCTGGGTGCGGCCCACAGCTGGCTCCCGAACTCGTACGTATCTTGGAGAAACTCTGGGCAGGGGAGAGGGTGGTCGACAGATCCACAGGCCTATTCACTGAACCATTTCTTCGTTTTCTCTCTGGGGAGAACCAGTGGGGAAAATCGTTCTGAAAAGGAGCAGCCCCCCGGCCGCGGGCCTTCGCGATGCTTTGTTTTAATTAAACAGTCGGATTCCCCTGGTCCGCACCAGTTCTAAGTCAGCTGCTAGGCGCCGGCCGAGGCGGGACGCCGCGGGGCCGGGGCCCGGGGAGATCTAGGGAGTAGTAGCTCATTAGAGCAAGCAGTTTGGCTCAGTGGATGGAGCATGGGCCTGAGAGTCAGAAGTTCTAATCCCAGCTCTGCCACATGTCTGCTCTGTGACCTTGGGCAAATCACTTAACTTATCTGTGCCTCAGTTACCTCGTCTATAAAAAAGGCGACTAAGCCGCTGAGCCCCATATGGGACAGGGACTGTGTCCAGCCCGATGAACTTGTATCATTCTCAGTGCTTAGAACAGTGCTTGGCACATAGTACGTGCTTAAGAACTACTACAATTATTCATTATTATTAGGCCAGGACAATTCTTGGAGTAATTGGTGTAGATTCAAGTTAATAGGAGAGTAACTGGGTCCCCGAGGTTCCATCAGTTAATTGAATCAATGACGTTCAATGAGCGCTTTCTGAGTTAAGAAATGGGTAGGAGAGGAAGACACGAGAGGAACGTGTGTGAGGGCAACATTTCCAGGGATAACTTTGTGCTCTAAGGAGCTTCTCATGTCATCAACTTCACTTTTAAGAAGGCGTCTTGCGTTTGGAGCTTAAGAGGTTTTAATTTTGTGCGGTAGTTCCAGAAATTCTAAAGGAGACTGGAGCTTTCTAGTCTCGACTTCAAGGATGAACTCAGGTCCCTCTTCGCCGAAAGTGTTATATAGGTATTAGGGTACATTGCTGATGAAAATAGCCTATTTCCAGGAAGAAGCATAGGATGCCTTGTTTTATGAGAACGCAAAACATATAGGAGAGCTGGGTTTATCCTGAGCACATGTATAGGTCACTTTCAGTAATCAGCTTCTAATTTTTTAATTTATGTATTTGTGTGACCATCAAAGTGAAAGACATCAGACAAACCTTTGAGAGAGGTGAGCATTTTCCTACCATCCCAACTAGCAGGAGAAGGTTCTAGGCAACCTTCCTGCAGGAGGTGAAAATCAAGAAAGGTTGGGAATGATGAGAGAACTATCAGGCTAGTTAGGGGTATGTGGGAGAAGAGG
Source organism: Ornithorhynchus anatinus (assembly GCF_004115215.2). Lineage (NCBI taxonomy): Eukaryota > Metazoa > Chordata > Mammalia > Monotremata > Ornithorhynchidae > Ornithorhynchus > Ornithorhynchus anatinus. Next base: position 121,947,651 of record NC_041730.1, on the reverse strand, counting down.
ACAAAGAGGTTAAGAGTAGGTTTGCTTGACGAAAGGGAGGGAACAGTAGGATAAGGAGAGTTGGGCAGGAGATTTGAACACCCTCTGCTGCAGAGCAAAATTGGAAGCAAGTAGGAGTTTCAAGGAAACAAAATATTTAGCAGGAGTGAAAGCAGATCCGTACTGGGGGACAAAGTCGGGGAAGGCATGCATTTCTGTTTTCGCTGTCCTTGCGCACTCTCTCTTTGGGTGATGGCAGTGGTGTTACTCTCTCCCAACCTTTTTCCCGGGCTCCAGGCGTTCTTATCCGACCTCTGGCCTTCCAGCATGAATCTTCTCGTTCCTGGAGCAACATCCCCTTCATCACTCTGCCCCTCAGTCGAACACACGGCAAGTCTTTCTCCCACCGCAGTGAATTAAAGCACGCTAAGAGGATTGTAGTGAAGCTGGGGAGTGCCGTGGTGACTCGAGGGGACGAGTGTGGACTGGCCCTGGGAAGATTGGCCTCCATTGTTGAACAGGTATTTGCCCTGCCGATCTTTAAGCACTACACCGAAGTTACTGATTCCTCTGTCTACCTTTTCCATATCCCAAAAACAAAGATTTCCATCTCTTTTTGGCTTCTTTCAGCCTTCCAAATCGTTTTACAAGGGTTGTGGAAAAGTGGTACCTATGTAAATAAAAGATAGTAGTTAGTCCCTGGATTAACCCAAGAATCTAGGCAGGGGATCGAGGTGCTGCTGGCTGTTCATCTGTATTTCTGCTGCTGCATTTCTCTTCACACCCTTCTGTTACAATAGTCGAAGTCATGTTGCCCATTGCCCATTGTATTCACAGTTAATTTGGCTTCCCCTGCCTACTTTGTATTTAGGGAGGAGGTCAGATTGTTAAAACTTCCTCTGCCCCTTAATCCTGCCCGCTGATGAGCTCAGCTGGGAGACACCCTTGCCGAATTCCCCAGACCTGTCTCCCAATTCGAAACCCGGCCACAAACCTGAGCAGGTGAAGAAAGCTTGCCTCTGCCTCTTGGACTCCCATCACAATCGCAGAGGGTAGGCGAGGGGTGGCAGAGAGGGACAGGAGAGACGGTGGCAAATGGGAATGGTGACCAACAAGGTGAGTGTTGGAGACCCAAGAGGTGGAAAGGGGAGAACAATGGGAAACTTTAGAATGTCTCAAATGGACAGAAGAAATGGAGACACATGAAGAAGATGAGTGTGGGAAACTTGGGTAGCTCAAGAAAATTTCACAGCTCATAGATAGTGTGCAAATAATCTAAATAGTCATCCAGTTCTGTTTGCTAATAGGAGTGTAAATACCAGCCAACGTTTAAATACTTTTATTTGCCCAACGGATGCTGATTTGGGGGGGCGGGGATTCCGTTTCGCGAAGGCTTTCAGGGGAAAAACTTTAAAATTGGTGATGAGATTTTTTTTTTTCCTTACCCTGGCCTTCTCCACAAAACAGTTACTCCCCCTGGGTCAGGACTGAAGAATGTGGACAAGTTGTGGGGGAAACCTTACCCTCCAGTCATTTGGGTTTCCATCCCTTAGGGCAACTCATCCAGTTGACAAGGAAGGAGGAAAGAGAATGCCCAGTGACTCGATTCCCCACACCGCATGGGGGTGACGGTTCTTTCTTCGCCGCTCACAGGTATCAGTGCTGCAGAATCAGGGCCGAGAAATGATGCTTGTGACCAGCGGAGCCGTGGCCTTCGGGAAGCAGCGACTGCGCCACGAAATCCTGCTTTCCCAGAGCGTGAGGCAGGCTCTCCACTCCGGCCAGAAGAACCAGCTGAAGGAGATGGTGAGGGCCGGGGGCCGCCAACGCCGGGACGGAGCCACCCCGCCAGCTCTCCCTTTGGGCGGAGGGACGCCTGGGCCCTGTTATTAACTTAGAATGGTGCTTGGCACGTAGTAAATGCTTTACAAATAGCACCGTTATCATTATTTTTATTTTGCAGGCGATTCCAGTCTTGGAGGCAAGAGCCTGTGCAGCCGCCGGACAGAGTGGCCTGATGGCGCTGTACGAGGCCATGTTTACCCAGTACAGCATCTGTGCTGCTCAGGTGAGAAGCCGCGTCTCTGAGGCAGAGTGTCCTACTCTTGTGGGTTGGGTTTTTTTGTCGTTTCTAAGAAGGAAATGATAAAGAAGAGGAAAATGGCATTTCCTCGACTGAGCATCCACTCACACTGTGGTGATTTCTTTACTAAAGATCTATTTCCCGCTCTCCCGGAGTCCTGGACCCACCTGGCCCTACTAATGGTTTGCTCGGGAGCAGTGCCTGTCATGGATTCCCAATCCCGGGATTTGGATCTCCTGGCACTCAGAGATTTCCCCAGAGTCAGTTCTACTAGCCTAATAAAGTCAAGGAGCACCCCGGCGTTTCTACATGCACATCACAATTTTATTGATTCGTTGTTTTTCGATATCGTGTAGGGAAGCAGCATCGCTTAGCAGAAAGAGCACAGGCCTGGCAGTCAGGGGACTTGGGTTCTAATCCCGGCTCTGCCACTTGCCTGTGACTTTGGCAAGTCACTTAACTTCTGTGGGCCTCAGTTTCCATACCTGCAAATGGGGATTCGATTACCTGTTTTCACAGGGCAATACTTCTATCTAAACTGATTAACTTATGTCTACCCCAGCATTTAGAATAGCGCTTGACACATAGAAAGAGTTTAACAGATGCCATCATACTTCCCTAACACACTCATACCCATATTTATGCCTCCAAACTCACCCCTCCCCACCCCCATACACGTCGCCTCATCACCCATGTAAATTGTCGCCTCCCAGTCACACACATTCAGGCTTCTTCACACTCTTAACTGACCGGGTTAAGGGCAAGGTGTTGATCTGAACCTTGGAAGCCACCCGGGACTTCAGATGATGTCACACAACATGGGTAAAATTCACCTTTCCTCTCCATATAAACGGCTGCTACGCCGATCCAAGCACTTATCCCGACCCTCCGTGCCTACTGCATCAGCCTCCTTGCTGACCTCTCTGCCCCATGTTGCTCCTTACACCAGTCACACTACGCTCTGCTGCCTGGATCACTTTTCTCAAGTCATTCAGTCTGTGTTTCCCCACTCCTCAAGAACCTCCAGTAGTTGCCCACTCACCTCTGCATCAAAAAGCAAGTCCTTACCGTTGGTTTTAAAGTATCTATTCACCTTTTCTCCTCCTATTTTGCCTCACTGATTTCCCACTATAACCCAGCATGCTCACTTCGCTCCACTAACGCCGACCTACTTGCTGTATCTCGATCTCTTCTGTCCTGCCACTGATACCTCTACCACGTCTTCTTTCTCACCCACTCTTTCCTCTGTCCTGGAACTCCCTGCCTCTTCATATCCAACAGACCATCACCGTCCCCACCTTCAAAGCCTTTTTAAAATCACATCTCTAAGAGGCCTTACCCGACTAAGCCCTCATCCCCCTTTCCGCGTCACCCTCGCGCTTAGCTTTGTACTCTTTATTCACCCCATCCTCAGCCCCACAGCACCGGTGTCCGTACCCATAATTTGTTTTAATGTCTGTCTCCTCCTATAGACTGTAAGCTCTTTGTGAGCAGGGAACATGGCTACCAATTCAGTTACATTGTACTCTTCCAGCCAGTACAGTCCTCTGCACACAGTAAGCGCTCAGTAAATATGATTGATTAATGGAGTGGTTCTGAAGATTTCAGTTTATATACATTCTGTATATACACCATTCTCATCTACGAATGTCCTATATTATGGTATTAAGCGCTGTCTGTGGGTTAAGCACTGTTCTAAGCGGAAGGAGTAGGTCCAGGTTAGTTAAGTCCTCCTCGGGGCTCACAGTCTAAGTGGGAGGGAGAACAGGTATTTTAATCCCTATTTTACAGTTGAGGATTCTGAGATACAGAGAAGTTGTGACTTGCCCAGGGTCACACAGCAGACCCGCAATTAGAGCCCAAGGCCTATGACTCCCAGGCCCATGCTTTTTCCACTGTGCCATGTATAGTCTTGAGTCTGTGCACCAAATATTCATCCTAGCCGTTCTTAACCTTCCTTCTTCCAGAGCTGGTACAGTTCTCTGCTGGTCTTCAGATATTGCTGACTCCTCTGAATGTACCCAACTCTCAGGGAGTGTTACCGAGGGCATTCCATTATCAACAGTTCACAATCAGCAAGTACAGCTGTAGGGATGGGCTGTATCAGTGGGCATCTTTGTAGTCTTCTCCAGAGTCTTCTGCTGCTTTTTAGCCACAGCACGGGCACCTTCCGCATTCACTCTCACATGCAACCGGCATACCCATAGACCCTCTTTGGAATTTATGACACGGCGAGTCACTTATGCTGTCTAGGTTTGGTTTTTCTGTCACTTAGCTTTGTCCCATGGTGAGTCACTTATGCTGTCTAGGTTTGGTTTTTCTGTCAGTTTAGTCCTTCACTCTCTCTTCTCCCTCATCTTCCTGCATCTCATAGGTAGGTAGATGAGACAATATTTGAAAGCCTTGGAAAACAGGTGTCCTAGTTTGGTTTTTTTTTTTTTGGTGGGGGGAGGTTAAACAACTCCCTGTCCTTGAAGTACTTAAGTTCTAAAACTCAATAAAAACTCAGGATGTGCAGGTCCAAGTCCATTAGTCCATTCTCAACTGATTGGCTATCGAGTTGCTTGTTAAAAAAAACAAAAGAAAAACCATGACATAAAACCTAATTTAGGCCGGGAGCCTCATGTGGGACCAGAACTGTGTTCCTGGTTATTTGGTGTCTATCCAGACTTAGATCAGTGCTTGACATATAGTTTGTGCTTAGCAAATATTATAGTAATATAAAGACAGGAAATTGCTTTAGATTCGTAGCTGCTTAAACCCTCAAAATAAGTAGAAGATGACAGTTGCTTTTCCCAAATCTACCATTGTTCAAGTGTCCCCTTGTGTCTGTACCATCAAGTTGGGCCTCAGTTAATAGTTCAACTCGCGTAGCTCGACAGATACCCCACTGCCAAGTGGGTACTAGCACCTGCCCCTACCCCCAACCTCTTATCACCCCACTTCTTGCTGCTTACTACCAAGGTTTTATCAACAAAAGGACTTTATCCTTTTCCCAAGGCTCCTTGATTTCCTTAATCTTTTACCAGGATACCTTGTCAATACCTTCTTGAAAATCTTGAGCAAGTTGTGTCACCAGGGCAAAGAGCCGAACAGGTTCAAAATTCAGATCGTTCTTTATGGAACCAGGTGAGGTTTTCTATAGAGTAAAGTTTTCTAATATGTATTATCCTGTGCACTTATACTAGTAAAATGTTTTGAATGAATCAAGCTTATTTTGATAAGCGCTGTACTAAACCCTGAGGAGGATACAAGCAAATTTGGTTGGACACGATCCCTGTCCCGCGTGGGGCTCACAGTCTCAATCCCCATTTTACAAATGAGGTGACTGAGGCACAGAGAAGTGAAGTGTCTTGCCCAAGGTCACACAGCAGACATGTGGCCGAGTCGGATTAGAGCCCATGACCTCTGATTCCCAGACCCCTGCTCTATCCACTACACCACGCTGCTTCTCACATGTGCTGTGCACACGGTGAGCTCTCAATAAATACAGTTGAATGAATGAATACCAGCTAATCAGGTTGGACACCGTCCGTGTTCCACATGGGACCCACAGTCTTAATATCCATTTTACCGATGAGGTGACAGGCCCAGAGAAATTAAGTAACTTCACCAAATCTTCTTGGTTTAATTTTATTCAACCTTAAAACTTGCCAAGATTCTCTTCCCTTTACAAGGTTCCTGAAGGCACAGGTGGAAAAAAAAGGAGTCTTGGAGTTAGTAAGAGGTAATAATAAGGCCGTGTTCTGCTGACTCACAGGCATCTTCTACTAGGTAGAGATAACTACAGCTGAAAGCCATTGCTGTCAGTCAGTCTGACCCTGAGTCTGACCTTTCTTCCCCTCTTGACTAGACCGGAGGCTCTGACTGTGGCGTGACTCACCCCAGCCTTGTAACATTTATGTAAATATCTTTATGCTCTACTATTTCTCCTATCTGTAGTTTCTCTTATTCCCTCTCTCCCCCTGTAGACCCTAAGCTCCTTGTGGGCAGGAATCATGTCTACCAACTCTTTTATTTTGCACTTTCCCAAGTGCTTAGTAGAGAGCTCAGTAAATATCATTGATTGATTAAGTAAGTGATCTTTTGGGCAGCCTTTCGCAAAGGCCACGTCGCCCCACTTGAAAAGGCGTGTGCCTATTTCTGGTCTCTTGCAAACCTGGGCTCTGATTCGGCTAAATCGGGATTTATGTGAGCCACGGTTGTTCAGCCTTGCAGGCAGGTTTGTAGTGTGTCTTGCTCCGAGAAGTCTATTTTTGGAAACTGGGTTTGGGGAACTGCTGGGACTACTTTGATCCCACCCTCAAGCGGACCAAATTCTGAAGCAGCTTCAGAATCGGTCAGTCATTCCTCTCCAGACTCCTTGAGCAAGTTGTCTACACCTATCTCCACTTTTTCTCCCTCCAGTTCTCTCTCTGACCCCCTGTCCAATCTGGCTTCTGCCCCCTTCACTCCACAGAAACCAACTTCTCAAAGGTCACCAATGATCTTGCTAAATCCAACAGCCTCTAATCCGTTCTAATCCTACTCGACCTCTCAGCTGCTTTCGACATTGTCAACCATCCCCTTCTCCTGGAAACATTAACCAACCTCGGCTTCACCGACCCTGTCCTCTCCAGGTTCTCCTCCTATCCTTCTGACCACTCGTTCTCGGTCTCTTTCACGGGCTCCTCCTCTGCCTCCCACCCTTCAACTTTGGGAGTCCCTCAGAGTTCAGTTCTGGGTCCCCTTCTATTCTCCATCTACACCGACTCCCTTGGAGAACTCAATCGATCCCGTGGCTTTGACTACCACCTCTATGCGGATGATACCCAAATCTACATCTCCGGCCCTGTTCTCTCCACAGTCTCACATCTCCTCCTGCCTTCGGGACATCCCTACTTGGATGTCCTGCTGACACCTCCAATTTAACATGTCCAAGGTAGAACTCCTCTCTCCCCACCCAAACCCCGCCCTCCCCTTGACTTTCTTGCCACTGTAGACAGCACCACCATCCTTCCTTCTCACAAGCCCATAACTTTGGCGTTATCCGTGACTTATCTCTTTCAAGCCACATATTCAGTCTGTCTCTAGGTCCTGTCGGTTCATCCGTCACAACATTGCTAAAATCCACCATTTCTTCCATCCAACCTACCACGTTATTCCAGTCCCATGTGCCTTGATTCCCGGCATCAGCCTCCTTCCTGACCTCCCTGCCTCCTGTTCCTCCCCATTCCAGCCCATATTTCATTCTGCTGAAAATCATCCAGTCCATGTTTTCCCACACCTCAAGAACCTCCAGTGGTTGCCCGTCCACTTCCATATCAAACAGAAACTCCTCACCATCAGCTTTAAAGCACTTAATCGCCTTGTCCCCTCCTACCTCACCTCGCTTTGCACTTTCTCTGATGGAGAGAAAACCGGGACGGGCTGCCATATGGAACCATGCAACACAGTAACCTGAGCAAGGCCATTCTGGCAAGGTTGGAGTGACCGTCGTTGGGTCAGAAAGGCAGTGCCTGGCACCTGGGCTGAGGCCAATCTGGCTCAGCCCAGGTTGGTCCTCGGGCAGCCGTTGCCGTCTTGGCCGGTGGAGTCGGGTCAGTTCCGGGTCCCCTGAGGAGTTCAGGCCTAGTCGGGGGAAATTGAGAGTCCCAACCAAACCCAGGGGGTGTTAGTGTGCATCGGACATACTGGCTGGGTCAGGCGGTGATTCCACTCTGAGGAATTGCCCCACGTCGGTCCCAGTGTCGGTCAGTCGATCGTATGTATTGCACACTTACTGTGTGCAGAGCGCTACACTAAGCGCCTGGGAGAGTACAGCGTGGCACGGCTCTTCTGTTTGTCTGGATCTACGTCAGACGCCTGGCCCGTGTGAGGTTTCATGGCTCTCATCCTGTAATTTCTTTGACTCCTTGCTTTTAGATCTTGGTAACCAATCTGGACTTCCACGATGAGCAGAAGCGCCGGAACCTCAACGGGACATTGCATGAGCTGTTGCGGATGAACATCGTCCCGATTATTAACACGAACGATGCCGTCGTGCCCCCGGCGGAGCCCAACAGTGACCTGCAGGGGGTAAATGTGGGTAAAGTATTCCTGTGGGTGGAGTCTGTCGGAGGCACTAATACCGGCCGGGCAGCTTGTCGCGCTTAACACCTCGTGACCCCAGGAGCGATGTCGGGGATGGGAGAATGCGGAAGAGCCGCGAGGATTCCCACGAGGAGATCTCTCCGGCCCTCGAAGCCAGCCGTGCCGTTAAGATGAATGAAATGTTGTGGGCTAAGCGAAACGAGGTGATGCCTTGCCGGTTCACAGTGGGCGGAGGGATCCGGGTCCGAAAAGAGCGATGCTGGCGTGGCTTGGGTTTCTCGAGGGAGTTGGCCGGTGACTGTGCATGGCTTCTGTTGTCAGTCCTCCAGCACTGCTTTTGCGGCATTAGAGCGTAGCGAAGAGCTTGGCTGGAGCCGGCCCCTGGGGGGGTAACGATTCATCTGTGACCTTTTACCTGCATCGTAGGTCATTAGTGTTAAGGATAATGATAGCCTGGCCGCCCGGCTGGCGGTGGAAATGAAAACCGACCTGTTGATTGTTCTTTCAGATGTAGAAGGTAGGTAATGAAGCCTTTTCTTTCCTCTGGGTCTCAGCCTAAGGGCTCGGAGTATGGCTGTCTGGGTTTCCCTCGGAGTTCCAGCTCTTTTGTCAATCAGTGGTGTTTATCGAGCGCTTACTGCGTGCAGAGCTCTGTACTAAGTACTTGTACAGTCCTCCCCCTAACACTCCTCCCGATTTTTCTCTTGGCTGCTCTAAAAGAGGCATAGCTAGCCCCTTTACTAATTCCTTAGAGATCTGACGTCCCTCTTGCCATTCCCTAAGCTGCTCCTATTTCACATTTCTAACACGATGGGGGATCCCGAGGGGGCGGGTTGGTGGTGGCCCAACTTGAATAGGGTTGGGGTTTGCGTGTCCCTGCCTCTTTTCTCCTGAGGAGAAAACAGCAAAATTGATGTTCCGGTCTCCATTTCAGGTCTCTTTGACAGCCCGCCGGGTTCAGATGATGCCAAGCTCATTGACATATTTTACCCTGGAGATCAGCAGTCGGTGACATTTGGAACCAAGTCCAGAGTGGGAATGGGTGGCATGGAGGCCAAGGTATGGACACCTTCTGCTTGGCCTAGTTTTATTAAAAATATATGAAATTAGAAACAAAACACCTAGTTCAGCAGTTTGCGAATTCGCTTTTTATCCGTGCCTTGGGTGGAACTTCTTGCATAGGTTGCATCCCTGAGTGTTTCAAACACGTGCGATTGCCCTTTTGTTTGCTGCCTTTTCAAAGTAGACATAGCTTGCTTCATGTGAATTGTCTGTTATCCTTTATAAAAATGAGAATATCATCACTCAATTATATTTATTGAGCGCTTACTGTGTGCAGAGCAATCATTCAGTGGTATTTTTTGAGTGTTTACCTTGGGCACAGCACTCTACTAAGTGCTTGGGAAAATACAGTAAAACAATTAGCAGACATGTTGCCCGTCCGCAATGAGCTTACATTGTAGAGGGGAAGTGCTTACTATGTGCCGGGCACTGTACTAAGCACTGTCTTATATCTACAGTCAGGTTGGACACAGCCTACGTCCCACATGGGGCCCTCATAGTCTTAATCCCCATTTTAAACATAAGACAACTGAGGCACAGAGAAGTGAAGCGACCTGTCCAAAATCACACAGTAACCCAGGTCCTCTGAGTCCTGGGCCCAGGCTCCTTCCACTAAGCATTCATTCGTTGTCGTATTTATTGAGTGTTTACTGTGCTCAGAGAACTGTACTAAGCACTTGGAAAGTACAATGCAGCAATAAAAAGAGTCCCTGCGCACAACGGGCTTAAGGTACTTACAGCACTTGGGAGACTACAGTACAGCAGAATTAGCAGACACAGTTCTTGCTCTTAATGAGCTTACAGTCTAGCGGGAGAGACAGTAATATAAATAAATAATTTATGATATATAATTTAAAAAAATATGTACATAAGTGCTGTGGGTTTGGGGGTGGAGCGAATACCAAATGTCCAAAGATCACAGATCCAAGTATATAGACGGCGCAGAAGGGAGAGCGAGCCGGGGAAAAGAGGGATTAATCGGGGAATAATAATGCAGACCCTGATTTTATTGGCACTTGGTGTCCAGTGACCTTTGCAGTACATCTGGATCATTTGAACGCTGGTGACCATACAGCAGAAACAGAATTTTACGCAGCGGTTATGCAATTGAAAAATGGCTTATCCATCCACTGTCTCTGTCACGTCCCTCCCCAGCACAGTTTTTAGGGCTGGCAGGGAGCCAGGTGGTGTGTGCTGAACAGATATGCCAGGCACTGATGGCCCTAGGATTTTCAGAGGGATTAACAGACTGTAGCGTCAGCCATTGAGGAGGGAACGGTCCAGTTGGATTCTCTTCCTTGAGAAGAAGAACCATATTTTTGCTCATTCTCTTAAACCATTCATTCAGTCAGTCAGTCATATTTATTGAGCACTTAGTGTGTGCAGAGCACTGTACTAAGCGCTTGGAAAGTACAATTCGGCAACAGATAGAGACAATCCCTACCTAACAACGGGCTCACGGTCGAGACCTAATACCGTACCACACACTGAGGTGCTCAGAAAATAGGTAACCATGATATTGATGGAAGCCTTTAAAAAGCGTGCCTCCCCAAAAAGCTTTTTTCTTTGTTTCCAAGAGATTCCCATGTGCGTACGGAACAACAGTGGAACAAGATGCCAACATCCATGCCACAGGGCAGGAATGAAAGGGGAGTTGTTCAAAAAGACCCAGTGAAAAAGTATAGGATGGTTCTCAAAACACAAGTTCAAATGACGAGGCTTTTTTACTGTTGAATGTAGATCCCTAAAATTTCTGCAATGCAATGCAGCCTTCAGGGCAACAAGTAAGGAGGTTTTTAGGGGGTTTTTTTGGTTTTCTTAAATGGTATTTGTTAAGCGCTTACTATGTGCCAGGCACTGTTCTAAGTGCTGGGGGTAGATACAAGGTAATCAGGTTGGACACAGTCCGTGTCCCTCATGGGGTTCACAGTCTTAATCCTCATTTTACAGATGAGGTAACTGAGGCACAGAGAAGCAAAGTGACTAGCCCAAGGTCACAGAGCGGATAAGCAGTGGAGCTGGGATTAGAACATCACACAGCGGATAAGCAGTGGAGCTGGGATTAGAACCCAGGTCCTTCTGTCTCACAGCCCCATGCGCTATCCACTAGGCCACGCTGCTTCTCAGAAATTGAAAGAGAGGCCTTTAAATTTGGGCCCTTTAGTACCCACAGTGGAGAGACGCAGCCCAATCCAGCACTAGGAGTGTTAGGATCATATCTGGAGTAATAAGCAATCCCCACCAGCCCCAACCTCATCTTCAGAGGGAGCAGTGATCTCTTATTATAATTGAATTTGTTAAGCAGTTACTCTGTGCCAGGCACTATACTAGGTAGTGGGGTAGATACAAGCAAATCACGCTGGACACAGTCCCTGTCCCGTGTGGGGCTCGCAGTCTTATCCCCATTTTACAGATGAGGTAATTGAGGCCTGGAGAAGTGAAGTGAGTCGCCCAAGGTCAAACAGCAGACATGTGGCGGGGCCAGGATTAGAACCCAGGTCCTTCTGACTCACAGGCCCGGGCTCTATCCATTAGGCCGCGCTGCTTCTGTCCCCCACTGGGATCGGTTTTTGCCCACTAGCCAAGTTTGCTGGGGTCTTAGGCCCTTACAAGGCTCCGTCCTAAAGTCAGTCTTCAGTTTTATCCCGTTCCATCTTTCACCCCACCGTCCTCCCGAGCAGAAATAAAAAGAGGAAAGAAGAGATCGAACAACAGAAGGGCAGGTTAGCATCCCTGCGGCGGAATTAATACGTGAGGTCGGAAACATTCACCTCGTTTATCCGACGGCCTCAGCACCGGCGTCAGAGTGGGGCCGAGTTGGCGACTTTTCCAGTCCAGGTCGGGATCGTGAAAGTAATAATACTCGAGAAACCTCTGCTTCCTACACTTCCCGCCAGTGACTTGCCGAGTCTGTAGTACGGAGCAGCCCTCCAACTCCCATCTCTGTTAGACTGTAAGTTCTTTCAGGACAGGGATCACGTCTGCTATTACTATGTCGTCTCACAGGTTCTTGATACAGTGGTCTGCCCCCACTAAGTGCTCAGCACATAGCAGATAGAAGGATGATTAGCCGGGGGTGAGAAATGGGGCCTGTCCTGAATCTAATATGTGGAAATCTCCTCCGCTGTCCCTCCAGGTAAAGGCCGCTCTCTGGGCCCTCCAGGGTGGCACTTCGGTGGTGATCGCCAATGGAACCCACCCGAAGATCTCGGGCCACGTGATAACAGACATCGTGGAAGGGAAGAAAGTCGGCACTTTTTTCTCAGACGTGAAACCGGCAGGTAAATTGGTCTCCGACTCACTCAGAGTGTGGTCACCCGTATCCCTCAGGGGTTACGTGATTACTCTCTGTGTCTGAAGATGAATGACTGAGGGAGATCGTTCTCAGTTCACGCTGCCTTTGAACACCTGCGTCCACGCTTTGCAGTCTTATTTTTAATAAGTTTCAGGTGCCTTGTTGAGACCTCAAGTGTAGCTCTGTAAAACAGGTTTAGTAGAGCGGATGGATCTATTGCACAGTACTTCTCTGTTCCAATACAGATGGGAGCTTGTCTGACTAGAAACCTGCAGGTTTTTTTATTGAACTGGCCAAACTGTCTTCCGGGTGAATCCCAGGCTAATGATGGGGTCGGATGCTCCTGGGAGGCCAGTGATACGGTATGGGAGTAATCCCCGCGTTTTTCGTGGGTCTGCCGTGCTGAGGATATGCCCGCCGTTTCAGTGTTGGGACCTGAGCCTCACTGTGGTCAGTTTTGGCCGTGTTGATCCCTAGCCTGTCATTCATTCATTGTCGTATTTATTGAGCTCTGTGTGCAGAGCACTGTACTGAGCACTTGGGAGATACAGTACAACAATAAAGAGTGACATTCCATGCCCCCAGAGAGCATCTATGAGGACTCCACATTAGATATTTATAGTTTCCGCAGTCAGCTTTCCTGTGCCTGCTTTGAGATAAAGGTAATGATAGGTCTAGGTGGGATCAGTCAGTGAACTGGGGATATTTAATGGATGCTTTCTGTGTATAAAACACTCTGCTAAGCACTTGGATGCCTCTGAAAGCTTCTCTTTTCTGCACTTGACTCACTAATACACATTAGCCTAACGAAAGACTTTTACTAGCCCATAAAATGTGAATTGGTCCCGCATAGATTTACGAGCAGCAACTCCCAGTCATCTGAACTTCCTATGTACAGGTCCCCACATCCCCTGAAGCTTCTATCTATAGCACATTCAATTTGCCATGAAAATCAAACCGAAACTAGGGTCATTAAATGTTTTTTATCCGCTGCTTACCTAATAATAGTAGTAATAGTAATGATATTTGTTAAGCACTTACTGTGTGCCAAGCACTGTTCTAACTGCCAGAATAGATACAAGGTAATCAGGTTGTCCCACGTGGGGCTCACAGGCTTCATCCCCATTTTCCAGATGAGGTAACTGACGCACAGAGAAGTTAAGCGGCTTGCCCAAGGTCGGACAGCAGACGAGTGGCGGAGCCGGGATTAGAACCCATGTCCTCTGACACCCAGACCCGTGCTCTTTCCACCAGGCCACGCCGCTTCTCAGCGTTATGCAGGCGCTGAGAAAAACTGATGGTTTATTTGTATGACTTGTTCATCCACCATCCCTCGCCCCCAGCTATAAAGTCGGAACTAAGACATGGAGGGTCTGGGAGCCCCCGGCCCTTCATCGTGGAAACAAGGAGAAGCAGCATGGCGCAGTGGACAGAGCTTGTCCTGGAGTCAGAAAGTCATGGGTTCTAATTCCGACTCTGCCACTTGTCTGCTGTGTGACAAGTCACTTCCCTTATGAGCCTCAGTTGCCTCATCTGTAAAATGGGGATTGAGACTGTGAGCCCCACGAGGGACAGGCACCGTGCTTAACCCGATTTCCTTGCATCCACCCCAGCCCTTAGTACAATGCCCGGTACACTAACAAATACCATAATGATTAGTAGTATGAGTATAATTATCAATAAACTGGGATTGGGCCGGAGAGCTAACCCAAACATTGTTTTATTTTTGGAAATGCGCTTGCAGGCCCTACAGTTGAACAACAGGGTGAAATGGCTCGATCCGGAGGAAGAACATTAGCCGCTCTGCAGCCCGAACAGGTAATAAATTCATTCATTCATTCAGTAGTATTTATTGAGCGCTTACTATGTGCAGAGCACTGTGCTAAGCGCTTGGAATGTACAAACCGGTAACAGATAGAGTCCCTGCCCTTTGACGGGCTTCCAGTCTGATCGGGGGAGACGGACAGACAAGAGCAATAAATAGAATCAAGATAAATAGAATCAGGAATAGAATTAAAAAAAATAAAATCAGTCATAGCCAATCAGAACTTGAAGTGAGTGCTCAGTGACCCAGGGGTCACCGTCAAGGGCAGTAGGTACCTTGTCAAGACTTCAGGGCGGGGAGATAGAGCACAACTGCGAAGTGTCATTTGGATTCCTTCTCTGAGCGGTTGTCCCGTCCGGTTCGGTCCCTGATGCTTCTGGGGCCCCTCTAGAATATCTGAGGTGGCCACTGAATACTTTGGTTTAGCTTTCCTAATAAGAATAATAATGTTGGTATTTGTTAAGCGCCTACTATGTGCCGAGCACTGTTCTGAGCGCTGGGGTAGACACAGGGGAATCGGGTTGTCCCACGTGGGGCTCACAGTCTTCATCCTCATTTTCCAGATGAGGTAACTGAGGCACCGAGAAGTGCAGTGACTTGCCCCAAGTCACACAGCTGACAAGTGGCCGAGCCGGGATTCGAACCCATGACCTCTGACTCCAAAGCCCGTGCTCTTTCCACTGAGCCACGCTGCTTCTCACCCTCTGGGGAGGGACCCCCATACAGAGCAACTGTATAGAGAAGCAGCGTGGCTCAGTGGGAAGAGCACGGGCTTAGGAGTCAGAGGTCATGGGTTCTAATCCCGGCTCGGCCACCTGTCAGCCGTGTGACTTAGGGCAAGTCACTTCTCAGTGCCTCAGTTGCCTCATCTGTAAAATGGGGATGAAGACTGTGAGCCTCAGGTGGGACAACCCGATTACCCTGTATCTACCTCAACGCTTAGAACAGTGCTCGGCCCCTATTAAGCGCTTAACAAATACCAACATTCTTATTATCGATTAGAGTCTGGTCATCTTTTCTGCCCCATTCACTACTCTGGTCCTAGTTTTCCCTCCTCGGGCTTGGGGGGGTCTTCCCTGGGGATGCTCCCCGCACTGGTTGTCCGAGGTCCTAGACCTCATAACAGTAAACCAGAAAGTGACCCTGCAAGTTTCTGAGGAAACTTGAGAGTGAGAACAAGACTTCTTGGCTTGTGTCTTTCTCTGGAGGGTTCAAAAGCCAGTTGCGTGTTCTTAACGCCCTGTTCTCTTTGTTCTTTCTAGAGAGCAGAAATTATCTATCGCCTTGCTGACCTGCTGACGGACCAACGGGATGAGATTCTTTTGGCCAACAAAAAAGACATGGAAGAGGCTGAGGGTAAAGGCGACCGAGTCGGTTTTGCTCGTGGAAGCATGAGAGCGTGTTGATCGTTCCAATCCCATTATTTCCCCAATGACGGCAGTAGAAATGGCATTTATTGAGAGCCTACTGGGTTCGACGCACTGTATTTAGTGCTTGGGAGAGTTTTTCTTTTCTCTGCTGGAAGAAAACGTGTCCTGTAAGTTATTTCCTGAAGAAAAGAGTCTTTGGAGTGAAACACAGGAGAAGCAGCCTGGCTCAGTGGAAAGAGCCCGGGCTTTGGAGTCAGAGATCATGGGTTCGAATCCCGGCTCGCCACTTGTCAGCTGTGTGACTTTGGGCAAGTCGCTTCACTTCTCTGTGCCTCAGTTACCGTGTCTGTGAAATGGGGATTAAGACCGTGAGCCCCATGTGGGACAACCTGATTCCCTTGTGTCTACCCCAGCACTTAGAACAGTGCTCTGCACATAGTAAGCGCTTAACAGATACCAACATTATTATTCAGGGCTTGTGAGAATTACGCTATGATAGAGAAGCGTATAGCCGTAGTGCAATAGAGTAAGTAGACATGATCCCTGCCGTCAGGGAGCTTACAATATAGCTGGAATTGTACAAAACATAAAAAAAGCGTTGTCCCTGCCTTTTGAGCGCTGCTGTCCTCTCTTCTCGGAAGCAGCGTGGCTCAGTGGAAAGAGCACGGGCTTTGGAGTCGGGGGTCATGAGTTTGAATCCCAGCTCTGCCACCTGTCAGCTGTGTGACTGTGGGCGAGTCACTTCACTTCTCCGGGCCTCAGTTACCTCATCTGTAAAATGGGGATTAAGACTGCTGTGAGCCCCACGTGGGACAACCTGATTCCCCTGTGTCTACCCCAGCGCTTAGAACAGTGCTCTGCGCATAGTAAGCGCTTAACAAATACCAACATTATTATTCTCTAGAAACTTGGAGTGGTTTCTTTCATTTATTCAACAGTATTTATTGAGCCCTTACTATGTGCAGAGCAATTTGCCACGGATCACGGTTCTGAACTGGGCTCTCTGGTTTAGAGTCAATTAAGCATTTATTGATCTTTTACTCTGCTTAGAGCCCAGTACTAAAAGATTGGGGGGGTACAATAGAATTGGTAGATCCTTACCATCAAGGAGCTTACATTTTAGCTGGGTTGTGCAAAACATAAAAACCATTGCCCCTGCCTTTTGAGCACTGCCGTCTTTATGTTTTGTCTCCTATTTTTTCTCTTCCTCAGCTGTCCTGTTGGCTCCAGGCCCTCGGGCCTCAGCTCACCTCCACCTGTTAATCCAGCTCCTTGCTTTTTTTTTTTTTTTTTTTTAAGTTCTTACTGTGTGTCAAGCATTGCTCTAAGCGCTGAGGTAGGGAAGAGATAGGTTGGGCACAGTCCATGTCCCACAGGAGGCTCACAGTCTTAATCCCCATTTTACAGATGAGCTACACTGGGACACAAAGAAGTAAAGTGACTTGTCCAGGTTTACATTACACAGCAGATAAGTAGCAGACTTGGGATTAGAACCCAGGTTCTTCTGACTCTTGATTCTATTTATTGCTATTGTTCTTGTCTGTCCGTCTCCCCCGATTAGACCGTGAGCCCGTCAAAGGGCAGGGACTGTCTCTATCTGTTACCGATGTGTACATTCCAAACGCTTAGTACAGCGCTCTGCACATAGTAAGCGCTCAATAAATACTATTGAATGAATGAATGACTCCCATGTCCATCCATTAGGCCACGCTGCTATTCTGCTTCCTCCTCTCTCTCGTCCCCTCACATTTCCCTTCTCCTTCCCCCATATCTAGATCTTGCTGTGGCCCGTCTCTGCCTGGAAGCCATCTTGTTGCCACTCGGTGCGCTCGATGGTGACTCAGGCAGACAACCCTGCACTTCCCATCGGGTAGCATGGCCTAGTGGTAAAAATGCAACCCCGGGAATCAGAAAAGCTGAGTTCTACTCCCGGCTATTCAACTGGCCTGCTGTTTGACCTCAGGGGAAACTTAGCCTCTCTGTGCTTTGGTTTCATCACCTATAAGATGAGGGAAATATTATCTATCGCACAAGGATGTTACGTGTTGAAAATGAGAGATTGGTTGGGAAAGCACTTGGGAAAAAAGGACATCACTGTGTAAATGTGGGGGCTTTTTACATATTTATATAGACAGTTATACACATCTATACTGATATCACTTGAGTGTGTGTGTATATATATAGTTATATGTCTTATTTTTATCCTTTCTCGTTATAAATATTTCAGTGATTTTCTCCCCCGTTAGAGTGTATAAGTTCCTTGTGAACAGGGAACATATTTCTCCATTATTCTCTATTTTCCGAGTCCTGAGTATAGGGCACCATACCAAGAGGGCACCCTATAAATCCTACTACATTTTTTGAGAGGAGGTAGTTAATAGTGGAATCAGGCTCCCAATAATAGGTCTTCAGGATCGAGTATTTATTTACCACTTATACTCTTCATTTCTCTTGTTTTTTTATTTTCAAGGGAGACTGGCACCCCCTCTGCTGAAACGTTTAAGCCTTTCTACATCCAAGTTGAACAGTTTGGCCATCGGATTACGTCAGATTGCATCCTCGTCTCAGGACAGCGTCGGCCGGGTAGTGCGGCGGACACTCATTGCCAAGAACCTGGAATTGGAGCAAGTGACGGTCCCGATTGGAGTCCTGCTGGTGATTTTTGAATCCCGTCCTGACTGCCTGCCCCAGGTAGGTGGTCAGAAGCCCAGACGTTGGAGAGCCAGGCTACTTATAAGGGATTTTAATGACCAAAGAAAAGGCATGTTCAGTTTTCAATTAATTAATCAATCAATCAGTCGCATTTATTGAGCATTTAGTGTGTGAAGGACTATACTAAACATTTGAAAGAGTACAATATAACAGAGCTGGTAGACAAGTTCCCTGCCCACAGTGAGCTTAGAGTCTAGAGGTTGAGACAGACATTAAAATAAACAAATTGTGGGTATGTGCATAAGTGGTGTGGGGTCAAGGGAGGGGTGAATAAAGGGTGCAAATTCAAGTGCAAGGGGGAGGCAGAAGGGAATGGGAAAAGAAGAAATGAGGCTTTTCCCCCTAATTATTTTTGTTTATAGACTTTGTTTACGTAACCGATTATGACATGTAACCCACTCCATCCCTGGGAGATGGCATATATTATTGTTCATGAGAAATAGGAGTAGGGATGGTGGGATGGTGGGTGATTGATGCAGAGTTCCAGTTTGAGTTCCGTGACTCAGTCGTGCACTTTTGTCCTCCGTAGACATCGTCACACAACCCCTACATCGGTCCGCATCAGCTTAGTGATTCCGGAGTGGGCTTTCCTCGTTTAGAAAGGGACTTCTATTTCCATCCATCACTCCACCTGACTCACTGAGGTCACAAAGAAGTGATGGAGGGTCCGTAGCCCTACCGCGCTTCCTTAACTTTGTGGCCGAAAGCCGCAGACGCCGAGGTCCCCAACGGGCTTCTTGGATCCAACCGCGTTTGTCTTTGTCTGACAGGTGGCAGCCCTAGCTATTGCCAGTGGGAATGGTTTGTTGCTTAAAGGAGGGAAAGAGGCGATTCACAGCAACCGGATACTTCACAGTCTGACCCAGGAGGCCCTCTCTATGTATGGGGTCAAGGACGCAGTGCAGTTGGTGAGTTCCGAGAAGCAAGTTCGGACAAGTGTCTTCTCCGGGGATGGGGGGGATGTTTTTGTGCGCCCTGCGTATCAGGCAACTGAGTGTGTTTTTTTAAAATAAAGCACCTCTCCCTGCTGCTTTATGATGTTACTATTTAATACTTTAGTGTAATACTTGATTATACAACTATATAGATATAGTAGTGTTTATAGGGTGCCCTCTTGGTACGGTGCGCTGTACTCAGTACTTGGGAAATAGGGAATAATGGAGAGATACTTTCCCTGTTCATAATAATAATAATGTTGGTATTTGTTAAGCGCTTACTATGTGCAGAGCACTGTTCTAAGCACCGGGGGAGATACAGGGTAATCAGGTTGTCCCACGTGAGGCTCACAGTTAATCCCCATTTGACAGATGAGGTAACTGAGGTACAGAGAAGTGAAGTGACTTGCCCACAGTCACACAGCTGACAAGTGGCAGAGCCGGGATTCGAACCCATAAACTCTGACTCCCAAGCCTGGGCTCTTTCCACTGAGCCACGCTGTTCATAAGGAACTTACACTCTAACAGGGGAGACAAGCATTGAAATATTTACAACTAGAAAGGATAAAAGTAAAACAGGCGTGTATATATATATGTATGTGTGTATATGTATATATATATCTTGGGTTTCTCCAACTGACTTTGCCATCAACACCCTTGTGTACCAACTTGTAGTTTGTGCCGTGGTGTTGGTTTTTTGGCCATTTTTTAAGTGCAGAGCCTCTAGTTCTAGCAACCTTCCTGAACAATTGTAGTCTGCCATAAAACACACTCCCTTCTAAAGCATCATTAATAGTAGTAGTAATAATAATGGTACATATTAAACACTACCCTAAGACCTGGAATTAGGTACAAGATAATCAGGTTGGATAAGATCCACAGAGGGCTCACAATCAACTCAGTAATAATAAATAGTATTTATTGAGCACTTGCTGTGTGCAGAGCACTGTACTAAACGCTTGAGAGAGTACAATACAAATTTTTTTTATGGTATTTGTTAAGCACTTAGCATGTGCTGGGCACTGGGCAAGTTAATCAGGTTGGGAGCAGTACATGTCCCACATAGAGCTCATAATCTTAACCCCCGAGGCAACTGAGGCACAGAGAAGTTTAGCAAATTGCCCACAGCAGACAAGTGGTAGAGCAGGGATTAGAACCCAGGTCCTTCCGTCTCCCAGACCCATGCTCTATCCACTAGGCCGGGCTGCTTCCTCATTCTATCAGAGATATATTTCCCTACTCCTGAGTGCTACCCAAGGCCAGCTCTCTCACCCAGTCAATTCTACCCCAAGCTCATCCTCCACCCCGTATTATATGAAATCTTCTGGGGTAGGATCATTACTTTTAGTGACCCTGTGACCGACTTTGATTTATCTTCCGGTCTCAACAGTCTGAACCAGTTGATTAAGCTTTGGAGAATCTGAGCCGTTGCGTAATTTAGAGAGAAGGGGGCGGGGAAAGAGAGAGAGTCTCCCTATGCGAAGAAAATGTCACCTACCATGAAATTCAGCTTTGGAAGTTATGAAAGCGTGTTCTCGTTTTATGGTAGTGATCCTGGTTTGTGCTGAAGCATCCTCACTCTCTTACCTATTTCCCCTGAGGCCAGTAGTGCGTCGCGAGGCAGAGTGTGCGTGTGGTCTCTGGGTGGCCTTGGAACAGAATGCCCTTATGCATTTTCTCAGCAGCAGCAGACACCTTGTTGAGTGAGACATCCTCTATACCAATGACGACGTCTTAGGCGTCCTCCCTAAACTCTCTTAATTCTGATGGCCTGGCAGGTGAACACCAGAGAGGAAGTCGAAGACCTCTGTCGTCTAGATAAACTGATAGACCTGATCATCCCAAGGGGTTCTTCTCAGCTGGTCAGAGACATCCAGAAAGCCGCTAAAGGAATCCCCGTGATGGGACACAGTGAAGGGATCTGCCACATGTATGTCGACCCAGAGGCTAGCGTCGATAAGGTCACAAGAATAGGTAAGAGCGAGACGTCTCTTTTTGGCGCCTGATTTGGCGATCGCGCAGTCGGATGTGTTGTGGCGTTACCTTCGAGAAAGTGAGATGTAAGTGTCTGTCTGTTCTTCCCTGCGTAGTCAGAGACTCCAAGTGTGAATACCCCGCTGCCTGTAATGCCTTGGAAACCTTGTTAATTCACCGGGACCTACTAAGAACGCCACTGTTTGACCAGATCATTGACATGTTGAGAGTGGAACAGGTTAGTCGCACGCAGTCAGTCAGCAAGTGGATCGGTTATCGCTCTGGGCGGTTGGGTCCTGAACTGCCATTCCTCAGACCAGCGGCTGTCATAGGTTCTTTCTGTGGTTTCCCATTCAAAGTATAATAATAGTGGTGGTATTGGTTAAGCTCATACCATTTGCCGAGCACTGTACTAAGCTCTGGGGTCTACACAGAGGTAGAGTCCTCCTCACCCTGAGGCGGTCAAAAAGAGGGGGTCTCGTCGTGACCAGTGGAGCTGACTCCGAATTGTTCAAGTGGCCATAAATCGATTATGAATCTAAAGTATTAAAATGGAGAGCTTTGTACTGTGATTTTTATATTGTTCTGAAAATATGGAACTTGAAGAGAAAAATCTTAGGGGAGATCAATCCATCTTATTTACAGAGCACTTATATCCTTAGATATAAATGCAGGTGAGAGATCCTTAGAAGTAGAGCAAAAACTGGGCGGGTTTGGGGTAATTTCATTGCTGTTGACCCGCCTGTCTCAGGTGAAGATCCACGCGGGCCCGAAGTTTGCTTCCTACCTGACGTTCAGTCCCTCTGAGGTGAAGTCTCTTCGCACTGAGTATGGAGATCTGGAGTGCTGCATTGAAGTGGTGGACAGCGTTCAAGAAGCCATCGAACATATCCACAAATACGGGAGCTCCCACACAGATGTCATCATTACTGAAAATGGTCAGTATACGGCTTCTCTCCCATTCATTCAGTCAGTCGTATTTACTGAGCACTTACTGTGTGCGGAGCACTGTACTAAGAGCGAATGTACAGTTCGGCAACAGATAGAGACAGTCCCTGCCCAACAACGGGCTCACAGTCTAAAAGGGGGAGAGAGAGAGCAAAACAAAACGAGCAGTCAGTCATCAATACCGTCAGAGTAGATAAATAGAATCATAGGCATATACGCATCATTAGTAAAATAGAGAAATAATCTATACAAATATACACAGGTGCTGTGGGGACGGGAAGGGGCTAGAGCAGAGGGAGGGAGTAGGGGGAATGGGGAGGGAAAAGGAGGACTCAGTCTGGGAAGGCCTCTTGGAGGAGGTGAGCTCTCAGTAGGGCTTTGAAGGGGTGAAGAGAGCTAGTTTGGCGGATGTGAGGAGGGAGGGCGTTCCGGGACAGCGGTGGGATGTGGGCCGGGGTCGACGGCGGGACAGGCGAGAACGAGGGAACGTGAGGAGGTGGGCGGCAGAGGAGCGGAGTGGGCGTAGAAATTGAGAAGGGAGGTGAGGTAGGAGGGGGCAAGGTGATGGACAGCTTTGAAGCCAAGAGTGAGGCATTCAGAGAACCAGGTAGCCAGCGTCTGGCATTAGGCAGCCTTAGTCCATTCCATTTCTTCCTGGAACCTTCATTCCTATTCCAGAGGCTTAGTCCTTCTCTTTTGTTGGTCTTTTGAATGGTTTCTCATGAAAAAGCAAGCTAATTACTCTCTAGAGGGCCGCAACATATCTCCAAATACCAAACTACAGTCCAGAATGTAGGGGCCGTGATCCTGTTACCATTTCTGTCCCTGACTTTGTGACTTTCAGCAGGTCAGGGGGTCTTCTTGATCTCTGTTTTGTCACTTTTCAAGTACCTTCAGTTCTGCCATACAGCACATTTTCACCACATGGTATAGCTAGAACTTTATTAGGGAAGGTTTGACCAACTATGAGAGCCTGTTTGGATCTAGCCCACCTCAGGGAGCTGGGCTGCACCTATTCCCTCTTGGGGGAGAAATTCCACAACTGTTGGCTGTTTGGGGAAGTGGATGTGGCTGCCTTCCACCTTGTCCTACTTTGCCTCTCACTGTTTATAATATATATTATTTGTGTCCTTGTCTCTCCCTGCCGCGTTTCCCGCTGTGCGGTCTTCCAGGTGGTTGGGTAGAACTTTCCATTTTATAAAGCACTGGGCAAACATAAAAATCCTGAAGAGACACTACTAATGTACTGAGACTAGTAGAGACCGTTCATCTTGTTTCTCTCCCAATTTCTGATACAGATGAGGGCACGTCAAGTTCCCCAAAAGACTTGTTCTCACATGCTCCTTATTTCCACGTGGCCTTTGTTTTCTCTTGCTGTTCATCAAGGTTTCCCTTCTATCCTCAAGCCTTAAACCGTGAATAAAGCACAATGAGAGGACTGACCTCTACCTTGGTTGGTTGCTTTTGAAACCGAGGAAGTGCTGAGCTCTGTGGGCGCTCACTGATCTTCACTTTCTCTTGGCTGTCCTGGCAGAGAAAACGGCGGAGTTCTTCCTTCAGCATGTGGATAGCGCCTGCGTGTTCTGGAATGCCAGCACTCGCTTCTCAGACGGCTACCGCTTCGGGCTTGGTAAGAGAGCCTCTTTTGGCAGATGAGGGAGCAGACGGCAGCTTTCGACGGTGAATTCCGGGTGGGTCAGGGGTCTAAGAGAGAGGGTGATAGCCAGGCTTGAGAGAGAGGCTTGGTGTTCCTTGCGGGTCCCTCTACTGCGGGTGAATGTAATCTAGGAGGGAGGAGACCCCGTCCATCCAGTCTGCACTGTGTCCTGTCCCCTTTTGCAGGAGCGGAAGTGGGCATCAGTACTTCTCGTATCCACGCCCGGGGCCCCGTGGGAATCGAGGGACTGCTGACGACCAAGTGGTTGCTACGAGGCCAGGACCATGTAGTATCTGACTTCTCGGAGAACGGAAGCTTAAAGTATCTTCACGAGAGCCTTCCCGTCCCTCACAGAAGCAGCAGCTGAGGGCATTCCAAGGAGCGGAAGGAACCCGTGGAGGATGTTCGGAGGGGATTTAGAAGTCAAAACTCGAGTAAAGAGTCTCAGGTGAGGGGACAAGACCTCTGTCTCCCAATTCCTGGGCAGTTTCTGCTGTTATAAAATGAACCGTAGCTTCTAGGGTAGTTCTGACCTGTGTGGTAGGATACGCAGGCGCCGTCTGATGAGGTAAGCTATTTCTCCAGCTCAACAGATTGTTAGCAGAAAGCAGTTGTCCGAAGTAGGTGCTTTTCCGGTGAGGTAAACTATCACTCCAGCTCAACAGATCGTTAGCAAAAAGTAGTTGTCCAAAGTAGGTGCTTTTCTTTCCCGAATTCAGTTGCCATAAGCCATGCAGTTCCTCCTCGCAGAGAACAGAAAGCTCTCTGCCCCACAGGTGCCACAGTGGGTTTATCCCCTCGATGAGGTGGAGTCCACCTTCGGCATTCTGTGGTGCCGGAACCAGTCATCTCCCCATTCCGTTCCCCACAGACGGGCTTTTGAAAGTCTCTGGGTGAGAGAAAGATATGGTATTTGAGAAGGTGGCTGATTTTGTCTTTTCAGCAGGCTCATAGAAACTGTTTTAAAAGGTAGTGACCGAATCATTGATGCTGAGAGCGTCTTGTTTTTAATTTAATGTGGAGTAAATTCATGGATGAGCATTCCAATATTCGTGTACTGTTCCTTGACCAAGAGATTTTGTCCTCACCTTTGCTTCACTCTGATTTGTTGTCAGAGTGACAACATCCAAGGAGTGCAAATCCGATTGGAAAGATATTTGCACCATTAATGCTTGAGTTTTATATGAATTATTTTATGCCCCCTTTTCCTCCAGAAAAATCAGAAATATTTTAATATTGTTGAGTTTTTTCTTTTTTTTCCAAAAAATAAAAGTTCTTACGAAATACTCTTCAGTTTGAAAATGTGAATGTGATTGATTTCATAAGAAATGGAGAATTTAGAGATCCTCCTGTTTATGTTCCTTCCTTGTTGGCTAATTGTCTTTCAGATGAAATTATTCATCCCTCTGTATTATATCACTGTCATATTTAATAGTTTCTCCACAAGATGGTGGTGTACACACAGAATTGAATGACAAATGAAAGTATCTATACTCTAGAACATCGTGTGATGCCAGGCTAAAAGGTAGTTGTCGTGTGTCTTTAATGATTCTAAAACACTAGCCTTTCCCAACTGAGAAATTCAATAGGAATTGTGTACATTTGTTTCCATTTGTCATGTTTCATTGCTTCATAAGAGCTCTAGAATCTACCCTTTCCCCTCTATCCAAAATTTTACCATGCTGATCAAATCCTTATCATATTCTACCTCAATTACTGCATCAGCCTCCTCGCTGACCTCCCTGCCTCCTGTCTCTCCGCTCTCCAGTTAATACTTCACTGTGCTGCCCTGATCATGTTTGTTTTTTTGTCTGTTTTTAAGTGGTATTTGGTAAGGGCTTTTTATGTGAGCACTGTACTAAGCCCTGGGGTTAGATACAAGACAATCAGGTTGAAAACAGTCCCTATCCCACATGGGGAGCTCAATCTTAGTAGGAGGGAGTGAAAAAAAAAAATCAGTCCATAGCTCCCCACACTTCAGAAACCTTCAACGGTTGCCCATCCACCTCCCCGTCAAAAGCCTTGGCTTTTCAGCTCTCCCCCTCCTCCCTTACCTTGCCGTAAGGTCTCGATCTCATCTATCCTGTTGCCAACCCCTTGCTCATATCCTCCTTCCATCAGGGAACGCCCTCCTCATCCACATATGACAAATTACCCACTCTCCCCACTTTCAAAACTCTCCTGAAGTCGTTGGAGGCCTTCTAATAATAATGATGGCATCTGTTAAGCACTTACTATGCGCCGATCACTGTTGTAAGCGCCGGGAGAGATACAAGTTCATCAAGTTGGACGTAGTCATGTCCCACATGGGGCTCACAGCGTTAATCCCCATTTTACAGACGAGGCACTCAGAAGTTAAGTGATTTGCCCAAGGTCACACAGCCCACAAGTGGCAGAGCCGGGATTAGAACCCAGGTCCTTCTGTGAGTACCCCTTAGGCACTTGCTATGCACCTCACCTTCTGCCCCACAGCTTTACATTCTGCCATTTCCCCTTTCTGTAATTTATTTTAATGTCTGTCCCCGACGCTAAGCTCCTCATGGGCAGGGATTGCTTCTACCCACCCTTTTGTACTTTCCCAAGTACCTAGTAAAGTCTTCTGAACACATTAATCACTCAATGAATATCATTGAGTATTCTGGAGGGGTTGAGGAGAAAGGAGAAGAAAATTTCATGGTTTGTATTGTTTGAGAATGTCTCACCTGCCACTTAGCTGCCAACAAAGAATAATAATATTATTAATAATAGTATCGGTTAAGCGCTTACTATGTGTCAAGCACTGGGGTAGATACAAGTCATCAAGTAATGCATAGGGGTCAGTCTAAGTAGGTGGGAGAACAAAATAATCCCCATTTTGCAGATGAGGGAACTGAGGTGCAGAGAAGGTATGTGACTTGCTAGGTCACAGAGCAGGTAAGTGGCAGAGCCAGGATTAGAACCTAGGTCCTCTAACACCCAGGCTCCTGCTCTTTTCACTAGGCCACGCTGCTTCTCTAAGAAGTCCCCAAAATGATGGCCCTACTTAAAAATGTATTTTTTGTCAAGGTTAGAAGTCTGGTTTAGTGCCAAGAGCACGGGCTTGGGAGTCAGAGGTCGAGGGTTCTAATCCCGACTTAGCCACTTATCAGCTGCGTGACTTTGTGTAAATCACTTAACTTCTCTGTGCCTCAGTTACCTCATCTGGAAAATGGGGATTAAGACTGAGTCCTGTGTGGGACAACCTGATTACCTTGTATCTACCCCCATGCTTAGAACAGTGCTTGGCACATAGTAAGTGCTTAAATAACATCATCATCATTATTATTACTTTGTTTATCCCTTAAATCTTATATATGAGGATTTCTTTTTCTCTGCCTATCATTATAGTACTCATTGTTCATGTTACCATCTTGGTACCAAAATGTAGCAAAATAGAACCATAGGCGCTATATTTTTTTATGGTATTTATTATGCGCAGTCTATGTGTCAAACGCTTTTCTAAGTGCTGGGGTAGATAAGGGTTAATTAGGTCAGACACAGTCCCTATCCTGTATCAGACTCACAGAAGGGAGAACAGGTATCCCCATTTTACAGTTGAGGAAACTGAGGCACAGAAAAGTTAAGTGACTTGCCTAAGGGTCACACAACAAGCAGTCGGCAGAGCCGGGATTAGAACCCAGATCCTTCTGACTCCCGGGTCCGTGCTCGCTCCACTAGGCTATGCTGCTTCTTTTGAAAGCGCACCCTTTGATTTGGATGTTCAAATCCACAGGAAGTCAAAGTCTTATTTTCCTTACAGTTTTCAAAGAAAAACCTGAAATGCTCTAGCAGTCAGCAATTTTGAACAGGAAATCCAGGAGGGGAATCGCTTCTTGCTTGCTGACTACATTAAGAAAAGAAATAATATTACGAAAGAAAGCACGGAGGGATTTTTGTGAAAGTTGGAATCTTTGAGCTCTTAGTATATGAGGTTTTGTTTTCCCGGCCTGTGCAGTTGACAGGAAGCAGGAATAGAAGCATCGGAGAGGAACACATTGGAGGCTTCGTAAGCAAGAGCAGTAGATGCCGCTCTGTTACCTGAGGAAATGGTGTATTCATTCATTCAGTCGTATTTATTGAGCTCTTACTGTGCGCAGAGCCCCGTACTAAGCACTTGGAGAGTACAATTGGGCAACAGATAGAGACAGTTCCTACCCAACAGTGGGCTCAGGGTAGAGCCAGGCTAGGTGCTGTCTGTCACAGTGGAGACCTAAGGCCCTGTGATGTGGACTCATAGGATAGAAACATGCGTATTCCCCCGGTAAATAACTGGGCCATCGTGAGTGAACCTCTCCTCAGATATATGTCCACTCTCTCCCTTTACAGAAGTGGATGCAGTGAGAAGCAACATGGCGTGGATCTCCCCCGATTAGACCGTAAGCCCGTCTAAGGGCAGGGACTGTCTCTATCTGTTACCGATCTGTACATTCCAAGCGCTTAGTACAGTGCTCCGCACATAGTAAGCGCTCAGTAAATGCTATTGAATGAGCGAATGAATAGAGCACGAGGCTGGGAGTCAAAAAGTCAGGGGTCCTAATCCTGACTCTGGCACTTGTCTGCGTGTGTCTTCGCTGTTCCTCAGTTCATCCATAAAATAGGGAGTGAGACTGTGAGCCCCACCTGGGACGGGGACCGTGTCCAACCCTCGTATTCACCCCAGCGCTTAGTACAGTGCTTCGCACATAGTAAGCGCTTAAATACCGTAATTATTATTAAATCAAGTTTTTAAGCTATTTAATAACATGTGGTAATGACAAGCACCCAGATCCCGGAACATTACCATGAAAAGTGCGAATCTGTGATTCTCTGCGAAATATTCCTCTGAAGTTCTGAATCCTCTTCAGTTTATGTTCACAAGTTTCCCTTCCCCCTTTGCCTTTCAGCCACTGTTTCATTTCCTCAGTCTTTTTCTCTCTCCTGGCTTCTCCTTGGCAGAAATATCTGCCCCCTCCCTATTTCTTCTCAACCTCCGTACCAGAATTCCCCGTGCCATTCTTTGAAAATAAGCACTTCTAAGATAAACGCACCTCACGACATTTAGGACTTGTGCTTGATAACTGAGAAGAAAGGAATATTTGAAACGCTTTATAACGAGTTAGCATTTCACGGTAATCTATGATGTATCAGTTAATTCTTTCAACACTTCTGTAGAGCGAAATTGGGCCCACGCAGCTCTCCTCAGAAGTCACAGCTCTCCCATTTCCGAGGGGTCTTGCCCTCAGTTAAGCCACCCGCTTTGGGAAAACCTTTCCCTGAGATGGAGTAATAACAATGTTGGTATCTGTTAAGCGCTTACTATGTGCAGAGCACTGTCCTAAGCGCTGGGGTAGACACAAGGGAATCAGGTTGTCCCACGTGGGGCTCACAGTCTTAATCCCCATTTTCCAGATGAGGTAACTGAGGCACAGAGAAGTTAAGTGACTTGCCCACAGTCACACAGCTGACAGGTGGTGGAGCCGGGATTCGAACCCATGACCTCTGACTCCAAAGCCCATGCTCTTTCCACTGAGCCACGCTGAGTAAGGTAACAACCCCTCATGCTGGACAAGGCCAGAGTCCCAAGAGCCTCTGCAGGAGGGCCTGCGTTTAGTGGGACTTTCTGAAAAATGACATCTTGCACCAGGCCCGTGTTTCTGGCTAATCGGGTTTACAGGCATGTTCCTCAAGAAGAGATTCTTTCCACTTCTTAACAAGGGCCGTCCTATTGCCTTTAAAGGGAAGAGACGGATTCCGGCGCCTTGCATGGCGCTGGCCTTCCCTCCCTTCGCTATCCTGATTCTTCCTTAATCATCCTTCGAGAGCAGCCTGCTGACAGTTGGGACCGCTGACGGGAGGGCGGCAGGGGCAGAGCCGGAGACGAACCATATGCCGCTGTGTGGTAAGAAAGGAAGTGAATTAACGGGAAGCAGCGTGATCGGGTGCAGTAACCTCAGGAGCAAGAACCAGAAGCCCTCAGTTCGAGTCTGTTTCAACCACTGAGTCAGAGCCCGGACTAGTTAGCTTCACCAACTGCCCGAAGCCCAAATTCTGCCCTGGATGGAGGCTGTTCTTTTTTAATAATAATGTTGGCATTTGTTAAGCGCTTAATATGTGCAGAGCACTGTTCTAAGCAATGGGGGAGATCCAGGGGGATCAGGTCGTCCCACGTGAGGCTCACAGTTAATCCCCATTTTACAGATGAGGGAACTGAGGCCCAGAGAAGTGAAGTGACTTGCCCACAGTCACACAGCTGACGAGTGGCAGAGCCAGGAGTCGAACCCATGACCTCTGACTCCCAAGCCCAGGCTCTTTCCACTGAGCCACGCTGCTTCCCCAGCATTTTTTCTTCCAAATGCTCTCAGCACTCTCACGTGTATCATCTCATTGAATTTCACCGTCCTTATTAAGAACATACCTCTGGAGCAAAGTATCACTAAGACAGTAGTTAAAATGGCTTGGTTCTCATTTTTTGATATTTCAAAGAAAACTATTCCTTCAAGATTAGCAGTCGTGGCTTTTTTTTTTCCATCTGTATCACAGATAGCTTAGGCTTTGTCTCCAGGTGCACTAAGTCTGTGGGGGCAGCAGAGACCCAGGAGAAGGAGAAAAAAGAGGTAGCAAAGACAAAATGTGAAGGTGTCGGAAGGGAAGGATAGACTGATTTGAGGAAAAAATCCACCTAAAAATTCAGGAAGGGAAGGGGCCTGGGAAAGCGGGGGGGGATTAAAATGGGTAGGGCAGGCCGGAGAAATGGAAATCGATAGCATTAACGGGAGACAGGAAAAGGAGCCGACAGGGTCAAGCGGGCAATTGTGAGGAGGGAACCACTGAGGGATGGAGGGGAAGCATGCACAAAAGCATCCAGGGAAAGGCTCAGAAAGCGAGCAGAGACAGCACGGGGAGTGAAATAGTTTGCCTTGGAGGAGCGGGGAACTCTGGATCCAGAAGAAACCTGGAGTGGGGCACTTAGGAGAGGCAAATACAAACTGGAAAAAGTTGAACTGATATTTTTTTAATTGCATGCGAGTGTGGGACAGCAGAGATCTTAGCCATTTTAACTCATCTTAGCCTCGTCACTTTTTCACATCACGCGTGAGAAACGGCAAAGGGAAAGACTGGAGAATGGAAATATTTCTACCTACCTACCCGCTGCTTTGTGTATTTCTGGATTCATCCGGTCTCCAGGGGCCCTCCGCTACAAACCTGCCTGCTTTATCAAAGTTAATCGCCACCTTTTAGATTTGCAGATGCATGGCAAGGGTCATTTTGGGGAGGTAATATTTTAAGACCTTTTTTTTTTATCTCATGCTAAGCACTCACCTAATCTTAGAGGTGATTAAACTAACCAGACAAAACAAACATTAAGGAGCCACAGACAATTTACTCAGTTCTATTTTGGAACCTGCCCCCAGGAACCTTGTCATCACCCCTTCCACCTGATAGAGAACACTGCAAATTTTTATCACTCCCCCCTACCCTCTTTCCAACCGCCCCTCCCCGCGACCCACCCACTGCCAGTCTTGGGGAGTCTCTAAGGTAGTCGACTGTGGGCTGAGAGGGACTCACAAACCCACCCTCACCTTGGGCGGCTGCTCTCAATCATGGTAATAATAATTTTGGCACTAACAGTTTACCAAGTATGACGTGCTGGGGTAGATACAGGATAATCAGATTACACAGTCCCCATTCTACACAGGGCTCTCAGTCGATGGGGAAATAATGCAATTCCCGGATCTAGTGGGAGGAAACAACCCTGTCTCCCGACTTACAGCAAAAAGTTGCAGTAGCTTCATCCTTATTTATTCCTTTGAAGATGAAACTCGTAATGTTCATGCTGTCAAGATGCAGGTGGGGTTCACTAAATTTTGTTTCTCCTGTGGTCAGTGAGGCCCTTGCAGGCAGCTGCAATTTGTGATCTGGGGATCATCCCTGCCCCACAGCAGTTATGTACCTATCCAAACCCTTTGAAAATAAGCACATCTAAGAAAAATGCACCTCATGACATTTAGGACTTGTGCTTGATAACTGAGAAGAAAGGAATATTTTAAATGTCTTATAACGGATTAGCATTTCATGGTAATCTATGATGTATCAGTGAATTCTTTCAACACTAATGTATAGCGAAGGTAGGTCCACACAGCTCTCGGCAGAAGTCACAGCTCTCCCATTTCTGAGGGGTCTTGCCCTCAGTTAAACCACCCACTTAAAGTGGAGTAATTCCCCTTCCTGAATTTATTTTAATATCTGTCCTGTTTCCCCTGCCCCACTACTAAATTGTAAGCTCCGGGAGGGGACGGACCGCGTCTATCAACTCTGCTATAGTCTCCCAAGTGCTTAGTACGGTGCTCTGAAACACACTGTGCTAAATTCCACTGACACCGTTAACACCTCTCCTGTATCCACTCCAGTGTTTCATAATTATTTTTTTCTATTCAACTTGCCACCTCTCCCATCTTTTAAATAAACTGTCCAATTCTCCAAGAACCCTGTCTTCCTAGATAAACCATCTAAATACCATCCCTCAAATGAGATTTGGGGAGGCATTTAATAATAATAATAATAATAACTGTAGTATTTCATTCATTCAATCATATTTTTTGAGCCCTTACTGTATTTAAGTGTTACTATGGGCCGAGCACCGTTATAAGTGCTGGGGTAGATAAAAAGGTCATCGGGTTGTCCCACGTGGGGCTCACAGTCTCAGTCCCCATTTTACAGATGAGGTAACAGGCCCAGAGAAGTGAAGTGACTTGCTCAAGGTCACACAGCAGACAAGTGGCGGAGCTGGGATCAGAATCCCCTGATTCCCAAGCCTGTGTTCTTGCCACTAGGCCATGCTGCTTAATTTAATAATTCAGCATGCAGCCATCAACAGTATGCTACTGAGTAAATAACTCATCTTCCCTCCCAAATCCTCTCATCCACCTGACCTGATTATCTTGTATCTACCCCAGTGCTTAGCACCGTGTTTGGCACGCAGTAAGCACTTAACAAATAACCATAAAACAAACCCAGCCTAGTCGACACCACCGTCTTCCCTGTCAGACGGCCAATAACCTCGGGATTTTCCTTGACTCCTCCCTCTCACTGATCCTATTCAGTCTGTCACTGAATCCCATTGGTTTTTTCCCTCACGATATTTCCAGGACTCATCTCTTCGTCTCCATCCAAACCGCCACAACACCGGTCCAGGTACTTGGTCTGTCCTGGCTTGATCACTGCATCAGCTCCTCAGTGGTCTGTATGCCTCCGTTCTCGTTCCTTTCCAGTCAATACTTGATTTTGCTGCCCGGATCGTTTTTCTAAAACGCGGTTCTGCGTATATCACCCCCCTCATCAAAAATCTCCAATGGCTGTCCATTTCTCTCTGCATCAAGCAGAAACTCCTGACCATTAAGCTTTAAGGCTGTCATTCAGCTCTCTCCCTCTTACATATTCATTCGATAGTATTTATTGAGCGCCTACTCTATGCAGAGCACTGTACTAAGCGCTTGGAACGTACAATTCGGCATATCCATTATCTTCCCTCACAGCACCCAGCTTGCAGTCTTCATTCCTCTGAAACTAGCCATTTTCACTCTCCCCTCTACCACTGCCAAGCTCTTTCTTGTGCCCTCGCTCCCCTGCCTGGAACTCCCACCCCCGGGAGTCAGAAAAATAATAATAATAATAATTGTGGTATTTGTTAAGCACTTACTGTGTGCCAGGCACTGTGGTAAGCGCCGGGGGGGATACAGGCGAATCGGGTTGGACACGGCAGAGCTGGGATTAGAACCCATGACGTTGTGACTCCCGGGCCTGTGCCCTCCAGTACACCGTGCTGCTTCCCCTGGTCATGGGTTCTAATCCCCGCTCCGCCACCTGTCTGCTGTGTGACCTTGGACAAGTCATTTCACTTCCTCTGTGCCTCAGTTACCTCATCTGCAGTATAGGAATTAAAACTGTTGAGCCCGACGTGGAACAGGGACAGCAACAATCTGCTTGCTTCTTTTTACCACGAAAACTATGGATACACCACCAGAATGATTGCAGAGGGAGGTGGGGCTTTCTGGGAGAGATGAGTCGGTGGCGCCACCGTGGATCGGAGACGTCTCGACCGCATAAGGCAAGACGAGCCCCAGTCAATCTATCAATGGTATTTAATGAGCGCTTACCGTGTGCCAAGTACTGTACTAAGAGGTTGGGAACATATAGTGAAACAGAGTTGGTAGACATGTTCTCTGCCCACAGCAAGCTTACAGTTCCACCCCCAGTACAGCCTCGTGTTCTCCCAGGTGGGACCCGACCCAGGCAGAATGGAGGAGCTGGAGGAGTCTCTCCTCGTTTCCGCTGTTTTCTCTGTTCCAAAATCCTTAGGCAACAAAAGCAGTGTGGCTTATTCATTCATTCAATAGTATTTATTGAGCGCTTACTATGTGCAGAGCACTGTACTAAACGCTTGGAATGTACAAATCGGTAACAGATAGAGACAGTCCATGCCCTTTGACGGGCGCACAGTCTAATCGGGGGAGTCGGACAGACAAGAACAATAGCAATAAATAGAATCAAGTGAATTAGTGGATAGAGCATGGGCCTGGGAGTCTAATCCCAGCTCCGCCACATATCTTCAGTGTTCAGTCATTCGGTGGTATTTATTGAGCACTTACTATGTGCAGAGCACTGTACTAAGCACGTGGAATGTACAATTCGGCAACAGGGACAATCCCTGCCCAACAACGGGCTCACAGTCTAAACGGGGGAGACAGACAGCAAAGCAAAACAGAACAAAACAAAACAAGACAACATCATCAAGATAAATAGAATCATGGAGATATACACCTCATTAACAAAATAAATAGGGCAATAAATAATATGTACAAATGAGCATAGTGCTGAGGGGAGGGGAAGGGGGAAGAGCAGAGGGCAGGAGAGGGGAGGAGGAGCAGAGGGAAAGGGGGGCTCAGACTGGGAAGACCTCCTGGAGGAGGTGAGCTCTCAGTAGGGCTTTGAAGAGGAAAAGAGAGTTTGGCAGATGTGAGGAGGGAGGGCATTCCAAGACAGCGGTAGGACGTGGGCCTGGGAACAACGGCGGGACAGGCACGAAAGGGGGACCGTATGGAGGTGAGCGGCAGAGGAGCGGAGTGTACAGGGTGGGCAGTGGAAAGAGAGAAGTGAGGTGAGGTAGGAGGGGGAAAGGGGATGAACAGCTTTGAAGCAAAGAGTGAGGAGTTTTTGTTCCATGCGAAGGTTGATAGGCAACCACTGGAGGTTTTTGAGGAGGGAAGTGACAGGCCCAGAGCGTTTCTGTAGGAAGATGATCGGGGCAGTGGAGTGAAGAATAGACTGGAGTGGGAGATCCTAAGGGAGGCTGACACAATAATCCAGTCAGATTATGAGAGCTTGTTCCAGCACGATAGCAGTTTGGATGGAGAGGAAAGGGCAGATCCCGGTGTTATTGTAAAGGTGAGACCGGCAGGCGTTGGTGACAATTTGGATGTGTGGGGTGAATGAGAGAGCTGAGTCAAGGATGACACCAAGGTTGCGGGCCTGTGAGACGGGAAGGACGGTCGTGCCGTCCACAGTGACAAGGAAGTCAGGGAGAGGACGGGGTTTGGGAGGGAAAATAAGGAGCTCAGTTTTAGACACGTTGAGTTTTAGGTGGCGGGCAGACATCCAGGTGGAGGCGTCCTGGGGGCAGGAGGAGATACGAGCCTGAAGGGAGGAGGAGAGAACATGGGAGGAGATGTAGATCTGGGTGTCATCTGCAGAGAGATGATAGTTGAAGCCGTGGGAGCGGATGAGTTCACCAAGGGAGTGAGCATAGATGGAGAACAGAAGAAGGCTAAGAACTGACCCTTGAGGAAGCCCTACAGTCAGTGGATGGGAGTGGGGGGAGGAGCCCGCAAAGGAGACCGAGAAAGAACGGCCAGAAAGATAAGAGGAGAACCGGGAGAGGACGGAGTCCGTGGAGCCAAGGTGAGATAAGGTGTGGAGGAGAAGGGGATGGTCGACAGGGTCAAAGGCAGCTGAGAGGTCGAGGAGGATTAGGATAGAGTAGGAGCCATTGGATTTGGCAAGAAGGAGGTCACGGGTGACCTTTGAGAGGGCAGTTTTGGTGGAGTGGAAGGGACGGAAGCCAGATCGGAGGGGGTCCAGGAGAGAGCTGGAGTTGAAGAATTCAAGGCAGCGAGTGCAGATGATTCGTTCTAGGAGTTTGCAAAGGAAGGGTAGGAGGGAGATAGGATGATAACTGGAAGGGGAAGTGGGGTCAAGAGAAGGGTTTTTTTAGGATGGGGGAGACATGGTCATGTTTGAAGGCAGAGGGGAAGAAGAGTGAGTGGTTAAATATGGAAATTAAGGAGGGGAGGAGGGCAGGGGCGATAGTTTTTATAAGGTGAGAGGGAATGGGGTCCGAGGCACAGGCGGAGGAGATGGCACTTGCGAGGAGGGAGATCTCCTTTGAGGATGCTGCAGGGAAAGATGGGAACGTAGGGGAGAGGGTTGGGAGCGGGGGGAATGGAGAAGGGGGAGGGGTGACTTTGGGGAGCTCAGACCTGATAGTGTTAATTTTCGTGATGAAGTAGGTGGCCAGATCGTTGGGGGTGAGGGATGGGGGAGGGGGGAGGAACAGGGGGCCTGAGGAGAGAGTTAAAAGTCTGGAACAATTGTGGGGGGTGATGGGCATGGGCGTCGATGAGGGAAGAAAAATAGTGTGACATCAAGCAGACCACTTTACTTCCCTTGGCCTTGGCTACCTCATCTATTATTATTATTATTAATGGTATTTGTTAAGCACTTCCTATGTGCCAAGCACTGTTCTAAGTGCTGGGGTAAATATAAGGTAATCAGGTTGTCCCACATGGGGCTCACAGTCTTCATCCCCATTTTACAGATAAGGGAATTGAGGTCCAGAGAAGTGAAGTGACTTGACCAAGGTCACACAGCAGACAAGTGGCAGAGCCAGGATTAGAACCCAGACCTCTGACTCCCAAGCCCGTCCTCTTTCCAAATCATGCTGCTTCTCTCAAATGGGGATTAAGAATGTGGGCCAGGGACTGGGTGCAACCTGATTAACTTGTACCTACCTCAGTGCTGTGAACAGTGCTTGTCATATAGTAAGCACTTAACAAGTACATCATTATTATTATCAATTCCATCCTTCCCATCTCCAGGAAAAGGCTCCCAACTCCACCGGGAACCTGCTGGGATACAGAGCAGTTTAAACCAGTGACTCAATGGCCCAGATTTTTTTCACAGCTGTGATGGTGAACATTTTTAGAAATCTTGACCGGGAGATGTCACAGTGACCCTGGAAACCATACGCCCCGCAGGAGCGAATTTCAGTCAGTTGCATCTTCTATGAGGCATGAGGGACAAGTAAATGGTCACAGCAGGGTTTATGAAACAAATCACTTATCTGTTTAAATAAACTGTAAATTGAATGATTTAACAAACCTATGTCTAGCTTTTATAGTCTCGGCTCTGCACCGTCAAAGAGGGTTTCTGGAATCCCCTAGAACAACTATATCAGCACAACAAGTCTCAGTCTTTGTGTATTCACGATGTGGGTAGGAACTGCCAGTTGGGTTTTTTTAATGCTATTTGTTAAATGCTTACTGTGTGCCAGGCCCTGTATTAAGAGCTCAGTGGAAAGAGCACGGGCTTGGGAGTCAGATGTCATGCCGACTTGTTCATTCCAAGCACTTAGTACAGTGCTCTGCACATAGTAAGCGCTCAATAAATGCGATTGAATGAATGAATGGGTTCGAATTCCGGCTCCGCCACTTGTCAGCTACGTGACCGTGGGCAAGTCACTTCTCTTTGCCTCAGTTACCTCATCTGTAAAATGAGGATGAAGACTGTGAGCCTCACATGGGACAACCTGATTCCCCTGTATCTACCCCAGCGATTAGAACAGTGCTCTGCACATAGTGAGCGCTTAACAAATACCAACATCAGTAGTATTATTAGATCAATCAGTCAATGGTACTTACTGAATGCTTACTATGTGCAGAGCATTGAACTAAGTGGTTCGGTGAGTACAGTGCAACAGAATTATTCATTCATTCAACAGTATTTATTGAGCGCTTACTATGTGCAGACCACTGTACTAAGTGCTTGGAATGTACAAGTCGGCAACAGATAGAGACGGTCCCTGCCCTTTGCCGGGCTTCCGGTCTAATCGGGGGAGACGGGCAGACGAGAACGATGGCGATAAATAGAATCAAGGGGAAGAACATCTCATAAGTTCCCTGCCCATAATGAGCTTAGGCTCTAGATACAAGCTAATCGGTCTGGGCACCGTCCCTGTCCCACATAGGGCTCACAGCCTTAATCCCCATTTACCGATGAGGGAACTGAGGCAGAGAGAAGTTAAGTGACTTATCCAAGGTCACACAGCAGGCAAGTGGAGGAGCCGGGATTAGGACCCAGGTCCTTCACGTAAGATCAACTCTTGACTACGCACCTGAGGAACAACTATCATTTTGGCAGAATCACAGCTGGAGGGTCTCTGGGAGAGGGGGATGGTCAACAGTGGGGAAATCAGCGTGGCCTAGAAGCAAGAGACCTGGGTTCTGGTCCCAGCACCACCAAATGTCTCTGGGTGACCTTAGGCGAGTTTCTTAACTTCTCAGTGCTTCGGGAATCCTCATCTGAAAAAAGAAGGTTAAATACCTGTTCTCCCTCCGCCGTAGCTTGCGAACCCCCTATAGGCTAGGGACCGTGATGTGATTGTATTTTGTCTACCCCAGTGTGGCACATAGTAAGCGTTTAACCAATAGCACAGTTATTAAAGCAGCTGGGAGGTTAAGGAAGGCCGAGTGGAGAAAAAAGTGAATTAGCTTTTGCCCCCAAATTCTCCCTGTTGCATTCATTCAGTTGTATTTATTGAGTACTTACCGTGTGCAAAGTACTACACCGTGTATTGTCTTTCTCATGAAGAGAAGTCGACAGCTAGATAAAGATTTCAATTTCGAGGTGACGGTGAAATTAGATCCTCTGTAAAGATCCCAGTTGGCGCTTAACAAATGCCATCGAAAAGGTTTGCTGGAATGTTTATAATACTTTATGGCTAGGTATAAGCATTTGGATCTTGTTCAGCTGTCCCTTCTCCATATAGACTAACGCAACTTCGGTCAGTCAGTTGCATTTATTGAGCACTTATTGTGTGCAGAGCGTTGTACTAAGAGCTGGGAAAGTTCAGTTTAACAATATAGAGACACATTCCCTGCCCACAACGAGGTTACAGTCCGGAGCGCATTTCCTAATGTTCGGAAGAATCATGAACTTGGCTCAAGTTGCTCCACTCGTAACTTAGCTCCGTCAACTCTCGCTAAATGCCACAAGGATAGGAACTGTAGTCCCGTGGCTAGTGATAGTGATCCAAAACATCTGGGATAACTCGGAGTCCAATGGAAAATTGGTCTGCTAGACTATGACTGACCCAGTTGTCCAGGCCTCGGGAAGGAGCAGGGGGAACAGATAGGCAGCATGGCCTAGTGGCTAGGACACGGGCCTGGGAGTCAGAAGGGCATGGATTCTAATCCCGGCTCCACCACCTGCCTGCTGTGTGACCATGGGCAAGTCATTCCACTTCTCTGTGCCTCAGTTACCTCATCTGTAAAATGGGGATTGAGACTGTGAGTTCCATGTGGGATAAGGGACTGTGTCCCACTCGATTTGCTTGTATAATAATGTTGGTATTTGTCAAGTGCTTACTACATGCAGAGCACTGTTCTAAGCACTGGGGTAGATACAGGGGAATGAGGATGTCCCACGTGAGGCTCACAGTCTTCAACCCCATTTTACAGATGAGGGAACTGAGGCACAGAGAAGTGAAGTGACTTGCCCACGGTCACACGGCTGACAAGTGGCGGAGCCGGGATTCGAACCCGTGACCTCTGACTCCCCAGCCCGGGCTCTTTCCACTGAGCCACGCCGCTTCTCTCCACCCCGGCGCTTAGTACAGTGCCTTGGCACATACTAAGCGCTTAACAAATACCGTAATTATTATTATTATTTTCAGAGATATTTGCCTTCTGGTTTTTGACTCCATATCTCTCGAGACTGTTACCTCACTGTGGGCGGGGAAAGTTTCCGCCAACTCTGTTGTACTCTCCCAAGCGCTTAATACGGTGCTCTGCATACTGAAAGCCCTCAATAAATACCATTGGTGAGATCAAGCCTGTCCTGGGCAGGGAATGTGTCCGTTCGATTGTTGTAACGTACTCTCCCAAGTGCTTAGCACGGTGCTTTGCACTCAGTAAGCACTCAGTAAATACGATTGAACGAATGAATGAGGCATGGGCAGGCGGGCCTGTTGGGTGACACTTCGTGCCTTAAATCATTCCCCAACTATTGGGTGTTTTGGCAGTGTGTTTGGCATTTGAATTCCATCACCAAATGTGTTGCATGTAAGTGTGGGGAAGGAATGTCCTTTCTTGAGAAGCTCTGCTGTATGAATAAAACGGGTTCAGGCAGCAGCCGCCGCCAAGATGAAGGCTTTTTTGTTTTGTTTTCTTTTGTTTTTATGGTATTTGTTAAGCACTTACTCTGTGCCGGGCACTGCAGTAAGCGCTAGAGTAGATACAAGATAGGTTGGCTACAATCCAGGTCCCACATGGGGCTCGGTTTTCATCCCCATTTTACAGATGGAGTAACTGAGGTGGAGAGAAACGAAGGGACTTACCCAAGGTCACACGGCAGACAGGAGGCAGAACCAGGATTATAACCCAGCTCCTTCTGACTTCCAGACCCATGCTGTATTCACCAGGCCACAGCGCTTCTCTTGGAAGGTAAATTTGAAATGGCCGGGGAGCTACAAAGGCAAGGGATAACAACTCAAATATTGAGCTAGTTCGGATTCAGAAAGGACCAGAGGACAATTCGAGTGGCAAAGCCTCTACCAAGTAACAAAAGAGGTCGGTTCCTGTAAACTGGTCCCCTTCCCCCCCTCAGCAGGGACGACCGGCAGTGCTGAATTAGGACTGACCCTACGAAATCCCGGTCACGTGGGCCGGGGCCGACCTGCCGGGGATGGCAGCCGTCAGTCAATCGTAGTTATTGAGCACTTTCCTGGGTGCAGAGCACTGTGCCATGGGCTTGGGAGAGTACGCTATGACAATAGAACAGACGCATTCCCTGCCCACAATGAGCTTACAGTCCAGAGGAGGAGACAGACAATATAAATAAATAAATTACGGATGGTATGCGCAGAAGTGCTCTGGGGCAGGGAGGGGGGAAAGGGAACAAGTCAGCACGACGGAGAAGGGATTGGGACATGAGGAAAAGTGGGGCTTAGTCTGGAAAGGTCTCTTGGAGGAGATGTAATAATGTTGGTATTTGTTAAGCGCTTACTATGTGCAGAGCACTGTTCTAAGCGCCGGGGTAGATACAGGGTAATCAGGTCGTCCCACGTGAGGCTCACAGTTAATCCCCATTTTACAGATGAGGTCACTGAGGCACAGAGAAGTGAAGTGACTCGCCCACAGTCACACAGCTGACAAGTGGCGGAGCGGGGATTAGAACCCATGACCTCTGACTCCCCAGCCCGGGCTCTTTCCACTGAGCCACGCTGCTTCTATAATTATGGCATTTAAGTGCTTACTATGTACCAAGCACTGTTCTTAATGCTGAGAGAGATACAAGGTAAGCAGATTGTCCCTCGTGGGGCTCACGGTCTTAATCCCCATTTTACAGATGAGGGAACTGAGGCACAGAGAAGTAAAGGGACTCGCCCGAAGTCACACAGCAGACAAGCGGCGGAGCAGAGATTAGAACGCGTGAGCTCTGACTCCCAAGCCCAGGCTCTTTCCACTAAGCCCCGCTGCTTCTGGTGAATGAAGATGTGCCTTCATTAAGGCTCTGAAGTGGGGAGAGAAATTGTCAGATCTGAGGAGGGAGGACGTTCGGGCCAGAGGCAGGATGTGGGCTAAGGGTCGGCGGCAAGACAGGCGAGGTGGCGGCACAGGGAGGTTAGCACTGAAGGAGCGAAGCGTGCGGGCTGGGGTGTAGAAGGAGAGAAGCGAGGTGAGGTAGGAGGGGGTAAGGTGATGGAGTGGTTTAAAGCCAATGGAGAGGAGTTTTTGTCTGATAGGGAGGTGGATGGGCAACCGCTGGAGTTTTCTGTGGAGCGGGGTTATTTTGTACAATAACAAAAATGAGCCGGGCAGCAGAGTGAAGTATGGACTGGAGTGCACTTACCTACTCATAATAATGGTCTGTGGCAAGCACCGTTCTAAGCGCTGAAGTAGATAAAAGCTAATCGGGTTGCTCACAGTCCCTGTCCCACTTGGGGCTCACACTCTTAATCCCCATTTTACAAGTGAGGGAACTGAGGCCCAAAGAAATTAAGTAAGCACTCCGTAAGTAATGAAAGAATGAAGAAATGTGTGAGTGAGAATCACACTGGACCTGCTGCTCTCACAGGGAAGCAGCGTGGCCTAGCGGAAAGAGCACGGGCCTGGGAGTCAGAGGACCGGAGTTCTAATCCTCACTCTGCCACTTGCCTGCTGTGTGACTTTGGGCAGGTCACTTTACTTCTCTGTGCCTCCGTTTCCTCATCTCTAAAATGGGGAATAAATACCGTTCTCCCTTCTTGGACTGTGAGCCCCTTGTGGGCAGGGTCTGTGCCCAATCTGATTACCTCGCATCTACCTCAGCACCTAGTACAGTGCTTGCGTATAGTAAGTGTTTAACAGATATCATTATTTGTCATTATTCATGTCAGGCCCGTCAGCTCGTCCAGCAACTCACCACCCCTTCACCCTCCACCCGCACCGTTGCTTCTGCCTTGGCCACTGGCCCAGGGTTTAGGATAGTTCCTGATGCTGGGGAGAGTGACGACTGAACCCTAGGGAGGAAAGAGAGGAGAGAGCTAATTTTAACTTGGGGTTACACTGCGGCCTCCTAGGGCCTTAATTTGAGTCGGCTTTGACGGCGGAGACGCGAGACCCTACCTACCCTCCTTCTGGCTTTAACCTGGCCACCCCACGGTGGGAGGGAGGTCCGGGTACCAGCCCAGAACCCCCACTTTCCCCTCGGCTCCTCCCTTGCTTTGGGGCTGCAGCTCTTATCCGCTCTCTCGCCGCTCTGCGTTCTGCCAGAATGCAAATCGCACAGAGCTGCTTCCCCGGCCTATTTTAAGCTACACGCCAAAGGCTCGTAACGGGCTTTGTTTTTTTCCAAGCATTTTAAATGGAAGCAGGAACAGATGAATCCAAATTGTATTCAGACATTGGTTTCCTGATTTGGCTCCGTTATCAAAGTCACCGCTTCGCCTGTCAGGACGTGGTCCCCACCCCGAGCCCCGCGCCGGGCTCGAGCAGTTCGGCAGGGGGTCGGAAAGAGCAGTGAAACGGCGGCCGCTTCTCCGCTCCTCTGTCGCACTCCAAGGCTGGGCCAGTGTCTACCGCTGGGCCCGTTCCATCTGAGGGAGGTTATGTTGCCAGTGACAAGGTGCGGGGGAACACCTCTGGTGGTTCACAAGCAACCCAGAGAACCCTCAGATGTGAACCTTGAGGTAGGATTATGTCCCGGATCCCTTCTGGAGGTTCTAGGTGGGTTTTTTTCATTGGGTTGGAGATCCTATTCCATCTGGAACCCCCTGGGGCATCTATGAATCCTCAGTTTAGATGGTCGGATCGCTCATCAGTCAATCATTAGGAGTATTTTCCAG
The DNA here is from genome assembly GCF_004115215.2 of Ornithorhynchus anatinus. Classification (NCBI taxonomy): domain Eukaryota; kingdom Metazoa; phylum Chordata; class Mammalia; order Monotremata; family Ornithorhynchidae; genus Ornithorhynchus; species Ornithorhynchus anatinus. The sequence goes on along the minus strand of NC_041730.1, from coordinate 121,904,085 downwards.
CCCCTCCTACCAATGGATTATGTGAGTTTAGGGCCCAGGGTTAAATTCAGCATTCTACAGTATCCTGGAACAAGGGTCTGGCCGAGGGTTTATCAGAATGGTGCCCATCCAGGCGTAGTACTAGAATAGTGCTGCTGCCCCATCGCCACCACTGATTTTTCTGCCACTTCTCCGTGTTTTCCCCCCGCTCATTCAATCGGTGGTATTTCTTGAGTGCTCACTGTATGCAGAGCACTGTACTGGCTGCTTGGAAGCTCGTCGTGGGCAGCTGGAGGCACAAATCCGTGCCCCTCTTCTCTCTAGACTGTAAACTCACTGTGGGCAGGGAATGTTCTTGTTTATCGTTTTATTGTACTCTCCCAAGTGCTTAGGACAGTGCTCCGCACACAGTAAGTGCTTAATAAATACAAACGAATGAATGAAGAGTACAATAAAACAGAGTAGGTAGACGCATTCCTTGGAAGGGTGTAATAGAGTACGTAGACTGGCCCCTGCCCTCAAGAAGATTACGGTCTAGTGGGGGAGACAGACAGGGGAGGCAACCAAGTATAAGGACTTTTTTATGATACTTGTTGAGTGCTCACTTTATGCCAAGCACTGGTCTAAGCACTGGGATAGATGCGGGCTTATCAGGCTGGCCACAGTCCCTGGCTCACATGGGCTCACAATCTTAATCCCCATTTTCCCGTTGTAGGGCAGGGGTTGTCTCTATCTGTTGCCGAATTGTACATTCTAAACGCTTAGGACAGTGCTCTGCTCATTGTAAGTGCTCAATAAATACCACTGACTGAATGAATTGTACAGATGAGTTAACCGAGGTAGAGAGTAGTGCAGTTACTTGCCCAAGATCACATAGCAGGCAAGTGGTACTGCCGGGATTAGAAACCAGATCTTCCTGCCAGGCCCACGCTCCATTCATTCAATAGTATCTATTGAGCGCTTACTATGTGCAGAGCACTGTACTAAGCGCTTGGAATGTACAAATCAGTAAAAGATAGAGACAGTCCCTGCCCTTCGACGGGCTCACAGTCTAATCGGGGGTGACGGGCAGACGAGAACAATGGCAATAAATAGAGTCAAGGGGAAGAACATCTCATGAAAACAATGGCAAATAAGTAGGCCACGCTGCTCCCATGTTCATGGGTGCCGAGGGAGCAGGGGGAATCCGCAGGGAGCAGAGAGAGGGAATCCCTCTGGGCTTACAGGGTATGGACTCGATAACCAAGACGGTATTTGTCAAGTGCTTACTTTGTGCCAGGGACTGTACTGAGCGCTGGGGGGGAAACCAGCAAATTGGGTTGGACTCGGTCCCTGTCCCACGTGGGGCTCACAGTCTCAATCCCCATTTTACAGATGTGCTAACTGAGGCTCGGAGAAGCGAAGCAACCTTGGGCAAGTCGCTTCCCTTCTCTGAACCACAGTTCCCTCGTCTGTAGAATGAGGATTAAGACTGTGAGCCCCAGGTGGGATATGGGCTGTGCCCAACCTCATTACCTCGTATCTACCCCCCGCGTTCAGTAGGGTGCCTGACACATGGTAAGCACTTAACAAACCCCATTAAAAAATACAATTTAAAATAAAAAAGGCTAGGCTCCAGGGGCTGCTTTTTCCGGTGCAGGGGTAGTGGGAGGAAATAGCTGGCTGGTGAGGGAATGTCCGAATCCGAGGCCACATCCACACAGCTCAGAAGCACCGCTGGCATTTCACCAGCACGTCTTCTTCGGGGGATCGATCTGCCGGTCCAGCCGCAGCACGCTGATGGAGCCCCGGAAGGGAATGAAGTTGGAGGATAGGCCTCTGTCAGCCTGCGGTTTGTCAGGGCTGGCTGGCTGCTAAGAGGTGACGACCTCTACGTCGTTGGAGCTGCCCTGCCAAGACAGACAACACACGGTGACTTTCTAGCCCCTATCCAAGAAACTCCAAATACTCTTTTTCCCCCTATGGTGTTGATCAAGCACTGTTCTTGGCACTGGAGCAGATACAACTTAACCAGGTTGGACACAGTCCGTGTACCACATGGGGCTAACAGTCTTAACTCCTGAGGTAACCGAGTGCCAGAGGAAGTGAAGTGACTTACCCAAGGTCACCCAGCAGGCAAGTAGCAGAGCCGGGATTACAACCCAGGTCCTTCTGACTCTCAGGTCTGTGCTCTCTCCACTAATAATAATAATAATGTTGGTATTTGTTAAGCGCTTACTATGTGCAGAGCACTGTTCTAAGCGCTGGGGTAGACACGGGGGAATCAGATTGTCCCACGTGGGGCTCACAGTCTTCATCCCCATTTTACAGATGAGGTCCCTGAGGCACAGAGAAGTGAAGTGACTTGCCCACAGTCACACAGCTGACAAGTGGCAGAGCCGGGATTCGAATTCGTGACCTCTGACTCCAAAGCCCGGGCTCTTTCCACTGAGTCACGCTGCTTCTCACTAGGCCACGCCACCTCTCTGACTTGGCAAATGTGAACTAAATCTTCATCAAGCAATCCACTGGACTATTATACCGCTATAGGATTGGAAATGGGAGTAGAGAGAAATGAAGTGACCGGGCCAACGACACTCAACTAGCTGGGCCAGTGATGGATACGGAAGCCAAATCCGCAGCCCTGGGCTCCCAGCACAAACGTTGGAAAGGTCGGGGAAGTCCCGGGGGAGGCCGGAGCTGAACCGTGAGCGGAAAGACGCATTGCCGGGCAGCCGCTGAGTTCCTTAAGCCGAGTGGGAAAGCCGGGTGAGGAGGAAGGGTGGGGGAGGTGGAACTGAGCGACTCTCGGGAGAGTTTTTCAAGCAAAGGGGTGTGGGCAGGGAAAGGATTTGGGAAAAAAAAAACCCCATCTTTGTGGGGAGTGCGGACCGTCCTCTGCCATTTGAACGAGGCTGAGCTCTATGCTGTAAATGAAAGGGAGTTGGGCACACTTTATTCAGTCAGCTCTACCTATTGAGTGCTTACTGTGTGCGGAGCACTGTACTAAGCGCTTCAGAGAGGACAGCACAACAATAAACGAGACCCATTCTCTGTCCACAGTGAGCTTACAGTCTCAAATCGAATCGGAAAGGGAGGTCCCCCTAGTCGGGGTCCATGGGAAAAGCCTTCCCCGAAGTGACAAGGGAGGGACTTCTCCTGACCTCTAAATACCCTTCATCTTTGGTTCCTTTTCACCTAGTACGAATAACCATGGTTTGGGTTAAGCGCTTACTATGTGCCAAGCACTGAGGTCGGTATGAGATATTCATAATCGGATCAGACGCAATCCCTGTTCCTCGGTCTATGTGGAAGGGAGAATAGGTATTTAGTCCCCATTTTGCAGATGAGGAAACTGAGGCACAGAGAAGTGAAGTGACTTGCCCAGGGTCAGCCAGCAGGAAGGCAGCAGAACTGGGATTAGAATCCAGGTCCTCTGACTCCCGGGCCCAGGCTCTTTCTGCTAAACCACACTACCTCTTCGCTACGAGACAAGGCAAGAGCTGATGTTGAGAAACTGAGGCCCCGAGACGTCACATATGTTAAGCACTTACTACGTATTAAGCACCGTTCTGGGTAGATCCTAGTTAATCAGGGTCGAAACAGTCCCTTTCCCACACGGGGCTCTCCGTCTAAGTAGGAAGGAGAACTCGTATTTTATCCCCATTTTACAGAAGAGGGAACTGAGGCAGAGAGAAGTGAAGTGACTTGACCCAGGTCATAGAGCAGGCAAGTGGCAGAGCCGGATTTAATAATAATTATGGTATCTGTTTAGTGCTTACTGTGTGCGGAGTACTGGTCTAAGCGCAGGAGTAGATACAGAATATCCCACGTGGGGCTCACAGTTTTAATCTCCATTTTTACAGGCGGTAACTGAATCACAGAGAAGTGCCCAAGGTCACGCAGCAGACAAGTGGCGGAGCCAGGATTAGAAGCCAGGTCTTCTGACTCCCAGCCCCGGGTTCTTTCCATCAGCCCATGTTCTGCTTTCTCCTTCATCCCTCCCTCTCCAAAGAAGTTGGGGAAGAATCAAGATAGAGGTCTCGTGGCCAGTGATGAGAGCAAGGGAGTGGAGTCAGAGGATCCGGGTTCTTATCCCGGGTACTTTCCCGGCTTGGGAAAATACAATACGGAGAAGCGGCGCGGTCTAGTGGGTAGAGCAGGGGTCTGGAGTCAAAGGACCTGGGTTCTTATCCCGGCTTCTCCACCTGTCTTTTGTGCAAAATCACTTCACTTCTCTGTGCCTGTCATCGCCTCCGAAACGGGATTAAAGCCGTGAGCCCCATGTGGGACATGAACTGTGTCCAACCTGATTAACTTATGCCTATCCCAGTGCTTAGTACAGTGCTTGGCACAAGGTAAGTGCTCAACAAATACTATTGAAAAAAAAGAAAAAATAGAAGCTCCCAGAAGTCCCTAGGACGTAGTGCTACAAGCAGTAAAGGCAGAGTCTGCAGCTTTGCTGTAAACATGACGCCAGTTTAATAAACACAGACAACGTCCCCGATTAAGCCCTCTTTTCCCCCGCTCCCTCTCCTTTCTGCGTTGTTTATGCACTTGGATCCGTGACCTTTGGACATTTGACATTCACCCCAGCCCCACAGGACTTCGGTACATATGCGTACGTATAATATTCATTCATTCAGTGGTATTTATTGAGTGCTTACTGTGTGCAGAGCACTGTACTGAGTGCTTGGAAAGTATAATTCAGCAACAGAGACGGTCCCTACCGAACAATAATAATAATAATAATGTTGGTATTTGTTAAGCGCTCACTATGTGCCGAGCACTGTTCTAAGCGCTGGGGGAGATACAGGGTCATCGGGTCGTCCCACGTGAGGCTCACAGTTAATCCCCATTTTACAGATGAGGGAACTGAGGCACAGAGAAGGGAAGTGACTCACCCACAGTCACACAGCTGACAAGCGGCAGAGCCGGGAGTCGAACTCATGACCCCTGACTCCGAAGCCCAGGCTCTTTTCCACTGAGCCACGCTGCTTCAGTGGGCTCAATGGGCTCGCGGTCTAGAAATTATGTATGTTCTAGTAATAATTATGTATACAAATGAAACCTATGAATATAAATGTAATATGTATAGATATAATAATTTTGTACATAATAATTCTGGTGTTTATGGAGTGCTTACTATGTGCCAGGCACTGTACTAAGCACTGGAGTGGGTACAAAGAAATCGAGTTGGATACAGTTCCTGTCTTGCATCCCAGTCCTAACCCCCATTTTGCAGATAAGGTTACTGAGGCCCAGAGAAATGAAGTGACTTGCCCAAGGCCACACAGCAGACAAGTGGCAGAGCTGGGATTAGAACCCTTGAGCTTCTGACTCCCAGGCCCGTGCTCTCTCCACTACGCCACGCCGCTTCCCATGTTTCAGAGTATTTTTATTAACGTCTGCCTCCCCCTCTAGACTAAGTTGGTTGTGGACAGTGAGCAGGTCTACCAGCTCTACTGTACTTTCCCAAGTGCTCAGCGCAGTGCTCTGCACCCAGTAAGGGATCAGTGAACACCCTTAACTGATTGGTTGATTGATGTCACCCACAATCTGGACAAAGCTTGCCCTCCAAACCTGCTACGTGAGGAAAGTAGTGTTGTGGGAAGAGAGGAAGGGGAGAGGCCAAGTACATTTCTTGTCATATTCATCAGATCCGCTTTCCAGAATACAGCTGGACCCCCTGCGGCGAGACACCGGGTTTTCAGCTTTCCGGCCTCTTCTGAGAAGGGAGTGGTCAGCTGGTCACGTTCCTTCTCGCTGAACTCTGGCTGCCTCCTAAGCCGCACTCCCCCCAGCCCCACTTTGAGGACTGCCAGCGAGGGGCACCGCGGAGGTCTGGCCTGCAGAAGATTTCTCCGGGACCCTCCGTCCCGCTGAGGCCAAGCGATGGGTCGTATTTAGAAAAGCCCGACCAGGGGAGGCGGGGGTCCCGACACGAATTAGCCTGGGATCTTTAGGTTTCAATTTGGAGACTGTGGAACGCCTGCCGTGGTCCAACTCCTCACCTCAGGGAGAGAGGGAAGGCTTGAACTTCTCAAATACGGGACAATCCTAGGGCTCCCCCCGCCCCGCCATCCCCTCTAACAATAATAATAATAATTGTGGTTTTGTTAAGCTTTCACTCTACTAAGCGCTGGGGTGGATACAAGAAAATTGGGTTGGACGCAACCCCTGTCCCACCTAGGGCGCGTGGTCTCAATCCCCATTTGACAGATGAGGTCATTGAGGTACAGAGAAGTGAAGTGGCTTGCCCAGTGTCACAGCAGACAAGTGGCGGAACTGGGATTGGAACCCATGACCTCCCGACTCCCAGGCCCGTGCTCCATCTACTACGCCATGCTGCTCTATCCGGGGAAACAGGAGAAGCCCATGAAGTGAGGGAGGATCCTATATTGTGCTCTCCCCAGTGCTTAGTACAGTGCTTTGCATGCAGTAAGCGCTCAATAAATACGACTGCCTGAATGAATGATCCCAAAGCTACCAGTCACCCGGCAAGCCCAAACCAGCAATGATTGGTACATATCTTCAAATTGCATATTATAAATTATTTTTTGACGTTGCTATCTGCCTTCCCCTCTAGTCTGGAAGATCACTGTCGGTAAGGAACGTGTCTGCCGATTCTCTTGCACTGGGCTCTCCCAAGTGCTTAGTGTAGTACAGCGTGGCTCAGTGGAAAGAGCGCCGGCTTGGGAGTCGGAGGTCATGTGTTCTAATCCCGGCTCCGCCGCTAGTCAGCTGTGTGACCTTGGGCAAGTCACTGAACTTCTCTGTGCCTCAGTTACCTCATCTGTCAAAGGGGGATTAAAACTGTGAGCCCCACGTGGGACAACCTGATTACCTTGTATCCCCCATTGCTTAGAACAGTGCTTTGCACATAGTAAGTGCTTAACAAATACCACAATTTATTTTTATTTTACTCTGCACATAGTGCTCAAATAAATACCACTGATAATGACGCATGGAAGAGCAGTGGAAGCTTTCCTTGCAGACTAAGGAAGCAGCCTGGCCTAGGGAAAAGAGCACAGGACTGGGAGTCAGAAGACCTGGATTCTAATCCACCACTTACCGACCGTGGGACCTTGGACATGTTGCTTGGCTTCTCTGTGCCTCATTTTCCTCATCTGTAAAATGGAGATTCAATTCCTGACCTCCCTCCTACTTAAATGGCATGCCCCACGTAGGTCAGGGACTGCATCTGATCTGATCGTATTGTACAGTGCTTGGCGCATAATAGGCGCTTACAAAATCCCTCAGTTATGATGATGATGATTACTGTCATTGATGAAGTTCACCTCGCAGCAGACCCAACACACCAGCCATTTTCTGTTGCGGCAGGGACCATCCAAGACACTGAGGCTGGGACATTTCTGCAGCACACAGGGCTGGGAAAAGGGACACTCAGCTCAGAGAAGCAGGGTGTCCTAGTGAAAAGAGCATGGGTCTCGGAGTCAGAGAACCTGTGTTCTAATCCCAACTCTGCCGTTTGTCTGCTGTGACACCTTGGATAAGTCACTTCACTTGTCTGGGCCTCGCTTACCTCATCTGTACAGCGGAAATTAAAACCTGATCCTTCCTACTTAGACTGTGAGCCCCATGTGGGACAGGACCTGTGAGCAAACCGATTGTAACTACCCCAGTACTTTGTACGGTGCCTAGCACACAGTCAGAGTTGAACAGGCACCAATAAAAAACAAAAATACGCTTAAAACTCTGACCGTGCATAAACCGGGATTTCACGAGTTGACTTTTTGGGCCTTGAGAAATTCAGTTAGGATTTTGGCCATGGTATTCTCAAGGGCCCCTCTCAGGGTCGCACCCGGAGAGTTTCCAAGCAGGGGCTTGGTAGTCAGAGGTTGTGGGTTCTAATCCCGGCTCTGCCCCTTGTAATAATGTTGGTATTTGTTAAGCGCTTACTATGTGCAGAGCACTGTTCTAAGTGCTGGGGTAGATACAGGGTAATCGGGTTGTCCCACGTGAGGCTCACAGTCTTCATCCCCATTTTGCAGATGAGGGAACTGAGGCACAGAGAAGTGAAGTGACTTGCCCACAGTCACACAGCTGCCGAGTGGCAGAGCCGGGATTCGAACCGGTTGTGTGGCTTTGGGCAAGTCACTTAACTCTCTGTGCCTCAGTTCCCTCAACTGTAAAATGGGGATGGAGACTGTGAGGCCCACATGGGACAACCTGATTATCTTGTATCCCCCTCAGAGCTTAGGACAGTGCTCGGCACATAGTAAGTGCTTAACAAATACCGCCATTATCACCAGTGACGACTACAGGAGGGAGAGTCAAGCAGGGGCCTAGCCATTCCATTCCCAGATCGGGCAGTGGCTAGAGAGGCGATCTGCTACAAGTCAAAACTTCCCTGCTCTGGGCAGCAGAAGGCGAAGGTTAACCACTTTTGTATTTTTACCAAGAAAACTCCGGATACGCTACCAGAACGATTGCAGATGGAAGTGGGGCGTTATAGGAGAGATGTGTCTGTGGCGTCGCTTTGGTTCGGACACGACTCGGCGGCCTAAGACACCGACGCCAACATTCTCAAGGAACTGAAGTGGCAGGTAAGACGTTGGTCCTGCGGATGAGTTAAGAGGTTTTCACGATTTCCTGCTTAGAACTTTTTTTCAACAAGATGTTTTGATGATGCCACAGTAATTAGCAAAGTTGGGGAAAAGCACAGAGCCATTTGAGCATTTGGCAACGTCCTGAAAGCGACTGACTGTTCTGGAATCTGCCGAAGAGGATCAAGATGTAAAACCGATTCTCCATCTGGAAGCACTGACAAAGCTTGACTTCAGCCGAAATTTCTTTGGCATCTGGATCCGCATTGCACTTCAATGCTTAATCAACTGCAGTCTTCCCAAGCTCTGATGTTCCATTTTTACAAGTGAAGTGCCAGAAAAGAGAGGAAATGCAGAGACATTGGAAATAGATTTTCATGCTTCCAGTTCAAGTCAGCTGTGAGCGCCTCAAACATACTTGGCATTTCAATTTTCAGTGTTTCCTTCGGGGAAAAGACTTGAGCCTTCATCGGTTGATTCATAAAACCGGATTTTTTTTTCTTGCTCTTCTCTGTTACATAAACATTGAAACTCCCCTTTTGGGGAGTAACTCCTTTAGTGAACACTTGCAAAGTGCTGCATCCTGTAGAGAAGCAGCGTGGCTCAGTGGAAAGAGCCCGGGCTTCGGAGTCAGAGGGCACGGGTTCGACTCCCGGCTCTGCCACTTGTCAGCTGGGTGACTGTGGGCGAGTCACTTCACTTCTCTGGGCCTCAGTTCCCTCATCTGTAAAATGGGGATTAACTGTGAGCCTCCCGTGGGACAACCTGATCACCCTGTATCTACCCCAGCGCTTAGAACAGTGCTCGGCACATAGGAAGCGCTTAACAAATGCCAACATTATTATTACTCTACTACTGCACCCTCTGCCCCAGCGGGAACCTGACCGCCAGGGACGAAGGTGAGCCTGGCACTGGGCAAACCGCCAGCACCATCGGCGGTTCCCTCGTGGAGGTGCTTGGTGCCCAAATCCTCAGGCCTGGGCCTAGTGGAAAGAGGACAGGCCTGGGAGTCAGAGGGATCTGGGTTCTGATCCTGGCTCCGCACACGACTGCTATGTGACTCACTTGACTTCTCTGGGCCTCAGTTACCTCATCTGTAAAATGGGGATTAAGACTGTGAGCCCCATGTAGGACAGGGACTGAGTCCAACTTGATCAGCTTGTATCTATCCCAGCACTTAGAATAGTACTTGGCACATAGTAAGCGCTTAACAAACACCGTCATTATTGATGACGGGAGACTCGATCGGGGCATAGATTCGCAAGGACGAGCGTATCTTTATGGGACTTTTCAGGTGGAAAAGAGTGCTTTTGAACCCAATTTGCCAAGGGCAGAGAGGAGAAGCAGCGTGTCCAAGTGGTTTGAGTACAGACCTGGGAGTCAGAAGGACCTGGGTTCTAACCCCAGCTCTGCCACTTGTCTACAGTGTGACCTTGAGCAAGTCACTTCACTTCTCTGGGCTTCAGTTACCTCACCTGTAAAATGAGTATTAAGACTGCGTGCCCCATGTGGGACGTGGTCTGCGTAAGTACGTGTTATAACACTTTCAAGAGGAGTTTACAGTCAAATAAGAGAGCCAGGCAGGCACAGATAGTCTGGGCGTGGAAGAGCAAGAGGGTGAGGAGATTTGATGAGCTCAGAAGTCGGCATTTACGTAATTAATTGAACAGAAAATGAGTGAGTCACCCTGGGCTTACAAAGGTTTTTGGGGGTGGTTTTTTTTGCTATCCCATAATGATGGAACAGGGTCCCTTTGGGGAAAGCGTGTTTAACTAGACTCTGCAGGACATTTGCATAGCAGACTCAGTTAATGAGTTTGTGGACCACAAACCTCACTGCGGGGTCAAACACGGTCAGCCCTCACCCAAGCCCCGGCTGGGAACGCCTGCCTGCCTGAGAACGCCTGCCCGAAGGGTGGAGGCCCAGGCTAAAGGGGATCAGGAGAATTTTGCAGCGGGAAGAGTTATCCCAAGCCCTCCATGGCTCCCCTTACTCCCCAAGCCTGGGACCACCCCTCTTCCTCTCCCCCACAGTGAGGCAGAGGGGCTTGCCCCATCCCCAGGCCATGGAGACTTCCATCAGCCCCTTCTCCAGCCAGGGAAGAGCTCAAACAGTTCCAGCCTCATGTCGTCTCCACAGTAGGTGGAAGGGAATAAGCCATGGGTGGTCAGGTGGGTTCACCGATGTAGATGTGTACGTCCCGAGAGATCGGAACTGAGAGTTGTTTGGACGGAATAAGGTGAGAGGGGCTTGGAACCCGTTCAGAAACTCCACGGTAGGTCTCGGAAAAGGAGGTAGGTGATGCCGACCAACAGAAGTAGGTGATGCGCACGTGAATGATGTGGTGGTATGAGGAGCTGTGTGGCTTAGTGGCTAGAGCAAGAGCCTGGAAGCCAGAAGGACTTGGGTTCTAATCTCGGCTCCGCCCCACGTCTGCAATATGACCTTGGGCAAGTCGCTTAACTTCTCTGGGCCTCAGTTATTTCATCTGAAAAATGGAGATTAAGAGGGTGAGCCCCACGTGGGACAGGGAGGTTTTCCGGCCTGATTAGCTTGTGTCTATCCCAGTGCTTAGAACAGTGTTTGGCACAGAGTGGGCACTTAACTAGTACCATAATTATTATTATTATGGGCCCAGGAGCAGCCATGGGGAGTGAGTAGAGGCCGACTCCGGAGAGCCACAGGGGACAAGGCGTCATCTGGCCTCGGGGACATAGTGACGAGCCAGAGCCTGGGATCCATCCAGTGATGATAATAATCATGTTTGTTAAGTGCTTACTATGTGCCAAGCGCTGTTCTAAGCCCTGAGGTAGTCACAAGGTAATCAGGTTGGACGCAGTCCCTTTCCACATGGGATTCGCAGTCTTGATCCCCGTTTTACAGATGAGGTAACTGAGAAGTGAAGTGACTTGCCCCAGATCCCAGAGCAGACAGTTGGCAGAGCCAGGATTACAACCCATGACCGTCTGACTCCCAGGCCCGTGTCCTATCCACTAGGCCGTGCCGATAGACCCGCAGTCAGTGCTTAATTTATAGAAGGGCTTCCTGGGGTTTCGCCTTGCTTCAGTGAAGAGCCATTTGACCTGGCATCTCCGTCGTCCTGGACCGGAGCTCTACTGAGTCAGGATCTCCATGAGCCAGAAATACCGAGGACCTTCAAAGATGCATGGGAGAGGAGGTGATTGGCAATAGCAGGGCTCCTACTTCTTAAATCCTTCGTCGGCGAGCCACCCAGGACGGAGCAGTCACGTCGGCCCCTAGGAGAAGTGCCTCTGCAGTTTTCCAAGGCCCTGGCACCCAGCCCAAGTGAAGCGAGGCACTTTTCTAGCTGCATAATAACGCTACATACACGTTCACAGATAGCAGAAGAACTCAGGGTCTTCTGCCCGGATTTCTTTCTCCCAACAAACCTCCCTTTTGGACTCCAACTCAGCCATTGCAAGAGCACAGCTCTCTTTTGAGGCCTGGCGTGTTGGCGGTTTCGCTTTCTCAGACCTTGGCTGGCTCAGTCAGAAGCTGGTTCCATGCAAATAGCAAGCACAGCATCTCACCTTTTCCTGTTTTGTGCTTTGGAAATTGATGCTGAATGGGAGGATGGTTTGGTTACGGTTCACTCGAGGTCTCGATTTCTTCTATATTCATTCATATAGTGTAATTTGTTGAGCATCTTTATTAAGGTATCTGTTAAGCACTTCCTTTATGTCAAGTGCCCCTCTCAGGGTTGCACGTGGAGAGTTTCCAGTACTCTTCCAGTCTCGACTACGGGAGGCAGAGTCAAGATATCCCTTCCCTTCCTAGCTTGGGCAGTGGCTAACAAATGGAAGGAAATCTGCTACCAGTCAACATTCACCTGTGCTGGGCAGCAGTGGAATGGGAGAGAGTTGAGGGCAGAGACTCGCGTTTACTGCACAGAAGGAGGCAACGGTAAACCGCTTCTTTTGATCTTTTTAGCAAGCAAACTGAATGGATAAACTACCGGAACGATTGCCGATGGAGGCGGAGCGTTCTGGGAGAGATGTGTCCGTGGCGTCGCTATGGGTCGGGGACGACTGGACGGCATAAGACAAGACAGATGTGTCAAGCGTTTTTACTAAGTGCTGGAGTAGGTATAAGATAACCAGGTTGGTTTCAATCCCCGTCCCACATGAGGCTTGCAGTCTAAATTGGAGTGGGGAGGACCTTGAGAGCAAAGCATTGTACTTAACACCAGGGAAGAGTTCGAGGGTAACAATTCAGAATGGGAAGAATCTGGCCCATTGGGAGCCCACAGCCTAAGAATGGTGGGAAATGGCAGTGGACAAATGTGGAAAAATCGAAACGGTGAAAACAGCAGCACTAATGAAGAGACAAGGCCGGCGGTGAAGTAAGACCGACAGTCGGTCAATCCATCTAAATCAATTAAGGATATTTACTAAGCACTTACTTCGTGCAGAGCACTGAAGTAAGCACTTGGGAGCCCACAGTCCAACAGATTGGTAGACACAGAATTGATAGACACATTCCCTGCCCGCAAAAAGCTTATAGTCCATCCACTCTGGCCAAAGGAACCATTTTCAGGTTTCCACTGCTCTAACCGAGCAGCCAGGATTCAACAACGCCAAGCTCCCTAACGATCCAAGTGTTTTGTTTTTGGAGTGTGCTGCCTCTCCAGTTCCTTTCCAGCGCCAGTAGGCATGGACGGGGGGTAGGGATGGGAGACTGTGGATGGGACAATGTGGATTTCCCTCCAAAGGTCCCCCTCACCCCCCACCCAAATACCCCCAGCCTCCCTGTGCTGGGGGAGGAGACAGCCAGAAATCAGGGAAGGCTTCTGGAGCTATGCCATCAGTGGGAAAGGTTTCTGACCAAACAACTATCCGGGGGGGGGGGGGGGCCGGGTCTGGGGCGGGGGAAGGGCTCAGTAAGGATCCTGGAAACAGCTGGTTAACTTGGCAGAAAAGATGCAGTGGCTGGGGAGGATTATTAAAAACCTATCTCTTCCAAGAACACTTTCCCGATTAAGCCCTCATTTCCCCTACTCCCTTTCCCTTATATGTCGGCCTTGCACTTGGATCTGTATCTTTTATTAACCCCCCCACCCTCAGCCCCGCAGCACTTACGTACAATAACCGGAATTTTTTTTCATGTTTGTCTCTCCCTCTAGGCTGTGAGCTCCTTTCAATTCATTCAATCGTATTTATTAAGTGCTTACTGTGTGCAGAACACTGTATCAACTGCTGGGGAAAGTACACTACAACAATAAACAATGACAATCCCTGCACTTAATGAGCTCACAGCCTAGAGGGGGGGGAGACAGACATCGATGCAAATAAACAGACACCAATACAAATAAATAAAATTATGGATATATACATATCCATATATGTCCATTATGAGAAGCAGCGTGGCTCAGTGGAAAGAGCCCGGGCTTGGGAGTCAGAGGTCATGGGTTCTAATCCCAGCTCCGCCGCTTGTCAGCCGTGTGACTTTGGACAAGTCACTTAACTTCTCCGTGCCTCAGTTCCCTCAACTGTAAAATGGGGATTAAAACTGTGAGCCCCACGTGGGACAGCCTGATCACCTTGTATCCCCCTAGCGCTTAGAACAGTGCTTTGCACATAGTAAGCACTTAACGAATACCAACATTATTATACATATCCATATATACATGTCCATAATCCCCAGTCTGGTGCTCGGGGTTGGGGAAAGCAAAGGGAGCAAATCAGGGTGAAAAAGAAGGGAGTGGGAGATTAGGAAAAGTGGGGCTTAGTCTGGAGCCTCTGGAGGAGATGCGCCTTCAATGATGCTTTGAAGGCGGGGAAAGTAATTGTCTGGCGGTTTTGAGGAGGGAGGGCATTCCGGGCCAGAGGCGGGATGTGGACCAGGGGACCACCACTGTCTCGGTGGTGAGACAGGGGAGATCGAGATACAGTTAGAAGGTTAGCACCAGAGGAGCAAAGTATGCAGGCTGGGATGTAGAAGGAGAGAAGGGAGGTGAGGTAAGAAAGGGCAAGGTGATGAAGAACTTTGAAGCCAATGGTGAGGAGTTTTTGTTTGATACGGAGGTGGATAGGCAACCACTGGAGAGTTTCGAGGAGGGGGGTGACATGCCCTGAAGGTTTCCGTAGAAAGATAATCTAGGTAGCAGAGCAAAGTATCGACTGGAGTGGGGAGAGACAGGAGGTTGGTAGGTCAGCAAGGAGGCCGATGCAGTAATCAAGGCGGGATAGTATTATGAGCGATGTTGCGACGGTGGGGCGGACAGGATTTGGTGATGGATTGAATATGTGGGTCGAATGAGAAAGGAGTCAAGCGTAACGCCAAGTTCCTGTGAGACAGAAAGGACGGCGGTGCCGTCTACGGGAAAGTCAGGGAGAGGACAGGGTTTGGGTGGGAAGGTAAGGAGCTCTGTTTTGGACACGTTAAGTCTGAGGTGACGAGAGGCCATCAGGTAGAGATGTCTTGAAGGCAGGAGGAGATGCGAGACTGCAGAGACGGAGAGAGATCGGGGCTGGAGATGTAGGCAGGGAACACGTCTACCGACTCCGTCATATCGTATTCTCCAATGCACTTAGTACAGGTCTCTGCACACGGTAAGCTTTCTATAAATACCGTTATTTGCTTGACTGACTGATTAGCTATCCAGTTTCTTCCCACTGGTCTGTAGCACCAAGGGTCAGCACCAGCACTGTGCTGTGGTCACGCAGAGCTTAACAAATACCGCAATTATTATTATTATTAACTGGATTTTGAACATCAAATTCTCACAGGCGCTTTTCAGTGTGTTGCAGCACTGGCTGACTACTCTCTTGCTGGACTCTGTGCTCCAGGAGAGACATAACCGGCAGGGAGGAGAGACTGTGGGGACGGGGAGGCGGGGAGGGGGCTGCAAACCATGGGGACCAGCATTGATTCTTTGGCCCAGGTTCTTGACGAGTCAATCAGTCAGTGAGAAGGAGTATGGTCTAGTGGAAAGAGCGTGGGCCTGGGAGTCAGAGGACCTGGCTTCTAATCCCGGCTCTGCCCATTGGTCTGCCAATTGTTTGCTGTGTGACCTTGGAGAAGTCGCTTAACTTCTCTGTGTCTCAGTTCTCTCAGCTGTGAAATGGAGATTCAGTATTTGTTCTCCCTCCTACTTAAGACTGTGAGCCCTCATGCGGGACAAGGACTACGTCCAACCTAATTAGTTTGTACCTACCCCAGTGCTTAGAACAATGTTTGACACCTAGTAAGCGTTTAACAAGTACCATCAAACGAAACAAGCAAAAAAACAATCAGTTGTATTTATTGAGCACTTGCTATGTTCGGAGCACTGAATTAAGCAATTCTGAAGTCCTTCTCACTGGACTGGGGCTCATCCATCATATAATAATAATTATAGTAATTGTGATATTTCTTAAATGCTTAAGAAACGTACTAAGTACCAGGGTGGATACAAGCAAATTGGGTTGGGCACAGTCCGTGTCCCACATGGAGCTCCGGTCTTAATCCCCATTTTACAGATGCGGTAACTGAGGCACAGAGAAGTCAAGTGACTTGCCCAAGGTCACACAGTCAACAAGCGGTGGAATCAGAGGACTACATCACTAGATGAGTTTTTATCGATCAAATCTATTGAGCGCTTACTGTGTGCAGAGCACTGTACTAAGCACTTGAGAGAGGACAATGCGGTAGAGTTAGTAGACAGGGTCCTTGCCCACAAGGAGTTTACAGTCTACAATAAGAGACTGATATTAAAACAAATTATAGGTAGATGAAATGGCAGATTGCAAGGATATGTACATAAAGCAAAACAATCACTCTTCCCCCCTTCAAAGCCCTATTGAAGACGCACCTCCTCCAAGAGGCCTTCCCAGACTAAGCCCCCTTTCCCTCAGCTCCTTCTCCCTTCCATGTCACCTCGACTCATTCTCTTTGCTCTTCCCCCTTTCCCCTCAACAACACTTACGTATATATGTATATATTTGTAATTCTACTTATTTATATTGTTGCCTGTTTACTTCTTTTGATGTCTGTTGTTTCCCCACCGCCCCCGCCCCCCCCAGACTGTAAGTCCATAGTGGGCAGGGATTGTCTCTCTTTATTGCTGTATTATACTTTCCAAGTACTTAGCACAGTGTTCTGCACACAGAAAGCGCTCAATAAATATGATTAAATGAATGAATAAAGGCAGTGGGGCAGAGGGTGGGGTGAATATTGAGCGCTTACTGTCGTATGCGAAGAGCTGATGAGGGATCCCTACCTGTGGGTGGGTGACTTGTAAAGGTCAAGATGTGCTCAGGATCTTTTCTGCTTTGCTCACACTTGCCATCTGATCAGTAGCCACCAATTTCAGAGGGATCCCATTGTGCACCTCCACTGCCTAGGCATTTTTTTATGGTATTTGTTAAGCGCTTACTATGTGCCAGACACTGTTCTGAGCACTGGGGTAGATACAAGCTAATCAGGTTGGCCACAGTCCACGTCCCACGTGATGGGGCTCACGGTCATAATCCCCATTTTACAGATGAGGAACCTGAGCCACAGAGACGCGAAATGACTTGCCCAAGGTCACACAGCAGACAAGTGCCAGAGCCGAGACTAGAACCGAAGTCCTTCTGACTCCCAGGCCTGTGCTCTTTCCACTAGGCCACGTTCACTTACCGCAACTCCTGTAGCACTCAAGTGCACAGCATATGCGCTCTATTTTTTAAAATAGTATTTGTCAAGAGCTTACTTTGTGCTAGGCACTGTATTAAGTGCTGAGGTAGTTACAAAGCAATCAGAGTGGACACAGTCCCTGTCCCACATGGGGCTCATAACCTTAATCCCCATTTGACAGATGAAATAACTGAAGCCCGGAGAAGTTAAGTGAGTTGTCCAAGATTGATTCATTCAGTGGTATTTATTGAGCGCTTACTGTGTGCGGGGCAGTGTACTGAGCACTTGCAACAATAAACAGTGACATTCCCTGCCCACAGCGAGCTCACAGTCTAAAATTGGGGGACAGACATCAGTACAAGCAAATAAAATTACAAATATGTTACATAAGTGCTTTGGGCAGACAGCAGACAAGTGATGGAGCCGGGATTAGAACCTAACTCCTCTGACTCCCGGGCCCCTGCTCCTTCCATTAGGCCATACTGTTTCTCTATTTTTCCCCCTCTCTGAAGTTTATTTCAATTTCTGTCTTCCTCCTTTAGGTTGTAAGCTTCTTGGAGGCAGAGATTGTGTCTTCTAACTCTTCAACTCTCCCAAACACTTCGCACACTGCTGGGGCACCCACTGGGTGCTTAATACGTGGCTCAGTGGAAAGAGCCCGGGCTTGGGAGTCGGAGGTCATGGGTTCAAATGCCGGCTCTGCCACTTGTCAGCTGGGTGACTGTGGGCAAGTCACTTCACTTCTCTGTGCCTCAGTGACCTCATCTGTAAAATGGGGATTAACTGTGAGCCTCACGTGGGACAGCCTGATTACCCTGTATCTCCCCCGGCGCTTAGAACAGTGCTCGGCACATAGTAAGCGCTTAACAAATACCAACATTGTTATTAATACATGCCACTGAGTGAACGAGGGATTGACTGGTCTACAGGACGCACCTGTTGTATGTCTTCACTGAAAAATAAAACTCATCCTGGTAAAATTTTGTATTTAAATGCCATATCTATCTCTAAGCAAACTGACCCAGGCTCTGTTCTAATACTAGTGCCCTTTTCCTAGGCTTCCTGATAACTAGTTTTTTCCAAGACCCGTAGTTTTTGTCTTAAGTATTAGTGACTTAAAGTTTCTGGTTTCTCTTTTAGATCTCTTTTCTGATTCGACCTAAAATGATCTGGGAACCACTGCCAAAAAAACACACCCTCATATTCCCAAACATTTCTGTGGGGCAAACTAACCTAATCATGTCTCTTTATTTTGGGTCACAATCTGGGAAATCACAGCTTTCCTTTTCACATTCTCTTTATCCTGTCTATTAAACATTCTCTCCCTCATTGGTTTCACTTCCAAAGTTGTTGACAATCTTTTTCTGACTTTTCTCTTCTGTGGCCAAAGGAGAAGTTTGGCATTTAAGATGCCGAATAAGGACTGTCTCTTGGATCGCTTGCCCTTCGCCAGAAATCTCCCTTTTCTTGTTACCCACGTGACTTGAGAAGCTCCCAGATTGAAAGTGTCACGGTGCGATCTCTCCAGTACAAATTTCTGAAATTCAGTGCTATTCTATCGCCGGCCATTAGCTATCATAGCCTCGTCCATTTTTTTTATTCCCCATCAATCGTTTATATAAGTAACTTGAGCAGTTTGAAACCAGTTCATCGATTTCCGGTATTTTTATTGACATTTGATTTACAAGCCATCTGGTCTGATGTCTCTTCTGCAGACTTTCAGTGACCTTCTAGCTCAAAGGTCAGGAGACTTGGGCTATTGAGTCACACTTGGGTCTTCCTGGAAGTAAATGTGGCTCTTTGGCAGAGTCCACCCCACTCCACACTCACCCCCACCCCATGGAGTCAGCACCCTCTAGACTGTAAACTCACTGTGATTTTTGGAATGGGAATGTCTCTTCTTGACATATCCGCCGTGGTGGACAAGTATTTCCTTGATAGCCCAGCCCACACTCTGCGCTCCTCTGCCGCTAACCTCCTCGCGGTCCCTTGTCCGTGCCTGTTCTGCCGTTGACCCCTGGCCCATGTCCTACCTCCTCACAACCGCCAAACTGGCTCTCTTCCCCCCTTCAAAGCCTTCCTGAGATTTCACCTCCTCCAGGAGCGCTTCCCAGACTAAGCCCCCTTTTCCTCCGCTCCTCCTCCCCTCCCCATCGCCCCGACTCCCTCCCTCTGCTGTACCCCCCTCCCCACCCCACAGCACTTGTGTATATTTGTACATATTTATTATTCTATTTATTTTATTAATGATGTGTATATATCTATAATTCTATTTATCTATTTTGATGCTATTGATGCCTGTCTACTTGGTTTGTTTTATTGTCTGTCTCCCGCTTCTAGACCGTGAGCCCGTTGTTGGGTAGGGATTGTGTACTTTCCAAGCGCTAAGTACAGTGTTCTGCACACGGTAAGCGCTCAGTAAATACGATCGGATGAATGAATGGGCAGGGAATGCGTCTGTTATGTTGTCATATTGTACGCTCCCAAGCACTTAGTACTGTTCCCTGCACACTGTGAGAGATCAATAAATACGACTGACCGAGGGAAATGCCACTAGGTTTTCCTCCCCAGGAAAGAGCTACGCAGGAAGGCGAGCAGGAGGTAGCTGGGCCGTGGCTCAGTGGAAAGAGCCCGGGCTTTGGAGTCAGAGGTCGTGAGTTCGAATCCCAGCTCTGTCACTTGTCAGCTGTGTGACTGTGGGCAAGTCACTTCACTTCTCTGTGCCTCAGCGACCTCATCTGTCAAATGGGGATTAAGACCGTGAGCCCCACGTGGGACGACCTGATTCCCCTGTGTCTACCCCAGCGCTTCGAACAGTGCTCTGCACATAGTAAGCGCTTCACAAACACCAACATTATTATCCCACCCCTTGGAGGAGGAAAGGGACCGAAGGGGGAACCGAGATGGCGTCTCCGTGCCTCGCCTTGGTGGCAGGGTGAGCAGAAGCTGTCCTCGGGGCCTCCCCACTGTGCCACCTGCGACAAGCAGGGAAGGAAACCACTCACCCCCGACTTGAGCCAGGGGCCTGTGCAACCCGTTTGCCGGGCACCAGGCTCCTCGTGCCCCATTAGTGGCCGTGAGTAGGCTGGGGGAGTACGGCAACCACTTCATTCACTGAATCGTATTTATTGAGTTCCTACTGTGTACTAAGCACTTGGGAGAGTACAATAAACAGACACATTCCCTGCCCACACCAAGGTTACAGTCTAGAGGACTTAATCCTGGACCCTTTGCCTGCCAGGGCCAGAAGCAGTGAAACTGTGGTGCAGGAACAGGAGGAGAAGGAAGAGGAGGAGGAAGAGGAGGAAAAGAACAACCTGCTGGAAGTCCGTTCTCTCCCCGCCGCCATCCCCCCATGAAGGGAAACAGCGTGGCTTAGTGGAAGGAGCCCGGGCTTGAGAGTCAGAGGTCTAGGCTTCTAATCCCGGCTCTGCCACTTATCAGCGGTGTGACTTTGGGCAAGTCACTTCTCTGTGCCTCAGTTATCTCATTTGTAAAATGAGGACTGAGACTGTGAGCCCCACGTGGGACGACCTCGTTGCCTTGTGTCTACCCCAGTGCTTAGAACGGTGCTTGGCACATAGTAAGTGCTTAACAAATACCAGCATCATTATTATTAACTGTGGTGCGGGAACAGGAGGAGGAGGAAGAGGAGGAGAGGGTAAAGGAAGAGGAGAAGGAAGAGGAGGAAGAGGGGGGAAAAGAACAACCTGCTGTAAATCTGTTCTCTCTCTCCCCCGCCATCTCCCTCGTGAGGAGAAGCAGCGTGGCTCAGTGGAAAGAGCAGGGACTCGGGAGTCAGAGGTCGTGGATCCTAATCCCCGCTCTGCCACTTATCAGCGGTGTGACTTCGGGCAAGTCACTCCACTTCTCTGTGCCTCAGTTACCTCATTTGTAAAATGTGGATTGAGACTGTGAGCCCCCAAGTGGGACAACCTCATTGCCTCGTGTCTACCCCAGGGCTTAGAACAGTGCTTGGCACATAGTAAGCGCTTAACAAATACCATCATTATTATTCTTATTATTATGAGCACGGTAGGGCCTGTGCTGTTTTTACCAAGTTGGCCCAGCCCTCTCCTCCTCACCCAGCTGTTCCAGCTAGCACTAATGCTGCCAGACAGTTTTCTTCACATCAGCCCCAGAGTCAACTGCCCCCTGGCCAAACAGAACTGGGGAGGGAGCAGGGGCCGGGGCCGGCCAGCCCGCAGCCTCCTGGGCCCTCCCTGCCCCCACGCTTCTCTTCTCCCCTCCCTTCTCTTCCCAGAAATGCCCTCTCCCACCTCTCCCTGACTCTTCCCATCTCCCTCCTTTTCTCTTCCCCTCCCTTTCTCTATTCCCCTTCCCGATTCTTCGCCTTCTCACCCCTTCTCTCCCCCTCCACTGCCTTCCTTTGCTTTCCTCTCCCTTTCCTTTCTCCGTCCATTTCACCTGCTCTGCGCTGCCCGGTCTCTGCTGGCGGCAACAGGCCTAGTGTCTAGAGCACGGGCGTGGGAGTCGGAAAGACCTGGATTGTAAACTCGGCTCCACCATTTGTCTGCTGTGTGACCTTGGGCAAGTCACTTAGCCTGTGCCTCAGTTTCCTCATCTGCAAAATGGAGATTGAGATTGTGAGATGGGGGACTGTGTCCCACTGATTTGCTTTTATCCACCCCAGTGCTCAGTACAGTGCCTGGCACGTAGTGAGCATTTAACGAATACCGCAATTATGATTATAATCACGATTCCACTGTGCTGTGTCTGATGTCACATGTCACCTGTATGGCTCTTTGGGCACCAGCTGCTCAAGGGTTTCATTTGTTTTGGATCTTTTGGGGGTAGGTACCAGCTTGGGAGTCAGAGGTCATGGGTTCGAAACCCGACTCTGCCCCTTGTCAGCTGTGTGCCTGCGGGCAAGTCACTTCACTTCTCCGGGCCTCAGTTCCCTCATCTATAAAATGGGGATGAACACTGTGAGCCCCACGTGGGACAACCCGGTTACCCCGTATCTACCCCAGCGCTTAGAACAGTGCTCTGCACGAAGTAGGCGCTTAAAAAATGCCAGCATTAATTAATTAATTAATTAGAGCAGTCACAGTCCCTGTCCCACATGGGGTTCACTATCTAAGTAGGAGGGAGAACAGGTATCGCCATTTTACAGTTGAGGCAACCGGGGCACAGAGAAGTGAAGTGAGTTGCCCAAGGTCACACAGCAAGCAACTGGATTAGAACCCAGGTCCTTCTGACTCCCAGGCCCATGCTCTCTCCACTAGGCCACACTGCTTCAATGTGAGAGGAGGCAAGAGAAGAGCTGTTGTTGTCATCATCATGTCGGGTCGGGTCCGACCCATACCAACGCCATAGACGCATCTCTCCCAGAACTCTCTGCTTCCATCTGCAATCCTTCTGATAGAGTTTTCTCGGTTTACCATCGCCTCCTTCCGTGCAGTAAACCTGAGTCTCTGCCCTCGACTCTCTCCCGTGCCTCTGCTGCCCGGCTCAGATGAGTTTCGACCCGTAGCAGATGGCCTTCCACTCGCTAGCCACTGGCCAAGCTAGGAATGGAAGGGGTGAGCCTCTGCTTGACTCCCCCTCCAGTAATCGAGACAGGTAGAGTACTGGAAACTCTCCAGATGCAACCCTGAGAGGTATGAGAGAATCATTATAATAATGGCGCTATTTGGTAAGCACTTACTAGGTGCCGAGCACTGTTCTAAGCGCTGGGGTAGACAGGGTGATCAGGTCGTCCCACATGAGGCTCACAGTCTTAGTCCCCATTTTCCAGATGAGGTAACTGAGGCACAGAGAAGTTAAGTGACTTGCCCGCAGTCCCACAGCTGACAAGTGGCAGAGCCGGGATTCGAACCCATGACTTCCGACTCCCAAGCCCGGGCTCTTTCCACTGAGCCACGCTGCTTCACAGAATTAATCATTTTTCCTGAAGGCTAACAGTTTTCTAGGTGTCAGCCTTTCCCGATCTCGGCACGGCAATAGGGCACAGCGTGGGCAGTGTTGGCGGTGCCGGGGCTTAGGGGGCAGAGCAGATGAGATGACGCTAGGCTCTGCCATCCTTTGGTTTCCGCCCTGTGGCAGCTAACTTTCCTCTCTACTTAGGAAAGCTCTGCGGGGGCTGCATTTCATTTTGAGTTTCAACATGAAAAGATTGGCAGACCCGCTCCCGAGTTCAGGCTTCCCTGGGTTTCCCTGGCAACAACCAAGAACTTGATAAGCATCTCAAAATTTATGGAGTCAAGAAATCATTCTGTAGAAAAATGTGATTTGTCTCTTAGTTGCACACAGTGGCGAAAGGGGACTCTGTGGTTGGGGGCGGGGGGACTCTTTTCTTGCTTTTTTCCTCTGGGATTCCCCTTCTCTTCTCTTTTCAATCCTCATCCCGCATATCATAACACCCACATCCATTCGACCTCTCTTTGACCCCATACCCCATGGAGAATAAAGTTATCACTGCCTTAACAGAGCCCCAGGGGCTCCTTAACTCCCCATTCTGATGGCGTTATTTCTTTTTTAATGGCATTTGTTAAGCACTGACTATATGCCAGTCACTGTACTAAGTGCTAGGATGGCTAATGATAATAACGATAGTATCCGTTAGGTGCTTACTATGTGCCAGGCACCGTTCTCAAAGTGATCGGGTTGGACGCAGTCCGTGTCCCACATGGCGCTCGTAGTCTTAATCCCCATTTTACGGTTGAGGTAACTGAGGCACAGAGAAGTGAAGCGACTCACCCAAGTCACACAGCAGACGAGAGGCAGAGCCGGGATTAGAACCCAAGTCCTTCAGACTCCCAGGTTCTTACTCTATCCACTAGGGGACCGTTTCTCACAGAATAAATAGTATTTATTGACTGCTTACCCTGTGTCGAAAACTGCGCTAAGCACCGGGATAAACACGGGAGATTAAGGACAGACGGGCTCAATCCCCCCAGTCTGAGAAGCACAAAGGATCCGGCAAAAGGTACATTCCTTCCCCGCTGGGGTCGGCCATCCAGGTTGACTCTCGCCGGCTCCACACTTCCGTCATCGTCGGCTCCCTCGGAAGGCCGAGTTTTCGGCTGGCTACCGGGCAGGGGGTGATTCTCTAAATCTGTTCAAGGCTCCCCACGTGCACACCTGCGTTTCGTTAGCGGTCGACCTTCCGTGAGGTGGAGCATTCCCGGCTCTCCGTGGGGCCCCTCTTCCCCTTCCCCTGGCCCCACTCCCCAATCTTCTCTCTGGTGTGTGATTTCCCTTCGGGGCCACCCGCTTTTGCCCAACCTGAGGGTCCCTGTCAGCCAACACAGGGACCAGGCAGCTGCCGGTTTTCTCCCCGCTGGAGAAGGTTTAGTTTTCTTATGGGCAGCGGTGGCTTGGCAGGGTTGGTGCCACAGGTGGCCAAGCCACGGGGGCGAGGGGAGCGTCGGTCTCATTCATTCGATCGTATTTACTGAGCGCTTACTCTGTGCGGAGCACTGCACTAAGCGCTTGGAATGGACAAATCGGCAACAGATAGAGACAGTCCCTGCCCATTGACGGGCTTACAGTCTAGTCGGGGGAGACGGACGGACAAAAACAATCGCGAGCGCTGGATTAGCAGACCAGCCCATGGCAGAGCTCTGGAAAGATCGGAGAGTTCCCAGACGGTCGCTTTTTGGCCTCTTAACTCTGGGAACATCCCCTGTCGGGACTCGTCCCCCTGAAAATTTCTGCCCCCCTTTCAGTCCCACACTCAAAATGGACAGCTGGCACCTCTGCCCGGCAACCTGATACATTTCTGGGTGGTGGTCCCTTTCAGCTTTGGGAGTTTCCGTGAAGGGCTCCCCTTTCCCACACCTCACACCCGCCTTGTGGCCTGCCTCGCCCCCCAGCTCCACCCCTGCACCTGGAATCCCGGGAAGACGGTCCCCTTCCGGGAGGCCGTCCTACCGCCCACCATCCCGGAGTGGCAGCAACTATTCTCCTTCGCCTCTCCTCTTTGATGCCAGCGGGTCTGGGACTTTTTGGCTTTAGGGAATACAGCTGCATTCCGGGTCCCAGTCCTTCATTGGATGGGCAGCTCTGAGAAACCTGCAACACTCTTTCCGACCCTAATCTGGAAATTGCTCACCTCCGCCCCCGCTATTACGTCCAGTTGCTACAGGTAAGTCAGTTCCCTCCCTGCCCTCTGCCATGACAAGCAGCGTGGCTTAGTGGAAAGAGCCCGGGCTTGGGAGTCAGAGGTCGTGGGCCCTAATTCCGGCTCCACCGCCTGTCAGCTGTGTGACCTTGGACAAGTCACTTCACTTCTCTGGCCCTCAGTTACCTCATCTGTAAAAGGGGGATCACGACTGTGAGCCCCATGTGGGATAACCTGATGACCTTGTATCTATTCCAGCGCTTACAACAGTGCTTGGCACATAGTAAGCGCTTAACAAATACCGACATTATTATTATTATTATTCCCAGTGGCTCATTTCACACACACACACACACACACACACACACACGCTGCTCCTTCTAGGTTGTATTGCGTTGTGTGGGGTGATTTTTGTTTTTGTTGCTGGTCTTTCTTTAACTTTTAATTCTGGCCACAGGGCCACCTGCCATCTCCCCCGCTCCTTGCCTGACTACTTCACATTTTGTACCTCACAGGGCAGCTTCTTTGCTTCGGCCAGGCTGTGGGGATGGAGACAGCATCCCATGGCGCTTATGTCCAGATCTGTGATTTATTCATTTATATTAACGTCTGTCTCCCCCCCGACTAGACTGTAAGCTCGTTGTGGGCAGGGAATGTGGCTGTTCATTTTTTTATTGTACTCTCCCCAGCGCCTAGTACCGCTTAGAGAAGGAGCGTGGCTTAGTGGAAAGAGCACGGGAGTCAGAGGTCGTGGGTTCTAATCCTGGCTCCTCCACTTATCAGCTGTGTGACTTTGGGCGAGTCACAACTTCGCTGGGCCTCAGTTTCCTCATCTGGAAAATGGGGATTAAGATTGTGAGCCCCTCGTGGGGCAACCTGATTCCCTTGTGTCTACCCCAGTGCTCGGCACATAGTAAGGGCTTAACAGATGCCATCGTCATTATTATTGCTACCGTGCCCCGCCCACAGAAGGTGCTCAATAAATACGATTGAATGAATGAATGAATGAATGAATGAGTGGGTTGAGAGCAAAGGAGAATAGCAGCAGCTTGGAGGAGAACCACTGCCCTCTCACCTCCAGTTCTGAGTCGGAGAGGGGAGAAAGGGAAGGAGGCGCCGTCTGCCCCCATGTCCCCTCAAGGAGGTGGGACGTGATCATCGTGGCCAGGAGTAGCAGAGGGAGGGGGCGTGGGTCGGTGCATGGATGGGCAAGACCACTCACCTAGTCTGGAAGCACATCCGAGCTGTTTCCATCGGAACTTTTAAGCATCTGCGTCCTCTTGGGGCACGGTTAGGGTGTTGGCTCTCCTCTCGTCATGGTGCGGGTCCTATATCTTAACGGTTTTGAGGGGATTTCCTTTTAGAATTTGTGAGTAACGTTATATGCCTCCGTGTTTTGTCGTTGCACTTTGAATCAATTTAACAAAGGTAAGTGATGTCTACTATTACAGTTTATAGCACGCAAAGGAATTTCATATTATTTTTCCAGAGGTTTTGGAACGGATCCCATTCTAAAACACATAGGTTTATGGGGAAATGAATCCCGACGTTCAGCCACATTTTCTAGGAACGTGACCCAGCTGTCTGGTGAGGTGAGCCTGTTCATTATTGGTTCCGTGCGTCATTGTGATCCCCGCTTTACCTTCATCTCATTCTGAAATGATGCTTTTTTTATAGCTACATATAAATGTGCAAGTAAAAATAAGTCTTGCCTCCCTCATTAGATTTTTTTTATGGTATTTGTTAAGTGCTGATTATGTGCCAGGCACTGTACTGAGCACTAGAGTAGATATAAGATAATAATGTTGGTATTCGTTAAGCGCTCACTATGTGCCGAGCACCGTTCTAAGCGCTGGGGTAGACACAGGGGAATCAGGTTGTCCCACGTGGGGCTCACAGTCTTAATCCCCATTTTACAGATGAGGTAACTGAGGCACCGAGAAGTGAAGAGACTTGCCCAAAGTCACACAGCTGACAAGTGGCCGACCCGGGATTCGAACCCAAGACCTCTGACTCCAAAGCCACTGAGCCACGCTGCTTCTCATCAGGTTGGACCCTGCCTCTGTCCCTCATGGGGCTCACATTCTTAATTCCCATTTTACAGATGGGGTAAATGAGGCTCAGAGAAGTTAAGTGACTTGTCCAAGGTCACGCAGCAGCCCAGGAGGGGAGCTGGAATTAGAACCCAGGTCCTCTGTCTCCCAGGCCCGTGCTCTTTCCACTAGGCCACACTGCTTCTATGTGCTACTTTGAGGACAGTTTTCTCCTGCTGCCTAGGATAGTGCCCTGGCAAGTGGGTGGTCATTTTAGAGGTTTTGGGAAGTAGCAGCAAGATTAGGAAAAGAAAACATTATCAGGCTCTGCAAATCAAAAACGCCCAACCCCCCAAAAGGACAAGTTTTATAATAATAATAATGTTGGTATTTGTTAGGCGCTTACTATGTGCAGAGCACTGTCCGAAGCGCTGGGGTAGATACAGGGTACTCAGGTTGTCCCACGTGAGGCTCACAGTCTTAATCCCCATTTGACAGATGAGGTCACTGAGGCACAGAGAAGTGAAGTGACTTGCCCCCAGTCACACCGTTGACAAGTGGCAGAGCCAGGATTCATTCATTCATTCAATAGCATTTATTGAGCACTTACTATGTGCAGAGCACTGTACTAAGCGCTTGGAATGTACAAACCGGTAACAGATAGAGACAGTCCCTGTCCTTTGACGGGCGCACAGTCTAATCGGGGGAGACGGACAGACGAGAACGATGGCAATAAATAGAATCAAGGGGAAGAACATCTCATTAAAGCAATAGCAAAAATATGGAATAGCAAATAACTAGATTCGAACCCATGACCTCTGACTCCCTAGCCCATGCTCTTTCCACTGAGCCATGCTGCTTTGTTATGCCCAGTGAGGAAGAGACTGCTCATTTGATATTTGTCTCTTAAGTCACTCCCATACATGTAGATGAATATCTCACTTAGTTGGCCAGTGGGGATGGGGTAAAGGGAAAGGGAGACAGCGAGAGACAGGGAAAGAGAGCGTGTGTAACAGAGAGAGGGGCAGAGCGAAGCTTCTTATACCTAGGTTGCACAAGATATAATACGATAATAATTGTGTCCAAGTGACTGTGAGAACGTAGGAACACAACAAGAGCTATTCTTGCTTTTTCAGGCCTCTCATCATCTCTCGACCTCCTAGCCATGTCTGAACGTGGAGAAGCAGCACGATGTAGTGGACAGAACGTGGGCCTGGGGGACGGAAGGTCATGGGTTCCAGTCCTGGTTCTGCCACTTGTCTGCTCAAGTTCACAAGTCACTTCTCTGTGGCTCAGTTACCTCATCTGTAAAATGGGGATTGGGGCTGTGAGCCCAGTGAGGGACAGGGACCGTGTCCAACTCGATTTGCTTGTATCCACCCCAGTGCTTAGTGCAGTGCCTGGCACATAGTAAGGGCTGAACAAATCCATTATTATTATTATCATACATCAGAAGAGAAACGGAGGAGTAACTGCCTCTCTCTCTCCGCCGTTTAACTTTGACCCCAATTCCTGCTGGGTGACCTGCATGGTGGTAAGGAATAGATTAGACCGTAAGCCCGTCAAACGGCAGGGACTGTCTCTATCTGTTGCCGACTTGTTCATCCCAAGCGCTTAGTACAGTGCTCTGCACATAGTAAGCGCTCAATAAATACTATTGAATGAATGAATAGGGATGAAAGTAAAAGTGACTCAGCCGAGTTCCCCCCGACAGAACGCCCCATAGAACATCCGCTGTGAAACAATTCCAACAGGAACGGGAGATCCTGTACTTTACCAGTGCTCCCTGACCTACTTCCACCCAGGCGAAGGAAACTCGTGTTTTTCAATACTCCCGCCACGGTGTCTGTTGAACCCATATCTCTGCTCTGCCAAGCTGGAAAACAAATTCCTCCAGCCGGAGGAAGGGCACCGACCCGGTTGCCTCCCATTCCTCGTTCCTCTGCCACGGCAGGGCGGCCAAGCGGCTGGGCCTTGACAGTCAGTCAGTTGTATTTAGTGAGCGCTTACTGTGTGCAATAATAATAATACAAGTATCTGTTAAATATTTACTACGTGTCAGGCACGGTACGCTAAGCACTGGGGTGGATACAAGCAAATCAAGTTGGACGCAGTCCCTGTCCCACATGGGGCTCACAGTCTCAATCTCCATTTTACAGATGAGGGAACTGAGGCAGAGTAGTGAAGGGACTAGCCCAAAACCACAGAGCAGAAAAGGGCAGAGCCGGGATTAGAACCCCTGACCTTCTGACGTCCCAGGCCCACGCTTTAGCACTTGGGAGAGTACAATACGACAATAAACGGACACATTCCCTGCTGCCCTCAACGAGTTCACGGTCTAGAGGGGGAGAGAGACATTAATATAAATAAATCAATTTCAGATGTGTACATGAGCGCTGGGGGCTGGGAAGTGGGTTTAAGCCCTCACCCTTTGGTGTAGAAACAGTTTTGCTTTCTGTAGGGACACACAGGAATACGAGAAGCAGCATGGCCTAGTGGCAAGAGTACGGGCTTGGGATTCAGAGGACGTGGGTTCTAATGCCGGCTCTGCCGCTTGTCTGCTCTGCGAGTTTGAGCAAGTAATTTCACTTCTCTGTGCCTCAGTTTCCTCATCTGTAAAATCGAGATTAAGTCTTTGAGCCTCATGTGGGCCAGGGACTGTGTCCAACCTGATTACATTGTATCTACCCCAGAGCTAAGAACAGTACTTGGCACATAGTAATAATCATAATAATATTAATGATGGTATGTTAAGCGCTTACTCTGTGCCGAGCACTGTTCTAAACGCTGGAATAGATATAAGCTAATCAGATTGTCCCGCGTGGGGTTTACAGTCTTAATCCCCATTTTACAGATGAGGTAACTGAGGCACAGAGAAGTTAAGTGAGTTGCCCAAAGTCTCACAGCTGACAAATGACGGAGTCGGAATTAGAACCCACGACCTCTGACTCCCAAGCCCGGGTTCTTTCCACTAAGCCACACTGAGGATCATCATTATTATTATTATCAAGATGCTTACAATCTAGTGGGATTCTGACTCCACATTTCTTACTGGAAAATTTCCTTTTGCTCACCATCATTACCGGTTCCTCATTACTGAGTCCCTGCAGAGTACTTGGAGCTCTGGAAATTTGGAAGGAAGGAAGAAGTTCTAATACATCTGCCAACTGTTTCTTTCTGCTGGTTCAGTTCCTTCTTTCTAAAGTCTGCAGCACCTTAAAGAGTGGAGGTCTTGCATTTGATATTCACCCCACCCTCAGCCCCATAGCACTTATGCATACATCTATGCATTATATATTATAAATTATTTATTTATACAAGTGTCTGTCTCCCCCACTATACCGTGAACCTGTCATGGGCAGAGAATGTGTCTACCGACTCTGCTTTTTTTGTTATTGTTTTTTGTGATATTCCTTAAGCTCTCCTTAGGCACTGGAGTGGTTACAAGCTATTTAAAAATGTTGGTATTTGTTAAGCGCTTACTATGTGCCGAGCACTGTTCTAAGCGCTGGGGTAGACACAAGGGAATCAGGTTGTCGCACGTGGGGCTCACAGCAGTTTTAATCCCCATTTTACAGATGAGGTAACTGAGGCACCGAGAAGTTAAGTGACTTGCCCAAAGTCACACAGCTGACAAGTGACCGAGCCGGGATTTGAACCCATGACCTCTGACTCCAAAGCTCGTGCTCTTTCCAATGAGCCACGCTGCTTCTCTAAATGATGGTGTTTGTTAAGCGCTTACTTTGTGCAAAGCACCGTTCTAAGCGCTTGGGGAGATACAAGGCGATCATGATGTCCCACGCGGGGCTCACGGTCTTAATCCCCATTTTCCAGATGAGGAAACTGAGGCTCAGAGAAGTGAAGTGACTTGCCCAAAGTCACACAGCTGACAAGCGGCAGAGCTGGGATTCGAACCCATGACCTCTGACTCCCAAGCCCGGGCTCTTTCCAATGAGCCACGCTGCTTCTCAAGAGAAGTGAGAGCCAGGCCCCTGGGCTTCATAGGGAGGGTGAGGAGGAGGAGGATGGGGGCAGATGTGGCACAGAGACCTCCCTTTCCTCGTCCCTACCCTCCCACCCCAGAATTGGCCCCGGGAGAACTGATCGGAGGAGAGCAAATCCCTGGCGTCTGGCTTCTCTTTACAGTCCTTCTTCCCTCAGCCCGGACTTTGAGCTCCTCAGTTCTCATTCGTACCACGTTGCCTCTTTCTCGTACTTAATAATTGCAGTATTTACAAACTGCTTACTAAGTGCCAAGCACTTTGCTAACTGCTGAGCTAGATTCTAGACTGTGAGCCCGTTGGGTAGGGATTTGTCTCTATTTGTTGCTGAATTGTACTTTCCAAGTGCTTAGTATACAGGGCTCTGCACGCAGTAAGTGCTCAATAAATACGATTGAAAGAATGAATGAAAACAGGTTGATCAGTTTGGATGCAGTCTCTGTCCCACATCAGGCTCGCAGTGAAAAGGGGAGGGAGAGTAGGTTGTTCAACTCTCAAAAATTACTGCTATAATTCCCTCCATTCATTCATTCATTCATTCAATAGTATTTATTGAGAGCTTACTATGTGCAGAGCACTGTACTGAGTGCTTGGAATGTACAAATCGGAAACAGATAGAGACAGTCCCTGCCCTTTGACGGGCTTACGGTCTAATCGGGGGAGAAGGACAGACAAAAACAATAGCAATAAATAGAATCGAGGGGATGAATATCTCATTAAAACAATAGCAAATAAATAGAATCAAGGTGATGTGCATCTCATTAATAAAATAAATAGGGTAATGAAAATACATACAGTTGAGCGGACGAGTACAGTACTGAGGGGAGGGGAAGGGAGAGGGGGAGGAGCAGAGGGAAAGGGGGGAAGAGAGGGCTTAGCTGAGGAGAAGTGGAGGCGGGGGTAGAGGGGGAACAGAGGGAGCAGAGGGAAAAGGGGGAGCTCACTCTGGGAAGGCCTCTTGGAGGAGGCGAGCTTTAAGTAGGGTTTTGAAGAGGGGAAGAGAATTAGACTGTAAGCTCATTACAGTCAGGGAACGTGGCCATTTATTGTTGTATTGCACTCTCCCAGGTGCTTAGTACATGCTCTGCACACAGTAAATGCTCAATAAATAGGATGAAATGAATGAAATAATGAGGGAATGAATTATTTTAGCAGATGAAAACTAGGCACGAAGAAGTTAAGAGGGATTTGCCCAAGGTCACACTGGAGGTGTGTTAAGGTCTTACTATGTGCCAAGCACTATTCTGAACACTGGGGGAGATACAAGATAAACAGGTTGTCCCACGTGGGGCTCACAGTCTTAATCTCCATTTTACAGATGAGGCAACTGAGGCCCAGAGAGGTTAAGCGGCTTGCCCAAGGTCACACAGCAGACAAGTGGATTAGAACTCGGAGCCTCTGACTCCCAAGCCCATGGTCTTTCCACTAAGTCCTCAGCTCTTCAACAGCGTGGCCATCAATCCTAGTGCCATTCCAGATGGAACAGTGAGTCTGATGTCTGGATTCACGGCTCAGCCTGGTCACGTGAGCACATCTCTTCCCCTCCTCCCCTACCTCCTCTCTCCCCCCCTCCTGTGCACAAAGCTGTTACTCGGCTGTTCTGGTTGTAAATTACCATTAGGCATGGTGCCACAGTCTGGATAGCCATGCGACTGAAGTCACGGGAATTATTGATTCTTTTGGGAAAAACCAGACAGAAAGAACTAATCTCTGTTGGGTGTGTTCCCTCCTAATCAAGAAGAGGGATATTTCCCACGACACTGCCACAGGTCTTCTGCTTTACAGACTTCTCGTTTTTCAGGACACAATCACGTACGGGGCCCTGTCCATTGAGCTCATTCCTTTTCCAAAAGCGTTCTTGCCACGGGGATCTTTGACCAGCTGTACACAAACGTCAAAGGAAGTCTGAGCGGGCAGTCGACAAACATAGGTGAACAACAACCGGTCAACCAAAATAAGCCAGGATCCAAGAACCCAACCTCTCTCTGAAATAGCCATTTTCCTCTTTAGGGAATAATCCAGTGCCCTCATTTCTTTTCTTTCTAATTCCAAAGAATTAGACACTCATCCTCCTAGAGTCTTTGGGAGGGAGACAGGCAAGAAATCCAATTATCCCTGTTTTACTGGTGGAGAAATGGAAACTGGAGGGGCCAGAGGGAGAGCTGGAATGAAAACCCAAGGTTACCGAATTGAGTAAGTTCACTGTGGGCAGGGAATGTGTCTACCAACTC
Source organism: Ornithorhynchus anatinus (assembly GCF_004115215.2). Taxonomy (NCBI): domain Eukaryota; kingdom Metazoa; phylum Chordata; class Mammalia; order Monotremata; family Ornithorhynchidae; genus Ornithorhynchus; species Ornithorhynchus anatinus. The sequence continues at coordinate 121,870,584 of NC_041730.1, read as the reverse complement.
TGTTATATTGTACTCTCTTAAGTGCTTAGTACAGTGCTCTGCACATGGTAAGTGCTCAGTAAATACGATTGATTGGTTGATTGAGTGCTCTGGTTGGTAGACCATTGCTCTCTCTTCTTGGGACAAGGTAAAGAGGGTGCCCTACAAAATTAAGCTTTGTCTTCTCCAATCCACTTGTTTTAAATATATAGTATATATTCACACACACATGTAGGTATTATAATATATAATAATGAATGACCATGTATGTATTATATATTATATATTCGCACACATATATTTATACATACATACATGCATACCGTATATGTGTGTGACTATATAATATATATAATACATACATGTTCATTCATATTTACTGCAGGCTTACTGTGTGCAGAACACTGTACTAAGCACTTGGGAGAGTATAATACAACAATAAACAGACACATTTCCTGCCCACAGCGACGTTACAGTTTAGAGGTGGGGAGACAGACACCCATACAACTAAGTCAATTACAGATATGTACATAAGTGCTGTCCATTTTTGAGTACTTATGCTGTGCAGAGCATTGTACTAAGCACTTGGGAGAATATAATAGAGTTGGTAGACACGCCCCCTGCCCACAGTGAGTTTACAGTCTAGACGGAACTTATAAGGTAATAATAATAATAATGGTGGTATTTGTTAAGCGTTTACTATGTGCAGAGCACTGTTCTAACTGCTGGGGGAGATACAGGGTCATCAGGTTGTCCCACATGAGGCTCACAGTCTTCGCCCCCATTTTACAGATGAGGTAACTGAGGCACAGAGAAGTGAAGTGACTCACCCACAGTCACACAGCTGACAAGTGGCAGAGGCGGGATTCAAACCCATGATCTCCGACTCCCAAGCCCGGGCTCTTTCCACTGAGCCACGCTGCTTCTCTAAACTATCTGCCGAAGGTACACACATGATATGTATTAATAAGGGAAATGGGGAAAAGGGAATTCCTGACCATGGGCAGCTTGGGCTCCTCATGAGTACACAGTGCTTTACAAACTGTCCCTGTTTCTTAATGACTCAGGGGTTTTATATTATTATGAAGAATATTTAGTTGACCTCCTATTGCTACCTCTGAGGTTTTATTTTATAAGAAATCCAGCATCTGAGTTCACCTCCAGCATAGTATTCTCATTTTTCTGGTCAAAACAATTTTCAAACCCCATCGTCCTTTCCTCCACAGACGAGTAGAGGAAAAAGTCATTAGCAAAACTCAGGAGAGTGTGAAAAAGAATGGCTTCATGTTTAGATCATTTCTAATTATTATCTTCCAAAACCCATTTTTTTTGCACAATAAAAATAAATTAGATGTTTTCAGAACGAGGGTTTCAGAGAGTGCTGAAATGTTTCAGTGCCGAAGAGCTCTCCCGAGCTGTTTGTTGTGCTTTTTCTAATTTATGATGAAGGCTGCATCACGGACTCCATGTTTTCAGATTCTATTTCAGGGCAGACAATTGAGAGGTAAATAATTGAAGGGAACGGAAACTAGCAAAGTGGTGTGTGATCTCCAAACAGTTATCCTGTTTATCCTTTGTGTAAACTCTGGACTCTTCAGCAAACAACCGAGCAGTGAGAGTGAGATGTTGTAACTCCCATTTTTAATCTCCCCTTCCCCTCCAGGCAGGCATCTTGAAGGTTTCCCGGCTGTGAGATTTTTTTAGACCCTACGGCTACCCAAATTTTCAACTGGGGGTGGGAGCGGCGAAGGAGTCTTGCTTCACTTTGAACTGTTAAAGCAGCTCCTTCTTTAATAATGTCGGTATTTGTTAAGCTCTTACTATGTGCCGAGCACCGTTCTAAGCGCTGGGGTAGATAACAGGGTAATCAGGTCTTCCCACGTGAGGCTCACGGTTAATCCCCATTTTACAGATGAGGTCACTGAGGCACAGAGAACTTAAGTGACTTGCCCACAGTCACACAGCTGACAAGTGGCAGAACGGGTTTCGAACTCATGACTTCTGACTCCCAAGCCCGTGCTCTTTCCACTGAGCCACGCTGCTTCTCTAGCTACACAATGGGGCGGTCTCTACAGAGGAATCGTTAATTTGGGGTGCTAAATCCACCTTACTTTAGTCCGGATTTAGGCAGGTGGAGAGAGACCCTTTTGGGCATAACTCCTGCCCGGTTGGGGAAGAGGACTACCTGATCGCGTTGGAGTGGCCCAGCCAGACCGAGGTGAGCCGCCGGTCCCGGAAATGAGGAGTTAAAGGGATGCTGGGAGCAGGTGGAAAAGATCCCATTGAGTGACCAAAGAGCTCATTCATTCATTCAATAGTATTTATTGAGCGCTTACTATGTGCAGAGCACTGTACTAAGCGCTCGGAATGAACAAGTCGGCAACAGATAGAGACGGTCCCTGCCCTTGGACGGGCTTACGGTCTAATCGGGGGAGACGGGCAGACGAGAACGATGGCGATGAATAGAGTCGAGGGGAAGAACATCTCACAAAAGCAATGGCAACTAAATAGAATCGAGGCGATGTACATCTCATTAACAAAATAAATAGGGTAATGAAAATATATACAATCGAGCGGACGAGTACGGTGCCGAGGGGATGGGAAGGGAGAGGGGGAGGAGAAGAGGGAGATGGGGGGAAAAGAGGGTTAAGCTGCGGAGAGGTGAAGGGGGCGGTAGAGGGAGTAGAGGGAGAGGGGAGCTCAGTCTGGGAAGGCCTCTTGGAGGAGGTGAGTTTTAAGTAGGGATTTGAAGAGGGGAAGAGAATCGGTTTGGCGGAGGTGAGGAAGGAGGGCGTTCCGGGACCGCGGGAGGACGCGGCCCGGGGGTCGACGGCGGGATGGGCGAGACCGAGGGACGGCGAGGAGGTGGGCGGCGGAGGAGCGGAGCGTGCGGGGTGGGCGGTCGAAAGAGAGAAGGGAGGAGAGGTGACCAAGAGGGGCCTTACCTGAAAAACAAAAGGGCAGGAATGTGACTGCTGCCAATCCAAAAGGAAGACAATATCCAGCCTAAACATCTGGTACCCCTGGCCCGGGGTAATAGCAGACCTGATGACAAAAGAAGCAGCGTGGCTCAGTGGAAAGAGCCCAGGCTTTGGAGTCAGAGATCATGGGTTTGAATCCTGGCTCGGCCACTTGTCAGCTGGGTGACTTTGGGCAAGTCACTTGACTTCTCGGTGCCTCAGTTACCTCATCTGTAAAATGGGGATTAAGACTGTGAGCTCCACGTGGGACAACCTGATTCCCCAGTGTCTACCTCAGCGCTTAGAACAGTGCTCGGCACATAGTAAGCACTTAACAAATACCAACATTATTATTATTATTAAAAGGATAAGACTCTACCTCTGGAGCCTTTAAGGCTCGTCCCAGTGAGGGAGCTGAGCTGTGGTGGTGGCCGCCTGTGGCCCCTTAAAGGAATATAATAATGTTGGTATTTGTTAAGTGCTTACTATAATAATAATAATAATGAGGCCCGAGGGGCAGAGCGGCCACCTATAACTGGCCCACGTAAACCCCCCGACCAGAGTAATAAGAATAATAAATGAATAATTACAATGATAAAGAATAATAGCCCTTACTATAGGGTCAAGTACTTGACTGAGTGCTGGGGTAGATGCAAGATAATTAGGTCGGACACATGGGAAGCAGCGTGGCTCAGTGGATAGAGCCTGGGCTTCAGAGTCAGAGGTCATGGGTTCGATTTCCAGCTCTGCCACTTGTCAGCTGTGTGACTGTGGGCGAGTCACTTAACTTCTCTGTGCCTCAGTTACTTCATCTGTAAAATGGGTATTAACTGTGAGCCTCACGAGGGACAGTCTGATTACCCTGTATCTACTACCCCAGCACTTAGAACAGTGCTCTGCACATAGTAAGCGCTCAACAAATACCAACATTATTATTATTATTATTATGAGGCTCGTGGAGAAGCGGCACGGCTGGCGCTTGGCCACTTGTCTGCTATGTGACCTTTGGGAAGTCACTTAACTTCTCTGTGCCTCAGTTCCCTCATCTGCAGAATGGGGATTCAATACCTGTTCTCCCTCCTACTTAGACTATTGGCCCCATGTGGGACCTGATGACACTCACACCCCCCCTTACACGACACCTCATCACCCAGATAAATTGCTGCTTCCCAGTCACACGTATTCAGGTTTCTTCACACTCTTAGCTGGCCAGGGTAAGGGCAAAGTGTTGATCTGAACCTGGCATATCACCGTGCCCAGGACTTGGAAGCAGCGTGACTTAGTGGAAAGAGCCTGGGCTTTGGAGTCAGAGGTCATGGGTTCGAATCTCCGATCTGCCACTTGTCAGCTGTGTGACTGTGGGCAAGTCTCTTAGCTTCTCTCTGCCTCAGTTCCTTAAACGGCAAAATGGGGATTAAGACTGTGAACCTCACGTGGGACAACCTGATTAACCTGTATCTCCCCCAGCGCTTAGAACGGTGCTCGGCACATAGCGCTTAACAAATGCCAACATTATTATTATTATGTCTGCCCGTTTACTTGTTTTGTTGTCTGTCTCCCCCCTTCTAGACTGTAGGCCTGGTGTGGCAGGGATTGTCTCTCTCCTATTGCCAAATTGTACTTTCTGAGCGCTTAGTACAGTGCTTTGCCCAGAGTAAGTGCTCAGTAAATGTGGTTGAATGAATGAATACCCCAGTGCTTAGAAGAGTGCTTGGCACATAGTAAGCGCTAAACAAATGCTACTATTACTGTTAGTATTGTTATTATTGATTGGAGGGAGAACAGGTAGATTGAGTTCAAGCCTGGGCTTAGTAGACAGAGGTCATGGGTTCTAATCCCGACTCTGTCACTTGTCTGCTGTGTGACCTTGGGCAAGTCACTTCACTGCTCTGTGCCTCAGTTCCCTCATCTGTAAAATGGGGATTAAGACTGTGAGCCCCACGTGGGACAACCTGAGTACCTTGTTTCTATCCCAGCACTTAGAACAGTGCTTGGCACATAGTAAGTGCTTAACAAATACCATCTTCATTATTGTGATTATTCATTCTAGCAACCCTCTGATGCACACTAAATTCTTCTCATCTCAGGCTAGAGGGTGGGTGGATCCAGGGAGGGCTCCAGTCTCAAACTGCATTCCAGGTTTCCAAGAGGAGCCCGCCTTGGAAAGGAACCTCTGAAGCCCCGGATCCGTCTCTTCCTGCAAGAGAGGATGGTGACCCGAGGACCACCACGGTAGGGCAACGGTGACCCGGCAGCATTCCCATTCATTCAATCTCTCTCTCTTTCTTCCTCTCCTCCTCTCTCTCACACACCCATGCTCACACTAACGCACCCACCCCCGCACAGACAGGCCAATCATAGCGGTGAAGAAGAAGGTCAACTCCCAGATGTGAATGATGACGGGCTCGCCGAGGATTCGGCATCAGCAAAAACGACATTGTCCCACCAACAATCGCAGAGACATTCACATTCGATGAATAAACTAAAAATAGTCCAGAGACCTTTAGAAGAATCCAACTTGGAGTTTATGAAAGGGATTTGGTTCTTTTCACCATTCTGGGCAGAGGGAGCTAAGTAACTCTGTTGCCTAGCAACAAATCTCCCCTAAGGGAGATATGCAGATGAGCGTGTTATTAACCTCAGTCCTGGTCCTTTGCTGGCAGCTCAGGCAGGGGGCTTACTGGAAAGACACATCCTTTCCGCCTACCCAGGACTACATGGCTCAGAACCCTTTCCACAAGTCTGCAACCTAGGCACGGCTGAGGCCATTGGCTGGAGCTAAGTCAGAGAAGGCACAAAAATTGGGCAGGTCAACTGGACACGGCCATTAGGATGGCCAGCATTCGCCCCAGACCATACTACGAGAATGAGAAGCAGCGCGGCTTAGAGAAGAGAACGTGGGCTTGGGAGTCAGAGGTGGTGGGTATTAATCCCGTCTCTGCCACTTGTCAGCTGTGGGACCTTGGACAAGTCACTTAACTCGTCTGGGCCTCAGTTCCCTCATCTGAAAAATGGGGATGAAGAGGGATGGCACATAGTAAGCGCTTAACAAATACCAACATTATTATTATCACATCATCCATGCACCAGAGAGTCCGCACCCCCTAACACTTGGGTGCCACCTCACCCTTACCCCCGGGGCCCTTAGGTTCATATCCTTCTACTCGGTCGCTTCCCCTACTTGTAATTTATTTTAGTATCTATCTCCCCCCGCTAGACTGTAAGCTCCTTGAGGGAGGGGATCATCTGTGTCCTGTCCACAGTACGTGCTGATAATGATGATAATTTGTTAAGCCCTTACTATGTGCCAAGCACTGTATTCAGGGTTGGAGTGGGCACGAGTTAATCAGGTCGCGCATACGGCTCATAGTCTTAGTAGGAGGGAGAACAGGTATTGAATCCCCATTTTGTAGATGAAGGAAATGAAAAACAGGGAAGTTAAGAGTTGCCCAAGATCATACAGCAGACAAGGGATTAGAACCTAGGTCCCCTGACTCCCAGGCCCATGCTCTTTCCATTAAGCCACACTGTTCCCCTGCTCAATAAATATCATTGATCAATGGACTAATGGGATACCCGGAGAAGTGTGGTATTATAGGCTTTCCATCTGGTATTCACTGTAACATAATGATGACACAGATAATCTTTTGGAAGTCTGCCCAAATCTAGACCCCATTAATCAATCAATTGAATTTAGTGCGTACGAAGTAACAGTACTAAGCGGTTGGGAAAGTGCAAAGTGACAGAGTTGGTTGACACATTCCCTGCCCTCACTGAGCCCCCAGATTAGGGGACTGCTCCCATTCCTAGTCAAGTACACACACTACCTTCCCTTCCTCTCCACCGACTCTCTTTTTGACCCCTAACAATTAGGCTATTGATCCCTTCGCTCCACCAAAATTGACCTATCTAAGGTTTCCCATAATCTGTTATAGCCAAATCCAGTGAACACTAGGCTGTCCTAATCCTCCTCGACTTCTCAGCTGCCTTTAGCGCTGTGGACCACTCCCTACTCCTTGAAACACAAACACTTAAAGGCCTTGATTTTGCCGACATTGCACTGGCAACCAATCAATCAGTGATATTTACTGAGGGCTTACTTGGCGCAGAACACTGTACTAAGTGCTTGGGAAAGTACTCCTCACCACTGGCTTTAAAGCACTCCATCACTTTGCCCCCTTCTCCCTCACCTCACTACTTTCTTACTACAACCCAGCCTGCACACTTGGTTCCTCTAATGTTAACCTGCTCACTGTACCTCGATCTCGTCTATCTCACCACCTACCTCTCGCCCACAATCTACCACTGGCCTGGAACGCCCTCCCTCCTCATAACAGATAGATAATTGTTCTCCCCTATTTCCAAGCCTTATTGAAGGCACATCTCCTCCAAGAAGCCTTCCCTGACTAAGCCCTCCTCTCTTCTTCTCCCACTCCCTTCTGCGTCAGGCTGACTTGCTCCCTTCAGTCATCCTCCCTCCCATCCCCACAGCACATATGTGTATATCTGTAATTCATTTATTTATGTATATTAATTTCTACCTCCCCTTCTAGACTATCTCACTGTGGGCAAGGAATGTTCCCGTTTGTTATTGAATTGTACTCTCCGAAGCGCTTTTAGAGAAGCAGCGTGGCTCAGTGGAAAGAGCCCCGGCTTAGGAGTCAGAGGTCATGGGTTCGTATCCCAGCTCTGCCACTTGGCAGCTGTGTGACTGTGGGCGAGTCACTTAACCTCTCTGTGCCTCAGTGACCTCATCTGTAAAATGGGGATTAACTGTGAGCCTCACAGGGGACAACCTGATCACCCTGTATCTCCCCCAGCGCTTAGATCAGTGCTCTGCACATAGTAAGCGCTTAACAAATACCAACATTATTATTATTATTCTTTGCAAACAGTAAGCGCTCAATGAATATGATTGAATGAGTGAATCAAGTGCAATATTGTTCTTCTCCTACCTTTCTATCTCAGTTTTGTTTGCTCATTCCTCTTCCACCTCTCAACTCTTAACCATCAGTGTCCCCAAGGGTCTGTTCTGGGCTCTCTACTGGTCTGGGCCTACAACACTCTCTCGGGCCGTTCATCGGGGCTCTCATGGCTTCAACTCAATCTCTAGCCCTGCCTTCTCTCATGTCTTACCTGCTATTCTGCATCTCCTGTTGCCTCCAGGGCATCTCTACTTGACAAGTGCTAAACTGAAGAGGCTCATGGGAATGATGCAGTTTAAGAACATAAATTCATAGTGGGTCAGGGCCAAAGGTCCATACATCCAGTCTAGCACTCTGTCTCCCAGGAGAATTGGAGGAATAGGTGTTGATTGCCCTTTGCAACGTTCATATTCCACCTGGGTAGACCCCTGCTAATATCATCATCATTGTCATCAATGGTATTTATTAAACCCTTACTGTGAGCAGAGCACTGCACTAGGTTTTTGGGAGAGTATGCCACAACAGGGTTGATAGATATGTTCCCTGTCCACATCCTTACCTTTCTCTTTAAAAAAACCCACCTGGAGCCGCTTGTCCTTGCATTGAGCTAAACCTTGTGAAGTTATGGGTATTTTCAGCCTGCACAACTAGCTGAGGTAATGTATTCCATCTGCTTACCACTCGTGTGAAAAGTATTTCTTTTATTGTCTTGAATTTACCAAGTTAAGAGATTTTTCTTAAAGGTAGTGAGTCCTGAAAAAGGATCATCTCATTCAGTCTCCTACCACCATGAAGCTTCACTGGGCTAAGCCCATCCAGACCATTGGGTATTTCTTCTGGACAGGGATTCCACACTTGCCTGAGTCACCTTCCCTGATTTTTGTCTCCATGAGGAAATTCTTCTTTCTACCTAATCCAAATCCCTTATAATGATGCTGCTGCTGCTGCTGATAATTAGTCAAATTTTCATGGGCCTGGGAGTCAGAAGACCTGAGTTTGAATCCCACTTCAGCCACTTGCCCGCTGGGTGATCTTGGGCTAGTCCCTTAACTTCTTTGTGTCTCAGTTTCCTCATCTGTAAAATGGGGATTCAAAACCTGTTCTCCCTCTCTAGAGAAGGAGACTTTAGTGTTGCACTAAGCGCTGGGGTAGATACAAGATCATGAGGTCCCACATGGGGCTCACAGTCTAAGCAAGAGAGAGCACAGGTATTGAATCCCCATTTTGCAGATGTGGAAACTGAGGCACAGAGAAGTTAAGTGATTTGCCCAAGGTCAAACAAGGTAAGCTCATTATGGGCAGGGAATGTGCCTGCTAATTCTTTTGTACTTTCCCAAGCGTTTAATACAGTGCTCTTCACATAGTAAGTGCTCAAAAAATACCACTGATTGATCGATCGGTTACCTAAACTGTGAGCCCCGTGTAGAACTGGGTCCAAACTGATTAACTAATACCTACCCCAGCACTTAGAACAGTAGTTAACACATAGTAAGTGCTGAACAAATACTACGAAATAAGAAGCGCTTTCTATGTGTCAAGCACTGTACTAAGCAATGGGATAGCTACAAGATCACTGTGTCCCATATAAGTTCAGTGACTTCTCAAGGTCACACAGTTGACGAATGACAGAGCCAGGATTAGAATCAATGTCCTCTGACTCCCACACCTGTGCTCTTTCCACTAGACCATGCTGCTTCTCAGCTTTAATGTCCTCAGTGGAGATGGAGGCCAGTTGGGCACCTCTTTTTTAAAAAGAGTTCTGTTTTTGAAAGAAATAAAATTCTTTAGACTTCTCTTTTTGAGAAGAAATCTCAGTACTATTCACCTTTCCTGTAAATTCTATTTCCTATCCCCTTTGTCATTTTTTCTGCTCCCCTTCTGCCTGGTCCTCTCCCGACCACCTATCCCGCTGTCTTCCAAGCCCTTTGGAAATCACATCTCCTCCCTGATTAACTTTCCTGATTAATCTCTCATCTCCCACCCTATATCCTCCACATCTGCCTCTTCTGCACTTGGCTCCTACTTCCCCACCTCACCCCGCAGCACTTTATCTTAATTTATTTTGCTTCCTCCTACCTGTCACTTATTTTAGTGCCAGTCTCCCCCACTAGACTCTAAGTTCCTTGAAGGTAGGGGTCACGTCTATCAGCGATTAGTACAGTGCTCTGCACACGGTAAGCGCTCAGATACAATTGAATGAACTCTTTTGTACTCTTCCAGGTGCTTCATCAGTGCCCTGTACAGAGTAAGCAATCAATAAATACCACTGATTGATTGAGTCCTGCCTAAACGCCCCAACCTTATAGACTTGAATCGGATGCAGGAGCTTAATGGGGCCAGGCTTCAGTGGAGTGGTCGATTCTGACTCTAATGCTGGATGCTCACGTCTCAGCTAAGGGAATCAGCTTGGCCTAGTGGAAAGAACACGGGTCTGGGAGTCAGAGGACCTCAGTTCTAATCCCAGCCCCACCACTGGTCTGCGGTGTGACTTCAGGCAAGTAACTTAACTTCTCTGAACCTCAGTTCCCTTATCTGTAAAATGGGGGACTGTGAGCCCCCTGTGGGACAGGGACTCTGTCCAACCTGACTACGTCAGTGCTTAGAATGGTGCTTGACACAGAACAAGCACTTCACAAATACCTTAATTATTATGATTGTTCTCTCTGCCTCAGTTCCCTCAAATGCAAAATGGGGATTCAATACCTGAGTTCCCTCCTGCTTAGACCGTGAGCCCCATGAGAGATGTAATGATCCGTCCCGGCACTTGGTACATAGAAAGTCCTTAACAATACCACAGCTATTGCTATTAATTTTTGAAGTTTTGCTCCGAGGCTTATTGGATCCTCATCTCCAGCCCCCTTCCCTACCACCAAGGTGGTTTTTGGGGTCGAATGTCAGTCTCATTTGCGCTCAAAGATCTGTTTCCCTCCCCAGATTTCTGGGCACAAGGTTTTGCACAACCAGCACTCATTTGTCAAAGCTTCACTTGCAAGAAGGGAATCTCTTAAAAGCAGTTTTGGATGGGAGTGCTTGTCCTCAGTTGGGAATTATTTAGTTTCCTGACTCAGTTTCTGTCAGCTAGAAAGAGCTGTTTGATCCATCACAAAAAGCAGAGAACAAGAAGTGGCTTTCACAGCCCCAAATCGGAACAGAAAACCAGGAACAGACTTACCCTGAAGAGGGGCTGCACTCAAAGGAATGAAGTCTCTTTTATCCACTCCAAGTAGAGCAAGAGAGAAGAAATGCAAATCCAGAGCTGGCCTCTTAGAAGTGAAGGAACAAAGAAATGAAACCAAATCTGAATTTTGCAACCGCCTTGGTTCAACATGTCCCTGAAATTGTGCTGGAGGACAGCTGAGCCAGGGATCACTTAGAAGTCCGAGAGTCCCGAGAGCTACAGAGATGGGCTTCCCCGACAGGAATTTGGGGAAACAAATGGGAGTTTGATGCCTTCAGCACAGCTAATAATAATTATAATTAATAATTACGGTATTTGTTAAGCGCTTACTATGTGCCAGGCACTGTTCTAAGCACTGGGGTGGATACAAGCAATTCAGGGTGGATACAGTCCCTGCCCTGCATAGGGCTCACGGTCTTAATCCCCATTTAACAGATGAGGTATCTGAGGCACAGAGAAGTGAAGTGACTTGCCCAAGGTCAAACAGCAGACAAGTGGCAGAGCGGGCATTAGTACCCATGATCTTCTGACTCCCAGGTCCGTGCTCTATCCACTGCACCGTGCCCACCCCTTCCGGCTTCCCTGGGTGGCTCCCCAGGTCCGGCTCCTTCTGACTTCTCTGTCCTCTCTGTATGCTTCTCCCCACAGATAGAAGGAGGACGGAACTTTCTAATCCTGCTGGGTCTTCTGCTCCTAACCCCTTTTCCTTCCAGTAAAAAACATGACCAGTCTGCCCAACTAGGGATATTGGATCCCTTTTCCTGCCAGTAAAGGGATCCAATATCCCTAGTTGGGCAGACTGGTCATATTTTGGGGAGTTCTGCCCTGCCACCTGCTAGGCCGAGCCTCGTTAAAGGTCCTTTTTTTTATCTGGGGAGGGGGACAGAAACCCTCAGCTGTGCTGACTGTGTTGGGAGTGATAGCTGTAACACCTTCCCCATTGCTTGACGCTACTCACCACCGACTCAATCGATCAGTCATATTTATTGAGCACTAACTGAGTGAAAAGTGCTTATTAGCATCCTGGAGGGGGGATAGACTATCTGACCCTTTTCTTCCAGGCAGAGATATAATTTAATTTAATGATGGTATTTGTTCAGTGCTTACTACGTGCTAGGCACTGTACTGAGCACTGGGGTGGATACAAGCAAATCAGCTTGGACGCAGTCCCTGTCCCGCACGGCGCCGACAGTCTTAATGCCCATTTTACAGATGAGGTAAGTGAGGCACAGAGAAGAGAAGTGACTTGCCCAAGTCCACATAGCAGACAAGGTGTGGATCTGGATTAGAACCCCTGACCTTCTGACTTCCAGGGTCTTGCTTTATCCATTAAGCCATGCTGTTTCCCATCTTAGGACTGGCAGTGGCATCGTCCTGCCTAGTAGGGCAGGCAATCAGGGGCAGAGAAGAGAATTCAGGCTCCCTACATTCCTTGTTCTTTTCCCATCCCCTTCCTCATTTCTTCCCTCACTTCTCTCCCTGTTCCCTTCTTCCCTCCCCCCATTTCCTTTTCCTTTCCCTCTCTTCTCTCTCTGGCTTACCTCTGCCCAACTAAAGAGACCAGATTTCTGGAGCCTAAAGCATGGGCCTGGGAGTCAGAAGGACCTAGGTTCTAACCCCAGCTCTGCCACACGTCTTCTCTGTGACCTTAAGCAAGTCACCTAACTTCTCTGGGCCTCTGTTATTTCACCTGTAAAATGGGGATTAAGAGTGTGAGCCCAACGTGGGACAGGGACTGTGTCCAACCTGATTAACTTGTATCTTCCTCAGCATTTAGTGCTTAGCACATAGTAAGCACTTAACAAGTACCATCGTTATTATTATCATTATAAAAAATTACAGTTATGTACCCAAGTGCTGAAGGGCTAAGGTGTGGGAGGATTAAGGGTACTTCATTCAATTCAATCGAATTTACTGAGCGCTTACTGTGTGCAGAGCGCTGTACTGAACGCTTGGGTAATAATGGTATTTGTTAAGCACTTACTATGTTCAAAGCACTGTTCTAAGCACTGGGGGGATACAAGGTGATCAGGTCGTCCCACGTGAGGCTCGCAATCTTAATCGTGGCTCAGTGGAAAGAGCACGGGCTTTGGAGTCAGGGCTCATAAGTTCGAATCCCAGCTCTGCCACTTGTCGGCTGTGTGACTGTGGGCAAGTCACTTAACTTCTCTGTGCCTCAGTTCCCTCATCTGTAAAATGGGGATTAAGACTGTGAGCCCCACGTGGGACAACCTGATTCCCCTATGTCTACCCCAGCGTGTGGCCGACTTGTTCATCCCAAGCGCTTAGTACAGTGCTCTGCACATAGTAAGCGCTCAATAAATACTATTGAATGAATGAATGAACAGTGCTTGGCACATAGTAAGCGCTTAACAAGTACCAACATTATTAATCCCCATTTTACAGATGAGATAACTGTGGCACAGAGAGGTTAAGTGACTTGCCCAAAGTCACACAGCTGACAAGTGGCGGAGCCGGGATTAGCTCCCATGACCTCTGACTCCCAAGCCAGTGCTCTTTCCACTGAGCCACGCTGCTTCTACATGCTTCTACATGCACTTAGGTACAAAGCCAAGTGCAAGGGTGATGCAGAAAGGAGAGGGAGAAGAGGGAAATAAGGGCTTCGTTGGGGAAGTTGTATTAATTGAGTGCTTACTGTGTGCAGAGTAATGTACTAAGTGCTTGGGGGTCTGTCGGTTATGAAGGGGGAGGGGAATTCCAGCCCAGAGGCAGGACATGGGTAAAGTGTCAGGGGCAAAGATAGATGAGATTGAGGTGCAGTGAGTAGGTTGGCGTTGGAAGAGCGAGGTGAACATACTTCACTGACACCGTCCTCTCTGGACCACTGCATCTCGATTTCTTTTACAAGCCTCTCCACTGCTTTCCCACCCTCTAACTGTGAGAGTCCCTCAAGGATCAGTCTGGATCCCCGTCTATCCGTTCCCTTGGAAGACTCATTCTCTCCCATGGCTTCAACCACCATCCCTAGCAGATGATTCCCAAATCTACATCTCCACCCCGATCTCTCTCCTCCTCTGCAGTCTCACATTTCCTCCTGCCTTCAGGACATCTCTATCTGTACGTTTCTCTGCCACCTCCAAGTAGGAATAGCTAAAACAGGACTCCTCATCTTCTCACCCAGACCCTTTCCTCCCCCCGTCTTTCTCACCCCTGTAGACAATATCACCATCCTCCCTGTCTCACAAGCCCATAACTTTGGCATTATCCTTGAGTCATCACTCATTCAACCCACACAGTCAAACTGTTATCAAATCCTGTCTGTTCTACCTTCAAGACATTACTAAAATCCACTCTTTCCTCTCCACCTGAACTGCTCCCCGGCTGATCCAGGCACTTTCCATATCCCTTCTTGACTACTGTTTCAAGCTCCTCACTGACCTCCCACCTTCTAGCTCTTCCCATTCCAGTCCATACTTCATTCTACTACCGGGATCATTTTTCTACAAAACATTCAGTTCACCTCTCCCCACTCCTTAAAAACTTCCAACTGTTGCCCAGTCACCTCCACATCAAAAAGAAACACTTAATCAGCGTGGTGTAGTGAATAGAGCACGGGCCTGGGAGTCAGAATGTCATGAGTTATAATCCCGGCTCTGCCACTTGTCTGCTTTGCAACCTTGGGCAAGTCACTTCACTTCTCTGTGTCTCAGTTACCTCATCTGTAAAATGGGGATTGAGACCGTGACCCCTACGTGGGACAGGGATTGTGTCCAACCCGATTTGCTTGTATCCACTCCAGCGCTTAGAACAGTGTCTGGCGTAGAGGCAACTAACTCTCCACTTCCCCTACTCTATCTCCCTTCTGCGTCACCTATCCACTTGAATCTATAACCTTTCAGCACTTGATATTCACTTCAGCCCTTTAGAGTTTAAGTATAGGTAAAAACTGTATTTTAATGCCTGTCTTCCCTGCTAGCCTGTAAACTCCTGGTGTACAGGGGAATGCATCTACCAACTCTCTTGTATTGGACTCTCCCAAGTCCTTAGTTCATCGCTTTGCGCGGAGTGAGCACTCAGTAAGGCAAGTCACTTTTACAGCTCTGTGTCTGTTACCTCATCTGTAAAATGGGGATTAAGACTGTGAGCCCCAGGTGGGACAGGGACTGTGTCCAATCTGTTTTGCTTGTATCCACCCCAGTGCCTGGCACATAATAAGCACTTAACAGATACCAAGAAAAAGTAAATCGATTGACTGATGGATGACTTGGAGGTGGAGGGGAAGAGAGACCTAACTGAGATAGTTGGCTGAAAAGAGCATAACTTGATTAGTTAATTAATTGTCATCTAATCATTCAAAGCATTCCCAGATGGGTTAATGCTAGGGATTGCCATTTCACTGGAAAAGTATAACAGGCTGTATTTGTACCAGTGGCTCAGCCTTTCTCAAGCTGTTAGTGTCTGGTGTTTGTGAATGGGATGGAATGATAAAAATACCCTGGGCATGTGAGGGTGTTTTCCTTCTGGTTTTTGCATTTGGCAGCAGGAAACCCCTTTTTCTAATTGAGGTTAGGACTGTACAGGACATGAGATGAGGTCACTGTTGGAAGGTGATCATCTTATATAAATATGTTAGATAGCTGGTCCCATTTGCTCAGGTCAACCCAGAGTGTGTGGCAGTTTTCATTTCATCCCAATGGGAAGCAGAGAGACATGTGAAATGTGACTTTCAGGCAGGCTTCCCACCCGCCCAAATGTAGTTCCGGGTTCAACCAGCTCATGGCTCCAAAAGAAAAGCATGGAACGTTTTAAAATTCTTTTCCTGATTTTAAACTTCTCTGTTCTATTTGGGTGTGAAAAGAGAGAGAGAGAGAAACAGAGAAACAGAGATGGGAGAGAGAGAGAGAAAGAGCGAGGCTAACCTTCTCATTGTCGTGGTTTTTCTCTCTCCCGCCTCCCATGTAATAGTAATAATAATAATGCTGCTTGTTGGGATACAAGTTAATTAGGTTAGACAGAGTGAGTCCCTGTCCCATGTGGGACTCACAGTCTTAATCCTCATTTTCCATATGAGGTAACTGAGACCAAGAGAAGTTAAGTGATTTGCCCAAGGTCACATGGCAGATATGTGGCAGAGCCTGGATTAGAACCCAGGTCCTTCTGACTCTCAGACCTGTGCTCTAGGCACTGAGGACTTAAGCCCCATCACTGAACCCCAGAGAGAGTGCAAAAAGTTTCTGTTTGGGCACACTGGGGCTCCTATGTAAGGTTCCCCTGATAGAGGAATCTGAGACGTGGTTCTTTCTTCAGCGCTACCCCTCTTCCCCCTCCCCCTACTCTCCCCCCACCTAACCCCCTCTTCACCCCCTCCCCCCTTCTCTCTTCCCCACCCATGCCCCATCCCAGTCCTCTTGTCCCACCGCCACCCCTCATCCCCCTCTCCTCGTCCAGGGCCCCGCCACCTCCTTCCCATCCAAACCCTCCCCTCCCCCCGCCCTTCCCCCCCTCCTCCCCTTGCACCCACAGCTACTTTCAAGTGTGGCCTCTGGAACCCCCGCTCTGTTACAGGCAAGCTACCTTTCATCCATGACCTTTTCCTCTCCCGCTCTCTCCTCCTCCTCGCCCTTTCGGAAACGTGGCTCTCTCCCGAAGACACGGTCTCCGCCGCCGCCCTCTCCGGCGGAGGCCTCTCCTTCTCCCACTCCCCCAGACTCACCGGTAAGGGAGGAGGCGTCGGCTTCCTCCTCTCGCCCCGATGCCGCTTCCGCACTATCCCTCCTCCCCCCTCCCTCTCCTTCCCCTCCTTCGAAGCCCATATCGTTCGCCTCTACCACCCACTCCAGTTACTTGTCGCCGTCATCTACCGCCCTCCCGGTCCCACCTCCGACTTCTTCAACCACCTTGACCCCTTTCTCACCTTCCTTCTCTCCTTCTCTCTGCCCACTCTGATCCTCGGAGACTTCGACATCCATACGGACGTACCCGACGACTCCTCTGCCGCCCGCCTGCTATCCCTCCTCGACTCTGCCGACCTCCTCCTCCACCATACCGCGCCCACTCACCGACTCGGTCACACCCTCGATCTCGTCATCTCCTACCGCTGCACTATCTCCTCACTCACCAACTCTGAAATCCCTCTCTCGGACCATAACCTTCTCACCCGCCTCATCTCTCACACTCCCTCCCCCTGCAAATCTTCGCTACTGCCCCACAGAGACCTCCGCTCTCTCGATCCCATCCGTCTTTCCAATAGCATCTCTCCTCACCTTGCCGCCCTGTCCTCTCTTCCCACTCTCGACGATCAGGTCTCCGCTCTCGACTCCACCCTCTCTACTCATCTCGACTCTCTCGCCCCCCTTTCCCTCCGCCGCTCTCGCGCCACTAACCCACAGCCCCGGATCACCTCCTCCGTCCGCTTCCTACGCTCCTATGCTCGAGCTGCTGAGCGCTGCTGGCGAAAGTCCAAGCACCGAGCCGACCTCACACACTTCAAATTTTCCTTTCCTGCCTTAACTCTGCCCTCTCCTCCGCCAGGCAAAGCTTCTTCTCCTCCCTCATCGACACCCATGCCCGTCACCCCCGCCGATTGTTCCGGACCTTTAACTCTCTCCTTAGGCCCCCTGTTCCTCCCCCTCCCCCATCTCTCACCCCTAATGATCCGGCCACCTATTTCCTCACGAAAATCAACACGATCAGGTCTGAGCTCCCCAAAGTCACCCCTCCGCCTCTCCCCTCCCCCCCCAACAACCCCCTCCCCTACTTTCCCATCCTTCCCTGCAGTATCCTCAGAGGAGATCTCCTCCCTCCTCGCAAGTGCCACCCCCTCCACCTGCGCCTCGGACCCCATTCCCTCTCACCTTCTTAAAACCATCGCCCCTGCCCTCCTCCCTTCCTTAACTTCTATTTTTAACCACTCGATCTCCAAGGGCTCCTTCCCCTCTGCCTTCAAACACGCCCACGTCTCCCCCATCCTAAAAAAACCCGCTCTTGACCCCACTTCCCCCTCCAGTTATCGTCCTATCTCCCTACTACCCTTCCTTTCCAAAATCTTAGAACGAGTCGTCTACAATCGATGCCTAGAATTCCTTAACTCCCATTCTCTCCTAGACCCCCTCCGATCTGGCTTCCGTCCCCTCCACTCTACCGAGACTGCTCTCTCTAAGGTCACCCGTGACCTCCTTCTTGCCAAATCCAATGGCTCCTACTCCATTCTGATCCTCCTTGACCTCTCTGCTGCCTTTGACACCGTCGACCATCCCCTCCTCCTCCATACCTTATCTCACCTTGGCTTCACAGACTCTGTCCTCTCCTGGTTCTCCTCTTACCTCTCTGGCCGATCATTCTCGGTCTCCTACGCTGGAGCCTCCTCCCCCTCCCATCCTTTAACTGTTGGAGTTCCTCAAGGGTCAGTTCTTGGCCCTCTTCTGTTCTCCATTTACACTCACTCCCTCGGTGAACTCATCCGCTCTCACGGCTTTGACTACCATCTCTACGCAGATGACACGCAGATCTACATCTCCGCCCCTGTCCTCTCCCCCTCCCTTCGGGCTCGCATCTCCTCCTGCCTCCGGGACGTCTCCACCTGGATGTCGGCCCGCCACCTAAAACTCAACATGAGCAAGACTGAGCTCCTCATCTTCCCTCCCAAGCCCGGTCCGCTCCCAGACTTCTCCGTCACCGTGGATGGCACGACCATCCTTCCCGTCCCGCAGGCCCGCAATCTCGGTGTCATCCTTGACTCGTCCCTCTCGTTCACCCCACACATCCTATCCGTTACCAAGACCTGCCGGTTTCACCTCTACAATATCGCCAAGATCCGCCCTTTCCTCTCCACCCAAACGGCTACCTTACTATTACGGGCTCTCGTTATATCCCGGCTAGACTACTGTGTCAGCCTTCTCTCTGACCTCCCTTCCTCCTCTCTCGCCCCGCTCCGGTCTATTCTTCACTCCGCTGCCCGGCTCATCTTCCCGCAGAAACGATCTGGGCATGTCACTCCCCTTCTTAAACAACTCCAGTGGTTGCCTATCGACCTCCGCTCCAAACAAAAACTCCTCACTCTAGGCTTCGAGGCTCTCCATCACCTTGCCCCTTCCTACCTCTCCTCCCTTCTCTCTTTCCACCGCCCACCCCGCACGCTCCGCTCCTCTGCCGCCCACCTCCTCGCCGTCCCTCGGTCTCGCCTATTCCGCCGTCGACCCCCGGGTCACGTCCTCCCGCGGTCCTGGAACGCCCTCCCTCCTCACCTCCGCCAAACTGATTCTCTTTCCCTCTTCAAAACCTTACTTAAAAATCACCTCCTCCATGAGGCCTTCCCAGACTGAGCTCCTCTTCCCCCTCTACTCCCTCTGCCATCCCCCCTTTACCTCTCCGCAGCTAAAGCCTCATTTTCCCCTTTTCCCTCTGCTCCTCCACCTCTCCCTTCCCATCCCCACAGCACTGTACCCGTCCGCTCAACTGTATATATTTTCGTTACCCTCTTTATTTTGTTAATGAATTGTACATCGCCTTGATTCTATTTAGTTGCCATTGTTTTTACGAGATGTTCTTCCCCTTGACGCTGTTTAGTGCCATTGTTCTTGTCTGTCCGTCTCCCCCGATTAGACTGTAAGCCCGTCAAACGGCAGGGACTGTCTCTATCTGTTGCCGACTTGTTCATCCCAAGCGCTTAGTACAGTGCTCTGCACATAGTAAGCGCTCAATAAATACTATTGAATGAATGAATGAATCCTACCTATTCCCCTGTTCTCTTCATCTACCATTCCCTCACTTTCCTTTTCCTTGCCTCTCAATCAATCACTTGGTCAATCAATACTATTAATGGAGTACCTTCACGAAAGATCTGAACAGCCCTTGGCCAGGCCTACCCCAGATTCTTGGCAGGTGCTAGCAGGTTTGACTTCTTTTCAGTGCCTTCTTGTGTTGATTAATCAATCAGTGATATTGATTGAGTGCTTCCTGAGTGCAGAGCATTTGCTAACACTTGGGAAAGTACTATACGGTAGAATTGGTAGACAGTAACCCTGTCCTTAAGGAAATTACAGTATATTGGGGGAGACAGCCATTCAGATAAATTCAATTACAGACAGAGGAAATAATATTAAATTAATATTAAAAAAATATTAAAAAAAATAATTTTGGTATTTGTTAAGCACTTACTATGTGCCAAGCACTGCTCTAAGCACTGGGGTAGATACAAGGTAAACACGTTGTCCCACATGGGGCTCACAGTCTTAATCCCCATTTTCCAGATGAGGCAACTGAGGCACAGAGAAGTTAAGTGACTTTCCTAGTCACAGAGCAGATTAGTGACAGAGCTGGGATTAGAACCCAAGACCTCTGACTCCCAAGCCCGTGCTCTTTCTACTGAGCCACGCTGCTTCTCCAGATGAAACTGCGGACACGTGGTGGAGCCTGGTTTAGAGCTCAGGTCCTTCTGACTCCCAGGCCGGTGCTCTAACCACTGAGCCATGCTCATAAGTGCTGAGGATTTCGGGGGGCAGGAGGGAGATCAAATGCTTTAGGGTACTAATCCAAGGGCACAGGCATTGAAAAAGGATGAAAGGGTCGGGAAAGCGTGGGCTTAATTAGAGAGGGCCTCTTGTAGGCAGTTTGATGACTTTGAAGGTAGGCAAAGTGGTGGTATGAAGGATAAGAAGTGGGAGGGAGTTCCAGGTCAGGGTGAAAATGTGGGCAAAATTTCAAAATAGATGAGATCGAGGTACAGTGAACAGGTAGGCATTACAGGAACAAAATGTCTGAGTTAGGTTGTAGTAGAAGATCAGAGAGGTAAGAAGGAGAGAGCTGATTTAGTGCCTTAAAGCTGATGGCAAGGAGTTTCTGTCTGACGCAGAGGCAGATGGGCAACCACTGGAGGTTCTTGAGGAGTAGAGAGGTATGGATTGAACTTTTTTTAGAAAACGGATCCAGTCAGGGGAGTGAAGAATAGACTGAAGTGGAGTCAGCAAAGAGGCTGATGCAGTGGTTGAGGTGAAATACGAAAAGTGTTTAGATCAGTGTGGTAGCAATCGGGATGGAGAGGAAAGGGAAGATTCTAGCGATGTGAAGGTAGAATTGACAGGATCTGGAGACAGATTGAATATGTGGGGTGAATGAGAGAGATGAGTCAAAGATAAGGCCAAGGTGATGGGCTTGTAAAACAGGGAGGATGGTGGTCTGCTCTGCACGCAGTAAGTACTCAATAAATATGATTGAATGGTGTTGTCTATAACGATGGGAAATTCTTGGGGAGGATAGGATTTGGTTGGAAAGTAGAGTTCTATTTTGGACGTGTTAAGTTTGTGGTATTGGTGTGACATCCAAGTAGCAGTGTTGCCTAATGGATAGGGAGCAGGCCCGGGAGTCAGAAGGACCGGGTTCTAATCCAGTCTCTGCCACATGTCTGCTGTGACCTTAGGCAAATCACTTCACTTCTCTTGGTCTCAGTTACCTCATATGGAAAATGGGGATGAAGGCCTGTGAGCCCCATGTGGAACATGGACTGTGTCCATCCTCATTATCATGGATCTATCTCAGGGCTTAGTACAGTGCCTGGCACATAATACCTGCTTAAATACCATTTTTTAAAAAAAGTAGAGATGTCCTGAAGGCAGGAGGAAATATGAGAATGAAGAGGAGAGAGGTCTGGGCTGACAAAGTGTCCCCCATTAGGGGCTAGTTTGGGCTTGGGGGATTTATGTGGTGGCTGGGGTGTTTTATCTCCCCTGTCTGGGGCCATCTGGATTCTTTTTGATCCAGCCTCTGTCAGTCCCTCTGCCTCTTTCCTGCCCCAGTGGTCAAAATGAAAAGGCAGCCCCCGTGGACTCATCGCAGAGTCTGACATTGAAACAGCAGGAGTGCAGGGCCAGAGGAAAAGTGCAGAAAAGAGAGAGCCTAGGGGTGAGAATGGGAAAAGAGGAAGGGAGAAACAAAAGGGAGAGAGAATGAGCATATACCTGACTCATCCAGAAAAAGAATGGACATTTCTCCTAGTATTTTCCAAAGGGAGAGCTGAGCCTAGTCCAGAAAATTCCAAATTTTATCATGTGTGGAAGGGCGGCCCCCAAAGTGATGGGCATTTAGCATGCACCATTTAGCCTCTCATCAGTTAGCTGACTAATTCTGTCAGCGTGAAAAGATTTATTTGCTATGTTTAAAATTTAGTAAAAGGTGCATTTTTACCACAGTCCTTTTCGCTTTTCACAACTTCAAGATGATGTGATTATTGTGCTTTGCGTTTCAGGAAGGAGAGATCCCAAGGGTCTCCTCATCACCAACCCCTCCCCACTCTCTCATTCCCCCACAATGAAGCTGGCAGAATTTAGATCTCAGATCCCTGAGGTCTGAGCACCCCTGGTTTAGCAAGATGCTTCATTTGGCACACTGTGGTATTTGTTAAGTCCCTACTGTGGTCCAAACACGGTACTAAGTATCAGGATAGGTACTAGATAAGCTGATTGGACACAGTCCCTGTCCCACATGAGACTCAAGGTTCTATAGACATGGCATACAGACCACCGGAAACAATAAACCAGATTTTCTCCATGTCTAAATGCTGTAAGATACTTAAAGCAAATCTGCACAAGAGTAATGTTGTGTACATCCCAGGCTGGGAATGTGACATTACATAAAGATCATAACGTTTTAACTGCCGCACCCTATTGTTAGGTATAATGTATGGCATATATGGTACACATATTATATAACTACTACATATCAGCTATGTATTAGATAAGTATCTAATACTTTAGAAACATAATATAGCTAATAATATATATTATATATAATATATATATTATAGATATAAATGCATACATACACACACATATATTATCAATAACATGGTTTATTGGAAAAAGCAAGGGCCTGGGAGTCAGAGGAGCTGAATTCTAATCCTGGTTCTGCCACTTGCCTCCTGTGTGACCTTGGGCAAGACACTTAACTGCTCTGTGCCTCAGTTTCCACAGCTGTAAAAATGGGGATTCAATACCCGTTCTCCCTCGTCCTTATTCTTTAAACCCCGTGAGAGTAGCTCTTTGTGGGCAGGGAATGTGTCTTTTTATTGTTGTACTGTACTTTCCCAAGCACTTAGTACATGTTCTGCACACAGTAAGTGCTCACTAAATACCATTGAATGAATGAATGACTGTGTCTGACATGATTAATCTGTATCTCTCCCAGTGCTTAGAACAGTGCTTGTCACATGGTAAGTGCTTAATGAGGTGTGTGAATCCTGAGTGGGAGAGAGAAGGTGGGGAGAAGGGAGTGAAAGGGAAAGAGGGATAGGGTGACTCTCTGAGGGGAATATTAACTCCTTCAGTCTTAGAAATAGAAGTAAAAATGGGAAGTTAAGTCTCAATATTGTCATAAATGGTTCCCCAAAGAGTGAACAGAGATTCCCTAATTGTCTAGTTCCAGGGAATGACTTGGACCTAAGGAGAAGAGAGGACCCAGTAGGGATTCCCAGTGCTCTGCACTTCCTTGGGAACCAGGAGAATAATATTCAGGTCATTGCACTGACATTGACCTCTTGCAGCGGCAGTGGTAGAATTGTCCTTCAGTAATGCAGTCAATCAATCAATCAACCAATCTGGCATTTTTAATGAGCCCTTACTGTGAAGAGCACTCTACTAAGCTCTTGCGAGAGTACAATATGAAAGATGTGGTGAACACGTTTCCTGCCCACAGGGAGCCTATGGTCTGGAGCAGGAGCCAGGTATTTCAGTAAATAAATTATAGATATGTACCTAAAGACTGTGGGGATGAGGATTGGGTGAATAAAGAGTGCAAATTCGAGGTGCGTATTACAATGCTCTGCACACAGTAGGTGGTAGGTAAATACTTTTTTAATGGGTGATCTACTTTCTTGGGGAATAAGTCACCCAAGGACCTCCAAGGTTGGCCCTCACCTCTAGATTGAAGGAGGTGGAGAGGACATTTAACTCCGTAAACAGTCCTCATCGCCACACTCCCTTCTCCTGCCACATTGCTGCTACACTACCTCATGGAGTGGATAGAGCACGGGCCTCAGAAGGTCATGGGTTCTAAACTACCACTTGCCTGCTGTGTGACCTTGGGCAAGACCCTCAATTTCTCTGCGCCTCAATTACCTCATCTGTCAATTGGGGATTGAGACTGCGAGCCCTATGTGGGACAAGGGCAGTGTCCAACTCGATTTGCTTGTATCCACCCCAGTGCTTGGTGCTTTGATGATTAACAAATATCATCATTATTATTATCATCTCTGATTCTAATCAGTCCTCCAGCCCCTTCTTGCACTTGTGTTTAATCAGCTTCTCCCATCCTCAACACTTTTTCATTTATTTAATCTTGATGTTTCACAGCACTCAGGTGTTGACTCCTGTTCCTTACCCACCTATCTTTGTTTGTATTGCTATTTGTTAAGTGCTTACTATGTGCCAGGCACTGTATTAAGCACTGGGGTAGATACAAGTTAATCGGGTTGGACACAGTCCTTTGTCTCACACGGGGCTCACAGTCTTAATCCCCATTTTACAGATGAGGTGACTGAGGCACAGAGAGGTTAAGTGACTTGCTCAAAGTAGGCTAATTTGAGAGGCCACAGTTAGAATGGGGTTTCAAACCATGAGTAAGGTAATGATGAAATGTTGATCTGTAAGGGTCTCGGACAAGACCCTTCACTTCTCAGTGCCTCAGTTACCTCATCTGTAAAATGGGGATTGAGACTGAGCTCTATGCGGGACAGAGACTGTGTCCAACCTGATTTGCTTATATCCACCCCAATGCTTAGTACAGCGCCTGGCACATAGTAAGCACTTAATAAAAACAATTATTATTATAAGATCACACAGCAGACAATAGGCAGAGCCAGGATTAGAACCCATGACCTTCTGAGTCCCGGGTCCGGGCTCTATCCACTAGGCCATGCTGCTTATCCAGTTGAAGGAGGGGGGGAAAGGATGGGGGAAAGGGAGGAGGGGCTCTGTTTTCTAATTGTAAATTCCAGGGGGTGGAGGTCATGTTAAAAACCTTTCTCCACTTTTAGCCTAGGCATTCCTCTCTTGCTGTGGAGTATAGCTCTTTTATTGTGAACCGGCTGTGTGTTTATATCCTTCCATCAGAAACCATTGTAGGGGAACTTCATCCCTTACTTTGCAGAGGAAAAAAGAGCCTTGGGTAGAACCACAGTAACCTGATTCAGAGGATAAGAATTCCTAATGAAAACGAATTAAGCATTTGGCCAATTTAAAGTGATAGAAAATACTTATTACTGTCAATGGCGATGGGCTTCCTAAAGTACTCTGCATGCAGTGGGACTTTATATGTGAAAATGGCTTTGAATTTGCTAAAGGAAAGTAAAGGCAAGCCATCATAATTAGATCACCCCAGTTCTCCAGAGAGGCACATTCCCAACCAAAGAACCCTCGATGATTTCCCGATTTCCCCATAAGCGGGGAATTCTTCCACAAGCTTGTATTCTTCCTCCCCCTAAAATGAGCACCGCACGTGACACGGGGATTGTGATGGCCCTGATTCTGTTCTATATCATCCCGTATCATCCACCTCTACCACCCCCTCCAGATTCTTGTAGCCATCATCACTGTCCCCCTGGTCCCATCTCCAACTTCCTTAACCATTCTGACCCCTTTCACACCTTCCTTCTCTCTTTTTCCATGCCCACTTTGATCCTTGGAGACTTCGACATCCACACAGACATACCCGGTGACTCCTCTGCCGCCCACCTTCTATCACTCCTCGACTCCACCGACCTCCTGCTCCACCCCACCTCTCCCACTCACCAATTTGGACACACGCTCGATCTCATCGCACACACTCGATCTCAGGAACTCTAACCGCTGCCCAATCTTCACCCTCACCAACTCTGAAATCCCTCTCTCTGACCACCACCTTCTCACTTACCTCCTCTCTCACACTCCTCCTCCCTGTAAATCTGTACTATTCCCCCACAGAGACCTCTGCTCTCTCGACCCCATCCGTCTCTCTCAGTGCATCGCACCCCACCTAGCTTCCTTACCCCTTTTACCCACTCTTGATGACCAAATAGATGCTCTCAACTCCACCCTCTCTACTCCCCTCAACTCACTCACTCCCCTATCCCTTCGTTGCTCTCGCACCATTAACCCACAGCCCTCTTATCACCTCCACTGTCCGCCTCCTTCGCTCTTACGCTCCAGCCGCTGAGCACTGCTGGCGGAAATCTAAACACCAGGCCAACCTTGTACGCTTTAAGTTTGCCCTTTCTTGCCTTAACTCTGCCCTCTCCTCTGCCCAGAAAAACTATTTCTCTTCCATTATTGACACTCCTGTCCATCACCCTTGTCAGTTGTTCCAGACGTTTAACTCCCTCCTCAACACTTCAACCACTCACTGTCCAATGGCTTCTTCCCCTCTGCCTTCAAACATATCTACGCCTCCCCCATCCTAAAAAAACACCTCCCTTGATCCCACTGCCCCCTCCAGCTATTGCCTCATCTCCCTCCTTTCCAAAGTCCTGAAGTAAGTTACCTACACTCACTACCTCCAATTCCTCTCCTCCAATTCTCTCCTGGACCCCCTCCAACCTGGCTTCCGCCCCCTCCACTCCACTGAAACCACCCTCTCAGAGGTCACCAATGACCTCCTCCTTGCCAAATCCAACGGCTTCTACTCCATCCTAATCCTCCTTGGCCTCTCAGCTGCCTTTGATACTGTGGACCATCCCCTTCTCCTCAACACTTTAACCAACCCTGGCTTCACTGACTCCATCCTCTCCTGGTTCTCCTATTATCTTTCTGGCCATTCATTCTTGGTCTCCTTCGCAGGCTCCTCCCCCGCCGCCCCCATCCTTTAACTTTAGGGGTTCCTCGAGGGTCAGATCTTGGTCCCCTTTTCATTCATTCATTCATTCACTAGTATTTATTGAGCGCTTACTATGTGCAGAGCACTGTACTAAGCGTTTGGGATGAACAAGTCGGCAACAGATAGAGACGGTCCCTGCCATTTGACGCGCTTACGGTCTAATCGGGGGAGATGAACAGACAAGAACAATGGCGATAAATAGAGTCAAGGGGAAGAACATCTTGTAAAAACAATGGCAACTAAATAGAATCGAGGCGATGTACAATTCATTAACAAAATAAATAGGGTAATGGAAATATATACAGTTGAGCGGACGAGTACGGTGCTGTGGGGATGGGAAGGGAGAGGTGGAGGAGCAGAGGGAAAAGGGGAAAAAGAGGGTTTAGCTGCAGAGAGGTAAAGCGGGGGTGGCAGAGGGAGTAGAGGGAGAAGAGGAGCTCAGTCTGGGAAGGCCTCTTGGAGGAGGTGAGTTTTAAGTAGGGTTTTGAAGAGGGGAAGAGAATCAGTTTGGCAGAGGTGAGGAGGGAGGGCGTTCCGGGACCGCGGGAGGACGTGACCCGGGGGTCGACGGCGGGACGGGCGAGACCGAGGGACGGTGAGGAGGTGGGCGGCGGAGGAGCAGAGCGTGCGGGGTGGGCGGTAGAAAGAGAGAAGGGAGGAGAGGTAGGAAGGGGCAAGGTGATGTAGAGCCTCGAAGCCTAGAGTGAGGAGTTTTTGTTTGGAGCGGAGGTTGATAGGCAACCACTGGAGTTGTTTAAGAAGGGGAGTGACATGCCCAGATCGTTTCTGCAGGAAGATGAGCCGGGCAGCGGCTTCTATTCTCCATCTAGACTCACTACCTTGGTGAATTAATTTGCTTCTATGGCTTCAACTATCATCTCTATGCGGATGACACCCAAATCTATATCTCCTCTCCGTCCTCTCTCTCTCCCTCCAGGCTCACATCTCCTCCTGCCTTCAGGACATCTCTTCTTGGATGTCCTCCTGCCACCTAAACCTCAACATGTCCAAGACTGAGCTCCTTATTTTCCCTCCCACACCCTCTCCTCTCCCTGACTTTCCATCAGTGTGGCTGGCACGACCATCCTTCCTATCTCACAAGCCCGCAACCATGGTGTCATCCTTGACTCCGCTCTCACTTTCACCTCACCTATCCAATCCTTCACCAATGCTTGCCGGTCTCACCTTCACAACATCGCCAAGATCCACTCTTTCCTCTCCATCGAAACCGCTACCATGTTAGTAAAGTCACTCATCCTATCCCAATTGGATTATTGCATCAGCCTCCTCTCTGACCTCCCAACCTCCTGTCTCTCCCCACTTCAGTCCATACTTCACTCTGCTGCCCAGATTATCTTTCTTCAGAAACGTTCTGGGCATGTGACCCCCCTCCTCAAAAATATCCAGTGGTTGACTATCAACCTCCATATCACTCAAAAACTCCTCACTATTGGCTTCAAAGCTCTCCATCACCTTGCCCGCTCCTCCCTCACCTCCCTTCTCTCCTACATCCCAGCCCGCACACTCCGCTCCTCTGGTGCTAACCTTCTCAACTGTGTCTTGTTCTCGCTTGTCCTGCTGTCGACCCCGGCCCACGTCCTTCCTACCTCTGGCCTGGAAGGCGCCCTCTCCTCAAATCTGCCAAACCACCACACTTCCCCCCTTCAAAGTCTTACTGAAAGCTCACCTCCTCCAAGAAGCCTTCCCAGACTAACCCTTTTCCTCAGTTCCCCCTCCCCGCCCCACAGCACTTGTGTATATATATGTATATATTTATAATTCTATTTATTTATATTATTGCCTGTTCGTTTTGATGTGTATATATCTAGAATTCTCTTTATTTATATTGATACCTTTACTTGCTTTGATGCCGGCCTCCCCCCTTCTAGAATGTAAGCCCGCTTTGGGAAGGGATTGTCTCTCTTTATTGCTGAATTGTACTTTTCAAGGCCGCTCTCAGGGTCACACCTGGAGAATTTCCATTACTCTACCAGTTTTGACTATGGGAGGGAATCAAGTAGAAGTCTGTCGATTCCTAGCTTGGGCAGTGGCTAACGAGTGGAAGGCAATCTGCTACAAGTCAAAACTCCCTGGACAGCAGCATCTTGGGAGAGAGTCAAAGGTGGAGACTCAAGTTTACTGCGCGGAAGGAGGCAACGGTAAACCGCTTCCATATTTTTGCCAAGAAAACTCTAATGGATACACTACCGGAGCGATCGCTGATGGAGGTAGGGTGTTCTGAGAGAGACGCGTCCATGGCGTCACTATGGGTCGGAGACGACTCAACGGCGTAAGACCAGATTTTCCAAGCATCTAGTACAGTGCCCTGCACACAGTAAACTCTCAATAAATACAACTGAATGAATGAATGTTCCAACTACCCCAGCACTTAATACAGAGCTTAGCACATAAATAAATCATTCAACAAATATCACAATTTTGATCATCATGCATTTTAATTTAATATCGGGCAAATGTGCTTTTCTTTAAATTCTCTCCATAAATGAATTTCAGCCTCCCCAAACCAAAACTGTAGACAGTGAAATTTCCATCTCCGGGCAGCACCCCTCTCTTCTTGCCCCCCGACTTCTTGCCCTACATCTAAAAACAAACAGGGCTAGAGCCCGGCAGTCAGGAAGGGGTTACTCAGGCCCTCCCTTGCCTTATCTCTATCTGTTGGAAATCAGCTAAGCCGGGAGGAATGCTGGAGGTGGCTGCAACATCCTCCCTTCCCCACTACCATCCCAATTCTCCCCTTCTCTCACTCTCCTTCCCCTCCTTCCCTTCCTTCTTCCCCTCTGCTTCCAGTCCTCTCCCTTCCTCCTCCTTACCTTCCCCTCCATCCTCCATCCCCATCCTCTCCTTTCTCTTCCTTTCTTCTCATCTCATCTCTCCCTTCCTTTCCCTTCCCTTCTCCTCCTTTTCCCTCCCTCTTCCACTCCGTTTCCAGTCCTCTCCATCCTCCACCCCCCTTTTCTCCTTTCTCTTCCCCTCTTCTAATAATAATAATAATAATAATGTTGGTATTTAAGTGCTTACTATGTGCCAAGCACTGTTCCAAGTGCTGGGGTAGATAAAAGGTAATCAGGTCGTCCCACATCTCATCCCTTCCCTTCCTTCCCTCACCCACTCCACTTAGGCCCTCTCTCTTCTTCCTTCCTCTATCCCCGTCCTCTCCTTTCTCTTCCCCTTGCTTTTCCTCCCTTCCCCTCCTTTCCCCTCCCTTCTTTCCCTCTTCTGGTCCTCTCCCTTCCTCCTCCTACCTTCCTCTCCCCTCCATCCTCTCCTTTCTCATTCCCTCCCTTCCTTCCCTCTTCCACTCCACTTTTGATCCTCTCCCTTCCTCCTCCTTCCCTTCCTCTCCATCCTCCATCCCCATCCTTTCTGTTCCCCTCTCTTCTAATAATAATAATAATAATGTTGGCATTTGTTAAGCGCTTACTATGGGTCAAGCACTGTTCTAAGCGCTGACGTAGATACAAGGTAATCAGGTTGTCCCACGTCTCATCCCCTCCCTTCCTTCCCTCATCCACTCCACTTCGACCCTCTCTCTTCCTCCTTCCTCTATCCCCGTCCTCTCGTTTCTCTTCCTCTTGCTTCTCCTCCGTTCCCCTCCCTTCTTCCCCTCTTCTGGTCCTCTCCCTTCCTCCTCCCTGCCTTCCTCTCCCCTCCATCCTTTCTCATCCCCTCCCTTCCTTCCCTCTTCCACTCTACTTCCGGTCCTCTCCCTTCCTCCCTCTCCCCTGCATCCTCCTCCCCCTCCTCTCCTTTCTCTTCCCCTCTTTTCTCATCTCATCCCTCCCCTCCTTTCTCATCCCCTCCCTTCCTTCATCCACTCCACTTCTGGCCCTCTCCCTTCCTCCCTCCCTCTCCTCTCTCTTCCCTTCTTTTCTCATCGCATCCCTCCCCTCCTTTCTCAACCCCTCCCTTCCTTCCCTCATCTACTCCATCTCCGGCCCTCTCCCTTCCTCTCTTTCCTCTTATCCCTCCCCTCCTTTCTCATCCCCTCCCTTCCTTCAGCCACTCCACTTCTGGCCCCCTCCCTCCCTTCCTCCCTCTCCTCTCCTTTCTCTTCCCCTTTTTTCTCATCTCATCCCCTCCCTCCCTTCCCTCATCCACTCCACTTCTGGCCCTTTCCCTCCCTCTCCCCTCCATCCTCCTCTCCTTTCTCTTCCCCTCTCTTCTCATCCCTCCCCTCCTTTCTCATCCCCTCCCTCCCTTCCTTCCTTCATCCACTCCACCTCTGGTCCTCTCCCTTCCACCCTTTCCTCTCCCCTCATCCCTCCCCTCCTTTCTCATCCCCTCCCTTCCTTCCCTCATCCACTCCACTTCTAGCCCTTTCCCTCCCTCTCCCCTCCATCCTCCTCCCTCTCCCCTCCATCCTCCTCCCTCTCCCCTCCATCCTCCTCCCCCTCCTCTCCTTTCTCTTCCCCTCTCATCCCCTCCCTCCCTTCCCTCTTCCACTCCACTTCCGGCCCCCTCCCTTCCCCCTCCCCCTCCCTCTCCTCCTCCTCCTCCTCCCTTCCCCCTCCCTCTCCCTGCCCCTGCCCTCCCCCCGCCGCCCCCCTCCCCCTCCCGCGCGGGCGGGGCGAGGAAGGAACCAATGGGCGCGCAGGGGGAGCGGTGTGGTCTGTCCCCAGTGGACGAAACGGGGGTCTATGCTAATGACGGGGGCGGGGGAGGCCGCTCATTGGCCAGCGGCTGGGGCGGGGGGGTGGGGGTGAAGTCAGCGCGCTGTCACCGAAAAACAGAGCCGCTCAACTGCAGCGTGTAGTCAGTGCGTGTGCTGCTGTGTGTGTGTGTGTGCGCGCGCGCGCGCGCAGGCGGACAAGGGCACGGCAGCTCGGCTCCAAGGTAAGCGCTCGCTGCTTGCAACTTTTAATGGGGGCGGGTGGGTCGCCCCCGGCCGAGCCTCCCTTTGTCTCTCCCTCCTTCCCCCGGGAGGGGAAGGCTTGCATTTGCTTTTTTGCTTTTTTTTTTCCCCCTCCAACCCGAGCTGTTCTGCTCCAGGGAGCTCAGGTCCTTTCTACCGGTGCAGAAGGGCATCGCCCGAAGGGCAGACGGTAGCCTTTCTCGGCGGGCTGGCTCCCCCCCCGCCCGGCTTGCCCCCCGAGGCCCGTCCTCCCCCACCCCCGCTTTGTTATTCATTCATCCGATCGTATTTATCGAGCGCGTAACTGTCGTGCCCCGGGGGGGATCATTTCAGCTGCAAGAAAGCAAGGGCCTCTGCAGGCTCATTCATTCGGTAGGGTTTATTGAGCGCTTACTGTGTGCAGAGCGCTGGACTGAGCGCTCGGAATGCACAATGCGAGCTCGGGACTTGCATCTAGTCCTGGAAAACGAGGTGCAGGTGGGAGACAGGAGATGGGGCTGGGGTGTCTTCCCCCCCACCCAAACACCCCCCCCCCCCACACCCAAAAAGGGCTTCCATCTCAAGCAGGGAGCGGTGTCTGCTGCTTTCAAAAGGCTCATAGACGGGGCCTGAAACGACATCGACCCAGTCTGCGGGGCACGCTCCAACTGCCAACCCAACGGCCCCCCTTTTGGGGGCGAAAAGCGACGTGGGTTTTCACTTTTGATGGGGTCCCAACCCCCTTCTCTGCACATCTCTCCCGGTGGCACGGCCGGGTCGGTGAGGGGCGAGAAGAGCGTTGTCAAAGCTCTCCGGGGAGGGGAAAACAATGCAAACTGTCAGAATTTCCAGTGGCAGCGTCAAGTAGCGCTGCTTCCTTTGGACAGAGAGATGCCTGGTTCGGGGGCGGTGGTTCTAGCACGATCTCCTGCTTCCTTTGGACAGAGAGATGCCCGGCTTGAGGGAGTGGTTCTAGCAGGATCTCCGCTGGAAGGGGTTAGGTCTCTTATGGCCCGGCTCCTGATGGTGCCAGGCTCAAAATCCTGCAGCACTGGGGCCTTCTGCCATCCTAAGGGAGGCCCAGAAATCCAACGGTGTGCGTCTCCCTTGGGAAGGAATTCTTTATCATCCGGCTAAACCGCTGCCGGAGAGCAGAAGGAATCCCACCGTGCTTGGCTCGTGGCAACCAGACCCTAGGTTTTCCCCGCAGGCCTTGGCAGAGCACTGGGGTTTTTAAACAGCGAGCTCTCTGTGCTCCGGCTGGTCACGGGGCGAGCCCGTCCAAATGGCTGGAATTGATTTCGGCATCAATAGGCCCAAGGATGCCTTGGGAATCCTGCTCGCCCTTCCAGCCTGCTTGATAAGTGAGGGCAAGCTGTCACCTGCTGGCAACGGTCTCCCCCTCCCCCTTATTCTGAGCTGTTTTCCTAGGTCTTGTGATTTCACCCAGCTGTTGATGAAGTGCACCTTTTTCATTGGGACGGACTGGTCACGTTGGGGGAATGGGCAAGAATGTGATGAGTAGATTCACTTCTTTCCCAGGGGGACAAGAACCACGAGCAAGAGGGATCACTTTCCCCCGGTTTAGGGAGGTATAGACAGTGAGCTCCTTGTGGGCAGGAAATGGGCTGTCGTATTCTCCCAAGCGCTCAGTACCCAGCCCTTGCACACAGTAAGTGCTCAATATGTAGGACCGACTGATGCAAGTCTGGTGCCTTTGGGGAGTCCGGAGCCTCGAGGGCTGCCGGTCCTTTAGCCATTCTTGCTTTGCCTTCCTGAAAACCGGTCGGGCCTCAGACAGCTGCTTTTGCCATGAGAGTGAGGCTGGGGTCCTTGGAGTAAGGGCGTTAAGGGGATTTGGTCCAGGCCGGAGCCACTTGGGGAAACTTGCTTTGGACCTGGGTTGGGTCTAGCCTAAACATTGGCTGAGTTTAGGATTTTAGACTTTCCTAAGCAGATTCTTGGAGACCCCAGAATTTCACTCCTGGACCTAGAGCAATATGCTTCCTTGGTGACTCCTGACTGGACCTTTTCTGGGCCAGAACCTACCCACTGGGTCGTGCAGAACCCCCAAATCTCAGGATCGTGGAGTGAACTCCAGGGTAGGGCCCGACAGGAGAGGAGGAACTGGATCCAGGAATGTGACACAACCTTGTCTTTATGGGGATAATTTTCTTTCTAAAAACCACTTCTTCTCCTCTCTCCTGAAAGCACCCTAATCCAGCGTTCTGAGTCTTTTAGGAACCCAAAGAATTCCTTGTTTAGCCTTTCCATCATCAATCCTTACTCAGTGGCCACAGTATGGGAAGGAATGGGGATCTCCGAATCGGTGGAAATAGCAGCCCCAGCACCTGTCTTTTAAGAGATGATAGAATTAAAAGGGAGAGATGGGGCCAACACCCAAATTACTGTGTAAACCCAAACAGTACTCACCTGCTAGCATTACACAACTAGTGCTTAATTGTAGGAAGCTGTGCCCCTGTGTTAAGGCTATTGCTTGAGTGATGGGAGTGACTAGAGGTAGGTGGGGTGAGCCTGAGGGTAGAGCTGTTGTTCATATTTGGGATTCTCTGTGGGCAGAATACCTTGCTAGTGTTCATTTGGAAGAGGAAAGAGCTTCACCAGGGAGAAGGGGTGAGTGCTGGTCCTGTGGGGGTGTGAGACTCATTGCTTTTATCTTGCTTCTGGTTGTGTTTCTCCAAGAGGAGCATCCTGACTTCTTGCAGCCTCCAGAACTGCTGTTGCTTAGTGGAAAAGGGATGGGGCTGGGAGACCTGGGTTCTAATCCCAGCTCTGCTACCTTCCTCTGCGGGGTGATCTTGGGCAAGATCTTGGGTGATCTTGAGAAGCAGAATGGCTTAATGGATAGAGCACAGGCCTTGGAGTCAGGTAGACCTGGATTCTAATTCTGGCTCGGCCACTTGCCTTGTGACCTTGGGCAAGTCATTTCACTTCTCTGTGCCTCAGGGACCTCATCTGTAAAATGGGGGTTAAGGCTATGAGCCCTATGCAGGACAGGGACTGTGTCCAACCGGATTTCCTTGTTCCCACCCAGCGCTTAGTATAGTGCCTGGCACATAGTAAGCACTTAAATGCCACCATTATCATTATTAAGTCCCTAGACCTCTGGGTCTCAGTTTCATCATTTGTAAAGCGGGGATGAGCCCTGCTCTTTCTCTCTCTCAGATTGTGAGCCCTGGGTGGGATGGGCTTCTAGTGGCAAGAGCATGGGTTTGGGAGTCAGAAGACATGGGGTCTAATCTGTGTGACCTTGGGCAAGTTACTTCACTTCTCTGGGCCTCAGTTACCTCATCTCTAAAATGGGCTTAAGACTGTGAGCCTCATGTCAGACAGGGACTATGTCTGACTTGACTACCTTGTATCTACTGCAGCAGTTATTACAATGCCTGGCACATAGTAAGTGCTTAACAAATACCATAATTGTTATTATGATGAGAAGCAGCATGGTGTAGTGGATAGAGCAGGGGCAGGGAAGTCAGAAGGTAATGGGTTCTAATCCCCGCTTTGCCATTTGTCTGCTGGGTGACCTTGGGGAAGTCACTTGATTTTTCTGGGCCTCAGTTACCTCATCTTAAAATGGGGATTGAGACTGTGAGCCCCTCGTGGGACAGGGGATGTGTCCAGCCTGATTTGCTTGTATCCACTCCAGTGTTTGGTACAATAACAGGCACATAGTAAGTGCTTAACAAATACCACAGTCATTATTATCCAGTTGTTTATATGTATCTTGGATTTTAGCTTGTAGTAAGTGCTTAATAAAATTATTGTGCTCTGGTTTTCTTTGGGACAAGGGCTGCTACAAGAAGCAGGGCAAAAAGCTAATTAAGGAAGACGAGGAGTTTGAAATACTATGCAGAGTTGCTCAGAGCTGCAGTGGCATCTATGTACCTGGGCACAAAATTAATAGCAAGCAAATCATATTCAAAATATGACTCGAGAGGTCCACCTATTTTCCACGTCTCTAGATTCTTGGGAAAACTCATCCTCTTTCCTTCAATCTTACTTCCTCCTCATTGCTTTCTCTCCTTGCCTCTTGATCCTCCTTTTTCAGAACCTTTGCTCCTCAGAGATTCTACCTGCTACCAGTGGTCTTCCCCAGGCCTGACCGGACCGTAGACCCTTCCAGCACCCCTAAAAGCACTTATCGAGCTCTGGGTGAGAGAGAATGGCTGGTGAAAATTGGGGTGGATGAATCACTTTTCTCATAAAATAGTTCCAAGGCTCTAAAAATACGTAGATTTGGCAACTGTTTAAAGGAGAAACTGTTTCCCACTGGATTGTAAGTGCCTTGAGGGTAGGAATCGTGTCTACCAACTCTATTGTAGCGTACTTTTCCAAGAGCTTAGTATGGTGCTCTGCACATAGTAAGCGCTCAGTAAATACAATTGTCGCTGTGGTGGAGACAGAGAGGGGGGCTGGAAAGGAGGAACAAGGTTGGCTAACTAGGATTGGAGAGAGCTGAGTTGGATGTCCAGGTGGGGAAGGCTGGTTTGGGAGTTGTACCAGGAATTGGGGGTGGGAGAGATGACATCTGAGTAGAGGTAGGGGCTGAGAGCAGAGAGGGAGATGCCAGAGGAGGTGAGGGAGATGGTAAGTGGTTACTTTCCCCTTTACCCCTTGTGTTTGGAGCCAACTAGGCAAGGGGCACTGTGCTTTTCTGAACTGTTATAAATGTAAAGGTTGTTTTTTCCTGTAGGGGTACCACCCTGTGGGGAAAATCCCTAGGAAGAACCTTTGAATTTAGGGGGGAAAAAAAACATGTAAAAAGAAGATTTAAACTGAGCAGAGAGCCCCTCCAAGGCTGCCCTCGACTCAGAGCAACAGTGTGAGCTGTGGTTCCTTGGAGGTGTCATGCCAAGGATGCCAGGCGTGTATGTGTGTTGGGGTGCGGGTGCCTCCAGGTGTGGACGGGGATTAGGGGCTAGGAAGAGACTTGGATTCTGAGTGATGAACAAGTGGTTACATATGATGTGCGGCTGACTTCCTGGTTTCTAAAATAAGATTGCCATCTCCTACACGTCTCCAAATGGGGTGTGTTGTATAGGGAGGCTTAAAGCAAAACACCAACCCAGGAAGCCTCGTTATCCGGGTGCTGCCTCGTATGTGTTGTGCGTGTGTGCGCTCGCGTGATAAGTTAATGAGCGAATGCTAGCAGGTGTGAGGGGGCGAGCCGCCCGGGGACTTTGAAATCCTAGTCATGCCTGGGCCCTGATAGAAGATATGGCTGCTTCAGACAGCTGCCATGTGTGGCAGGGTGTGGGTGGGGCGAGGGAAAGTGCCACAGACTGGTGAGGAGTGGGCAATACCACTGGAAAAGAAAGACATAACTGTTCAGTTGTATTTATTGAACATTTACTGTGTACAAAGCACTCTCCTAAGCAGCTTGGGAGAGTAAAACAACAACAGATTCCCTGCGCACAACAAGCTCACAGTCTAGAGGGGGAGACAGACATTAATATATCTTAATATTAATATAATATAACCATTAATATAATGATTGAGAAGCAGCGTGGCTCAGTGGAAAGAGCCCGGGTTTGGGAGTCAGAGGTCATGGGTTCTAATCCCGGCTCCGCCCCTTGTCAGCTGTGTGACTCTGGGCAAGCTGCTTCACTTCTCTGGGCCTCAGTTCCCTCATCTGTCAAATGGGGATGAAGACTGTGAGCCCCATGAGGGACAACCTGATCACCTTGTATCCCCCCAGCGCTTAGAACAGTGCTAGGCACATAGTAAGCGCTTAACAAATACCAACATTAATATATGGACATAAATTACAGATATC
Source organism: Ornithorhynchus anatinus (assembly GCF_004115215.2). Classification (NCBI taxonomy): domain Eukaryota; kingdom Metazoa; phylum Chordata; class Mammalia; order Monotremata; family Ornithorhynchidae; genus Ornithorhynchus; species Ornithorhynchus anatinus. The sequence goes on along the minus strand of NC_041730.1, from coordinate 121,833,092 downwards.
TACGTACGTGCTGTGGGGCTGGGAGGGAGGATGAATGAAGGGAGCAAGTCAAGGTGATGCAGAAGGGAGTGGGAGGAGATGAGGGTTTAGTCGGGGAAGGCTTTTTGGAGGAGATGTGCAGTTAATAAACCTTTGAAGAGGGAGAGAGCCGTTATCTGTCTGATTATGAGGAGGGAGGGTGTGAGAAAAAGCTAAGTGAGTAAATAAGCTGTGTGAAAGCTTCTTTACAACTCCTATCTGTGTTATGTTTTTTCCTGGGTGCTGGCAACAGCACTTGGAAACAGAAGTGGCGACTACCTGCCCCATGCTTCTGGGGATTGTGGCGGGACGTGGAGACACAAGCAACAATGCAGTTCTGCAGTGAGGACCCCTGCATCTCCCAGTGGATGACCCCCAAACTATGTCTTCCTTGCCCCCCCTCCAACCCCCGTTCTACACATCAAGGTCAAGGAGCCCAGCAAAGTGACGATATCTAAAGTAAAATCCTTCAATAGTAAATTGAGAGGCAGAGTGCCTTAATGGATAGCATGCTGGCCTGGGGATTGGGTTCTAATCCTGACTCCCCTCTTGCCTGCTGTGTGACCTTGGGCAAGTCACTTTACTTCTCTGTGCCTCAGTTACTGCATCTGTAAAATGGGGATTAAGACTGTTGAGTCCCATGTGGGACAGGGACAGGGAACCCATGTGTCCAAACTGATTACCTTGTATCTACCCCTGTGCTTAATACAGTGTGTGGCACATAGTATACACTTAAATACTGATAGTATACACTTATAACTGATCTTTCAATCATTCAATCAGTGGTATTCATTGAACACTTAATATGTGCAGGGCACTGTACTGAGCACTTGGGAATCTAGAATACAGTAGAGTTGGTAGACACGATCCCCACCCGTAAAGAGCTTACGGTCTAGTGGGGGAGGCAGACATTTAAAATAAAGTACAGATAGAGGAAATAGAGTATAAGGATATGTTGATAAGTGCTGTAGGGCTGGGAAGCAGCATGGCCTAGTGGCTAGAGCATGGATCTGGGAATCAGAAGGTCATGGGTTCTAATCCCAATTCCACCACTTGTCTGTTGTGTGACCTTGGGCAACTAACTTCACTTCTCTGGGCATCAGTTACCTCATCTGTAAAATGGGGATTGAGACTGTGAGCCCCACGTGGGACAGGAACTGTGTCCAACCTGATTTGCTGGTATCCACCCCAGCGGTTAGTAAAGTGCCTGGCATATAGTAAGCACTTAAATGCCATTGTTATTTTTTATCAGAGCACTAAATCAGCTTGCCACCTCCTGCTCTCTTACTACAGCCCAACCCATACATTTTGCTCTTCGAGTACCAGGGTGCTCATTGTTCCCCAGTCTCATCTATCTCACCACCGACCCCTTTCCCATGTTTTCTCTCTAGCATGGAACTCTTTTTCCCTTCCAAATATGCCAGACTACCACTCTCCCCACCTTCAAAGCCTTAGGTCTGTATCTCCTCCAAGAGGCCTTCCCTGATTAAGCCCTCTTTTCCCCAAGTCCCTCGTCCTTCCGTGTCATCTACGCACCTGGATCTGTAAGCAACATGGCTCACTGGAAAGAGCACGGGCTTTGGAGTGAGAGGTCATGGGTTCGAACCCCGGCTCTGCCACTTGCCAGCTGTGTGACTTTGGGCAAGTCACTTAACTTCTCGGTGCCTCAGTTCCCTCATCTGTAAAATGGGGATTAAGACTGTGAGCCCCACGTGGGACAACCTGATTCCCCTGTGTCTACCCCAGCGCTTAGAACAGTGCTCGGCACATAGTAAGCGCTTAACAAATACCAACATTATTATTATTATTATTACCTTTAGGACGCTTGATATTTATCCCACTGTGAGCCGTGCATCATTTATGCACATATCTGTTATTTATATTAATGCCCGTCCCCCTCATCTAGACCATAAACTCATTTTGGGTAAGGAGTTGTGTCTAACTGCTCTGTTGCATTGTAATCTCCCAAGTGCTGAGTACAGGGCTGTGCAAGCAGTAAGCGCTCAATAAATACCATTAAGTGGAACACAGATGCATAGTCGACACAGGGGGGAGGGAAAGGGAAGGCCTCTTGAAGAGATGTAATTTTTAGAAGGGTTTTGAAGGTCATCTCAGGTCTTTATTAAGATGTCATTTTTTAAAAACAGACTTCGTTTAATTACGAAGAGGTGGGGGAAAGCTGAAGGTTTATTTCCACGCAGTGGAAAGTCTGGAAGTTCCAATTGTCTGAGAGGGGGATGGGGGCTCGGAAAATGGCGATGTAGATTGTGCTGAGATGAGGGCGTACTTTTATGGCGGTGGGTGTTATTGGGGGCTCCAGGGTTACCGACAGCTACTTGCATTTCAGTTGTAATGCCTCCCAGTCAGATTTATTCGTTGTCAAAATCTTAAATATGTTTAGCCTCTGATTAAATAGTCTCCTTTCGAAAGCCTTTCTTTTCATCTCAGGTTGCAGATAGGTCTCAATTCCTTCCCCGTCCCTCCATCTGCTAATGAGTTGCTCTTCGTAAGGAGCTGGTGAAGACAGGCAGGTCTGCTTTAAATAGATTTCATGAGGGAATTTGCCTCTAATTTGACTAGGCATGGAAAATAAACTATCTCTCCGACTTCTGAAATTATAAGTACTTAGTACCGTGCTGTGAATACTGTAAGCACTCAATATATATGATTGATTTAAGGGTCTCGAAAGCCCTGCTGTTAGGATGCCATCCTGAGTCAAATAGTTCTCGTATTTGTTAAGGGCTTACTGTGTGCCAGGCAGTGTGCTAAGCGGTGCAGCAATGTACTAAAAAGCACTCCCCAGCCAGGGGTCTGTGTGAGAATTGGGCATGAGGTCATTATGGCCAGCTAATTCTGGTCTGGGGCCCGGGAGAGTGTGCAGAACTGCCTCGACAGTCGAGTGAGGCTTAAGGCAGCAGAAAGCCTGGGTTCTCTCCCTTCGTCCCTCCCAAAGTGGTTCAGCTCCCAACTTAGCCTCCTGTTGTGTGGCAAGAGTGTTGATTGTGTTTCAGTCATCACATCCCAACTGTAAACTGGGAGCCAGTCACCCCAGGTAGACCAGCGAGACGCCCCACAATCAGGAAAGGAGCCGCTCTCTCTCGGAGCCGAAGCTTCGTAGGCATCAGGGGACTAGGAGGATGAAGCGAAAGCAGTGTCAGGCTCGGCAAACGTAGCAGCCCGATACAGGTGGCCTTTGTCTTGATGCAATCTAGGCTACGCACCCTTCATTGACTTCTGTAGCCCTGCACATCTAGTTAGTGCAGGGTAAAGAACGAGGCCACCTTCAGAGATGACACAGCTGTGCATAGTCTTGACGCCCTCACTCTTTGTAAATAATTTTTGTCTGTTCATTTCATTGCCCTTTACAGAGGGCAGAGCTCTTGCATCTGTCCTGTTTTACTTTTCCAATGTTCACTCAGTAGGTGCCCAATAAATTCAGCTGACAGTGATGATGACTTGCACCAAAAAATAGGTGAGTTTCATTGTCAAGAGTTTTTATTTTGAGCAGGAAGGGCACTTGTATATGTAGCCATCGTCATCGGTTGCGTAGTTCTCGAATGTGAGGGATAGCGATAAATAACAATGGAAAAACATCTGCTAAGCACCTTGTAGGTAAGTGAGGTATAAGCCGCCTTCTGGTTTCTGCATTAAAGGCCACCAGTGTGGTCTGAACTGAGTGGACACAGATAATGGTGTTGAAAGGTTTTCGATGCGGTGAAGTTAAATCCAGAATGGAAAAAAGGCAGACTATGGGTTGGTACTAACCTTTCAAACTGGGCCTCATCTTGGGCTAATCATCATCGTATTTAAGTTCTTTATGCCAAGCACTGTGCTAGGCAGGCTAGACACAGTCTCTGTCCCACATGGGGCTTATAACTTTAGTAAGGGGGAGCGCAGGTATTGAATCCCCTTTTTATATATGGGAAACTGGGGTATGGAGAAATTAAGAGCTTAGTCCAGGGTCACCCATCAGGCAAGTGGTATAGCTGGGATTTAAACCCAGGTGCGCTGACTCCCGGGCCTGTGCTCTTTCCACAAGGCCACTTTTTCTCAGGTGACCCTAGTCAGCTCTGTCAGAGAGGAAAACACATTGACTCTCCTCCCATGTTGACATAAATGTGGTAGTGATGATGCCAGTGTATCATCATTGTCATCAAAAAATATTTGTCAATGAAGTGGACATGGCATCTGGCAATGTGTTCTTCATAATGAGCTAGTCACAATTGCTGTCTTCCTCCTCTTTCCCAATTCACACCACCCTACTTATCTGCTGTTACCCCTACTTGTCAGCTGTTACTTTCAGCACTCCTCCCAAGCTAACCTTCTAACTGTACCTCAGAGCGGCATGGCTTAGTGGAAAGAACACAGGTTTGGAAGTTGGAGGGCGTAGCTTCTAATCCCAGCTCTACCACTTGTCCGCTGTGTGACGTTAGGCAAGCCACTTAACTTCTCTGTGCCTCAGTTCCCTCATCTGTAAAATGGGGATTAAGACTCTGAGCCCCACGTGGGACAACCTGATTACCGTCTATCTACCTCAGTGCTTAGAACAGTTCTTGGAACATAGTAAGTGCTTAAATGCCATCATTAGTATTATTATTACCTCGCTCTCGACTCTCTCTCCCTCATCCCCTCACTCCCGCTCTACCCCTGGCTTGGAACTCCCATCTTGAAACCCGACAGACCACAATTCTCCCCCTATTCAGAGCCCTCCTGGAAAAATCTGCCTTCTCTGATAAAACACTCAAAGTTTATAGTAATGATGTTGCGATTACTACGGGCCAAGCACTGTTCTAAGTGCTGGTGTAGGTACAAGGTAATCAGGTTGTCCCACATAAGGCTCACAGTCTTCATCCCCCATCAGCCACTTCTGGCACTACCATGTGCCCTACCCATCCTTGATGCTTCTGTGTAGTCTTGTTTATTGATTTATTTTGATTATTCTGTTTTTAAATATTAGTTTCTCCAAGTAAGGCTAAGCTTCTTGTGGGTGGGGAGAGCATCACTTCTTTAGTACTTCCCAGGACAGTGTGATGCATCTAATGGGGGCTCAAATACTGGTACTTATTCTCTGAGCTCACAGTGTCAGGCAAGATGAACTCAGATTCATTCATTCAATTGTATTAATTGAGCGCTTACTGTGTGCAGAGCACTGTTCTAAGCGCTTGGAATGTACAATTCAGCGACAGAGACAATCCCTGCCCAACAGTGGGTTCACACATTTATGGGACATACAGATAATTGGGCAAATATTGACCTAGCATGTAAGAATCATGTCAGTCATATTTATGGAGCACCTACGATGTGCAGAGAGCCCTAGTAAGCACTTGGGAGAGTATAGTATAACAATAAACAGACACATTCCCTGGCCACAATGAGCTTAAAGTCTATAGGGGGAGAAAGGTATTAATTTGAATAAATTACAGATATGTACATAAGTGCTATGGGGCAGGGAGAGGGGATGAACAAAGGGAGTAAGTCAGGGCAACGCTAAAGGGAGTGGGAGGAGAGGAGGGCTTAGGGAAGGCCACTTGGAGATGTGCCTTGAGCAAGGCTTTAAAGCTGGGGAGAGTAATTGCCTGTCAGATATGAGGAGGGAGGCCATTTCAGGCCAGAAGCAGGATGTGGGTGAGAGGTTGGCGTGAGAGTAGACGAGATCGAGGTACAGTGAGAAGGTTAGCATCAGAGGAATGGAGTGTGCAGGCCGGGTTGTAGTAGGAGAGGAGCAAGGTGAGAGAGTGCTTTAAATTCAGTGTTGAGGAGTTTGATGCAGAGGTGGATGGGCAGCCATTGGAGTTTCTTCAGGATGCACCAGCGGGTGGGGAGGTGAGAGGGAAACCTATTTGGAGAGTCTTAGTAGGGCTTGTGAAAACTTAGTTTCCCCTGGCCACCCATGAACTAATGCTTGGATTAGTATGGTAAAAATTTGGATGGAGGGAAAAGGGTGGATTTTAGCGACGTGAAGGCTCAACCGACGGGATCTGGTGACAGATGGAATATGCGGGTTGAATGAGAGAGAGGAGTTGAGGCTCACGCCTAGGTTACAGGCTTGTGAGACTGGGAGGATGGTGGTGCTGAAGTCAGGAGGAAATGTGAGACTGCGGAGAAGGAGAGAGCTCTGGGCTGGAGATGTAGATTTGGGAATCATTTACATAGAGATGATAGTTGAAGCCATGGGAGCAAAGTCTGCAAATGCTAAGAAAAATTTAGAGATGTCGGAGTTAGCATTCCAGAGCAAGAGAGACCTCACCATGCCCCCAGGATAAGTCCTGGCCTGCAGTAGCCACAGAATAATAATAATAATTATGGTGTTTCAGTGCTTACTATGTGCCAAGCACTGTTCTAAGCACTGGGGTAGATACGAGGTAATCAGGTTGTCCCACGTGGAGCTCACATTCTTCATCCCCACTTTACAGATGAGGTAACCGAGGCACAGAGAATTGAAGTGGCTTGCCCAAGGTCATACAGCAGACAAGGGGCAGAGCTTGGATTAGAACCCGTGTCTCCTGACTCCCAAGCCTGGGCTCTTTCCTCTAAGCCATGTTGTTTCTCATCATGGTTCACTTGATTCTCATCATCTGAATCATCATGGTTTGTGGGTGGCATGTGTGGCTTTTGTTTTGAAGAAGTTGAAAAGAAGCTGGTGGGTGGTGGGAGGTAGAACATGGGGTTTGGAAGGCAATTTCCAAATTGCTTTTGGTTTGGAGGGTTTGGTAAAAAGCATGTACAATAAATCAATGGTATTTGAGTGCTTACTATTCATTTAGTTGAATTTATTGAGCGTATATTGTATTAAGCGCTTGGGAGAGTATAGTCCAACAACAAACAGACACATTGCTTCCCCACGAAGAGCTCACAATCTAGAGGACTGCATACTATGTGTGGAACACTGGGCTAAGTGCTGGGGATGGTTTAATGCAACAAAATTAGTAGACGTGTTTCCTGCTAATAATGATCCAGACTCTAACCCTGCTGTTTGTTCCATGGAAATAGCATAGGAATCAGGAGGACTTCGGGTCCTCCAAGTCAGGGCCTGAATGCCTGCTGGGGCTAGACCATCAGTGGTGGAGGTTTATTGCTCTGTTGTACTTTCTCATGTGCTTGGAACAGTGCTCTGCACACAGTAATCACGCAATAAAGCAGCGTGGCGCAGTGGAAAGAGCACGGGCTTTGGAGTCGGGGCTCATGAGTTCGAATCCCAGCTCTGCCACTTGTCAGCTGTGTGACTGTGGGAAAGTCACTTAACTTCTCTGTGCCTCAGTTCCCTCATCTGTAAAATGGGGATTAAGACTGTGAGCCCCACGTGGGACAACCTGATTCCCCTGTGTCTACCCCAGCGCTTAGAACAGTGCTCTGCACATAGTAAGCGCTTAACAAATACCAACATTATTATTATTAAATACGATTGAATGAATGAATGACTAGAGAACCATCTAGGGTGTTCTGTGAGGTGGGCAGGCTCAACAGGAAAACTGAAAAATGGCTGGTTAATGTGGCAATCGCAGACTTTGAGCAAGTCATCTAACTTTTCTATGACTCCGTTTCCTTTTCTGGAACATAAATTAAAAACTATAGTTTTAAGTGCTTAAGTGTCAAGCACTATTTTAAGCACTGGGGTGGATACAAGCTAGTCAAGTAAGACACAGCCCTTGTCCCAATTGGAGCTCAGAGTCTAAGTAGGAGAGAGTAAGGTATTGAATCCCAATTTTACAATTGAGGAAAGTGAGGCACAGAGCAGTTAAGTGACTTGACCAAGGTCATACGGCAGGCAAGTGATGGAGCCGGGATTACTGGGGATCACTCCTAGGCCTGTTCTGTTTCTGGTAGGCCACTCTGTTTCCCTAAAATGGGGATTAAATTCCTACTCTCTCTCTCCCTTAGACTGTATCCCACTGTGGGACAGGGACTTTGTCCAGCCTCATTATCTTGTACGCACTGCAGTGGTTAATACAGTGCTTGGCACATAATAAATGCCTAAGAAACACCATTGTTATTATTATTACAACTACTACTAAGGGAAACTTCTCTGGGTTGTGGCACTATTGCATAGTAAGGATGCCATGCTGCGGTCACTTGGGCGCTAAATTATCCCTATGCATAAAATCACCCTTGTCTGCCTACTCATTTCTTGCACTCCAAGAGGCCTTCCCCCACTAAGCCCTCATTTCTTCTCCCACTCCCTTCTACGTCTCTCTTGCATTTAGATTTGCACCCTTTATTCATTATATTTATTGTAATTTATTTATATTAATGTCCGTTTCCCCTGTGGACTGTAAATGTGTTGTGGGTAGGGAACGTGACTATCAACTCTGTTGTACTGAACTCTCCCCGGTGTTTAGTACAGTGCTCTACAGGCGGGAAGTGCTCAATAGATGCAATTGATTGCGGTCTGTGTCCCCAGAAGGAACACGACCGTTGGGAAAGACAGTACGCATGTGGCCCTGCACAAACCACGGGAACTAAAAACAATTCTTTCACACGGGTTCTTGGTCCTGAAACCGAAGGAGAGAGGTTCATCCAGTTATTTCCGACGCCATAAGCAGCAGCCGCAGTATGTGAGGCGGTCTCTCTGTTCACTGCCCAAGCGAATGGATCAAGTTTTGGCAAAGGCGAGCACGATGAACCAATGCTTTCCAAGTCAACTTTCCTGACCTCGAGGCTGGTGAAAAATGATGTCCAAGATACCCCTACAGGTCCTTGTTACTGCCTCAGACAGGAGGTTGAACACACCCCCACCTTCACCACCATGTTCTTGGCAACTGCAATGGGATTCATGGACTGCCTTGGGGATGTTCATTCAATAGTATTTATTGAGCGCTTACTATGTGCAGAGCACTGTACTAAGCGCTTGGGATGAACAAGTCGGCAACAGATAGAGACGGTCCCTGCCGTTTGACGGGCTTACGGTCTAATCGGGGGAGACGGACAGACGAGAACGATGGCAATAAACAGAGTCAAGGGGAAGAACATCTCGTAAAAACAATGGCAACTAAATAGAATCGAGGCGATGTACAATTCATTAACAAAATAAATAGGGTAACGAAAATATATACAGTTGAGCAGATGAGTACAGTGCTGAGGGGATGGGAAGGGAGAGGTGGAGGAGCAGAGGGAAAAGGGGAAAATGAGGGTTTAGCTGCGGAGAGGTGAAGGGGGGATGGCAGAGGGAGAAGAGGAGCTCAGTCTGGGAACGCCTCTTGGAGGAGGTGAGTTTTAAGTAGGGTTTTGAAGAGGGAAAGAGAATCAGTTTGGTGGAGGTGAGGAGGGAGGGCGTTCCGGGACCGCGGGAGGACGTGACCCGGGGGTCGACGGCGGGATGGGCGAGACCGAGGGACGGTGAGGAGGTGGGCGGCAGAGGAGCGGAGCGTGCGGGGTGGGCGGTAGAAAGAGAGAAGGGAGGAGAGGTAGGAAGGGGCAAGGTGATGGAGAGCCTCGAAGCCTAGAGTGAGGAGTTTTTGTTTGGAGCGGAGGTTGATAGGCAACCACTGGAGTTGTTTAAGAAGGGGAGTGACATGCCCAGATCGTTTCTGCAGGAAGATGAGCCGGGCAGCGGAGTGAAGAATAGACCGGAGCGGGGCGAGAGAGGAGGAAGGGAGGTCAGAGAGAAGGCTGACACAGTAGTCTAGCCGGGATATAACAAGAGCCCGTAACAGGAAGGTAGCCATTTGGGTGGAGAGGAAAGGGCGGATCTTGGCGATATTGTAGAGGTGAAACCGGCAGGTCTTGGTAACGGATAGGATGTGTGGGGTGAACGAGAGAGACGAGTCAAGGATGTGAATGTGGATGGCTCACAATGGGTCCAGGATGACTCTAGACTCTCTGTTTACAGTGGGAAGGGAACACTGTATCAAGCAAAAACTCCTATTGGCTTCTAAGCTCTCCATCACTTTGCCCCCTCTTACCTCACCTCCCTTCTCTCCTTCTACAGCCCAGTCCACACACTCCACTCCTCTGCTGCTAACCTTCTCATTGTGCCTTGTTCTCACCTGTCCTGCAGTTGACCCCTGGCCCACGTCCTACCTCTGGCCTGGAATGCCCTCCCTTCTCACATCTGCCAAACTAGCACACTTTCCCCTCCCTTCAAACCCCTCCTGAAAGCTCACCTCCTCCAGGAGGCCTCCCCAGACTGAGCCCCCCTTTTCCTCTGCTCCTTCTCCTCCCTCTGCTCTACCCCTTCTCCCCGCCCCACAGCACATGTGTATATTTGTACATTATTTTATTCTGTTTTATTAATGATGTGAATAGATCTATAATTCTATTTATATTGACACTGTTGATGCCTGTCTACTTGTTTTGTTGTATGTCTCCCCCTTTCTAGACTGTGAACCCATTGTTGGGTAGGGATTGTCTCTATTTGTTGCCGAATTGTTCTTTCTAGGCACTTAGTACAGTGCTCTGCACATAGTAAGCGCTCAAATACGACTGATTGATTGAATGAACACAATTACCAGCTTTATGTTGTACTCTCCCAAGCCCTTAATACATAGTACTAAGAATTCTGCACAAAGTAAGCACTCAATAAAAATGATTGATGACCCTGACTGAGCTGGGCTTAGGTGTGCCCCAGAGTGGACAGAATCTCGGGGTGTCCTGAAACCTGGGGAGATTTCCCGGGCAGGGTCTCATTTGTGCCTGGACTCGATCGTCTGGCTGGACCTGCCCTGGGCTGGTCTTACATCCCTGGACCAGCCTTGGAATTAGCTACTTGCCTACTCAAAAGAATAGCCTGGGCAGGTGGCCAAAGGCCTGTTGGGGTGGATGGGGCAGGAGGGGGAGGGAGGGGGCAAATCTGGGGTTGGGAGGGTGGGATGGGATGAGGGGGAAGGGAGATGCCATGGGGAATTACCATTCTATTAACTCAGCCCCAGTCTGAGTCTTTTGTTAAAGCTGCCCAGGTTCCCGAGATTGGTTGATGACCACAGTATTTATGTAAGGAAATGCTAGTTGTGCTAGCTTTTTGGGGTGACAGACTGTCTCCTGGCCTCAGAGCAACTCATTGGGCAGCCTGCCTTCTCCCCTTCCCCTTTTTACCCCCCTCTCTGTCCCCACACCCCAGCTGAAAAATACTCTGTGGGCTCCTTGTGGTCAAGGATTGTATCTACCAACTCTATTTTATTGAACTCTCCTAAGTGTTTAGTACTGTGCCATACACAGGGTAAGTGCTCAGTACATACCACTGATTGATTGAAATGGTATTGAAATCAGTTGTGCCTCGGGCAATCCCAGCTGGCATAACCGGGCTAAAAAGTTGTCTTTTGCCCCTGAGAAGTCTGGGCCTATAGTTGGGATAGGAATCTTGGGAATGTCCCTTCTGCTGCCATTGATTTATGGACTCTATTGCTGGAGTCCCTTCCCATCTCTTCTAGGGTTTCTGTAGCCCTAAGGGAGGACATCAATCGATGGCACTTGATCTTCGCGCCACCCTCAGCGCCACAACACTTATCTGTAATTTATCTCTATGTTGGGAACTCTAGACTGGGAACTCATCTACTGGTTCTTTTGTACTCTCCAAGTGCTTGGAACAGTGGTCAGACCGCAGTAAGCACTCAATAAATACCATTGATTAATTTTTTTTTTGAGCACTTACTGTGTGTAGAGTACAGAACTGACTGCTGGAGAGTGCAATACAGTAGGTAGACAAGATTCCTATATTCGATCTAAATGGGGAGAGAGACACTGAAATAAAATTACAGGTAGGGGAAGCAAAGCGTTATAAGGGTAGGTGTTGTGGTGGGTTGAGTGAGGTGAGTCCCTACGTGCTTATGAGTTGAGACTCAAGTGCTTAAGTGACAGGGTGGGTAGGAAAAAAGGGTGAGGTGATGAGAGATTTGCCATTTGGTATCCGTGTGAGGAGAGGGAAAAACAGCAGAGAAGACCTGTCCTGCCAGTGTCATTGTCAGCCAGCAGGGGTGGTGACCTCTTTTTTTTAAAAGGCATTTAAGCGTTCATTTGTTCATTCAGTCATATTTATTCAGCGCTTAATGTGTGCAGAGCACTCTATGAAGCACTTGCTATATGCCAAGCACTGTACTAATTGTTAATAATCAAGTTGGACCCAACCCATCTCTCACACAGGGCTCACGGTCTTTATCCCCATTTTGCAGATGAGGTAACAAGCGGAGAGAAGTTAAGTGACTTATCCAACATAGCATAGCAGAAAAGCAGCAGAGTTCTCTGTTTCCCGGGCCCATGCTCTTGCCACTAAGGCCGTGCTGCTTCTCAACCTCTTGGACGGTTCTAGCCCTGGCTCAAGAATGATATTAGAGATGATCACAAACCACAAGAAAAACTACTTTTGATCCGATGGGAATCCCCAAGTGGTAGCCTTAAATGGCATTATTCATTTTAATTGTAATTGGGGAACATAGGTTAAAAGACCCGTGTTGCCTGTAGTACAGATCAAAAGCTTCTGACAGTTTAATTTTTTATACAGCTTGTTAATATTTTACATTATCTACCAGCTGTTCCTTTAACTTTAGTGTGCATGTAAAACTGACTGAACTCATTTGTCCGTGAATGCCGAGGAGGGTATAATTGTGGGCTCAGTTTCTTATTTTGGCCACTCTAAAGTGGTAAATATTTGTAAAATCCCCATTAGGGGATAGAGTATATATGGAGTATATAGAGAGAATATAAGTAGTAGAGATATATTTTCCTGAAGTTCAGGAAACACACAAGCTCTTTATTCTTCCCAAATTCATAGTGCTATGCATCACACCAAGTGGGTGCTCAATAATTACTGTTACTAACTGCTCCTAAAATAGAAAAACTGACAATTTTCGCTTCTTAAATTAAGAACTTGTGAAAACTATTTTTTTGGAAATAGAGTTTGTCTAATAAAATACTCCTGGATGGTTTTGTTTGAAATGTCTTTGGGTTTTTTTTTTCCCTTTGGTGACCAGTTAATCATTTTTTCCAATATCCATAAAGTTATTTGAATGAGCCCAGTTCAGGTGATCCAGGATAGTTAGAGAAAAATGAGGTAACAATTGGAAAGCCTTGTGTGGGACAGGGACTACGTCCGACATGGTTATCCTGTATTCATTTATTCAAGCGTATTTGTCGAGCGCTTACTGTGTGCAGAGCACTGTTCTAAGCACTTGGGAAGTAAAATTCAGCAACAAATAGAGAGAATCCCTGCCCACAATGGGCTCACAGTGTAGAAGGGCGGAGACAGACATCAAAACAAACAGGTATCAATATTTCAGTGCTCAGCAAAGTGCTTGGCAAATAGCAAGTGCCTAATGTATTATTATTTATTAAAATTATTATCTGGTATATTATTATAGAATGTTATATAATTTAACATTATAAGAATAAACCAAAATGGTCATCATTTAACTTCTCTGTGCCTCAGTTTCCTCATCTGTAAAACGAGTATTAAATCCTACTCCCTCTACTTAGACTGTGAACCCATGTGGGATGGGGGCTGTGTCCAACCCAATGATCTTGTAGCTACCGCAGCGCTTAGTATAGTGCCTGGCGCACAGTAAGCATTTAACAAATACCATTACAAAATAGGAGTAAAAGCCTTTGGGGTGCTCTCGGTTGTGGTACCGGCATTTCTTTTGGCCTTTTTCTTTAAAGGGATTGCCCTGGTATATCAGAGCACACCGTACCATTCCCGTGGCTGAAAAATGTAAGGCAGCGTTTACATGAATTGGTGTGGTAGTGCATCCCAAAAGAATAATTCTGAAAAGGAGGAAGGTAATTATATTTAGACTTTTATATGGTGCCTGTGTTTCAGAACCACAAAATGCCTCAGGAAAATATTTTCGCTCTGGGACTGCAACCCTATCAGGAGGAGAAAACCGCGTCATTCACTTAAAGGCATTTTGAACGGGAGTCAGTTGGCCTAGAGGAAGAGAGGAAAAAGTGTTTGGGCTTTTCCCTAGTGGCCATCAAGGAGTTGAAAGTGGTTCATATTCAAACTGCTTTGTTCTGTGGAATGTGACTATCGTGACACACCAAAATAGCGCGCGGCAGGTTGCCTAGTAATAATAGCATCCTTGTTTTGTGTAAAGCATTGTACTAAACCGTTCTTGTGATCCTAGCAATTCTTGGGATCACTGTGTCCCTAGCATTCCTCTCCCATCCGGCTTGCCTGCTTGACCGCCTGGTCTGAGGGAAGGAACTGAGACCAGTTGAAGTTGATGGGCTCTTGGACTCTTGTTTGGGGGTGGGTCAAAGGGAGTTGAGAATCAGCTTCGGTGATTTAGTCAGTTCGGGATAACAAACTTCGGGGCCAGTGGAAGAGGGAGGGTTCCCAGTGGGTTTCAGAGTAGGCAGGAACGAAAATCGGAACCCCAATGTTTGAGACCCTCAGCTCACTCAAGAGGACATCCAACCTTTCGGATCTGCCCTGACATGTTCAGCATTCTTTGGCCCTGGCCAATTCAATCCACACCCAGCCGGATATCGCCTTGATTTTATTCATTCTTCTCCCTGCTTTCGGGTTTGGCTGTGCCACACTTTTCTAAGAGAGCATATGGCTTGAAGTTAAGGAGCTCTGAGCCTCGGGGCCAAGGTTTGCCAGCAACGGAAAGAAACAAAGTGCCCCAGATGCAACCCCCGACATTTTTTTCCCCATTCCATTAATAGTATTGACTGCAGCATCTTTTTGAAATCCTGTGAGGTTCTGTCAGAGTCCCAAAGGTTGGGCTTGAGTCCAACGGGCACTTGGGCAGCAGCTCAACCCTGCGCCTGGAAGACCAGGCAAGAGCTCATTCATTCATTCAATAGTATTTACTGAGGCTTACTATGTGCAGAGCACTGTACTAAGCACTTAAAATGTACAATTCGGCAACAGATAGAGATAATCCCTGCCCAATGACGGGCTCACAGTCTAATCGGGGGAGACGGACAGAAAAAAACAAGACAACGTAATCACGATAAATAGAATGAAGGGGATGTACACCTCATTAACAAAATAGGGTAATAAAAAATATATACAAATGAGCACAGTGCTGAGGGAAGGGGAAGGGAGGGGGAGGAGCGGAGGGAAAGGGGGCTTAGCTGAGGGAAGGTCAAGGGGGAAAGGGGGAAGGGCAGAGGGCAGAGAGGGAGCAGAGGGAAAAGGGGTAGCTCAGTCTGGGAAGACCTCTTGGAGGAGGTGAGCTCTCAGTAGGGCTTTGAAGAGGGGAAGAGAGTTAGTTTGGCAGAGGTGAGGAGGGAAGGCATTCCAGGACGGCGATAGGACGTGGGCCAGAGGTCGACGGTGGGATAGGCATGAACGGGGGACAGTGAGGAGGTGAGCGGCAGAGGAGCGGAGCGTGCGTGGTGGGCAGTCGAAAGAGAGAAGGGAGGTGAGGTAGGAGGAGGCAAGGTGATGGAGAGCCTTGAAGCCAAGAGTGAGGAGTTTTTGTTTCGTGTGGAGGTTGATAGACAACCACTGGAGGTTTTTAAGGGAGGGAGTGACATGCCTAGAGTGATTCTGCAGGAAGATGATCCGGGCAGCGGAATGAAGAGTAGACTGGAGCGGGGAGAGACAGGAGGAAGGGAAGTCAGAGAGAAGGCTTACACAATAATCCAGCCGGGATATTATGAAAGCTTGTACCAGCACGATAGCCGTTTGGACGGAGAAGAAAGAGCGGATCTTGGCGATATTGTAAAGGGGAGACCGACAGTCGTTGGTGACAGATTGGATGTGTGGGGTGAATGAGAGAGCTGAGTCAAGGATGACACCAAGGTTGTGGACTTGAGAGACGGGAAGGATGGTCGTGCCGTCCACAGTGACAGGGAAGTCAGGAAGAGGATAGGCTTTGGGAGGGAAGTTAAGGAGCTCAGTTTTGGACATGTTGAGTTTTAGGTGGCGGGCAGACATCCAGGTGGAGGCGTCCTGGAGGCAGGAGGAGATATGAGCCTTAAGGGAGGAGGAGAGATCAGGGGAGATGTAGATTTGGGTGTCATCTGCATAGAGATGATAGTCGAAGCCGTGGGAGCGAATGAGTTCACCAAGGGAGTGAGTATAGATGGAGAACAGAAGAGGGCCAAGAACTGACTCGTGAGGAACCCGTACAGTTAGAGGATGGGAGAGGGGGGAGGAGCCTGCGAAGGAGACTGAGAATGAACTGCCAGAAAGATAAGAGGCCAGAAAGATAAGAGAACCTGGAGAGTCTGTGAAGCCAAGGTGAAATAAGTTGTGGACGGGAAGGGGATGGTCGACAGTGTCAAAGGCAGCTGAGAGGTAGGATAGAGTAGGAGCCATTGGATTTGGCAAGAAGGAGGTCATGGGTGACCTTTGAGAGCGCAGTCTCGGTAGAGTGGAGGGGATGGGAGCCAGATTGGAGGGGGTACAGGAGAGTTGGAGCTGTGTCCTTCTTTAGGAATCTCACTGAAATAGGGACGTAAGACATGGGGCTTTGGCCTATAATGCCAGAACTTGATCGTATTCATTCATTCAATTCATTCAATCGTATTTATTGAGCGCTTACTGTGTGCAGAACACTGTACTAAGTGCTTGGAAAGTACAATTCAGCAGTACAGACAATCAATCCCTGCCCACGACGGGTTTAGGATTCAAAACCAAACTGCCAGTCTACCCATTTAGTCAAGGCCTCACTGAAATTGTGAAATCTGGATCTGGTGTTCACAGCATTCCTAGATCTATTCAGAGACCTGTGGGGCTGAACCCAGATTCTAATATTAGGAATTGTTTCCAGTAGGTGGTTTGAGGGAATCAATCAGTCATATTCATTGAGCACTAATCAATTAACCAATGGTATTTATTTAGTGCAGAGCCCTGCACTAAGTGTTTGGGAGAGTACAGTGTAACAGAGTTGTCAGAAACATTCCCAGCCCCACAAGGAGCTTGCAGTCTGGCAGAGGAGATGGATGTTAAAATAAATAATGGATATGTATATGTATATGAGTGCTGAGGGGTTGACAAAACAATCCATATGCAAGGGTAACAGAAGGAAGAGGGAGTAGAGGATCGCTCTCTGGCCTGGCCCCGTGAAGCTCTGTGACAGGAGTGTAACTAAACATTTAACTGCAGGACGGAGGACAAGCAACGGATGTAAGTCCACGTGAGGGAAATCCTGCTGGTAGTGATTTTTCTTTTTTTTCCTTTTATTATTTATTTATTTTTTGGTCGTATCTAAGCACCAGGCACTGTACTGGGGTAGATACAAGCTGATCAAGGGGGACAACTGTCTTCATGCTCATTTTACTGATGAGGTAACTGAGGCACAGAGAAGTTAATTGACTTTCGTAAGAGCACACAGCAGACAAGTGGCAGAGCTGCCGTCGGAACCCAGAACCTCTTACTCCGAGGCCCACACTCTACCCACCAAGCAACACTGCTTCTCACATGGGCCACCTTATCTAGATTGGGTTGGCATTCTTTGGCAGGGCAGTAGTTGAGCATTTCTTGTAAATCCTGTTGTCTTACTCCTTAACCCTGATGCCAGCACAGTCACCCAGTTAGTTCCATGACGGCATTATTGACCCACCCTGGAAGCCGGGTCTGATGCCGTGCAAAGCGACCTCTGTCAAAGTGAACTCTGACAGCTGGAAAGCAATCCAGTCAGTCACATGGAAGGAACTGTCGAGTGGAACTCTGCCCAGAATTAGGACAGTCATGAATCCTACAAGACTAGCTAAGGCCCTGGGAGCCGGACCCACCTGATATTAACAACCCAGACATCTGCCCTCCTCTTCCAAAGCCCCTTACTTCCGGCAAGGGGCCAGTGGAAGCTGCCCCACGGTCCGTACTGGAAGGACCAGAACTCCCTGCAAAGCAGTGTGGCCTAGTGGAAAGAGCCCCAGGTCTGGGATTCAAAGGACCTGGGTCTACTCCCGGCTCTGCCGCTTGCCCGCTGTGTGAACTTGGGCAGGACACTTAACTTCTCTGGGCCTCAGTTTTCTCCTCTGTAAATTGGGGATTTGATACCCATTCTCCCTACTATTTAGTTTGCGAGCCCCAAGTGGGACAGCGACTGTCTGACCTGATTAAAATTAATTTGTAACAATAATCCCCAGCGCTTAGAGCAGTGCTTGACACATAGTAAGTGCTTAACAAATACCTTTTTGTAAAAAAAACAAAGGCTTCATAAAGGGGGTGGTGTTCAATGGCTTTCAAGTTAGCAGTTGGAACTGCAGTGACCCAGGAAAAGAGACTAAAAGAGTGGGGCAGTTGGGGAGGTTCTCAAGTCCTAAATATAGTAATTTTAAAAAAGCCTTGACTATTGACTGATGTTTAACAGCCATCTCCCAGGATAGCTTGTTTATAGAGAAACAATTGAGACTATTGTGAACATGGCTTACTTACCTTCCCCCAGAAGGAAGGTGGCTGTACATGATTCATCTCAAAAGACTTTCTGTTGTTGGACTCTTTAGTTTTTTATGTTATTTATTTATTTATTTTTACCATTTTTCTTCATTTCAGTCTTGCAAATGCCTTTGAAGCGGAGGAAGGAAGCTGTTCTCTTTGAGCATCTAGCAGGACAGAGGGGACCTAGGAAGGGATAATAGAAACAACAATATGATGGCTAAATCTTGCAGATCATTCTGAAAGGGTAATGCGTGGCCTGTGGAATTGGAGTTCTTTCCAGCTGTGGTATGGGAGACTCTTTGAGGCTGGATGTGAATTCATTCATTCGATCGTATTTATTGAGTGCTTACTGTGTGCAGAGCACTGTACTAAGCACTTAGCACTGTGAATAATAATAATGGCATTTGTTAAGTGCTTACTATGTGCAAAGCACTGTTCTAAGCCCTGGGGAGGATACAAGGTGATCAGGTTGTCCCCCGAGGGGCTCACAGTCTTCATCCCTGTTTTACAGATGAGGTAACTGAGGCCCAGAGAAGTTGAATGACTTGCCCAAAGTCACACAGCTGACAAGCGCCAGAGCCGGGATTCGAACCGATGATCTCTGCCTCCCAAGCCCATGTTCTTTCCACTGAACCACACTGCTTCTCTGATGCACCTTGGGGTTCCATCAGAGGTGAAGGATTCCTAGAATGCAACTGCCATTGTGGGACCTTCACCACCCCCTCAAAATATCAACATCTGTTTTCCAGAAGTGTGCTAGTCTCATCAGGAAAAATAATAATGATGATGATAGTGGTGGTGGTATTTGTTACTGTATGCCAAGTACTATACCAAACACTGGGTACAAGGTATCAGATTAGACAGGGTCCCTGTGAATAGGAGGGAGAACAGATATTTAGTACCTATTGTACAGATGAGTAAACTGAGAATAATATAGAGAATAATAATTATAATTATAATTACAATAGTAATTAATAGTAATACAATAGTAATGATTGCATAGATAGTAATAATTATGGTATTTATTAAGCACTTACTATGTGCCAAGCACTGTTCTGAGGGCTGGGGTAGATACAACGTAATCAGGTTGTCCCACGTGGGGCTCAGTCTTCATCCCCATTTTACAGATGAGGTAACTGAGGCACAGAGACGTTAAGTAGCTTGCCCGAGGTCGCACAGCAGACAAGTGGCAGAACTGGGTTTAGAACCCATGTCTGACTCCCAAACCCGTGCTCTTTCCACTAAGCCACACTGAAGTTGAGTGACCTGGCCAGGGTCACACAAGCAAGCAGGCTGTAGAGTGGGGATTAGAACCCAGGTCCTCCGACTCTGAGGCCTTTGCTCTTTCCACTATGCCCTGCTTGCTTCCCATCCTCCCCCATGCTCCCTAGAGATGATGACTGATATTATGTGGGACTGTCCTGCCACTAGAAATCCTCGCTTCCCTTGAGACATCCTTCTGCCTCCTGCTAATCTGCATCAATGCAGTCGGTTTCACGTTAGAAGCCTAGTGGGGAAGGGGGATTCTTAAAAGCTGCGGCTTCTCCTGACTCCACTGAACTATCCCCTTTTGCCTTTTTTCTAGCTCTTCCTGACTCCATTCTCACCCACTGTCCTCTGGTTCCTCTTTGCCTGTACACACACATGGACTTACCCCAGTCACTTTAAACCTTGACTTTCTATCGGGAAGAGTGCTTACCCGAGCCATTCATACCTGCTCCATGAAGAAGAGTAAGGGGGACGGGCCTGGAAGCTATCACACTGAGAAGGGCCTAAAAGCTGGTAAACTCTGACCAGTTTCCCTGAGACGAAGAGCCCTATTCCTTTCTAGTAGGCCAAGGTGCTTTCTCAAGAGCTGGAGTTCCAGCATAGTAATAGTAATACTTAACAAGTATCACAGTTATGTGCCAAGAACTGTGCTAAACACTGGGGTAGATACAAGATCACCAGTCCCTTATGGGGCTCTCAGTCCAAGTAGGAAGGAGAACAAGTATTGAATTCCCATTTTTGCAGGTGAAGGAACTGAGGTACAGAGAAGTCAAGTGGCTTTCTATAGGTTATTCAGCAGAAAAGCGGCAGAGTCAGGATTAGAACCTAATTTCTCCGAGGCCCAGACCCAGACTCTTTGCATTAGGCCACGTGGCTTCCAGGTGAATGACAAATATCTGAGTGGATTTTCACGCTCCCAAGGAGTGGCTGATTTGGAAAGTAGGCCCTTGAAGTCTGTCTGAGGAGTAGACAGAAAGCACCCTCTTGGGATCCATTTTGAACTCTAGTCCTGGGATGTTTTTGCCAAGATCAGTCACCAGATTGACATCATAATAATAATAATAATAATAATGTTGGTATTTGTTAAGCGCTTACTATGTGCAGAGCACTGTTCTAAGTGCTGGGCTAGACACAGAGGAATCAGGCTGTCCCACGTGGGGTTCACAGTCTTAATCCCCATTTTACAGATGAGGTAACTGAGGCACAGAGAAGTTAAGTGACTTGCCCACAGTCACACAGCTGACAAGGGGCAGAGCCGGGATTCGAACCCATGACCTCTGACACCAAAGCCCGTGCTCTTTCCACTGAACCACGTTGCTTCTCCACATTTGGAGGGGTCTGTGATGGCGGTGTGATGTGCATGAGAGGCATTTGGTTGGCTTACAGTTCTACCAATCTTGAGCCAACGGGGTTGAACTATGAGCCAAAATGTTGTCATGCTCCCCTTTCTTCCCCCCGTCACCAGTCATATGATGCAATCCAGACCATCCAAGATCTGCGAAGACTCATAGCTAACAACCACCGGAGGTGAAATTAAAAGGTGGGACATATGGAGGAAAAAGGGGCCGCCTCCATGTTGTGCTCTGGGGGCAAGATGGCAGCTGTACCGAGCTGATGCCGGACCCTGGAGGAAGAGGGGTGTGGGGTGTGTGGAGAAAGGAAGGGGGCAGCTGGAGAACCAAGATCTCAGCCTTAAACTGCTCCGCCATAGGCCTAAATCAGTCGATCCATCAATGGTATTTTTCATTCATAGTACTTACTGAGCACTTACTATGTGTAGAGCACTGTACTAAGCTCTTGGAATGTACAATTCGGCCACAGATAGAGACGACCGAGACAATCCCTGCCCATTGACGGGCTTACAGTCTAATCAGGGGAGACAGACGAAAACATTAGCAATAAATAGAATCAAGGGGATGGTCATCTCATTAACAAAATAAATAGGGTAATAAAAATATATACAAATGAGCAGACGAGCACAGTGCTGAAGGGAGGGGAAGGGAGGGAAAGAGGGGAGGTGAAGGGGGGGCAGAGAGGCAGCAGAGGGAGCAGAGGGAAAAGGGGAAGCTCAGGCTGGGAAGGCCTCTTGGAGGAGGTGAGCTCTCTGTAGGGCTTTGAAGAGGGGAAGCGAATAGTTTGGCGGAGGTGAGGAGGGAGGGCGTTCCAGGACAGCGGGAGGACGTGGGCCAGGGGCCGACGGCGGGATAGGCGAGAACGGGGGACGGTGAGGAGGTGGGCCTACGGAGTGGGCAATGGAAAGAGAGAAGAGAGGAGAGGTAGGAGGGGGCAAGGGGATGGAGACCCTTGAAGCCTAGAGTGAGAAGTTTTTGTTTCGTGCGGAGGTTGGTAGGCAACCACTAGAGGTTTTTAAGACGGGGAGTGACAGGCCCAGAGCATTTCTGCAGGAAGAGGATCTGGACAGTGGAATGAAGAATAGACTGGAGAGGGGAGAGACAGGAGGAAGGGAGATCAGAGAGAAGGCTGACAGAACAATCCAGCCGGGATATTACGAGAGCCCGTACTGGTAATATAGCCGTTTGGGTGGAGAGGAAGGGGTGGATCTTGGCGATATTATAAAGGTGAGACCGGCAGGTATTTGAGTGTTTACTGGGTGCAGAGCACTATACGGAGCACTTTGGAGAGTCCAATACGATAGATTTGGTAGACGTGATCTCTGCCCACAAGTATCTTACAGTTTAAAGAGGTACAGTTGGGAAGTGGCAGAGGAACAGGGAAGGAGAGATGGCAGAGCGGAGCTAAGGCTGGGACTTGATGGTGATTCTGAGCTCCCCTGAGGAACGGGGACGATGTCTAATTCTTACCTTTATACTCTCTCCCAGTGCTAATATAGTACTTTGCACATAGTAAGCATTTAATGAATACTCTTTCTATTAGTAATAAATGTTATCGATGGTATTTATTGAGCACTTACCGTGTGCTGAGCACTGAACTAAGCATTTGGGAGAGTACAGTATTGCAGAGTAAACCTATTCCCTGCCCACAGCGAACTTAGAGAACCTGTGTGGCTTAGTGGAAAGAGCACGGGTTTGGGTGTCAGAGGATGTGGGTTCCAGACAAGCTGCCACTTGTCTGCTGTCTGACGTTGGGCAAGCCACTTAACTTCTCTGTGCCTCCGTTACCTCATCTGTAAAATGGGGATGAGGACTGGGAGCCCCACGTGGGACAACCTGATAACCTTGTATCTAACCTAGTGCTTAGAACAGTGCTTGGCACAGAGAAGCAGCATGGCTCAGTGGAAAGAGCCCGGGCTTGGGAGTCAGAGGTTATGGGTTCTAATCCTGGCTCTGCTGCTTGTCAGCTGTGTGATTGTAAGCAAGTCACTTAACTTCTCTGGGCCTCAGTTACCTCATCTGTAAAATGGGGATTAAGACTGTGAGCCTCCTGTGGGACAACCTGATTAACCTGTATCTACCCCAGCGCTTAGAACAGTGCTCAGTACATAGTAAACGCTTAACAAATACCAACATTATTATTATTATTATTATTACATAGTAAGCACTTAACAAATTCCAAGTATATAGATATACCTATATAGATATCCATACATATTTATGTACATATAGATAGTCCCACATGGGACAACTGATTACCTTGATTCTCCCCCCTCCCCCCCCCGGGGCTTAGAACAGTGCTTGGCACATCATAGTAAGTGCTTAACAAATGCCACCGTTATTATTATTGCTTACTACAACTACTGAGGAGCAACGTGGCCAAGTGGCTAGCGCCTGGGCTTGGGAGTCAGAAGGACTTGGGTTCTAATCTTGGCTCCATCACTTGTCTGCTGTGTGAGTTTGGGCAAGTCACTTCACTTCTCTGTGCCTCAATTACATCATCTATAAAAATGGGAATTGAGACTGTGAGCCCCACATGAAACAGAAACAATGTCCAACTCAATTTGCTTGTATTCACCCAGTGCTTACTACAGTGCCTGGCACATAGTAAGGGCTTAATAAATACCATCACTATTATTATTGCAGCATGGCTAAGTGGAAAGAGCATGAGCTTGGGAGTCAGGTCATGGGTTCGAATCCCTACTCTGCCACTTGTAAGCTGTGTGACTGTGGACAAGTCACTTAACTTCTCTGTACCTCAGTTACCTTATCTGTAAAATGGGGATTAAGACTGTGAGCCCCACATAGGACAACCTGATTACCCTGTATCTACCCCAGCGCTTAGAACAGTGCTCTGCACATAGTAAGCGCTTAACAAATATTAATATTATTATTACTAATAATTCTTATCTGTTTATTTTCTCCCAGCAGTTAGTATAATGCTTTGCACCCTGTAAGCACTTAATGAATACTCTTTCTATTAAATGTTATCATCAATGGTATTTATTCATTCAGTTGTATTTATTGAGCACTTACTGTGCGCAGAACACTGTACTAAGTGCTTGGAAAGTACAGTACAGCAGTAGAGAGAGACAATCCCTGCCCATAATTGGCTCACAGTCTGGGGGGGGAGTTGAGCACTTTCTGTATTGAGCACTGAAACATTTGGGAGAGTACAGTAGAGCAGAGTAGACCTGTTCCCGGCCCCCAAATCGCTTACTGTTTCTACTACTTGAGGGGGCTGAAGTTGGGCCAGGAGCTTTAGGGAGGTGGGTGAGCATTGGAGGGAAGCTATGCAAGGCACGGTTGGACAGTGATATCCTCGCGGAGTCCTCCGAGAGCAGAGGAATCCTCTTGCTCCCTTAACACATGCTCTGACTTCTGGAAGACCCAAAGAATCACAGTTTTACTCCAAATGTGACAGATCCGAAAGCCAGCTCTGCCTGGGTTTCTTGAATGATGATGCTGGCAGAGCTCCTACCCGGCATTCAGATGGGCAGATGAAACATTTGGTGTTCACTTTCCTAAGACCGGCATTGTTGCCCGGAATTTAAAATAGGTTGTGAATGTGCTTGATGTCAGGAAAGATAAATCTGGAAGAACGGTTGCATTCAATACATTTCCTTTTTAAGAAGAAACAATATAAAGAGCTTAATTCAGCGTGGAATAAATCACACTTTTGTTGCAGGGTCTGTGTAAAACCTGAGCTGCTCTGTGTTTGCCTCAAACTGTTTATATTCCTCAAATGTTATTACACAACTCTGAGGGCCCATGGCTGAGTGAAGGCCATTTTATTCCATGTAAGGCTCTTTCCTCCCAGGGCTGTCTTTCTGGGGAATTAGAAGACTTGTCTGGGAGAGCTCTGATCTCACTTTGGACCCATGAGAACTTTACCAGTTTTAATGGCTGAGCCAGTGTTGGGAAAGGTGAACCCTCAGAAATTCAGCCGAAGATTTTCAGTAAGATTGGTGCAGATAAATCAGCTGACTTAATCTTTAATGCCTCTGGAGGCAAAACTCTTCTTAGCCTAGCCCCCTATCACAAATCTACCCCTGGTCAGCTTGCTTTACCTGCTTGATTTCTTCATTCTGCTTTTGTTTTTCTAAGTGCCACGTTGGGCACAGACTGTGCCCTCTTGTGCCAGGCTGCATTCTGGATGGTGAGGTGGGGTTTATTGCCCCTGCCATGCTCTCGTCTTTATTTCTTTCTTTCTTTCTTTCTCTCTCTCTCTTGCCTGTGGAATTGCAAAAAAGACCCATTGCTGAGTGAGCTCATTGGCCAGTTTCCTATTCTAATCTGCTACTATCCTGCAGCAGCATCGGATTATTTTTCTCTCCTCCTCCGGGAAACCTTCCCAGGTTAAGCCTCAGGCATTCCAAGCACTTCAGGTACCCTTTAATATTCAAGCAAGTCCGAGTATTCATTTGTTTCCATTTATGTTTTGAATCTTTTATAGGTCTTTAGGTGTCCTTTGTTCTCTTCTATATTTTTGCGTGGGCTTGCCATGTCTTTCCCGTTAGATTGCAGCTATGTTGAATGGGAACTGATCGTGGACTTTCCTCGTTTTCCCTCCCAGGACCTGGCACAGTGCTGTCTTCACCCTGAGGGGTCTTGATGCATGCTGTTGACCCATCCACTAGCACTGTGTATTTTCATAGAAGATAGTTATTTGTGGCTGAAGGCCAATGGCCATTTTTCTTTCAAATGAAAGTGTTCAGTCTCTGCTAGTGAAATGGGGATTTAGACTGGCAGCTTGCTGTGCTTCAGCGTTTGAAATGTGAGAGAAAGGATGGTTTATTGCACAGGCCTGGGCTTTCATCTTGGTTTCTGAGCTGTTAGAGAGAGAGAGAGAGAGAGAGAATATCTCAGGCCCCCCTGAAAAGCAGATTGACTGCTACTTCCTCCTTCTGCCCAAAATCAAGTCCAAGAGATATTTGTGACTGGCACTTCTCTTCTCTCCCCATGTTGAGTTAGTACCTCCAGTTTGGCTGACTTGGTCTAAAGTCCCAAGCCAGTGACACCAGCTCCTACTAATCAATCCGTGGTATTTAACAAGCACCTACTGTGTGCAAATCTCTGTCCTAAGTGCTTAGGGTACAATATTCATTTAATCGTATTTATTGAGTGCTTACTGTGTGCAGGGCACTGTACTAAGCATGTGCAAAGTACAATTCAGCAATATAAACAATAAACAGATCTGTTCCCTGCCCACAATGAGCTGAGTGCTTACTGTGTGCAGAACACTGTACTAAGCGCCTGGGAGAGTACAGTGCAACTGAATTAGCGGACATATTCCCTGCCCAGAATGAGCTTTCATTCATTCAGTAGTATTTATTGAGCGCTTACTATGTGCAAGCGCTTGGAATGAACAAGTCGGCAACAGATAGAGACAGTCCCTGCCATTTGACGGGCTTACAGTCTAATCCACTTTAAAGCTTGACTTTAAACCCCACAAAATTGATATTTTAGATTGGACACGATTTCTGCCTCACATGGGGCTCAGCATCTAAGTAGGAGGAAGAAGAAGAAGAGATTTAAATATCTTTTAACAGATGAAGAAACTGACTCCTGAAAGTTAGGCAACTACCAGAGCCTCGGTTAGAACGCAGATCCTTTAAGTCCCAGGCCTGTGCTCTTTCCACTAGCCACATGGCTTCCATAAACTTGTCAGAAGGGTTTTATTAACCCACAGGGAGAGGGCACATTCATTCTCTCTCTCTGTGTCTCTGTCTCTCCCTCTCCCTCCCCGCAAAACCTGCACCCTCTCTGAGTTCCTCGACCAGCCAGCAGTGAGGCTTGCTGCTGCTTATTCTGATCTTAGCACAGTCTAATGGAAACTTAATCCTATTTTCAGGGTAGACTTGATAAAATGAAGCACAAATGGATAAAGTTTTGTATTTTGGGAAAACTGAAGTGAACAACAAAATGGGGAAAGAAGGTTTGGTGCCCCAGAGTTGGACCGTGGCCCCTCCCTCACCCTCCACCATCACTGGGGTGAAGAACCATGTTGCAAAGAGTGTGGGCAGCTGATGCCTGCTCTTCCAACATTAGTAACATTAGGAAGAGTCAAATATTGGACTTAGGCTCGTCTGCCCAAGAGCAGTAAGATGCCTCAAAACCATCTGTTAGCAGTAATGAACTGCTGATTTTACAATTGATTTATTATATCTGCTATATTTACCCCATTTTTAATGGTATTAAGCACTTACTATGTGCTGGGCATGGTAGTAAATGGTGAGAGAGATAAAAAGCTAGACAGGTTGGACATAGAACCTGTCCCACATGGAGCTCATAGTCTTAATCCCCATTTTACAGATGAGGTAACTGAGGATCAGAGAAGTGAAGTGACTTGTCCAAAGCAGACAAGAGACAGAGTCAGGATTAGAAGGCAGGTCGTGTCACTCCCAGGCCCATACTCTTTCCACTAAGCCACACTGCTTCTCATTTCTAATGCATTTGTTGCCGGATTCCTCCCTCATTTTCCCCTCTGGATGCAGGGACTGTGTCATAAGTGTTTTCCTTGTGCCTCTTCCCAGTACTTAATATAAGGTTTTGCACTAAATAAGTGCTTAAAACTTGTAGTAATAATAACTAAAATTCTTAGGAAGCAGACTTCAAAAAGGGTAGGAAAAAAGTAGAAAGAGTTCTAAAGGGTTCAAGAGAGCCCTATATTACCAAGGAATTGATTGTCAGGGCAGGACTAAAAAAAAAAAAATCCTGAGGCATAATAAGATAAACATGAAGGGAAATCCAACTTGATGATCCAGGAGCTAAAGGAACAGCTAGAAGGCCGATGGAAATGCCTTTCAGAATAGGAGCTAACGTCTGTTCCCACGGAGCAGAAAGAGATGGCATGAGCTTGTCAGGGTAAATCAGAGGAGTCAAAGCAAAAATTCTTATACTTCCCTTTACTCCCTGGTCGCGTTCTGGGAAAAGGGATTTATGCAAAGGGATCTCAGGAGAGTTAAACTCCAGACTCCCTCAAACCTTACAAAAATGATTCAGTGTCTTGACTACAAAAGCAATCTACATTTTTGGGCACATTGCCAGGGTCTGGAGTATGGGCAATATCAGCTGAATTCTGAGCCAATTTTTTTTTCACCTTGCAAAATCAGCCTCTAGGATGAATGCACGGTAGAGGTTAACAATTTAGCCAAAGTTTTGGGTAATGCAGCCTGCTCAGTAAGTGTGCAGATGATACCAAATTAGGAAGGAGGTTTGCTTCTTGGAGAATATTAGAAAATGACTGCGATGCACCAGAGAAGAGGTCAGGAACCAAGACTGCGTGAGTGGCATAATCCTCTGCCTCCCACCCTCTGTTGGGAATCCCCTACAGCTCAGTTCTGGGTCCCCTTCTATTCTCCATCTACTCCTACTCCCTTGGAGAACTAATTGTCTCTTATGGCTTCAACTACTATCTCTACGTCGATGATTCCCAAATCTACATCTCCAGCCCTGCTCTCCTTCTCTAGAATATAGCATTTCCTCCTGTCTTCAGGACAGATCTTATTGAGCACTTATTTTATGCAGAGCACTGTATGAAGTACTTGGGAGAATTCCCTCCCTCCTCAAATCCCAATTACTCTCCTCCCCTTCAAAGCCTTGTTGAAGGCACATCTCCTCCAAGAGGCCTTCCCAGACTAAACTCCCTCTTTCCTCTTCTCCCACTCCCTTCTGTCATCTCCCTGACTTGCTCCCTTTGCTCTTCCCCCTCCCAGCCCCACTGCACATATGTATATATTTGTAATTTTTTTGTACTGATGTCCATCTCTTCCTTCACCCCTCCAGACTGTAAACTCGCTGTGGGCAGGAAAGTGTGAGTTAATTGTATTGTACTCTCCTGAATGCATAGTACAGTGCTCTGCACATAGTAAGTGCTCAATAAATACGATTGAATGAATGAATTCAATAGAGTAAGTAGATGCCGGTCTCTGGCCTCCAAGAGCTTACAGTGTAGCAGGCAGAGTTACATAAAAGCTTTAATGGTTGGACTCAATTTCATTAGGTTTGCCAGCAGCAGAGTGCCATTAGAGAGACAGGAAAAGTTAACCCAGGGATTAAAGCCAGAAAGATCCAAGATGAGGAAAAGAAGTTTCCTCATCTCACTAGGGTTGGCTCAGGTTCATCCTTGACTGGGTCACCTTTGACCTCTTTGAGTAAGTTTCTCACATAATAATTATGTTATCTGTTAAGTGCTTAGAATGTGCAAAGCCCTGTTCTAAATGCTGGGGTAGATACAAGGTAAACAGGTTGGACACAGTCCCTGTCCCATATGGAGTTCACAGTCTTAATCTCCATTTTACAGATGAGGAAACTGAGGATCAGAGAAGTTAAAGTGACTTACCCAAGGTCACAAGCAGATAAGTGGCAGAGCTGGGATTAGAACCCACCTCCTCTGACTCTCAAGCCCGTGCTCTTCCCACTAGGCCAAAACCTAAAGTTAGTCATCATAGTCTCTCCTCCCCACCCTCCAAATCAGGAAACATTCAATACAGACATCTGGATGCTAAAATATAAACTGGTAATGAATAGTGGGAACAATGCAGGGAAACTGGTCTCCAGAAATACTCTGTGTGCCTCACTCCCGTCTTCATATTTCTTCTCTGTTGTGATCACAATGGAGAAGTGCAGTCCAGCACAGAATGAGATGGCCCTTGGGCCAGTTAATTGAGTGGTCTGTCAATCAATTTCCATTTAAGAGCCCTCTGGGAGCATGCCCCTTTCTATTTCCCATTTTCCAGTGACCGTCTCAACTCAGTTTAATCTTAGAGTGGAGATGACAGGTCTTTTGCTACCAATTCCACTTCTCCCAAATTCAGCAGCCATTGTCTCCTCCTTCTCTTTGGCAAGCAATCTTATTGTCATCTCCGATTCCTCCCTCTCCTTCACAAACCCACATTCAGGCTGTCATCAAATACTGCCACTTTTTTTTCCACAACACTGATAAAATATATCCATTTCTCTGGGCTTCTTTTGCTAGCATCCTTGTCCATTCTTTAGGCATTTCCTGTCCTTGATTTGGCATCCTCCTTTTCCCAGTGTATTCTCTTCTTTTCAATTAGTTCAGCATGTCCCTGCTGAAATACTCCATCCTCGCCTAGCTTTATAGCCATATCATCCTCCACTTGGAAATTCTCCACTGGCTCCGTATTATCTTCCCAATCAAATTTAAATTTCTGGAACTCAATTACTCTCTCCACAAGCTGTTAGAATCCTGCCCCTGTTTTGAGTTAGCCACTGAGGGAGAGCAGACTCAGAAATCCCATCAGGCGAAAAGCTCTTTTGTGGGTTGAGCAGTGATTCTCATGTTTGGGCCCATTAGATTGTAAGCCTCCTGAAGGCCAACAAGCTACCTAGGCACTTTAACTTTATCTCTCTTCTGCCCCCCAGTTATTGTAGCTTAATGTACTCATCTTTAAGGATGGATTAAACTCATACTAATTAGCCTCACATTTGAGTCATTCGTTTTGATTCTAAGTGGGTCACTGTGGTTTTAAATGCTTTCTAATCACTGTTCTCAGTTGGCTCTTCTCACGGTAGGTGAGTCACTCCTTGCTAATTTTGCCTGCCTACAATTGGCTTTCTGGGCCTCATCCTACTCCATCAAGTTTGGCCAAGCACAGTTGTCATCATTCAGTTGACAGCATTGATTGAGCACCTCCCGTGTGCAGAGAAGGTGCTTTCTTGAGTCATTCCTTCAGCGTCATGCTTGACATCAGATGGCAAGAGAGTCATAAACAACAAGATCTTGGAATTCACTGATTCTGTTGGCATTATGCCAATACCTATTGTGACTTGACTTTGCAGGAAGGAACATAGGAGGAGACTGTATGACAACAGGATACCTAAGTTTAGTGTGTCCATAAGTTAGGTGGGCAGAAGAATGTTTCATGGACGTAATAAAGCAAGCCCTCAGAAGGTGTGGGATGATTTTGGATAGCTGGGAGAAAACAGCAGTAGTCAGAAGAGCCTGGTAGGTGACAGTCAGGAAGAGTCTGTCAAGGAAAGACTTTGGAAATACCATAAGAGGAAGCCAAAGCAATATCAGGTATCATCAGGTTGACATCGAATGTCAACTCTGTGTTTGGTGTCAGTCCTGCATCTTTTCAGCCCCACTTGGACTTCTGTTTCTACTCTCAGGTGACCCTACTGCTTATGAACTGTATCCAGGAGAGAAAGCTCTCTGCTGAGATGAACATAAGTGCTTGGAGGCAGTAGGTCAGGCACTTCAAATTTGTCTGCTGCAACAGGGATGATGGAAGCTTAAGTACCCCTCATCTGACTCAGGCAGCTTGAATTCTGCACTGTTCTGAAAAGATGAATGCTTACTGGGATTACCAAGGTTTGGGGGGCTTCGCTGTGCAATTCCTCACACCCCCTAGTCCCCTGGGAACATGGGAAAACAATGGGCAGCACAGCCCAGAACACACAATGGGCAGCTCAGCCAAAATGAGGGAAGGGAGTGTAACTTCAGACTGTCTCCTGCTACTGTTGTTGCCGTTCAAGAAGAAAAGCCCCTGGGTCGGTGTCTGTCTGGGTCTTTTCCCTTTTGCTTGTTCCCAAGTGCTTGGTACAGTGTCCTGTACACAGCAAGAACTCAGTAAATGTTATTGGTTGGATGCCTGCATCTCTCCTTTTCCTGTTGTCTTTATCTCCATTGCAGTCTTTGTTGGATCACCGTTCCTTCCCTTAGGAAAAACCCCCAAATTCAGAGTTCCGTTAACCGATCTAATTCCCTTTTGTTCTGTTTAATCGTAGTGTATTAGCAATCGGTAATGTTTACTGAGTACCAGCTGTGTACAGAGCCTTGTTCTAGTGTATTTGAGGGTACACTAGAGGTAAAAGACAATCCCTGTCCAAGGAGCTAATGATCTAGTGGGGGAGATAGACTGGCTCTAATGCCCAGTAAGGAAGAAAAGGAGAATGGAAAGATAAGTAAATAAGGGTACTAATAGTAGTATGCATAAATCTACGCCTTCAAAAGGGCCTTGGGGGCTGCAAGTAAATAAATAGTAAGTACATGTGACATGAGTAGAGAGATTCATTTTATTCTGGCTTCTAGAGTACGTGGGATTTCAGAAGTGCTTGGGAGATGGGGGGACTGTGTATACACAGGTACCAATTTGTAAAATTATTGGCAATTTGTAACTTTCTAAAAAGTGTGGCCTGTGTCCAAATGTTTAACCACATATGTGGCCCTCCTCAGATCTTGGCTTGACTGTTTACACTAGGGAACCGCAAAGGAAGCGCAAACCCATCCTTCCCTTCAGGAAGTAGGCAGTGTAATGGTGAGAGGAGGTACACGCAAGTAATGACTCTTTGTGCAAATGAAAAAACAAGTCAGCAAATAAAAGCCTTATGATAATACAAGGAGAATTACAGGTGCACATTGTATGGAGAGTTACACAAGTCATGTGTCTAATGATTATATTACTATCATTTTATTATTATATTTAATGCTTATTATGCATTTAAACACAGCTCTGACTGTTAATAATGTTGGTATTTGTTAAGCGCTTACTATGTGCAAAGCACTGTTCTAAGCGCTGGGGTAGACACAGGGGAATCAGGTTGTCCCACGTGGGGCTCACAGTCTTCATCCCCATTTTACAGATGAGGTAACTGAAGCACAGAGAAGTTAAGTGATTTGCCCACAGTCACACAGCTGACAAGTGGCAGAGCTGGGATAGGTACAGGTTTATCAGGTCAGACACAGTCCCTGTCCCACATGGAGCTCTCACTCCAAATAGGAAGGAGAACAGGCATTGAGTCCCCATTTCACAGATGAGGAAATTGAGCACAGAGAAGTGAAGTCAATTGCCCAAGGTCACAGAACAGGCAACATGGCGGACCTGGGATTAGAACCCAAGTCCACTGACTCCCAGGCCCATACTCTGTCCACTGGGACATGCTGCTCCTTATCAGGTATTTCTCCATTTTCTCAAACTACCATAGATACTACTCTCCAATTAGCCAATGGAGATGCATTAGAAAAGGATTGAGAGAACATTTCAAAATTCACTTCTTGTGGAGGACTGATATTAATAGGATTCAGCTTATTTGAAGGTTTATACAGCCAAAGATAGCAGCAGAAGTAATAAAAGATCCCCAAAATGCCCAATAGACATCGAACCTTGCCAGGTTCGAATTAGCTTTATTAATCCCATGTGAATTCACAAATCAGCCAGGAGAAGTTGCTGGGCTTAATCAACCAGTGGTGCTTATTGAGCACTTACTATGTGCAGAGGTGTACTCAGTGCCTGGGAGAGAACAGTACTGTCCATTTGGAAGACACACTCTCTGTCCTCAAGAGTCTTTCAATCCAGGAAGGATCTTGTAACCTAATGGCCGTTTTTAGTAAGTGGAGGTGTGCAAGGATTTAGACCATTGGCTTCATATCGTCCTTGGGTCCGGGGTCATTTCTAGTGAGACATACTCAACTGGATAATCAATCAGTGGTGTCATATGCTTACTGTGTGCAGAGCACTGTACTAACCACTTAGGAGAGTACAGTATAACAGAGTTGGTAGACACATTCCCTACCCACAACAAGCTTACAGTTTAGAGGAGAGCTTACAGTCTAGAAGTACTTTAGATTGTAAAACTCTTATAAGGCAATGGTGAGTTTTTGTATCTTGAAACCATATATGTGACTGCTCATTGGTCCGTATTTCTGTCAGGTTAGCATTTGTTTTTCCACATTTTATGCGCTTTCACTAATCCACCTGGTATCTCTGTGTTTTGACACTGGGTCGGTTGGGAAGCCCTGTCCCTTAGGTGACTTCCAAACCTCCAGTATCTTGTCTGAATGACAATTTGCCTCACCGGTTCTGCTCCAGATAGTTTTAACTCTGTCTCTGGGCAAGCTCAGGGGAGTTCATCCACCACAGGAAGCTGCCTTCCTCTGCCTGCCACAATGCCGTGGTTAACACTTATCCTTCCCAGGCTCCACGGGTGGGTTTGGTGAGCAGTTTGTAGGATGCCTTGAGATTATGCCCCTAAACGCTGCCCCAAATGCCATTAGGCAACCAGCGGTCACACTGTGAATACCACAAATAAGAGGGTTGAGGTTTTTCCCTAGATGAGTCAGATGGTTCTCAAGAGCCTGTCAACTTTTGCTTTTCTCCAGAGCTGTTAAATGACTAGAGTGAGAAGAATGCTTTAGCTGCTCCACTTGGAAAATTTGGAAAGACTGGGATCATTAGCCTGCAAGTCTTTGATCATAGACTTTGAAAATGTGAACCTTCTATGGATTTCTTTAGGAAGAGTAAATGCTGGATTAGCTTGCTGGGTGGGTTTGTCCTCATGGGTCTGTGAACTGTTATTCTGTCTTATCTCTTGTGGCACAATTAAGAGAGCCCCAAAATACAGAATGCTGATTAGGATCAATTGATAGGTGACTTTTGTGCTAACAAACACCACCTACTTCATATTTTATTGCCAGTATTGTTTTTCAATTTCCTGGGGGGGGGTGGGAGTTTGATGTTCAAAAGAATTACACGGCCATCCCCCATGCCCCTTGTTTCCCCTATTGGCCCAGTGACTGTCATCTGTAAAGTTGTTGGGAGAGGGAACGCATCTAACAACTCTGTGATATCGTCTTCTCCCAAGCAATCAGTACAGTGCTCTGCACAGGGTAAGTGCTCAGTAAATATGATCGATCATGATAGTTTTTAGGGAGCAGGAAAAGAGTGGATTGAGCATCATCATGAGAAGCAGCATGGTCTAGTCAAAAGAACATGGGCCTGAGAATCAGGGGACCTGGGTTCTAATCCCAACTATGCTATATGTCTGTGGGGTGACCTTGGGCAAATCACTTAACTTCTCTGTGTCTGTTACCTCATCTGTAAAATGGGTATTAAATCTTAGTCCCTCCAGTTTAGACTGCCAGTCCCTTGTGAGACAGGGCCTATGACCAACGTGATTAACTTGTATCTACCCCAGGGCTTAGATCAGTGCTTGGCACATAGTAAGTGCTTAACAAGTACCATAATTATTGCTAATATTCTCTGGGTTCCAAAGCTGCCCCTTTACCTTTCAGGTTTGGGGGTTGACCTTTGTGTTGGGTGGAATGGTGGTAAACTCTTTGTGGGCGGGGAATGTGTCTTCTGTTGAACTCTTCTGCACACAAGGAGTGCTCACATAAATACTCTTCTTTAGCTGTGGAGGAGATGGCTGGGTCACAGGAGACATGCCAGCAAGTGGTTTTTAAGAGAATGCTTGCAGGACTGCAGTAGATGATAGGGTTTGTCCTTTGCACCGCAAACATAGCATGCCACCACCACGGCCCACTAGCCTGGGAAAGGTGACAGCTGAGGGACAGGAATGGATTTAAAAGGAAGAATTGCCCGGATCTCACTGTGGGCAGGTGACTCCCAACTCTGTATTCTGCCAGGTGCTTAGTACAGTGTTCTGCGCACAGTAAGTGCTCACTAAATACCACTGATTGATCCCAATTAGCTGAGAGTCAGTGGGGTGCCCCAAGGAAATACACTAAAGTCACCACTTGCTAGCAGCCCTAGGGAATGGCTATTTTGGCCCAAGTATATCCTCTTTCCAAGGGCAGACCAGAGAAGTAGGCCTCAAGGGCTGATAAATTACCATTCCCCCTCTTCCCTTCCCCTTCTTCTTGTCTCCCTGCGGAGCATCTTCTTCTCTAGGAGCTATGGACTAGGCTGGGTGGGTGTTGTGATGTGGCAGAAATGGAAGTTGCCCTGTCATAATAGGCGTGGGTGGGGAGATGGAGGCCTGGGTGAAAGGAAAATGATGTATGTGGGCACTGGGAGAGTAGGCACTGAATCATTCTGAGTGCCAAAGCCTTGGATGAGTTGATATCGATTTGACACTTCTTTCCGGGCTGACTGTGGGCAGGGAGTGTGTCTACCAGCTGTTATCCCGAGTGCTTAGTAAGTGCTTTGCCCACAGTAAGCTCTCAATAAATACAATTGACTGATCGATTGACTGACTGTTGGCTCCTACCCTTCCTTTCCCCCTACCCAGACTTTCAAGGATCAATGTTATGTTAGAAGTTGTATACAGATACAGGCAGTTAATAAAGAAATGAATTTTAAATGCTGAACCAGGCAAGGTTTTTCATGCTGCTTAGTTGTAAGTGGGAAAAGAACTATGTTGACTTCTGTAATTGCCCCATATTTTTGCATAATAATAATAATGATGGTGTTTGTTAAGCATTTGGTATGAGTCAAGCACTGTGGTAGATACAAGCTAATCAGGTTGGACACAGTCCCTGTCACACATGGGGCTCACAGTGGTAATCCCCATTTTAAAGATGAGGTAACTGAATCTCAAAGAAGTGAAGTGACTTGCCCAAGGTCACACAGCAGACAAGAGGCAGAGCAGGGATTATTCATTCATTTAGTAATATATATTGAGCGCTTATTTTGTGCAGAGCACTGTACTAAGCACCTAATACAATTCAACAATAGAGAGAATCCCTGCCCGCCCCAGGCTATCAGTCTAAAAGGGGGAGACGGACATCCAAACAATAAACAGACAATATAAATAAATAGAATTATAGATATGTACATATATACACAAGTGCTGTGGGGTGGAGAGAAGGGGGTAGAGCAAAGGGAGCCAGTCGGAGTGACGCAGAGTCAGGAGGACCTGGAATCTAATCCTGGCTCCACCACTTGCCTGCTGTGTGATCTTGGGCAAGTCATTTCATTTCTCTGTGTGTCAGTTCCCTTGTCTGTGGAATGGGGACTGGGACTGTGGGCCCCATGTGAGAGAGGGACTGTGACTGGCCTTATTGACTGGTTTGGAGCAGTGCTTGACACATAATAACCACTTAACAAATACCATTATTATTATTACCATTACCATTATTAGGCTTATGTGTGTAAATTTTTCAGAATCTTCAGGATTACAAAATTTTTGACTAAGCTGGAAATTTTCACTCACTTCAGAGGTACCTGCCGCCTAGAGGTATTGCTACTTAAGTCAGGACTAGTGATGTGAACCAACGTTACCACATTTTTCATTTAAATTTCAAATTTGGCCTCAACATAATTTCTTTTAGGTTGAGGGCCTAAACTAATGTGCGTGGTAGGTAGAGTTAGGTGAGAAGGTGTTTGATCAAAAATGTAACCTGGTATGACATTTGTGGAGACACTGAGATAATTTAGTTCCATAAAAATTCAGAGTAGTTTTATCCGATGGGAAAGGCTTTTGGCTTTAATATCATCTAGCGATCCCCTGAAAGTTGATCACACCAGCAACCGAGTCACAAGACCATTTCTGTGTGGGTGGGTATTTTAATTCCACATCAAACAGCATTCCTCTCGGGTCTCCTGGGAAATATTCCTTTCTTCCATAGTTGACTCTCTTCCAGTTCCTTTCCTGAAAAATATTGAAGGGAAAGTTTAAGAATAAATCATCAATAAACCATTTCCAGACCTAGACTTCCAAAGATCCCAGTAATCTCCCTGTGCTCCTTAGAGGGCTATTTCTAGGCTGGATCACTTTCTATGCTGGAGTATCACGTCCCCTGAGCAGTGACTGCCCACATGTCAGTACTTATCTCTTTGGCTAAAGTTCTTGACCTCAGCCCTCATTCCCTCTGTGCGTTCCTAGTGTTTTGCACATTCCTGCTGCTGTTGGCAGGGCGGTTGGGTGAACTTGGGGCTGGGCCTGGGATATCCGGCTGTGCAGCAGGTTTAAACTTGGATGACACAGGTGCACCATCAATTGGGACATTAGAAAACACAGTGGGAACCAGACTGGCTGAGAAAACACTAAAAAACTGCAAGAGATACCAGTGAAGTTTATCTCTTTTGAAACGACTAGTAAGAGGTTTTTTTTTAAATTCTGATTTCTGAAGTGGGAGCTGGAGACCTACTTCACCATTTCCTACTTTTGAGTGATGTTGGCCCACAGAGTAAGCACTTAACAAATACCATTAAAAAAAAAAGATTGACCCTCACTGATGATCCCGGGAACCAAACATGTCACATGTCTATGGGGAAGGCTCTCGTCACACTGGTCTGTTTCTTCTCCCACTCCCTTCTGTGTCGCCCTGGATTGCTCCCTTTATTTCCCGGCCCCCTGCCCAACGCTTCCAGCCCCTCGACACTTATGTTCTTATCTGTCATTTATATTAATGTTTGTCTCCTCCCCTGCCCCCCAGAGTGTAAGCTCACTGTAGGCAGGGAATGCATCTGTATATTGTACTCTCCCAAATGCTTAGTACAGTGTTCTGCACACAGTAAGCACTAAGTAAATACATTTGAATGAATAAACATTATTGAATGAAAGTGGCAGAGAGCCTCCTCTATAGACATGAGGCTTGTTTGGTCCCCAGGATAATCAGTGAGGGACAATTGTATTTTTTTTAAATGGTATTAAGCACTTACTTTGTGCCAGGCACTGTACTAAGTGCTGAGGTAGATGCAAGCTAATCGGGTTGGACACAGTCCCTGTTCCATATGGGGCTCACAGTCTTAATCCCCATTTTACAGATGAGGTAACTGAGGCACAGTAAAGTGACTTGTCCAAGACCTCACGGGAGGCAAATGGTGGAGCTGGGATCCGAACCCAAGTCCTCCCGACTCTCAAGCCTGGGCTTTCTCTACTAGGCCATGCTGCTTCTCTAAGCACGTACAGTGTGCAGAACAATACTAAATTCTTGCCACTGTTAGTTTAGGTCCACTAAACAGCCATGGACGGGGGCCCTCTCCACCCTTCCACTTCTGGAGTGTGAGGATCAATTTCTTAGCCATCATGGGTATGCCTCTCCAGCTGCTGTTAACAGAATGTCAGCATGGTGGTGACAACAGTGCCAGTGTTTAGAACAGTGCTGGGCACATAGTAAGCCCTTAACAAATGCCATTATTATTATAATTGGGTGGGGTTAGGGTGCAGGCAGAGACTCAGCTTCACTGCTTTAATGGGAAGCTCTTCCTCCCTCTGTCATTTCCTAACAGCATACGTTATGGGGGGTGAGAGAAACTTGCCTATCTCCATAATTGTGGTTACTGTCAGTGATATTGTGGTTACAGTCATTGCTATTCATTGAGCACCTACTGTGTGCAGAGCACTGTACTAAATGCTTGGGAGAGAACGATATAGTAACCTTATTGACAGGAACCCTGTCCACAGCAAGGCCCTAGTGGGGAGAGCATGGGCCTGGGAGTCAGAAGGACATGGGTTCTAGTCCCAGCTCCACCACCTATCTGCTGTGTGACTTTGGGCAAATCACTTATCTGTGCCTCAGTTACCTCATCTGTAAAATGGGAGTTAAGACTGTGAGCCCCACGTGGAACATGGACCGTGTCCAACCTGATTATCTTGTATCTACTCCAGCACTTGGAACAGTGCCTAGCACATAGTAAGTGCTTAACAAATACCACTATTATTATATTATTTATTATTATTAATGCAAGGAGCTTACTGTACTCAAAGTGCCAGAATTTTTCCCAATCCTCATAGTTTCTTGTTTTAAAACTGCACCTTTGTAAAGCTTTCCCTTCCATGAGTTCTTATTCATCCTAAGGGATTGACTTCCTTCATCCCTTTTGACCTGCTTATTATCCAAATTGTAATTTTTACATCCAAGCTCATTTTAGTTATGACTCTAAAATTTAGCAGGCTTGGTGAGCGGGCCAGGGTCATACATGAATGAGGATGAGGAAATTTTCTCCCCTATTTTCATGGGATTAACATAGGATGCACATTTTATTTTTAGTCCTCATCTACGTTAAAGGACCTTCTAAGTTTAGCCCGTCTCTTATCTAGCTCTTTCCAAGAGGATTAAAGTGCTTTTGCAAAGTGCTTAGCTCACTAACTCACTGCTTCTTTAGGAGATATGCAGGTTGGCTGTTTCACTCTGTCCAGTGAGGGAGCCAGAGAAATGAGTTAATTTGCCCTACATGACCTAACAAGATAGGGAAGAGAGAGATGGGCTTAGGACATTGATGGGATGGAATCTTAGAGCTGGAAGGGATCGGCATTTAGTACACCCGGTACCTTGACTGTTTGTTTTGTTTGTGAAGCTTCCCAGGGAGGGAGATTCCACAACCTTCCCAGATGTGGGATTTCATTTTTTATTATTATTTTTAATAATAATACCAACAGTTGTATATTTAAGAGCTTAGGAAATGCAAAGCCCTGATCTAAGTGCTGGGATAGATAAAGGATAATCAGGTCCCACATGGGGCTCCCAGTCCACGTAGGGGAGAGAACAGGTATTGAATCCCCATTTTGCAGATGTTGAAGAGGCACAGAGAATTTGTGACTTGCCCAAGGTCTCACACAGCAGGCACGTGGTAGAGCTGGCTTTAGAACCCAGTTCCTTTGACTCTCGGGCCCAAGCTCTTTCCATTAGGCCACGCTGCTTCTCTGTTTCACCATTCCAGGCCTTTGTGGAGATGGAGAACTATCACTGGCCTTCTTGAAATAGCCTGTGCCTATATTTCCTTGTGAAGCAGCCCAACCCTTAACTGTTCAGTATCAGGAAACAGTGTGTGACCTAATGGAAAGAATGTGGGCCCGGGAGTCAGAGGACCTGGCTTCTAATTTCAACTCTGCCACTTGACTGCTGTATGACTTCAGACAAGTCACTAAACTTCCCCGTGTCTAGGTTTCTTCATCTGTAAAACAGGGATTCAGTAGCTGTTCTCCGTCCTACTTCGATTGTGAACCCCATGTGGTGTGGGAAAGGGACTCTGTCCAACCTGATTATCTGGGATCTTCCCTAATATTTAATGGAGTGCTTGTCATCTAGTAAGTGCTTAACATACTGTTATTATTACCATCATCATTATTATTAACCAGTGCCAGTTTTCATCCTTTCAGGAACTTGAACGGTTTTTGAACCACCTGCCTCTTCTTTGTATCTGTGCGTTTTGATATGAGAGATTAGAGAGGAGACTCAAATATTCCGGGACTGCACATTGGTATGGAAGGAGGACTTTGCATCCTTACTTCTTTTACTTGTTCATCCTGTAACATGGTAGCTTTCAAAGAGCCCTCCATTCATTTAGTCATATTTATTGAGCACTTAATGTGTGCAGAGCACTGTATTAAGTGCTCCAGGGGCTCCAGTGCTCTAATGGGAAAGCTCCATTTCCCTCCCAAGAGTGAGAATCCAGTCACCAGCAGTTTGCTCTTTCTGGGAACTTTTCCTCTTAGTCCTTTGGGATCAGGGTTTTATGCTTCCGCCTTTCTGGGTTAGGAGGGAGCTAAGTGTTGTATAGGGCCAGGAGAGTAAACTTTTTATTCTTTTTTGCTAGTCAAAGAATTCTTCTTTGCTCTCTTTTTCTTTTCTGGATTTTATGCTAGGCTTCTCTGTTCAAAATGAATGAAATTTTTATGAACTGAATTGTAGTGCTGCTGTATTTTTCTCGCTGCTGGATCTGTACCTCTAAATGTACTTTCACTTATTGAATGGTGGTAGCAAGAACTGAATTGCCCTCCAATGCCAGGAAATAAGGACCATCTCCTGGCATTAGGACAAAACTTATAGTGCATAACGATGACATCAAGGCCATGAAATGTCTCTTTCAAGCACTCTAAGAAAGCCCTCTTTGGTCTTGGCAGTGAGAATTGAAATGGTTTGAGCCCAACCCATATGAGATGAAAGTAATATTGGAAAAAAAAGTTTAATTCTTAAGAAAATGATCAAAGCAGCTCAGCACACACCCAAAAGTTCTCCTTAGCATAAATGTGAGATGGCTATTAATCAATCGTATTTATTGAGTGCTTTTGGTGTTCAGAGCTCTGTACTAAGCTTTCAATGTCATGAATAGTTATCCTCTCCAAAAACTTCCCCTATTTTCCTCAGACCCTAAGGGATGACTCAGTTTTGGGTTCACTGGTATGAGAGATACCAGATTTTGCAGTCTGCCTGTTGACAGCTGTGTGTTTCAGTAGACACATGAAGGAAGATGAAGGACCTGTGTTTTTCCTGAGCTGTTAGTGGGTCAAGGGTCAGCCTTACTCCAGAACTTGCCCCTTGCTTTAGGCAGGCACCTTAAAGTGTCACTGCTTATCTCCATTTTTGCTTGTGGAGTCCAAAAGATTGTTAAAATAAATAGCTCGTGTTCCACAAGGCAGACTTTGAAATTCTTTAATTCTGTGAAGCCGGTAGATAAATAAAATTATTCCTAAGGCCAGACAATAACGATTTCCTAACAAAAGTTGAATCAAAACACATTACTTTAGCACAATCATCTGACTCTATTCTGTCTCTGCTTATCCTGCTGAGTTTGTTTGTCTCTGCTGGCCAACTCCTCAGGCACCCTTGGGCAGTATGTTCCATTTTGGAGTCTTGTTTGCTTGAAACCAGACCATATAGGTATGTAATTACCTCCTCAGGCCACAGAACTTTAACTGAAGCCATTTCATCCTCCCTCCCTCTCTCTTCCTCATAAAGCGAATGGGAGGGTTAATATGGCCTCCTTTATGACGTCCAGTGTCATTGTGATCTCTAAGACGTGCCAGCAGGCTGACTGCCCTCACCATAATGGTTAGGATTGGGAGCAGGATCTATCAGACAGTCGTATTTATTGAGCACTTACTATGTATAGAGCACTGTACTAAGCGCTTGGGAGAGTACAACAGAATTAGCAGACATGTTCCCTGCCCATAATGACCTTACAAGAAGGTTTGTATACCACACCCCGCTGGAGCCCACTCTGACCTTGGGG
Source organism: Ornithorhynchus anatinus (assembly GCF_004115215.2). NCBI lineage: Eukaryota > Metazoa > Chordata > Mammalia > Monotremata > Ornithorhynchidae > Ornithorhynchus > Ornithorhynchus anatinus. The sequence continues at coordinate 121,790,514 of NC_041730.1, read as the reverse complement.
ATTAGAAGAGCTAATGTTGGGGTACACTCTGTTACTGTAGTGAAGAAAAAGTCCTTTCTGAGCTGGTTGACATTTGAAAACCAGTCAAGTGTGACTTAGTTTCAATCTTACTGAAACTGAATGAGTATGTGTGTGTGTACGCACGTTCAGGTAACTACTGTATTGTTCTCTCATATTTCCAATGCTTTCTTTGCGAGCGATTGGAAAGTCCTACCAGAATGTCCTAATGTCAGGACAGAAGATGAGGAGGCCCTAGTCACATAGTGGATGTTCTTTCCCTAGGATCAATCAGTGGTATTTACTGAGCACTTCTTGTATGTGGAGCACTCTACTTGGGAGAGTACAATGTGAGAGAGTTGGTAGATCTGTTCCTTGTCCACAGTGAGTTCACAGTCTAGAGAGGAAGACAGATATCAATATAAATAAATTCTGGATATGTAGATAAGTGTGGGGCTGAGGGAGGGGTGAATAAAGTCTATAAGGGCAACCCAGAGGGAGTGGGAGAAGAGGAAATGAGGGCTTAGTCAGGGAAGACCACTTGGAGGAATTGTGCTTTTAATAAGGCCTTCTTAGTTCCCTTCCCCTTAAGAAATTATCCAAGAGTTTGCTTGCTTCCATTTAGAAGGGAAGTTGATATCTTGAAACCTCCCCCCTACCCTCTTGTGCGCCCAGGGTCTTTCACCTGCTTCTCAAACTTTTCTCTCTCTTTTTATTTTTGTTTTTAAATAGAAACTGGTCAGCCTATTCCCCCAGTTGTTTTGTGACCGATGAGATGGTTGCAGCCCCAAGATGAGCTGGGGAAAGCTCAGTGGGATCTTAACATACTGGACATCTTCCCCACACAATCGATCTTTGTGTTTTTTGAACAGTCACCTATGTATTGGGACCTGAGAGAGCAGTATCAGTGACAGGAGAATTGATTACACAATATCTTTGAAATTCAGTCATGGAAACTCACCAAGGATCTAACTTACTGCCAAAGAATACACTGAATCTTTGTGCTCTGTGATGTTTTGAAAATCCTTGTTTGAAATACTAGACATTCTGATACTGGGCGGAAGAACATTGTTTTAGTTGGAATAGCTTTCATCATCTGAGTCTACATCAAAAACTCTTTAATTATCTAACCAGGAGCTCTTATCCGATCTTAGCTTTGAATACAGTTTTCTCCATCCATGTTTTCCACTCCATAATGCCCCCGTCCTGGGTCCTAGATTAAATTTAATGAAATTTTGACTTTGAACTGATGTAAATAACTGAAGTATCATTCAAATTAAGATTGCTAGATGATTTAATTTCCCGAGAAAAGTCCCTGTTTTTGATCATCCAACCCTGACTATTGTAAGTGTCCTAATCAATCGTATTAGAGTACTTATTCTGTGTAGAACAGCGTGCTGAGTGCTTGGGAGCATATAATATTACAGAATTTATAGACATGTTCCCTGCCCATCGTGAGCTTACAGCCTAGAGGATTATATTCCTAGTTTTAGGAAATTTTCCAGGGAAGGTCAACCTCTGCAGGCTACTCTTCTCCCTATCTCCATTCAGAACTGCTGTGTCCTGGGGTAGATAGTTACAGTCACTCCAACAACCAGTGCACTGTAGTGAATGTCTAGGCAAAAACATCAAGCATCCAATATAGTGCAACAGAGCAAATCTAGTTGTCCTTAGTGTTCGAGGAAGGTGACACTAATGGTGAAATTTACCTGTGGGTTCATGTGTGACTGAAAAAGGCAATGGGGGAGGCACAGTCAATCAATCCATAGTATTTATTGAGCCCTTACTTTGTGCAGAGCACTGTACTAAGTGCTTGAGAGTACAATACAACAGAATTAGCAGTCACGTCCTTTACCCATAACCAGTCCCAACTACACAGTGCACCCAAAGGCTGTCCCTTGTTCCACTGCCTATTGTGTTTAACACTTGGTTCTGTTCTTTCTCCTTGTTGCTTTGTTTCACCATCCCTAGGAAGTTCTGCTCCAAAAGAGCTTCTCCTTTTCCGGCTGCAGTGTCCCCTGCTGGTTTATCTATGGGGATTGACACCCCCACTCCCTCTCCCACAGATACACTTTTCAGCTGAGATACATCGTTATCTGAGGCTGTTTTACTCTATCCTTAAAACAGCTCTGTCCTCCTTACTTTAGTTATTTTTTTAATGGTATGTAAGTGCTTACTATGTTCCAGGCACTGTACTAAGCACTAAGGTAGATACGAGATAATCAGGGTGGACACGGTCCCTGTTGTACATAAGGCTCATATTCTTAATCTCCATTTTACAACTGAAATAACTGAGGCCCAGAGAAGTTATGTGTTTTGTCCAAGTTCACCCAGCAGGCGAGTGGTAGAACTGGGATTTGAACCAAAGTCCTCTGATTCCCAGGCCTGTGCTCTTTCTACTAGGCCATGCTGCCAATTTAGTTTCCGAATTTCAGTTCACTATGCACCAGCTGTTTGAGTAGCTGACTGTCATTCATTCTCCTCACCAGATCCCCTCAGCACAGCTGTGTCGAGGAGCACAACTTCAGTGTTAGGAGACTGACTTGGTTAAAGCATTTGTTTTTAAAGCATTTCCCGTAAGGGAAGGCGATAGGACCATGAAGGAGTTGGTTGCAGCATCTATGGGGTGTCTGGGTCTCACAGCCAAAGAGAAAGTTGGACATCACTGCAGCTCCGTAGATGTGGTCTGTAGCTTAATGCCACTTTGATGCCACAATCTGACAGTCCCCTAAAGCATTTTCTAGCCTTCTTGATTCAAATTTCTACTTGTATAAAACTGCATCATTGTTGTGCTGCCTAAGTAGCAGAACACTATGACAGCATTTAGCTTTGTGTTGCCAGTGTAGAATTTTGGCTGTGTGTGCAGCTTCCCTGGTACCCGTTGACACTTTGCCTTGGGTTTCTTTAGGCCTAGTGTGTAATGCTTGACAGGTCAGTGGAGTGGTTTACAATAAGTTGCATGTTACCTTGGGTTTGTGTCGCTAAGCATGGTCATCTGTAAACAGCACTTCCTAAGCAGAATTTGTTAACTACTTACTACAATCCAGATGGTCCAGTGCCAAGCACTGTACTAAGCACTGGGCTAGATACAAGATAATCAGGTCAGGCACACTGTGTCCCACATGGGTCTCAGAATCTAAGGAGAAGGGAGAAGAAAATATTTAATCCCCATTTTCTGCATTGGGAAATTGAGGGACAGAGCAGTGAAGTGACTTGCTTGAGTTCATAAAGCAGGCAAATGGAAGAGCTGGGATGAGAACCCAGGTCCCCTGACTCCCAGACCCGTAGTCTTTCCACTAGGTCGTGCTTAAGTAACTGTCTCTTGAACTTTGGTTGGCACCTGAAGGCTGCTAAAGTGGGAGAGTTTGCCAGAAGAGTGGAAGAATATTCTAAAATTTATATATCCAGATCTTTTGTTGCATCCTCCAAAATAGCTGCAGAGAACAAACTGAATAGGACTGAGCCTATTGGCTTACCCTGCTCTACCGTGATGGTTATGGTGAATGGATCGGAGAAGGTAACCCCACTTCTGACAGAGCAGTGGACCTGAGAGTCAGAAGGTCATGGGTTCTAATCCCGGCTCCATCACTTGTCAGTTGTGTGACCTAGGACAAGTCACTTCACTTTTCTGTGCCTCAGTTACTCACCCGTAAAAATGGGGATTGAGATTGTGAGCCCCATGTGGGACAGGGACTGTATCCAACCCGATTTGCTTGTTTCCACCCCAGCGCCTGGCACATAGTAAGCACTTGACAAATACCACAGTTATTATTATTATTATTATGATTATCATCATTAACCATGTTATCATGAAGTAGCCTCAGGCAAACTGTCAAAGCAATTCCAAGAGTCTAGGTGCATTAATGGTATTTTTAAATGCTTTCGTAAGGTCTGTGAAAACCATATATAGAGGTCTTAGTGCTGCTCTCAGCACCTTTCCTTTAATATACGATAAAGATCATGTCTGCTGGGATATGAAGCTACATTGTAATAAGGGAAATGGTCTGTTGGAGCTGTTCTTCAAAGTCAATCCAGTAGTCCTCCGGCTAGTATCTTGGCAGCAAGTGGAGTGAGAAGCAGCGTGGCTCAGTGGAAAGAGCCCGGGCTTGGAAGTCAGAGGACATGAGTTTGAATCCCGGCTCTGCCACTTGTCAGCTGTGTGACTGTGGGCAAGTCACTTCACTTCTCAGTGCCTCAGTGACCTCATCTGTAAAATGGGGATTAACTGTGAACCTCACGTGGGACAACCTGATTACCCTGTATCTACCCCAGCGCTTAGAACAGTGCTCGGCACATAGTAAGCGCTTAACAAATACCAACGTTATTATTATCATTATTAGGTGTCGCAGTTCATTCATCCAGTAGTATTTATTGAGCATTTACTATGTGCAGAGCATTGTACTAAACGCTTAGAATGTATACAATTTGACAACAGATAGAGACAATCCCTGCCCAATAACGGGCAGGCAGTCTAATTTGCCACAAGTTGTATTTTCACCTTTCTCCTTGGACATGAAAACAATGGTGGTGTTTCTGAGATCCTGCATCATTCCCTCGGTGTACTATTTGTAGGGGAAAAATTTGTGTAATAGAAAATATTCAGCAGCTCCTTGCCCTCGCCCTAGTTGATAGTCATAGTGGGAAGAGTGAGCAGTGTTTACAGAGAGATAACTTTCTTTCCATGGGAAAATGACAGATAGTACTAGAAATTTCCTTGTCTTGGGGATGTTAAAAAAAAAAAAATTATCAGATGAAAAATACAGACCAAGTATTTGGTAATATTATTTACCAAATATATTTTGGTATTTGATATTACATATATGATGATGGTATTTTTTAAGCATTTACTATGTGCAGAGCACTGTTCTAAGCGCTGGGGTAGATACAGGGTAATCAGGTTGTCCCACGTGAGGCTCGCGGTCTTCATCCCCATTTTGCAGATGAGGTAACTGAGGCCCAGAGAAGTGAAGTGACTTGCCCACAGTCACACAGCTGACAGGTGGCAGAACCGGGATTCGAACCCATTACCTCTGACTTCCAAGCCCGGGCTCTTTCCACTGAACCACATATCAATATGTGTAATATTGCAACAGTTCAATAAACTCACATCTGAATTAAAATCCATTCCCATTATTTGCTTGTCATTTGACTAGAGCTACTGTGCTGACTTCATTTAAATAAACTCAGTTGATGGCTTGATAATTGAAAACAATCTGGAGGGAGGCCACTGGTGGAAATTCAAAAAAGATGAGTTGTGATTATGTGCAGAAATGGGACAGATTGAACAATTTCTTCCAAATATGGACACAGAAGAAGATGGTCAGGATTGTATTGGAGAGAGGAAAAAAACCCTAAACATTATAAACTTTAGAGCAGTGTTTATGGCCTTCCTTTTGAGAATTACAGATTGACAGGTATTATTTGTTCATGTTGCCTCATGAGGTGTCTACCAATTCTGTTATATTGTACTCTCCCAAGTGCTTAGTATTCATTCAATTATATTTATTAAGCACCTACTGTGTAATAATAGTATTTGTTAAGCACTTGCTATGTACCAAACACTGCTCTACAGGGTACTGTACTGGCTCTCCACACGGTAAGCACTCAAATTCCATTGGTTGATTGTCATTCTTTATGTATCTGTCTCTAGTGTCCTCTCTCCATTTGCATTCTTAGAGTGTGAGCCCCCTGAGGGGAAGAGCCCATCTCTAGACTGTAAGCAAGTGGTGGGCAGGGAATATATCTGTTTATTGTTATATTATACTCTCCCAAGAGCTTAGTACAGCGTTCTGCATGGAGTAAGCGCTCAATAAATACCATTGAAGGCAAGTCTAATTCTCACCTGTATATTCTTTTCCAGTGGTAAGTACAAGGATGTGCACACAGTAAGTGCTGAGTAAATATTATTACTGCTACTACTCGGGATAAATAATTTTTTTCTCACAAGACAAGGCCGAGAGGTGGACTAAATTGCTTAGCTCATTTTGTCAATATCACTTGGAGGCCTGGCACCAGTTGGGCAACATTGATCAAGTAGATCATCCTCTCTGAAGACAGTTTACACCGAACTTGACTATAGTCATGGTGGCAAAATAGGCCGGGCATTTCCTGGTATTACAGGCCAGAAGCAGGACGTGGGTGAGCGGTCAGCAGCAAAATAGACAAGATTGAGGTACAGTGAGAAGGTTAGCATTAGAGGAGAGAAGTGTTTGGGCTGTGTTGTAGTGAGGTGAGGTAGGAGGGGGAAAGATGTTTGAGTGCTTTCAAGCTGTTTGTAAGGAGTTTCTGTTTGATACTAAGGAGGATGGGCAACCCCTGGAGGTTCTTGAGGAATGGGGAAACATGGCCTGAACATTTCTGTAGAAATATGATCTGGGCAGCAGAGTGAAGAACGGACTGGAGTGGGGAGAGACAGGAGGCAGCGACAGTCACACCCCAACCTTTACTCAGTAATATTTATCAAGCACCTACTGAGCGGAGAGTGCTGTGCCTGAGGATATTTTCTTAGGTGCTTGGGTAAAAGGCTTGTCTTGCTCCAAGAGACGATCTTCATTTTGTCAAAGGGAATATTCAAGAAGGTGGCCAGATCTGGGGCCACTCGAAGTGGGGCATGGAGTAGGGTCAGATGTCAGGAAATGGAAACCGATAGAGACCAGCAGGGATGGAAATGAAGGCAGGCGCTGTGGCTGAGGGATAACAGCTACGCCAGAGGCTGGGCGCTCTAGCGATTAGTGCCGTGTCTGGCATCCGATAGCTTTCAAAGCGTAGCTTGAAACTTGTCCATCTTGGCATTTGGTTAATTTGAAGTTATTTTCCTGTAATCCAAGATCTTTAACTGCAGAAAAGCATTCTTCCCTTTCCAGTTGTCCTTATGAAAGGAGTTAGTTGTCTAGGAGGAATAAGATGGGAGTAGGTTTCCTCATCACAAAACACCCCTCCATCATTGGCTGTAATTGGTCCTTAATTGTTGGCCAGACTGAATAGGCCGTACAAAGAGAATTAGGCCAGAGGAAAGCAGCAGTTGTGCCTTTTAGGCCCGTGTGATGTGGTTCCCTCCTGGAGAGGTCAGACTCGGAGAGCTAGCAGCTGTCCTGAATAGTAGCAGAGACCCTCAGTCTCCCTGGAGTTCCTCCACCATCTTTAAATAATCTGAAATTGACATGTTGTGCTGGGAAAATGACAATGACAATCCATTCCTATTTCAGGATCTGGGGACCTCTTTTCCTAGCTGGGCATAATAATAAGCGTGACATTTAAGTGCTTACTAAATGTCAAGCACTGTTCTAAGCACTGGGATATAGGTTAATCAGGTTGGTCACAGTCCTTGTCCCACGTGAGGCTCACCATCCACGAAGAGGGAGAACAGGTATTTATTTAATCCTCTTTTCCAATTGAGGAAACAGAGGCACAGAGAAGTGAAGTGACTTGCCCAAGATCACGCAACAGGCATTTAGTGGAGCCAGGATTGGGACCTGGTCATCTGCATCCTGGGCCTGTGCTCTTTCCACTAGGCCATGCGGCTTCAACCTAACACTTGTTTCACTTGATTCCAGGATGAGGTGCCGGGCCGGGTTTAAACTGTAACCGAACAAGTGACCGAAACCTAAGCTTTAAATGCCTGTTGTAGCCCGATACCGCCGAAATGATACTGCAGGAGATTCAGGGCTCCTCTTTTCTGCAAACAACCACGGCTGCTATTTCAGTGGAGGGTGTTTCTTGAAACGATGCATTAACCACACCTTCACAATTGATCATCCTCTTTGAGATCAAATAACCTTACAGCTACCAAATGTTCTTTATCTCTGGAGAGAAATTTAATTGCTTTTCAAAAAGGTGAAGACATTTTTGCTACCACTCCCGGTGGGGTTGAAGTGTAGAGAACACAGGGAGCACAGCTCCAAGTCAGGGACCTTTAATCTTCTTCCCTCCTGGGAAGACTCAATGCATAATCGCCCATCCAGGTGCTGAGGAGTCCACATACTGAATGTGGGCCACTTATGGGGCGGATTTTTAACACATTTATCATTTGCATAAACCCGCCCCGAGATGAGTCAGCTCCCCATATTCCTCCTGAAGTTGCTCTCACGGGAGCGAACCCTCACTATTCTCCGTGGTGTCCATCGGGGTCTGCGTCTTCTCATTGGTGGTAGAGCAGAAGTTGGCTCATTCTCCAGTGGTCCCCGTTCATCGCTCTTAGTCCCTCCTCCAGAAGTCTGTTGATTTCCACCTCATGGCCCGATCTGCCATCTTGGAACCTTGTGGCCCTGGGCAGGGGGAATACCCTCAAAATACTAAGGCACTGGAGAAATGTGGGGCACTAGGGGCTATCCCAAGCTGTGATAGGGTGGCAGTTGGAGGTGTCCTGTGGCGATCATGGCTCCAGGAACCTCTGTGAGCCGCACTCTGGGGCTGGGGGGTCATGTTGTGATATCTTGGTGTTGAGGTGCGTTGGGGGTGTGAGCTGGTCCTGGGCCGCTGGAGCTGCTCAGATAGCGGAGCTGGGCCTCGGTACTGGTAGGGGTTGGGAGATGCTGGGCATGGGCATGCAGACCCCTGCTGAACACCGCGGGGTCGCTCCTAAATGGCAGTGGCTTAGGTGCTCCGTGGGCGCCACAGGCAAGAGGGGATGGGGTAGGAGGGAGGAGCGGTGTCGGCAGGACGGAGGCCCCTCTGTGCACCGTAAGGCCACCGTGGTCTGTGGGGCCAACAACGAGGCTTGCATCTCCCTGCCCGCACCACGGAGCTCAATCCAGACCATGGTTTGGAGCCAGGGAGCGGAAGGAGAAGCCGCTGAAAACCACCGCAGCAGCCTGGGGATGCGCTGCGGCAGTAAAGGCTCTGTGTTAGAGACCGTCCATCTCTGCCCCAGAGCCCAGGCCTGGAGGGCAAGGGGAACAATTTCTATGATAGTTTCAGAAGTGGTTATTTTTCTAAGAGCAACTGTAGGTTCTAAAGGCGGAACTGGATCTGTGTGTGTGTGTGTTTTTGTTTTGTTTTTTTTTAAGTCTGTTAGTCATATCAAGCATCTACTGTGTGCAGAGTGACTTCTTGTTGGGTTGAAAGTCATCGTCTTTTCTGAAAATTTTGCCCTTTGGCTATAGTATTCCTGATGGAGTAGCTGATTTGCCCAACTTGTCCATGTTAACCTTTGGAAATTAAAAAAAGTCAGCCTATTTGGCCAAAACCCTACTACCAGCCCAGAAAGGAGGTGAGTGAACCATGAGCATGCAGCTCTTAAGCCACCTAAAGTTGTCTATGTTTTCCATATTTTTTTAAGAATTAAGAGTGCTTTTGGACACTGGAATGGCCAACTTTATTGCTCAGGGATTCTTTCCCCTTGCTCTGGTATGCTGTTAAGTGTCATATGAGATTCCAAGGCCCATCACTGGATGCTGGCGCACTACCAAAATGGCAGCCCTCCTATGGATCATCCTGGGTTATCTGCCTCCAGGGATTAATCTCCAGACTATAAACTCATTGTGGGCAGGGAACATGTCTACCAGTTCTTTACTGTACTATCCCCAAATGCTTACTATAGTGCTCCGCACATAAAGTGCTCAATAAATACCTTTAATGATTGATGATTAACCAGATGTTGTTTCATGGTCCCGGTCATCCGTCTGATCAAGGCCCCCAATCATTGGAAAATCTTGTTCAGCTGTGTAAACAGCCTGCCACTACTTGGGGTTTTCACTGAAAATCTGTCTTACTGGGTAAATAGAGATATGACCCCAGTTTAATATAATCCAGAAGTTGGGTTTTTGGATCCTGCTGCCCTTAAAATGACCTCCCCAAGTAAGTCTCAGACCCTTCTTACCCAGTGAGGAGGGACATGGTAGTTGAATTTCATATCACCTTCTTTCTCTGAGTCTGTGGTGGACATCAGTTCAAAATGACTTTTTCTGAGGTTGGTGGGGAGTGCAAGGAACAGGGAAGGTCTCTCCAAAATCGTGACAATTTCTACGAAAGAAAATCTGCTTGACCATTTCCTTTCTTTCAACTCTCAATGCCCCAAAAAATCGGCATGGGTCTATATAATTCCCTCTAGACTGTGAGCTCCTTGTGGGCAGGGAACCATGTTTCTCAAGTGCTTAGTAAAGCACACAGTAAGTGCTTAATAAATATGAAGCCCTACTGAAGGCTCACCTCCTCCAAGAGGCCTTCCCAGACTAAGCCCATCTTTTCCTCAAGTCCCCCTCCCCTCCCCATCGCCCCAACTCGCTCCCATTGCTCTACCCCTCTTCCCAGCCCCAGAGCACTTGTGCGTGTATGTACATATCTATAATTCTGTTTATATTAATGCCTGTTTACTTGTTTTGATTTGTGTAGATCTATGACTATATATTGATTTTGTTGATGCCTGTTTACTTGTTTTGATGTCTTTCTCCCCCCATTCTAGACTGTAAGCCCATTGTGGGCAGTGATTGTCTCTCTTTATTGCTGAATTGTACTAAATGCTTAGATAGTAGAGTGCTCAATAAATGAGATTGAATGAATTGAGTGAATTTATTCTGCCCAATACTTCCAAGATGAGGACCATGCTGAATCTCCCCCTTGGAGAATGTCAGAGTAACAAAGGTTCAGTGATTAGAGAATCCAGGTGAAGATACCCTCCAGAGGTTTCCTGAGCTGTCAAAATTGTCTCCCTTGACATGAATTTCCTTTACTAGGCCTCAACATGGGTAATAATAATGTTGGTATTTGTTAAGCGCTTACTATCTGCCGAGCACTGTTCTAAGCGCTGGGGTAGATACAAGGCAATCAGGTTGTCCCACGTGAGGCTCACAGTTTTAATCCCCATTTTTTAGATGAGGGAACTGAGGCACAGAGAAGTTAAGTGACTTGCCCACAGTCACACACCTCCACAAACCAAGAATCAAAAGGCTGGATGAGGGCAGAGTTTAATCTTCTAGTTCACGGGAGGTCGAGGTGGCCCAGAAATGTTTAGTGTGTACTTTATTAAAGACTGAAAGCAACCTGCACCTGAGCCCACAATAGGTCATGGATTTCTTATCTTCATTTACCAAGTGTCATTTTTATTGATGGATTATAGAAGCTTGTGCTTTTACTGCTTAAAATCCATTTTGAACGTGATAAATTTTCTCCTTTGAGCAAATGTGAATCAATTTTAGATTTTTTTCATCACTTCATATTTGTGGAAGGAAGAAAAGTGAATGTAGGAGTGTTTGGATGTACTTCAACGAATACCCCTTGATTTGGGTATTCCTGGTGCCATCGTAGTTGGGTAGGTGTCCAGGGCGCTAGTGGTAAACTTCATCACCAACTCGGAATCGTGTGCAAGTGCCAGGGTGGCTTCAGTGGCTGCATCTTGATGACCTCTGTTAGCACAATCTTCACGGATTACAGATTAATATTGCCATTTGTTGTTCTGAATCACAACTGTTTTCCCATAGACAGATCCTGGCAAGCTAGGCTTCTTTTCCTCTCCTGAGTGCCAAGTTTACAACAATCACAACTCAATTTCCCTTGCCCTTTCCGGATTTATTCTATTTTCTCTTTGAAGGGATGAGCATCGGTAACTGTTTCTAAGATAACAATGCTTGTGTCACCAGCAGCAGCACACTGACACCGCTCCCTCTCTTCGCCTCCCCATCTCCTGCAAAAATTGTTGTTAAAATATCCTCTTTCTAAAATTTCATGGAAACCTTTGGATGATAATGAGCAGAATGTATGGTGGGAATAATATGGGTGAAGTCTTCATTCATTCACTCAGTTGTATTTATTGAGTGCTTACTGTGTGCAGAGCACTGTACTATGGCTTGGAAAGTACAATTCAGCAACCGATAGAGACAATCCCTACCCAACAACGGGTTCACAGTCTAGAAGGGGGGAGACAGTCAACAAAACAAGTAGACAGGCATTTTATGAGAAAGGGAGACATAGTGGAAAGAGCACAGACCTGGAAGTCAGAGGGTCTGGGTTAGATTCCTGACTCCGTCACTTGTCTGCTCTGTGACCTTGGTCAAATCACTTAACTTTTCCATGTCTCCGTTCCTTCAACTGGGATTCAATACCTATACTCCCTCCTATTTAAACCCCGAGCCCCATGAGAGACCTAATGATCTGTTGTTTCTACCTCAACACTCAGTACAGTGGTTGACACACGTTGAGTACTTGACAAATACCAAAATTCTCCTCTAGACTGTAAGCTTGTGTGGGCAGAGAATGTAACTGCTAACCCTGTTGTATTGTACTCTCCCAAGCACTTAGAACGGTGCTCTGCACATAGTAAGCGTACATTAAGTACTGTGTGTTAATTATGTGTTTGGGTTCAGTACTAAATTTGGTCTGGTTGGCACTGAGGGGTCAGGAAAGCCAGCGTCAGGTGATCCCATCTTCCCAGGGTGGGGCCATGGGGATTTTCATTCAATCAGTGGTATTTATTAAGTGGTTACTGTGGACTGAGCAATGTACTAGGCGTTTGGTAGAGAACAGTACAGTAGAATTGATAGTCACGTTCCCTCACCACAAGGAGCTCACAGTCTCGAGGGGAAGACAGACATTACTGATGGAGGAATGGGAGAGTATAGGAGTATGTACTTATGTGCTGGAGGGCTTGGGGTGGGGTGAATATCCTTAAGGGGTACAGATTCAAATACATAGGACATGTGGGAAGGAAGGCAAATGGGAGAAATGAAGGCCTAATTATAGAAAGATGTTTGGGGGAGGGTTTTTAGTTTTTGATTTGATTTGATTATTTTTTAAGGTGGTCTGCTGGATATGAGGGAAAATGAGGGCAAGGGAGTGGTGGTGAGTCAGGCAAGACTGAAGTACAGTACATTGGCATTAGAGAAATGTTATGTACTTGGGCAGGGAATGTCATTGTTGATTATGTTTTACTTTCCCAAGCGCTTAGTGCAGTGCTCTGCACACAGTAAGCACTCAATAAATATGATTGAATGAATAATAGGATATCAATGAGAAAAGGAGGTAATTATGGTATTTAAGTGCTTTCTATGTGCCGAGCACTGTATTAAGCATGAAATAGATACAAGATAATCAGGATTGACAGAGTTTGTGTCTTACATGGGGCTCACTGTCTAAGTAGGATTTAATCCCCATTTTAAAGATGAGGAAACTGAGACAGAGAGCTGAAGTGACTTGCCCAAGGTCCCACAGCAGACAAGAGGCAGAGCCAGGATTAGAATCCAGGTCCTCTGATTCCCAGACCCATGCTCGCTGTTCCACGTAAAGATAGGCGAGTGGGGAGAGTTGATTGTGTGCCTTAAAGCTAATGGTAAAGAGTTTGTTTGATGGATGGCCACTGGAGGTTTTGGGGGAGTGGGGAGAATTGGACTGAATAGGTTTTAATGAAAATAGTTCAGGCAGCAGAGTCAAGTATGGATTGGAGAGGGGAGAGACAGGAGTCAAGGAGCTCAGCAAAATAAGAGTTTAGGTCAGCGTGGTAGCTTTTGGACAGAGAGGGAGGGTCGATTCTAGAGTTGAGAAGGTAGAACCAACAGGACTTGGTGCCAGATTGAATGTGTGTGTTGCATCAATCAATAGTATTTAGTGAACGTTTAGTGTGTGCAGAACACTGTACTAGGGTGCTTGGGAGAGTTTGATAAAAGAGAGTTGATAGCCACGTTCCCTGCCACAAGGAGCGTACAGTCTAAAGGGGGAGCAAGATGTTAATAAAAATTATGGGTAGGTACGTAAGTGCTGTGAGCTGAGGATGGTGTGAATATCAAGTGCTTAAAGTATACAGTTCCTAGTGCATAGACAATAATAATAATGTTGGTTTTTGTTAAGCGTTTACTATGTGCAGAGCACTGTTCTAAGCACGGGGTAGATACAGGGTAATCAAGCTGTCCCACATGAGGCTCCCAGTCTTAATCCCCATTTTTACAGAGGAGGTAACTGAGGCACAGAGAAGTGAAGTGACTTGCCCACAGTCACACAGCTGACAAGTGGCAGAGCCGGGATTCGAACCCAAATGCAGAAGGGAGAAAGAGGGTTCAATTGGGGAAGGCCTCTTGGAAGAGGATAAGGCTTTAAAGGCGGGGAGAGTGGAAGTGGTGGTGGTTTGTATATCGAGTGGAAGGGAGTTCCCGGGAGGATGTGGGCAAGAGGTCAGTGGTGAGATAGACGAGATTGAGGAACAGCCAGTAAGTTAGAGTGAGAGAAATGAGTCGAGGAGGATGGAGGTGTTGTCTACAGTGCTGGGAAAGTTAGGGGTGGCCAAGGCTAGGGTGGGAAATGAGTTGTTTGGACATGTTCAGTTTGTGTCAGTGGTGTATCTAAAGATGTCTTGAATGCAGGAGGAAATGAGACAGCAGAGAGGAAAGAAGTAGTGTAGTGGATAAAGCATAAATCTGAGACTCAGAAGGACCTGTGTTCTCATCCAGGTCCTGCCGCTTGAATTCTGTGTGACCTTGGGAGAGTCACTTAACTTCTCTCTGCTTCAGTTAACTCTTTTGTAAAATGGAGATTAAGATTGTGGGACATAGACTGTGTTCAATCTGATTATCTTGTGTCTACCCGCACTTAGTAGAGTGCCTAGCACATAGTAAGCACTTCTGAAATACCCTTAAAAATAAAGAAGTCAGGGATGGACAGGTAGATTTGGGAATCATTCACATAGAGATGGTAGTTGAAGTAGTGGGAGTGAATGAGTTTTCCAAGAGAGTGGGTGTAGACTACGAATAGAGGAAGACCCAGAACTGAGCCTTGAGGGATCCCCACAGGTAGGGGTGGGAGGAAGAATGAGATAATTCATAGTTTATTTTTTGTTTTAATGGTATTTAAGTACTTCCTATATGCCAGTCGCTATACTAAGGTCTGAGGTAGATACAAGCTTATCAGGTTGGACACAGTCCATGCTCCACAAGGGGCTCATAATCTTAATCCCCATTTTACAGATGAGGTAAGTGAGGCACAGAGAAGTGAAGCGACTTGTCCAAGGTCACACAGCGAGCAAGTGGTGGAGCCGGGATTAGAAGCCAGGTCCTTCTGACTCCCAGGCCTTGCTCTACCCACTAGGCCATACTGCTTTGCAATTTTGTGGCTCCTTCTTACCCAGGGGGAATTGAACGACTCAGGGGATATGTCTGCATTTACCGGGGCCTAGAGTATAATTACGGTATTTGCATTTAAGCATTTACTAAGTGCCAGGCACTGTACTAAGCACTGGGGTGGATACAAGCAAATAACGTTGGACACAGTCCCTGTCCCATCTGGGGCTTTCAGACTCAATCCCTATTTTACAGATGAGGTAACTGAGGCCCAGAGAAATGAAGTGACTTGCCCAAGGTCACACAGCAGACAAGTGTCAGATCCAGGATTAGAAGCCATGACCTTCTCACTCCCATGCATGCTGAATGTCAGCAACACCTCAGTCCCTAGAGTCTTTCCTTTGGGATCCTCCCCTGTTGGGCTGCTTTGGAAGATGGACTAAGCCATGCATTTCCTGCACATGAGCTGAAGTAGCTGCTACTATTTAGGAATCTCTGGTTGGAGGTTGCTGGAATCAGGACCAAGAGAGGAGGGCTGTTGCCCCAGTCCTCCCGCCATAAGGAGTCTTGCCCCAGTGCAGTGGGAGCTCTTACTATGTGCAGAGCACTGTACTAAGCCCTTGAGAGAGTACAAAAGAAGCAGCGTGGCTCAGTGGAAAGAACACAGGCTTGGTAGTCAGGTCGTGGGTTCTAATCCCAGCTCCATCACTTGTTAGCTGGGTGACTTTGGGCAAGTCACTTAACTACTCTGTGCTTCAGTTACCTCATCTGTAAAAATGGAGATTAAGACCGTGAGCCCCACGTGGGACAACCTGACTGCCTTGTGTTCCTCCCTCCCCCAGTACTTAGAACAGTGCTTGGCACATAGCACTTAAATGCCATCATTAGTAGTATTACTGTTACAATATAACAGATTGGGTAGACGTGTCCCCTGCCCACAAGGAACTTAGGAGAAGCAGTGTGGTTAAGTGGCTAGATCAGGGGCCTGAGAATCAGAAGGTCCTGGGTTCTGATTTTGGGTCTGCCACATGTCTGCTCTGTGACCTTGGGCAAGTCATTTCACTTCTCTGGGCCTCAGAGAACTCATCTGTAAAATGGGGATTAAGACTGTGAGTCCCATGTGGAATAGGAACAGTGTCGAATCTGATTAACTTGTGTCTGCCCCAGCGCTTAGAACAGTCACATACGTGCTTACTGGCACATAGTAAGCACTTAACAAATACCATAATCTTTATTATTATTATTGTTAACAGGACCTTGTAAGTGACAAACTGCATTCCTCCTAGCCCAAGGCCATAGCTGCTCTACTTGTACTTTAGTCTTTTTTTTTCTTTCTTTTTTAAGTTATTTGTTAATGCTTACTAAGTGCCAGACACTGTACTTCTCTTCTTGGGAGACTTTTTCCTACTCCAGTGCAGCTACTGACCAAGACATGTTTGGCTCCCATATTGGCTGTTGACGCAAAGGTTGGTTAGCGAACCCATTCAAGGAGTCGTCTTCTCCTCCCTCAAGGGTGTGAGTTTAAGGGGAGAGGGCCTCATTAATAGCTTAGATCCAAAACTTGCAAAGGTTTGTGGTACCTCTGACTGACTCACCTTTCTAATGCCTTCCTCGTGATCAGTCTTGGTTCAAATGGATGGTTGTTCTTGGAATATACATGGGATAGCCTTTGGTATTCAGCAATGACATCCTTTATTGCAACCTTTATTTGCCCCTCCCCCAGGCCCACAACATTTATGTTTACATATATAATTTATTTTCTTGTATCCCGACTCTGCCCCTTGTCAGCTGTGTGACTGTGGGCAAGTCACTTCACTTCTCTGTGCCTCAGTTCCCTCATCTGTAAAATGGGGATGAAGACTGTGAGCCTCACGTGGGACAACCTCATTCCCCTGTATCTACCCCAGCGCTTAGAACAGTGCTCTCTGCATGTGGTAAGCTCTTAACAAATACCAATGTTATGAGAAACAGCGTGGCTCAGTGGAAAGAACCCGGACTTGGGAGCCAGAGGTCATGGGTTCGAATCACGGCTCTGCCACTTGTCAGCTGTGTGACTGTGGGTAAGTCACTTCACTTCTCTGTGCCTCAGTTACCTTATCTATAAAATGGGGATTAAGACTGTGAGCCTCACGTGGGACAACCTGATTACCCTGTATCTACCCCAGCACTTAGAACAGTGCTCTGCACATAGTAAGTGCTTAACAAATACCGACATC
Organism: Ornithorhynchus anatinus; assembly: GCF_004115215.2. Classification (NCBI taxonomy): domain Eukaryota; kingdom Metazoa; phylum Chordata; class Mammalia; order Monotremata; family Ornithorhynchidae; genus Ornithorhynchus; species Ornithorhynchus anatinus. Next base: position 121,773,326 of record NC_041730.1, on the reverse strand, counting down.
ATTATTATTATTATATTGATGTCTGTTGATCAATCATATTTGTTGAGCGCTTACTGGTGGAGAGCACTGTACTCAGTGCCTGGGAGGGTGCAGTATAACAGAGTTGGTAAATACATTCCCTGCTCACTGTGAGTTTACAGGCTAGAGGGGAGGCTGTTTACTATCCAAAGCACTGTACTCTCTCAAGCACTTAGTATAGTGCTTGGCACATAGTAAAAGCTCAATAAATACAATTAAATGACAGAATCTCTGCATGTGGCTCCATTCAGTGACTGGGGCTGGAAACTTGGGCTATGCCTGAGGCTGGACAGTGCTCTGCACACAGTAAGCGCTCAATAAATATCATTGATTGTTTGAAAAAGCTTTCTACTTAGGCTCCAGAGGCGCCCAACCCACCCAACCATGCGGTTTCCCGAGGGCCATGGCTGAACCCCTCCAAAATGCGGGACATGGGGCAGGAACCCCAAAGTTTCTTTCTCCTGGTGCCTCAAGGGAATTTAGGAGTCAGATTTTAAACCCAGGATTCAAATTTCCTCTAGATTGGGAAACGAAATGAGAAAGTACATGGTGTTTTGCAGGATTTGGGGGACACAAGGAATAAACAATAGTGGGGTTTGAAATTCATGTAAGATCTGTTTAAGCGATTGCATCATGCCCACCTAAGTCTTTAAGATGTTAGATTGAGCCATCTGGGTACCAGAGTGGCTTTTGGGGCTGAGGGGGCGAATGTTCTGCAGGTGACAGGATACATATGTTTGCTTTTTTTTTTTTTTTTTTTAATTTTTTCCCCATTGCAGTTCCTGGCTTTCTATTAAAACCTGCTTTTTTCAGAAGGAAATGAAGTTCATCAGGATGATATTGCTGTTTATTTACTCAGGCTTTATCTGTGACATTCCCAGGGCCCCCAGCTAAATTTGGTCCAACTAGAGTGTAGTGTGAGAGCGGAGTCATTAATGTCTGGGTGAGGGACCTGGAAAATTTTGATTCGATGGGACTTCCATGGAGGAAGCTCCATATGGGGCTGAGTAGGGGCAAGAGGGGTTTCAGCACCAGAAAATGAGAATATAGGTAGTGCCCACTGAACAGCAAGCTCTTGGTTACCTGAGGAATCCTGAGTTGAAGGTGACAGAGTCACCTAGGGGAAGTCTAAACTCAAACTCTGAACACCTGCCTCTGTCCTGTTACCCTGGCAAAGTGTCACCTCTCTAGTTCAAGTGCCAGGTCTACTCGTGGCAACTGGAATCATGTATACAGCATTACTGCCATTTTGGATCAAGCACAGGCTTATTCAACCCCTTGATGACCACTGCTCATTTCCCATGCCCCAGGGAGCAGAAAATTGGTATAATAATTTGCACCTGGAGAAATCCCGGAATAGAAGCTTGCCTGGCATTGAGTAGGGCTCCAGCCTGGCTCCCTTCCTCTGGAAACCTTAGACCCGGTGGCTTCCTCAACCCAAACTCCTGGAGCTCTGGTCTGGTGAAACTCTTGCTGGTCCAAAACCACTCTAGGAGGCCTGATATGACCTGCTCTGTCTCTGGAATGCCCTCTCTTTTGCAGTGCTCAACAGGGGATGCCCCCTTCCCCCACAAGAGCCCTGAAGCCCCCTCTTCAGGAACTCTAAAGATGGCTCTTTACTGGCCACCTCCTCACTGGCTTAATGCTATAAGGAAACCATAAGATTCATGGGGCAAATCATGTGAGAGAGGCAGAGAGGGAGAAAATAAATATGAATCTAGGCGGTGGGTAGGGGAACTCAGTGAAGATAATGAGAGATGAAGAGAAGGCAAGAGAAGACTCCTAGACTGTAAGCATCTTGAGGGCAGGGAACATATCTACAACTAAATAGTGGTCGGTGCAGTGTTCTGCACACAGAAGACACTCAAATTCTGTTAGAATCTCTAGTGTCCCATGAAAATAACCCAGCAAAAGATTTCTCATTTCCCTCGATTGCTAGAATTGATCATCCAAGTTCACTTGTACCCTTTTCTTCCTATGTAAGCGGTTCTCGTAAATTAATTTCAGGACTCAGTGTTTCTTTATGGTGAAAGAACCGTAGTTCACTGTGTTTCAAACACTGTTCTAAGCTCTGGGGTAGGTACACATTAATTAGGTTGGACCCAATCCCTGTTTCACATGGGGTTGGTTATAATCTAATGTAAGCCCCTGTTATAACTGTCATCATAAAAAGACAAAGGGACCAGTAGTTCCTTTCTCCTGGTATTGGGCAAAAACTCAAAAATTGGGAGATGGTAGGCAAAGGGTCTGAGACCTGGAAAATACCCTATTGACTGCTTCTGTCACCAATTGCCTATTCAGAGCTGGGTAGCCCTGCTCTTCCTGACTTCCATGGAAATTCCGGGTCTCTCCCAGAGAGCTCCTACCTTCAGTTGGAGATCAGGGATTACATTAATTTTGCCCGTGCTCTAGATGCCGTGGGGACAAATCGTGCATTTGTTCTCTCTGCAGTGACTGTCAGCTGCTGGTAGGCAGTGGGAAGACTTATGATGTGGCTCAAACTCTCAAGCTGTTGGGTGTGAGCATTTGGGGAGAGCATATTATCTTGTGTCTTTAACCCCAGCTCAGCGATTGGAGTTTCTAGCCCTGCTTGGAACTGTTAGTGTGGTATGCATACTGATAAAATGCTTCCATTTGTAAATCTAAGTCTTGACTGCTGTGGAGAAGTCTAATTCAGGAGCTTATTTATTGCTTCCTTTGAGTCTTCTGGTGTAATCAAGTCATCTGTCATAGCTGGAATGTGTTTACAGTTGGAAGCAGACTATGTGAACTTTCAATTATCTAAATAGCCTCAGTCCCAATTAGTTTAGATAAACTGAACAAAATTTCCTTTAACTAGCCCTAAAAGGCACTTGCCCCATTCTCTTCAGTTATCCAAATTGCAGGGGTTTTTTTTTTTTTTGGTTGAATTATCCAAACTGTGCCAATCAGTCAGTTCAGATAGCAGATCAGTCTTATTTATTCATTCATTCATTCATTCAATAGTATTTATTGAGCGCTTACTATGTGCAGAGCACTGTACTAAGCACTTGGAATGTACAATTCAGCAACAGATAGAGACAATGATGGGCTCACAGTCTAATCGGGGGAGACAGACGGCATACCAAAACAGAACGAAACAAAAACAAGGCAACATAATCATGATAAATAGAATCAAGGGGAAGTACCCCTCATTAACAAAATAAATAGGGTAATAAAAATATATACAAATGAGCGCAGTGCTGAGGGGAGGGGAAGGGAGGGAAAGGAGCAGAGGGAAAGGGGGCTTAGCTGAGGGAAGGTCAAGGGGGGAAGGGCAGAGGGGGTGCAGAGGGACCAGAGGGAAATGGGGTAGCTCAGTCTGGGAAGACCTCTTGGAGGAGGTGAGCTCTCAGAAGGGCTTTGAAGAGGGGAAGAGAGTTAGTTTGCCAGAGGAGGAAAGGCATTCCAGGACAGCGATAGGACAGGGGCCAGAAGTCGACGGTGGGATAGGCATGAACGGGGGACAGTGAGGAGGTGAGTGGCAGAGGAGTGGAGCGTCTGGGGTGGGCAGTCGAAGGAGAGAAGGGAGGTGAGGTAGGAGGGGGCAAGGTGATGGAGAGCCTTGAAGCCAGGAGTGAGGAGTTTTTGTTTCGTGCGGAGGTTGATAGGCAACCACTGGAGGTTTTTAAGGAGGGGAGTGACATGCCCAGAGCATTTCTGCAGGAAGATGATCCAGGCAGTGGAATGAAGAATAGACTGGAGCAGGGAGAGACGGGAGGAAGGGAGATGAGAGAAGGCTTACACAATAATCCAGCCAGGATATTATGAGAGCTTGTACCAGCACGATAGTCATTTGGATGGAGAGGAAAGGGTGGATCTTGGCGATATTGTAAAGGGGAGACCGGCAGGTGTTGGTGACGGATTGGCTATGTGGGGTGAATGAGAGAGCTGAGTCAAGGATGACACCAAGGTTGCGGGCCTGTGAGACGGGAAGGATGGACGTGCCGTCCACAGTGACAGGGAAGTCAGGAAGAGGATAGGGTTTGGGAGGGAAGATAGGGAGCTCAGTTTTGGAGATGTTGAGTTTTAGGTGGCGGGCAGACAACCAGGTGGAGACGTCCTGGAGGCAGGAGGAGATACGAGCCTGAAGGGAGGAGGAGCGAACAGGGGAGGAGATGTAGATTTGGGTGTCATCTGCAGAGAGATGATAGTTGAAGCCGTGGAAGCGGATGAGTTCACCAAGGGAGTGAGCATAGATGGAGAACAGAAGAAGGCTAAGAACTGACCCTTGAGGAACCCCTACAGTCAGTGGATGGGAGTGAGGGGAGGAGCCCGCAAAGGAGACCGAGAATGAACGGCCAGAAAGATAGGAGAACCGGGAGAGGACGGAGTCCGTGGAGCCAAGGTGAGATAAGGTGTGGAGGAGAAGGGGATGGTCGACAGTGTCAAAGGCAGCAGAGAGGTCAAGGAGGATCAGAATAGAGTAGGAGCCATTGGATTTGGCAAGAAGGAGGTCATGGGTGACCTTAGAGAGAGCAGTCTCGGTAGAGTGGAGGGGACGGAAGCCAGATTGGAGGGGGTCCAGGAGAGAGTTGGAGTTGAGGAATTCAAGGCAGCAAGTGTAGACGACTGGTTCTAGGAGTATTGAGTGCTTACTGTGTGCAGAGCACTGCGATAAGCTCTTGGGAGAGTACAATACAGCAGAGCTGGTAGACACATTCCCTGCCTACAAGGAGTGTACTTTCCAGGGTCTAGCAGATATTTCACTGTATCTGTTTCTACCTTATTAGAGTTATCTCTCTTCTCAACTGATTGTAGCTATTCCAAAGAACTCCCTCACATATGGCTCCAAGTTATTTTGCACTTTGAGACCATAGGCTTTAAAATACTCAGTCTTAACTCTCTCTCCTCTCATACTACACTTCAGCTTTCCCACTGTGCTCCTCTTAAGTTAACCTATTCATTGTGCCTTTTGCTTTTTTCTTGCTACTGACCTCTTGCTCCTGACCTCCCTTCTGTCTGGCGCTCTCTTCCTCTTCATATCGGTAAACCATTGCTCTCCCCAAAGCACTACTCGAATCACATCAATCATGGTATTTATTGAGTGCTTACTGTGTGCAGAACATTGTACTAAGCACTTGGGAGAGTACAGTGCAAAAGAATTAGCTGACAAGCTCCCTGCCATCTCTACCAGAAAGCCTCCCCTGATTAATCCTTCCTCTTTCTGCCTTTTCTCTTCCCCTACTGCCATTTAAGCACTCTTGCATCATCTGAACTCTTGGGTACTAAGCCTCCCCACCCCTAGTCCTCTGCCCCATAGCACAGGTGCACATAGAGAAGCAGCTTGGCTTAGTGGAAAAAACACAGGCTTGAGAGTCGGGTCGTGGGTTTTAATCCCAGCTCCGCCACTTGTCAGCTGTGCAACCGTGGGCAAGTGACTTAACTTCTCTGTGCCTTAGTTACCTCATCTGTAAAATGGGGATTGACTGTGAGCCCCATGTGGTACAACCAGTGTAGCTCAGTGGAAAGAGCACAGGCTTGGGAGTCAGAGGTCACGGGTTTGAATCCCGGCTCTGCCACTTAGCTGTGTGACTATTGGTAAGGCACTGAACTTCTCTGTGCCTCAGTTACCTCATCTGTAAAATGGGGACTAAAACTGTGAGCCTCACGTGGGACAACCTGATTACCCTGTATCTACCCCAGCACTTAGAAAAGTGCTCTGCACTGTTGTTGTTGTTAAATGCTTACTATGTGCAGAGCACTGTTGTAAGCGTTGGGGTAGATACAAGGTCAGCAGGTTGTCCCACATGAGGCTCTGTGAATACCAACATTATTATTATTGTTATGACCTTGTATCTACCGTGGTGCTTGGAACAGTGCTTGGCATATCGTAAGCACATAACATATACCAACATTATTATTATTATTACTATATCTATAACCCCTTCAGCCTTTCCACTGCCTCCTAATTCTAGGAGCAATCCAGCAACTCAGTCTGCAATCGTGAGCTTTATTGTGATGTGAACCCACCTGTCTTTCTCTTAATTTCAGCCTTTTTTCTGAATTATCTATAGGATACTTGTGGCTCAGTGGAAAGAGCCCGGGCTTGGGTGTCAGAGGTCATGGGTTCGAATGCTGCTCTGCCACTTGGCAGCTGTGTGACTGTGGGCAAGTCAGTTAACTTCTCTGTGCTTCAGTTACCTCATCTGCAAAATGGGGATGAAGACTGAGCCTCATGTGGGACAACCTGCTGACCTCGTATCTACCCCAGCGCTTAGAACAGTGCTCTGCACGTAGAGCTTAAACAAATACCAACATTATCATTATTATTATTATTATACTGCTTGACTTGGGTCATAGACTTAGAACTTTTCAAGGAGCAAACAAGGGCACCAGTTTCTGCTCCACATGAGCTCTTTGTGGGCGTGGAATGTGTATTGTATCATTCTCCCAAGTGCTTAGTACAGTGCTTTACACAAAGTAAATGCTCAATAAATGATCGAATGAGTGAATGAATGCCTTATTCTTGTCCTCTAGACTATCCGTCCCCGGATTGGCAGATTTTCCTCCCTGGCCTTTGAGTCAGGCATGCACAGTCTCCATTCCCAGATGCATTAGCCTCTTAATGTAGTGACAGACACCCAGGAGAAGGATGTCTTTTTAAGGACTCCCTCCCCATTGCATTCAGCAAGACCTTGTCCATTAATTTAGCCGCTCTTAATGCCCCTTTTTCAGGAATAGCTTCAGATCTGACAGCCATTTGGCAAGGGGATTGCCAGGGCACTTGAAGCCCAGTGAAAGGCTGTGAAGAGCCAATTATCTGAAAACTGATTACCTGAGACAGCTGATGATCTGAGCTGAGATTAGTTATGACCATTTTCATCCTAGGTTTTCAAGGACTTCCCCCAATATGCTGTTTGGATTGTTTGGTTGGGGGGACCTCTGCGAATGGTGCTCTGTGCTGCTGTTAGTAGTGAGGACCACCCCCCTTTTTGGTTATTGCAGTATTATCTAGAATTTATAGATTTCTTTATATTTTTTCCAGTAATGCTCTCACTGGTATTCACAGACTTCTCTGTGGAAAAGAGGAGCAGATATTGCCATCCCTGTTTTGTGGATGAGGAAATCAAGGCACAGAGCGGCTGAGTGACTTGCGTAGATCAACGGTAGAGCCAGACGGAAAACCGGTCCTGGATTCTATCTAAGTTCCCTTCCGACTAAATCGAGCAGTTATCTCAGCAGAAGCGCTGCTGTGCGTGTGTTGGCAGTCTGAACTGCGATCTTGCTTTATCCTGACAGCCAAGGTAGTTAAATAAATAAAATTACAGATATGTACATAGTGCTATGGGTCCGGGAGGGGGGATGAACAAAGGGAGCAAGTTAGGGCAATGCAGAAAGGGAGTGGAAGAAAAGGAAAAGAGGACTTAGGAAGGCCTTTTGGGGTAAATGTGCCTTCAGGAAGGCTTTGAAGGTGGGGAGAATAATCATCTGTCAGCTAGAAAGAGGGAAGCCATTCCAGTCCAGAGGCAGGATATGGGCGAGAGGTCAGTGGTGAGTTAGACTAGATCAAGGTGCAGTGAGTAGCTCGACATTAGAGTAGCAAAGTATATGGGCTGGGTTGTAGTAGGAGAGTAATGAGGGAGGAAGGGGCAAGGTGATTCATTGATTTGAAGCCAATGGTAAGAAGTTTCTGTTGCTGAGGTGGATGGGCATCCATTATAGTTTCTTGAGAAGTAGGGAAATATGGCCTGAACATCATCTTAGAAAAATATGGGCCACAGAGTGAAGTATGGACCGGAGTGGGGCGAGACAGGAGCCAGGGAGATCAGCAAGGAGGCTGATACAGTAATCAAGGCAGCAAAGAATAAATGCTTGGATTAACGTGGTAGTAATTTTTGGATGGAGAGGAAAGGGTGGATTTTAGCGATGTTGTGAAGGTTGAACTGGCAGGATTTAGTGATAGATTGACTATTTGAATTGAATGAGAAAGAGGAGTTAAGGATAATGCCAAGGTTGTGGGCTTTCGAGACAGGAAGGATGGTGGTGCCATCCACAGTGATGAGAAAGTCAGAGGACAGGGTTTGGGTGGGGAGAGTACAAGGCAGTTAACTCCATGATCCCTATCTAAAAAAAAAAAAATCTAACAAAGTACACTACTGTTAAAAGACTCAAAGATGACAGAATCTATTTTGTACTTGGATTTGTACCTTTTATTCACCCCACCCTCATCCCCACAGCCCTTAGAAAGCTGGAATTTATTAATTTATATTAATTTAGATATTTCCTCCACCAAAGAGGAGGGAAAGAAGATATTTGAACAGAAATGTGTAGGCTTTAGAGAAGAAATTGGGGGATGTTAATACTGACTGCATTAAGTGTAAATTTAATTAATGCCATTAGTTAAGCCCCTACATTGAACTAAGGAGAGGAGCTATTCACAGACAGTGATTCAGATCTGCTCCCTAGTCTTCTGGGGCACACTATCTAAAGGAAATAAAATTCAAAATTTAGAATGAATCCTAACTAAAGGGGAAAAGAAACCTGAAAATGGAAAAGTACCTGAAATTGACAAGTATCAACAGAAAATTATAGCTATCAGCAAAGTAGTACGGTGTTAATATGTACAGAGAGATGCATTAGGCACCTGCGAACATATAATTTAAGTAAAATTCACTTCCCCTTGCTGTCAAGGAACTTTGAATGTAGTGGGGGTGAAAGGCTGACAGAAACTCTTACAGGTAAAGCAGTAAGAAACCCCCATCTTGATTATAAGCTTGTTGTGCTTATAACGTGACTACCAACTCTGTTATATTCATTCAATAGTATTTACTGAGTGTTTACTATGTGAAGAGTACTGTACTAAGCACTTGGCATGTACAATTTGGCAACAGACAGTGACAATCCCTGCCCAGTGATGGACTCACAGTCTAATCGGGGGAGACAGGCAGCAAAGCAAAACAGACCAAAACAAAAACAAGACAACATTATCATGATAAATAGAATCAAGGGGATGTACATCTCATTAACAGAATAAATAGGGTAATAAATAATATCTACAAATGAGTACAGTGCTGAGGGGAGGGGAAGAGGTGAAGGGGGAGGAACAGAGGGTGGGGTGAGGAGGGGAAGGGGACCTTCGCCAACAGCGTTCAGCAGCTCGAGCATAAGAGCGAAGGAGGCAGACAGAGGCAGAGATCCAGGGCTGTGGGTCAGTGGAGCGAGAGCGGTCCGAGGGAAAGGGGAGCGAGCGAGTTGAGATGAGTAGAGAGGGTGGAGTTGAGAGCGGTAACCTGATCGTCGAGAGTGGGAAGAGAGGATAGGGAGGCAAGGTGGGGTGAGATGCTTTGGGAGAGATGGATGGGATCAAGAGACCCGAGGTGTCTGTGGGGGAGTAATACAGATTTGCAAGGGTAGAGAGTGTGAGAAGGTTATGGTCCAAGAGAGGGATTTCAGAGTTGGTGAGGGTGGAGATAGTGCAGCAGTGAGAGATGATGAGATCGAGGGTGTGACCAAGTTGGTGAGTGGGCGAGGTTGTACTCTCCCAAGCATGTAGTACAGTACACAGTAAGTGCTCAGTAAATATGACTGATTGAAGAGCATAGGTGCAAATGGTCAAAACCAAGTAAAGCTGCTCAACTGATGAGTGAGGCATGATAAGGTGGCTGATGGACCTCAAGAACAGGAAGATAAGTGGTTTTTGGAGAAAGTTTTTGTAGAATTGTGAAAATGTGGAGGGATGTGGTGGATTTAAGAGAGTGAAAATTCCAAAAGACAAATATATAGCCTTATGCATATATAATATCTTGTTTAATAAATAGCTGTATATTCATAGACATAAAATGCATATTTCTATACTTACAAATGCACTTCAATTTGTGAGACAGTCATCCAGCATTGTACCTCTGAAAGTAAACACTTATAAGTGGAAAAATTGCTATAACTTTCCAGCATTCTTTTACTCCCTTGTTGTTTCTGCACAACCCCCAGGGCAAGGAGTGGCAAAAGACTCCAGGTGCCAGAGTTCTAAAGTTTTAACTCTCCATTCAGTCACATTTATTGAGTGTTTACTGTGTGCAGAGCACTGTACTAGGTGTTTGGGAAAGTACAATATAACAATAAACAGACACATTCCCTGCCGCAATGAGCTTGCCTCTCTCTGCTCCCATACAGCTGGGGCTTCTCTCTAGCACTGGTGGAGAAAGGAGAGTCATCCCAGTCTTCTGGTAATTTGGGGGTTCTGGGTCATGGGTAAATGATATAGAGATGAGACACCCCCAGCATCTGTGAAAGTGCAATTTTATTGTTTAGCATTTCTTGATCTTTGTTTTGTTCTATCTCATTCATCATTGTCGTATCATTGACCAGAACTGGATGGTGGAGATAATGTTTTTGGGGGATTGGGTGGGGGAGGAGAGGAGAAACCCTCCCACCCCGGTAGGTTGTCACTAGGGGTTGCAGAGGAGACCTCGGTGCTGCAGTTAGATCTCCACCAACTAGAACGCTGGGCCAAACCCAGCTCCTGGAGAGGAAGAGTGAGAGAAGGTGATGTGGTGTAGTGGATAGAGCACGGGACTGGGAGTTGGAAGTTCACGGATTCTATTCCCAGTTCCACCACTTGCCTGCTGTGTGGGCTTGGGCAAGCCACTTCACTTTTTTGTGCCTCAATTACCTCATCTGTAAAATGGGGATTGGGACTGTGAGCCCCACATGGGACAGGGACTGTGTCCAACTCGATTTGCTTGTATCCGTCCCAGCACTTAGTGCAGTATCTGGCACATAGTAAGTGCTTAATTAGCGTTATTATTATTATTATTATCTTTATGAGGAGGAGGAAAGGGAAAGGGTGAGACCAAATCATGCCTGTTTTTGCATCTAAAATTATTCTATTTTCACAGCAGCTCTATATTGCCGACTCATATTCGGTTTGGGATTTACTTTGAGCCCCAGATCTTTTTTCAGTTATGTACGCAGATATTCCCAATGTGACCCTCTCTCCCCTTTCTCCTTCTCCCTCAGAAAATTAGATTAATGTAGATCTGGAAGAGACCTCAAAAGTTGTTTGTCTCTATCCCCTTGCCCCCAAGGTGGATAGCAAACCACAAAATATCTGCCTATCCTCAAGTGTCCCCAGAGATAAAGATTCTATTAACTTTCTTGAGCAGCTCTTCCTAGATAACCTGGCCTTTTCAGTTGTATACTCCAAACATGTGAATGATTCTACCATATTGCAGCTGGGATCAGGTGAATTGAGACTCTAAACCCTCCTTCCTACGCTCCTTCTATTAGTTCCAAATGATCTCGGAGTCTTGGGTTTATCAATTTCCTTTCCCACACCTAGGTTCCTCATATCCATGTCAACATCACTGGCAGAGAAAGGTGAAATCTCCTGCAATGTATGGGTGAAACAATCCCCTGTTTTAAGTTCTGACCAAAGTGTCTGTGGCTAATCACGAAGAGTCCCCAGTGCCCCAGTTACTTTCCCAATCTTGTCTGTATTTACCAAATTGGAGGGGAAGGTATCAGTTTGTTTAATTATTATTGTTAGTAATAATAATAGTAATACTTGTTAAGTGCTTACTATGTGCCAGGCACTGGGGCAGATACAAGTTAATCAAATTGAACAGTTTCTGTCCCACATGGGACTCAAACTCTTAATCCCCATTTTACAAATGAAGTAACTGAGACCCAGAGAAGTTAAGTGACTTGTCCAAGGTCACAGAGCAGGTAAGTGGTGAAGCTGGGATTAGAACTATGCACTAAGCCTCCCTCCTTCTGATAGATGATGATTCCTTTGAAATGAAAATACCAAATGGCACCAGTGTGGCTAGCCGAATATCTTGTTGAGTCTTTGGAGGGGCAGTGGATTGAAATTCTTATTCCCTTGGACTTGGACCATTTAGGAAGAGGAAGCAGATGAGAAGTCCTTTTACAGAGTACAGAATCAGCTTTCTCGAACTGTGCAAATGGCACAAGAAAGTGGTACAAGAAGGTGCTTCTCTGTTGCCATCTCAGCCTTGACTGTTTGCCTCCTGAATATCATTATCAGTGGTATTTGTTGAGCACTTTTTATGTGCAGAGTATGGTACTAAGCACTTGGGAGAGTACAATACAACGGAGTTGGCAGACTCGTTTCCTGCCCACAGTGAGCTTGCAGTCTAGAGGATCCACTTGATTTCCTACTGGATCCCCTCCTGAATGTTGACGAGTAAAAAGATGGAGTTCTGAGTGAAGACCAGTTTTAGTGAGCAGCAGAGGGCACATGACATCCCCTTGGCCACAGTTTCAACCATTGTACATCCCCTGTGTCCTCCCGCTCCCAAGGTCCTGACGCTCTAATTCTTTGGTCCCCATTTAGTTGTGTGTTTGCTACAGCTCAGATATTAATATCATGTAGTTACAGCTGTTCCTGGGTAATTCAGTTTGGAAACTAATGTAGCATGTAGGTGTAAAAATAGCATTAGAGCACTTGGTGTGCCAGTCAAGTTTGCTTCAGCACGTACCTCTAGTTCACTAACTCTGGCATTTTTAGGTGCTGAAAATGTTGCTTTTAAAATAAGACTAAGTAGAAAAAAATCCACAAATACATGTAAGGGAGCTACAAAAGAATCTATGGGTGTGTAGTGCTATTTGGGGCTGGGACAATACATTTTGATCTTCCAAATCAGATCTAATCTAAGTTGGCAATAAGCAGGAATTAAAATCATCTTCAGAGAGTGGCTGTGGGACATTCAGTCCTCCAGATTTCAGAGTTTGAACTGGGTGTTGCAGGAAACTTGGCATCCCATCTTTCTCTGCTCAGTCATAAACAGAGATGATGCCTCCTTCAGTTTCATCGGGTGAGCCTCCGACACTCGTTGCTTCTCCAAGCCGATTCATAGGCAAATGGTGACTAATTTTATATGCTATTTTAAAAATACCGTCTCTGTGTAAAGAAGTTGGGCTAGCTGTGATGACTGACCTGTTTTATAGGGCATGAAGCTCGTTGTGGGCAGGGAATGTGTCTACCAACTCTGTTGTATTACACTTTCCCAAATGCTTAGTACAGTGCTCTGCACACAGTAAAGCGCTCAATAAATACGATTGATTGTGGTGTCTGTCTGTTTGGTCACTCAGCTGACAGAGTATCTTTTGTTTCAGTTCGGTGTCTGTATGTTGTTCCTACCTGTTAGCACTGTTGGTTTTCTGAAGGTTGATTTCTTTTCTTTTCTAGTGAACACCCTCTGTCGCCTCCCAGACCTGCTGCAAACGTTTTTCTCTGAGGTATGTTGCCTATCCCTGATTTGCTCTACTGTCTTTCCATTGGACCTTTTGTAAGTTTCTTGATTAAAAAAAACAGTGAATGGCCAAAGCTTTCCTCATTATAAATGATTCCAATTTAATTCGATTCATAAGTCTTTATTTGTTACACTCAGTTGATTACTGATTGGATACTTATGGTTTTAGAATCAATGTGTCAAACAACATTTCTTTGCATTATCTGGTGCTTTTATATATTTTTAGCAACAAGCCCTTAGGCTATTGGCCTCAAGAGTTGATATGGTTGGGGAATTGTTTGCTCCTTAATTCTACTACTACTACTACTAATAATAATAATTATGGTACTTGTAAAGTACTTACTATGTACCAAGCACTTTAAGTACCAGAGTAGATAAAATTTAATCAGGTTGGATACAGTCCCTGACCCACATTTTACAGATGAGTTAAGTTACATTTTACAGATGAGGCCCAGAGAAGTTAAGCGACTTTCCCAAGGTCACGCAGCAGACACGTGCCAGAGCCGGGATTAGAGTCCAGGTCCTTCTGATTCCCATGCTCATGCTCTATTCATTTCCCATGCTCATGCTGTATTCACTAAGCCATGCTGCTTCTCATCGCTGTCTTGGGATAACAATAATGGCTAATAGCTGTCATGGGATGGGAAAAAAAAATCCTCCTGGCCCAGAACTGGATTAATTCAAATGGAATCTTGCATTGGAGGTCTGGGAAGTCTTGGATTAGCTGGGCTTGGCTCACAGATCAGGTCTGGCCATTCAGAAAGCAGGTAAGACAGGATTGGGCAGGGGCAGTTTAGCTTGTGGACTCTAGACTTTAAGCTCATCGTGGCATTCATTCATTCAGTCATATTTATTGAGCGCTTACTGTGTGCAGAGCACTGTATTAAGCTCTTGGAAATTACAATTCAGCAGGGAATCATATCTATCCACTCCTTTATAATGTTAATCTCTCAAATGCTTAGTGCAGTGCTCTACACACAGTAAACACTCAATAAATATGATTGATAGTGGACCTCCATTTTAGAACTTGGAAATGTTGGGAGGCCATGGTGCCAAGCCTCATGGGCAACCGAGAAGTGTGTGAAAACCTAGTGTGGCCGCTGCCCTGTGCCCTCTGGAAATGTGAGGTCGTGTCCTCTTGATGGCCAGTTGGGTGTTGGGCTGAACTTGGACTCCATAGCCATGGGCCTCAGCTTGGGTGGAGCCAGCTGAAAAGTTTTGATCCACACAGGTCTCTTCCTTGCTTTTTGTTTCTAATGAAAGTTCATCAGTTATCCTTTTTGGATGCTGGCAGACTGACTTAGGTGGCCAAGTGGTTTGCCTTCTATGCCCTAAGTCATAAGAGAAGTGCATGGCCTATTCATTCATTCAATAGTATTTATTGAGCGCTTACTATGTGCAGAGCACTGTACTAAGCGCTTGGGATGAACAAGTCGGCAACAGATAGAGACAGTCCCTGCCGTTTGACGGGCTTACAGTCTAATCGGGGGAGACGGACAGACAAGAACAATGGCAATAAACAGCGTCGAGGGGAAGAACATCTCGTAAAAACAATGGCAACTAAATAGAATCGAGGCGATGTACAATTCATTAACAAAATAAATAGGGTAACGAAAATATATACAGTTGAGCGGACGAGTACAGTGCCGTGGGGATGGGAAGGGAGAGGTGGAGGAGCAGAGGGAAAAGGGGAAAATGAGGCTTTAGCTGCGAAGAGGTAAAGGGGGGATGGCAGAGGGAGTAGAGGGGGAAGAGGAGCTCAGTCTGGGAACGCCTCTTGGAGGAGGTGATTTTTAAGTAAGGTTTTGAAGAGGGAAAGAGAATCAGTTTGGCGGAGGTGAGGAGGGAGGGCGTTCCAGGACCGCGGGAGGACGTGACCCGGGGGTCGACGGCGGGATAGGCGAGACCGAGGGACGGTGAGGAGGTGGGCGGCAGAGGAGCGGAGCGTGCAGGGTGGGCGGTAGAAAGAGAGAAGGGAGGAGAGGTAGGAAGGGGCAAGGTGATGGAGAGCCTTGAAGCCTAGAGTGAGGAGTTTTTGTTTGGAGCGGAGGTCGATAGGCAACCACTGGAGTTGTTTAAGAAGGGGAGTGACAGGCCCAGATCGTTTCTGCGGGAAGATGAGCCGGGCAGCGGAGTGAAGAATAGACCGTGGTTAGAGCAATGGCCCAGGAGTCTGAAGGACCCGGGTTCTAGTCTTGGCTCCTCCACTTGTCTGCTGTGTGACTTTGGGCAAGTCACTTACTTCTCTGTGCCTGTTACCTCATTTGCAAAATGGGAATTGAGACTGTGATCCCAATGTGGGACAGGGACTGTATCCAACCTGATTACCTTGTATTTACCCCAGTACTTAGAACAGTACCTGGTGCATAGTAAACATTTAACAAATACTGTTAAAAAGTCAAGTCTACAGAGGCAGTGCTGGTTTTGACTTTGCTGAGTTAACAGCATCACAGCCTCCTCACTACCCCGATGCCCGCAGAATTTGGCATTGTAGAAGCAGAACCAGATGATAGGAGTTTGGGCCTGTAGGCAGCTTTGAAACCTGTGCTATCCTCTGCCACACTCCTTTAGCACCAGGCAAGCCCTGTACCTGTAATGGAGGTGAGGAGAAGAGAGACAAAAGAATCTCAAACATCAACTGATCAGTGATATTTACTGAGTGCTTACTGTAGGCAAAGCACTGTGTTAAGTTCTTGGGAGAATCCAATACAAAAGAGATGGTAGACACAGTCCCTTCCCATAGGGAACTTAGTCTGGAGTGGGAGACAGACATTAAAACCATGGCTATGTACCTAAGTGCTGTGGGGCTGAGGGTGAGGTGAATATCAAGTGTCTCCAGCACACGTCTGTTTCCCTGGGCCCTCCCCCCCAGCTACCATGCATTCAGCAGAAGCATGTATAAAGCCATCTCATTAGCACGATCCCCTCATGACCCAGTTGAATCTTCTCCCCCAAGTCTTGAGGAATCTAGACCTTAACAAAAGGTTCTTCCTAAGCAGTCTACATGCCATTACCCTCTTTGTCAAAGGAAGACTGGTTCAGATCTAAAGGGGAAAGCTTTTGATGTTTACTCTGGTTAATAAAACCTCAGTTAATTGTTCAAACCCCCATGGCCAGTGGGAGGTTATTCTGAGATGCTGGTATACTGAGCGGCAGGGATGGTGGGTGGGTAGCTGGAGAGGAGGACAAATCGTGGCTCAGCTCAAGCCACATCTAAAGAGGAAGGTGGAAGAATGGGCCAGAAGGTAAGTTCAGTACGTGTCTGCGCACAAGGCCTCTCTGTAACACTGGGTCACACGCACACAGTAGAGCACACAGATTCAGAGGCGCCCAGGCACAGAGAAACCGTTCTATGTCCATTTTTAAGTATGTCCTGTACTTGTCAAAATATTTAAAAAATAATAAAGCCCCAAGCTCTGCAAATAGCAGCTGCAGCTACAAACCAAAGGACAGTGTTTCTGTGTCTGGAGAACAGAATTGCGATTCCCAGCTCCTGGAAACCTGCATCTCTGTTTAATCTGGGCTGTTAGGTGTGAGACCCTGGGGCTTTTGGCTCCCAGATCTAGAGTTTCCCTATCCCCACACCGATTTAAAGTTGTTGCAGGCCTGTTTAGTCCATTCCTCCTATTTTATTCTCTGAACTTGCAGGAAGGCTCTATGTAAAAACCAGAGCTGTGGTGGCTGGAGCTGGTTCAGCTGCGGCAGAAATCCCGGCCAACTCTTCCTACTTAGGAAGCCGGGTTGGAAGCTGGACCTGGGATCTCTGGGGATCATCTAACTATTTGGCTCAGGCCAAATCCTGTGTGGAGGATTGAGGTCCTCCCGGGGTTTGAAAAGGATTATGGGGGCTCATCCTTCCTTTTGGCCACAAACATGGAGTAGCACTCACCATCAGAATCGTGTGCAACTGGGCATAGGCATGTTTTTAAGTAACAAGTCATGGAAGAATTACTTAATTCAGAGTTAAAGACCATAACCCCTGGGTTGAAAGAGCTCACTTTATTCTTACCAATAGCATATTTTTCAATGCTTGTTACTTTATGCTATTCGCAAGCATAAAGTGAGTTCTTTCAACCCAGGGGTTATGGTCTTTAACTCTGAATTAAATAAGACTTACATTCTAGTAGTCACGTCTTGGCCACTGATACAACGGTGAGCATGGCTATTTCTTCTGACAACAAATATTATTCCATCCGCTTAGATGCCCGCTGTTGGGTGAACATTCTCCAATTCCCCAGCGGCCTTCTAGCCAAGACTTGTAACAAGAACATGCGTTACGGCAGAACTGAGTGTGTTTCATTGTTAAATGTCACAGCTGTCAGCAATCCCTCCCAGACCCTCTGAGCATAGGTTAAAGTTTGGGGATTGATGGAGTGTTCAGTGACTGGATCAGCCGACACTTAACACGTTGACTGATGGTTGAAACATCAACTGTTGGATCGTCGACTTGTTGGGTACTTGCTGGCCACTCACGTATGCAGATAAGTGGGAGACTGAGACTAACAGGAATGTCTTCATGACGGTGAATGAGAGAAGGGGTGTGCATTTGAGCGTGCACGTGTGTGTAGAGGAAATGAGAAGTTGTGAAAGTAACATGTCTACCAACTCAGTTGTACTCTCCCAAATGCATAGTACAGTACTCTGCACACAGTAAGCACGATTGATTTGAAAGTAATATGTGAGTCCATAAGAAGAGAAAGTGAATGGGGAAATGAGGGAAAAAAGGTTGTGTGTGTGTTCATCTAATAAAACACAGGGCACGTGTTTCTCTCCAAATCTGTTACATGTTAACTGCCTGTGTCCTTCGATATACCATCCCCTTTCTGCCTTTTTCTGCCCCTGGAAGTCGGTGGAGAGCCCTTGGGCCTGTAAGTAGAGTGGAGAAGATTAGGATAAGAGGTTTTTGCTCCAAGGTCCTTTCCATCCCTCCTTTCCTTGACATACTCACCCTCATTCAGAATTCCAAGGAAAGTTGTTGGGTTGAACATTTACACGGTGCAATCCACTGTGCTAAACTCTCATAGCTACCTCACTCACCAGTCACCAACCACTCCAAACCTCTGGGAAGGGCACTTCACAGGGAACATATAAGAATGCAGTAGGCGACCCCACCAGGGAAGCAGAGAGCAGATCTTGCTATTTGATGGGAGAGTGTGGGGATCATCGAATGCAGACATAATAATAATGTTGGTATGTTTTAAGTGCTTACTGTGTACCAAGCACTGTTCTAAGCGCTGGGGTAGATACAGGGTAATCAGGTTGTCCCACTTGAGGCTCACAGTCTTCATCCCCATTTTACAGATGAGGTCAGTGAAGCACCAAGAAGTGAAGTGACTTGCTCAAAGTCACACAGCTGACAGGTGGAGGAGGCAGGATTAGAACCTGTGACCTCAGACTCCCAAGCCCACGGTCTTTCCACTGAGCCACGTTGCTTCTCTGGGGTTTTGGTACCTCCTGTTCTCTGCACTCCTGAAGACTCAGATGGCTCTATTCAGCCTAATTGGCAGGAAGGGAATTTCCTAATTACACTGAAATCTGTCTTGTAATTTGTGCCAATTTTAGCACTCAATTTCAGTGACTTTTTCCAAACCCATCAGAATCAATCACTTTGGTATTTATTGAGCGCTCATTGTGTGCAGAGCACTGTACAAAGCAAGCGCTTGGGAGACTACAATGCAACAGAAGTGGTAGTGTGTTCCCTGCCTGCAATGAGCTTTCATTCTAGAGAAGATTTTTCAATTTTCAATACCGTAATTTTTGATGAAAATAGATCCACATTTTCCCCTTTCAGGGACAGGGGAGGAGTTAGGAGATCATGACAGTTTCTTTGGTGGACAGTAACTCATTCATTTAATCATATTTATTGAGCGTTTACTGTGTGCGGAGTACTGTATTAAGCGCTTGGGAGAGTACAGTACAGAGTACAGATCTGTTGCCGACTTGTTCATTCCAAGCGCTTAGTACAGTGCTCTGCACATAGTAAGCGCTCAATAAATACTATTGAATGAATACAGTGCAGCAATAAGCAGACACTCTCCCTGCCACAATAAGCTTACAGTCTGGCTGAGCGCTTTACTCAGATTCCCCCAAGTGCTACAGGGAGCAGTCCAGGAGACTGACAGCCCAACACTCAACACACAAACCTGGTCAGACGTTAACTAGATAACTGATGGGAGGGCTAGAAAACTCATTTTTCAACATTAAATGATATCTTCTCCTTCCCAACTAAAGCGAATTTTGTTTCGTGAGAAATACCTGCTAGAAGTAGCTAGTCAGCTACCATTTAATTAGTCAATCAAGGGTACTTATTGATTGTGTGCATAGCATTCTGTTCCCCTCCACCCCCCTCCTCCACCCCTCTCTGGTCACAAATACAAAATTTAAGTTCTCAGTGGGAGGAACTGGGAAGAGAGTCCTCAGTGTGATCAGAAGGTCATCTGGGAAGCAGCTTGGCCTAGTGGGTAGAGCACGGATCTAGGAGTCAGAAAAGGACCTAGGTTCTAATCCCGGCTCCATCGCTTCTCTGCTCTGTGACCTTGGGCAAGTCACTTCCCTTCTCTGTGCCTCAGTTCCCTCATCTGTAAAATGGAGATTCCACATGGGACTGTGTCCAGCCCGATTTGATTGTATCCACTCCAGCGCTTACTACAGTGCCTGGCACAAAGTAAATGATTAACAAGTACCGCCATTATTAATATCTGAGAGACCTTCAAGAGGCTACAGAAATTGTTGGCTGCCTACATTCTTGGGGAAGATGCAGTGCAGTGTAATGTGTCCCAGCATGAGAGCTCAGATCATTTCTATCTCTCCTGCTACTTTTAGTCATCTTTGCAACATGAGTCATAGTTCTTGTGGCATGGGTTTGAGAAGCGTGAGGTTCCCAAATATATAAAGAGGGGGGCAGGCTCTCTTTCTCAAACTGGCTATTGGCGTCATCCTAAATTTAGATAAAGATATGGATATGTGTAATCTGTTCCTGGTGAAGGCACATTCATTTTGCCACTTGTGGGTCAAAATAAAAATTCAAATGATGGCATTTAAGCACTTAGTGTCTGCCAAGCACAGTATTAAATGCTGGGTTGGAGGCAAGGTATTCAGATTGGACACATCTCTGTCCTACATGGGGTTCACAGTCAGTGGGTGGAAGAATGGTTATTGAAACACCACTTTACAGATGAGAAAACTGAGGCACTGGGAAGCTGTCACTTGCCCAAGGTCACACAGAAGGTCGATAGAGCTAGGATTAGAACCCAGGTGCTCTGATTCCCAGGCCCTTGCTCTGTCCAGTAGGCCAGGCACTCAGCCCATTGATGGACCCAGGTTTTGAGTTATACAACTTTGTCTTTTATAAAATCTGTTTATTTCGAACATTGAAATTTACACAGCACAATACATTGCTTTCCTTCCTGGAAAGGAATCGACGATTGATGTCTTTGGAGACCGATGACAAACATTCGATCAAAGCACCACTCTCTCGCTCCTTTGTTTTTCAAATCGAGCACCACCGAAACTTTTTCTTCCATCGTACATCACTTAAAGGAAAAAATTAAAGCCTGCTCAATCTTGCACCTGTGGCAGTTAGGGTAATATTTATGTTAGTGGCGATTTCCCTCTCTAAACTTTAAGCTCTTCGTGGGCAGGGAACACGTCTACCAACTTTCTTGTATTGTACACTCCCAAACACTTAGTACAGTGCTCTGCAAACAGTAGGCTCTCAATAAATTCCATTGATTGACTTATTGATTAGGGTGGCCCTTTGCTGACCTGAAAGTAATAAATGCATGTTATGTAACTCATGCAGTTTATAGAGCTTAATGACATCTTGGGATCACCCGACAAAGTTCTTTGTGGAAAGCCACAGGACCTAGAGGGTTTTTTTCAGGGGAACTCTTCACCCCCACTCTCTGGCTTCTGGCTTCAGAGTCACTGGGGGCTGAAAAATCAAAATATCAGTTATAGAAACAACCTAGACTGGGGCCAGACCAGCTGAAAACTACACTGTCCATCTAAAACTGGACTGATGACCACCCGATGATCCAGTCATCCTGCTCCTAAGGTAAGCTCGTTTCTGGATTTCCATGGCCTAATAAGGAATTCCCTTGCATTGCTAATTTAGTTGTAGTTTCCTTGTGGATTTTGTAGAGGGATAATGGCAGAAGAAAAAGAAATGTTTTGGTATTTTAAAAAAATTCTTTAAAAAAAATTACTCTCCCCTCTTCACAAATTTGTTGCCTGAGTCCAGGACTTATGGAGACCTATTGGGAAATCCACCACTGTTCGTTTTAAGAAACGTATTGTTGGACTACCCTTAAACTGGCATTCTGTTAATGGTCAAAAATACCATCTGGGAAAATGGCTTTCATCTTCAATTACCTCAAAGGTCCCCTTATTTTTCCCCACCAATAGTGTTGGTATTTACTCTTGATCCTTAAAGTGTTTTTTGAATTTTTTTTTTCTTGGACTTCTGTTGATCACTAGCGTTCAAGTTATAATGAAGCATCTCTTAGATTTTGGAACTACCTTGAATACCTAGTAGTTTTATTTTCTAAAGCACTTTCCCTTTTACTTGTCTGATTTTTCTCCTCTCAACATTCTTGTGAGGTAGGGAAAGGCAGGTATTATTATCGTCCCCATTTTACAGATGAGGAAGCTGAGGTCAGAGAGATTGAGACTTGCCTAAGGCCTCGTAGGAGGCTAAGGCCCAAGCTGGGACTAGAACCTCCTAGACTTCTTGCGCTTTCTACTACAACAGATATTCACCAAAAAGAGGAAGCCACCAGATCAGACGAAAGGCGGAAGGGTGATCAAGTGGCCTAACGTGTCAGACTCAAGTGTTGCCTTCCCTGCACTGGGGGATTCTGGTCTCTGCTGGTCCAATCTGGTGTTCTGCCCAGTACTGAGGAAAGAAGCTTATAGGTGAGCAACTTGTATTTCTTCTCTGTAGCTCCATCTTTACTTTTTGAAAATCTCAAAAAAAAAAAAATTGAGACCTATTAAAGGGAAGTTTGCCTAATTTTCCCAATGAAATCCTCATTTCCCCTACTGTATCTCCCTTCTGTGTCATGGGTGCAACTTGGCTTGATATTAAGCACTTGATATTCACTGAGCACTTGATATTCACCCTGTCTCCCCAGCACTTAGGTACATACTCTCCCATTTTCTCTCCTTTTAATTTAATGTCTGTCTCGCCCAAAAGATTGTAAGTAAGTTCCTTGAGGGCAGAGATCATACCTACTAATTATTTTGAATTGTATTCTCCCAAGTGCTTACTACATTACTCTACACACCATGCATAATACCACTAATTGATATAGTTTAGACTTTCTAAGGATGACATCAAATGCACTTGATCTCTTTTATTTGTGTCAATCAAATCAATAGACCAAAAGGAAAAAATACATTCACAAATATGATATAAAATATATTTTGGCAGATCAAATTTCCTCTTCAGAGGAAACTGAGGAATACTTTAATGTGTATGGGTGTTGGTTAAATTCTCCACAAATCTGTATTTACCTAAGAAATTCAATTCAGCATATGAGTAAATGACAAGGGCAGAAAATTAAACAAGCACTTTGTAATGTAAGTATGATGTAGTTCACTGAAAGGAGAGGAAATAAAGCCTTCTGATCTGTTAAACCCAGAAACAAGGCTAGAAGCTAGCATTACCCTTGGCCTCAGTCTTTCTAGAATTACGAATATTTGATAAGACTTGTTAAAAAAAAAAAAAGGGGGGGGGGAAGGGAGCTATTGCCAAGGGAAACCTTTTCCCCTCAAGAACTGCATTTCAACGAGATTACCCACAGGCAGTTTTTGAAGCTTGAAGAAAAATGGTCAGTAAGCACAGTTGTGCCAAAACCCACAAATAAATAATGCATTTATGTAAACTAACCTCTGAAAGATGCGATTATGTGAGATCTACTCTGTGCACTAAAGGGCATTGCTTAATTGGTCAAGGTTACTTACAATTCTATTCCTATCTTCTTGCCAATCTTATCTAACTTAAGGTAATTTAAAATTTAATAGTCTATCCCACAAGCCCATCATCCAGACATTAGATTGTACCTCCTCGAGGGTGCAGGGATTTTGTTTCATATTTGGTAATGCCCTTATGGTTCAGTAGGCATTTAGTTACTTTTGAGCATTAAAATAGTAAATCCTTCCCAAACCTGGTCCAGTTTCTGAAAGAAAACCTAGTGATGCCTCCACCCAGAGAGTCTGGTGGAAATGAACACTAGCCTTAGGAGTTTAAAAAAAAAATCCACCTTCAAAGCCTTATTAAAATCACATCTCCTTCCATCTTTCCCCGACTAAGCCCTCATTCCTCAGTCTCTCTTTCCCTTCTGTGTCACCCTTGCATTTGGATTTAATAATAATAATAGTAATAATGTTGGTATTTGTTAAGCGCTTACTATGTGCAGAGCACTGTTCTAAGCGCTGGGGTAGACACAGGGGAATCAGGTTGTCCCACATGGGGCTCACAGTCTTAATCCCCATTTTACAGAGGAGGGAACTGAGGCACAGAGAAGTGAAGTGACTTGCCCACAGTCACACAGCTGACAAGTGGCAGAGCTGGGATTTGAACTCATGACTTGTACCCTTTAAGTACTTGATATTCGCCCCACAGCACTTACTCACCAAAGCCGTAATTTATTTGAATGTCCATCTCCCTCTGTAGAGCATCAGCTCTTGTGGGCAGGGAGTGTCTACCATCGATTAGACTGTAAGCCCGTCAAACGGCAGGGACTGTCTCTATCTGTTGCCGACTTGTTCATTCCAAGCGCTTAGTACAGTGCTCTGCACATAGTAAGCACTCAATAAATACTATTGAATGAATGAATGAACTATCTCATATGTTGTGCTGGCACAAGCACTTAATACAGTGCTCTGCCCGTAGTTAGCATTCGTTGAATACCACTGATTGACTAAGATCAAAGTCCTGGGTTCTAGTCTTGACTTTGCTGAGACTGGCCAACCTGACAGGAGGAAACAAATTCAGCCCTCCCCTCCGTAGGTTGTGGATACCGGACACCCAGGCTCCCGTGATGCCACGTGGACTTACTCTGGCACGTTGCCACAACGTAACAATGTCATATAGCAGTCCCCCAGGGACCGCCCGACCCAGAACACTTCTGCGGTTGCAACTGTGGTCCCGCCCCCGTCTTCCGGAACCATTGTATTCCCCCTCCGGGTTCCTCTGAAGACAGGTCCAATTTCCAGCTTTAGAACTCGGCCTTAAGAACTGAGTCGGGGAAATGAAAAATCTATGTGTTATATTAATGCCTTCACATTAAAATGTCAGGAGTGTAATAGCGCAATATATAATATAGTCCACTAACAATTTTAATTGTATAATTTTTTTATGGTATTTGTCAAGCACTTGCCATGTGCCAGGAAGTTTTAATTGTATAATTAACTCAAAATTGCTGTGCTGTAACGGTAGTAAAGGTATTTCAATAACCACTGGTGCAGGGCACTGTACTCAATG
This sequence comes from Ornithorhynchus anatinus, assembly GCF_004115215.2. Taxonomy (NCBI): domain Eukaryota; kingdom Metazoa; phylum Chordata; class Mammalia; order Monotremata; family Ornithorhynchidae; genus Ornithorhynchus; species Ornithorhynchus anatinus. The sequence continues at coordinate 121,748,585 of NC_041730.1, read as the reverse complement.
CTTGGGAAAGTAGAAGAGAAACAGGAGACATATTCCCTGCCCTCAAGGAGCTTCCGACGGGGAGACAGAAATAAAAATATTGCAGATAGGGAAATCAGAATACTGTGACTGTGCATTGGAGTTTACATTTATACCTAACCGCTAAGGAAAACTATAAATACACGTGTAAGTCCACATCCTGAATATCCTTGCAGAGTCTCCTGGGTGGCAGATTTTTCCAGTTTCTGCCCTTTCTTCCCCTCGATGGTGTGCCCTGCTTGGCCTCCGTCCCAACTAACAGCAAGGTATTTCTTTGGCCAAAAGGGTATCTTGAGCAGTTGGTGGAATTTGAGCAGTCGTTGGACAGAAAAGTAGGTTACCCTTGGTATTAATGCATCCGACCCTGGGACAACCATTCTCATTATCCTCTAATCCTGCAAGATTTTGGCTGCATGCACTTTTGTCTTGAAAGAACAAACTAGAACAGATCTTTAGATCATCGCGCAGGCTCCTCCGTGAAAATAGCTGATTTTAGAACAACAAGCTTGTACTTCTGTTAGGTAAAAGGCTCCGAATAGACAAAGAATTGCTAAGTGGATCCCCTAGGGCTTTACATACTCTACACAGTCAGTAAGCTACCTAAGTGGATGCTGTGATGCTTGCGTTTTTTGATCTTAGAGTACTTTGCAAACTTTACTAACCAAGAATTCGCTACCTATTATTAATATGCAGACAGCATCACAATGGTAGGTTGGCAAAGAGGCTTCTATCCTGCCACTACAAGTCAGAGAAGAAATTCTATTGCCTCTTAAAACTATAGTGTTATATGTGGGCAGGGAACATGTCTAACAACTCTGTTACACTGTACTCTTCCATTGTACAGTGCTCTGCTTACAGTACGCACTCAATAAATACGATTGATAATGGGGAGATTCTCACTGTACAATTGGAGAGGAATTTGCTCCGTCTGGAAAATTTTATTTTGTATTGTGGGGTACTTTTCTAATTGGTTGTGATAGTGAGGATCCTGATTTCCTGAGAAACCATATACTAAGCCCTCCTAAAATCCCGTATCCTTCAACAACCCTTCCCCAATTAATTCCCACCACCACAAGTGAGATACACCCACCAGACATCTGTAGACTTTATGAGGTTGTTTGTATCCATCGCCAGCCCTTTTGTATATACATTTATTCAACTGTATGGTCAATTATTTATCATGACTATTCCATTTGTAAATATTTTCATTTCAGTCTCCCGTATTAGAATTTAGGCTAATGGAGGCAGCGATTGTGTACTTCCCATGACCTTAATACAGGGCATTGCATTAGTCAGTTATATTTACGGAGCGATGACTATGTGCAGCACACTGTACTAAGCTCTTGGGAGAGCACATTACGACAGAGTTGTCAGATGCATTTACTGCCCACAAGGAGCTTACAGTGACTGCTTAGTAAAAACTACTATTTATGTAGTAAATATTAGGCGATGTCTTCTAACACTCTCCAGACCAAGCAATAGGGATTCAACCCATTCCACTGAACCTCCAGTGAATATCACCAGCACAGGTTGATACAAAACTCTCTCCATTATCCAACTCAACTTCTGGCTCAGGGAGGCAGGGCAAATGCGGATTATATATTCAAACAAATTGCCTGTCACTCTGAAGTTGAAGCCACTGGCTGAGAGATTTCCAACTTTAATAATAATTATGGTACTTGTTAAGTGCTTACTATGTGCCAAGCACTGTTCTAAGCACCAGGGTAAGATACAAGTTAATTAGGTTGGGCACAGTCCCTGTCCCACAAGGGTCTCACGTTTACATCCCCATTTTACAGATGAGAGAACTGATGCACAGAGACTTTAAGTGACGTGCCCAAGGTCACACAGCAGACGTGAGGCAGAGCTGAGATTAGAACCCAGGTTCTTCTGACTCGCAGGCCCGTGCTCTGTCCACTAAGTAAATTGGATGTTTGGGCTTTGGATGAGGTCTCCGTCTGTGCTTGGGAAGCACATGCTGAGCCATAGAGCTGCAGCATTGAGCCAGGCTGGACTTCCCAAACCCCAGACAATCACTGTACTAAATGCGGTCACCATGTGAGTTCTGATTAATGCTGTGGCTCTCACGGCAAAAGCTGAGCCTATTTCAGGTAGGGCACACTATCTTCCCCACTCCCTCCTGATGGGAAGAAGGGCACAGATAATCCACAGCCACATAATTGAGAGGTTACTAAACATCTGACTGTATGGAAGTACCGTGACAAACAGGTCCAGTGAAACATCATGGCCTAATGTATAAAGCTCAGGCCTGGGAGTCAGAAGGACCTAGATTCTGATCCTGGCTCCACAGCTTGCCTGCTGCGTGACCTTGGGCAACTTCCTTAACTTCTCTGTGCCTCAGTTATCTCATCTGGAGATTAAAAATGGGGATTAAGTCTTGGAGCCTTATGTGGGATTGGACATGAACTGTCCAACCTGATAAGCTTGCATCTATCTAGAGAAGCAGCATGGGTAAGTGGAAAGAGCATGGGCTTGGGAGTCGGAGGTCGTGGGTTCTAATCCCAACTCTGCCACTTGCTAGCTGTGTGACTTTGGACAACTCACTTGACTTCTCTGTGCCTCAGTTACCTCATCTGTAAAATGGGGATTAAGACTGTGAGCCTCACGTGGGGCAACCTGATAACCGTGGATCTACCCCAGCGCTTAAATATCATCATTATTATTATTATTATTATCTCAGCACTCAGAGTGCCCTGGCACAGAGTAAGTGCTTAACCAACGCCACCATAGCCATTATAATCATGGTGGGGATGGCAGCAGTGGGAACTCCTGCTGCTTGGGAAGCTGAAAATTGCCTATCCTCTTCCTCCTCTGCTCCCTTTCACCTTCTATATCTGTCTTTGCCCCCACCCTTCTCGTCTCCCCCTTCTCTCCAAGTAATGAGGATTTAGGAATGAAGAATGTCATTTCCTAGGTGGTTTCCTAGGGAAACAAGTTCAGTGGAGTTTAGCCTCTCCTCCTGTCCTGAAATGTAGTTCTTATTGACCAAACTCAAAAATTCGAAACTCAAATCTATCACGGCCTGTGTAGATGACAATGCCTCCTGGAATATCTCTCCCCTGAGCCCAAAGTACATTAGTTCAGTATTGACTCCAGAGAGAAATGCTTCACTAGCTGAATCCCTGACACTAAAAAGCAGATGCAGCAGAGAAGGAGTACTGCCTTTCTGCAGACCTTAGCACCCCCCTCTTCTTGATTAGGTTGCTAATCATCCTGGTGGAATCCAGAGGTGTTTAATTTCTGGGGAAAGTGTGAAATCACAATTTCTTCTTCTAGTTAGGCTCTTGAATGTGTTCCTCCTTCCCCCTTATTTCCTTTATGCGTGTTATTTGTATTTAGGAATGTTAAAAAATGAACCGTGCCCCAAAGGGATTTTTCTGGGATGTGGCTGACAACCACAGGATGGGATATCCCATAATGCTTAGTTCTCCATCGTGAAGCAGATTAAAGAGATTGGATTTGTTTGTTTAAGCAAAGTTGTCCTATATAGATTCCTTTTGTGGGAGTCATAAGACACTGAATGATTTTTCAGGCGATCTTTCATATAGTTCTTTAAAAACAGGAACAATTTGCATTAGCATGTTACTAATAACCAGAGAAGTAGCTCGGTCAAATAGAGCCTGGGCCTGGTAGTCAGAATAATAATAATAATGATGATGGTATTTAAGTGCTTACTGTGTGACAGGCACTGTACTAACCACTGGAGTGGGTTCAAGCAAATAGGGTTGGATACAGTCCCTGTCCCATGTGGGGCTCACAGTCTCACTCCCCATTTTACAGATGAAGTAACTGAGGCCCAGAGAAGTTCAGGGACTTGCCCAAGGTCACACAAAGACCTGGGTTCTAAACCCGGCTCTGTCACTTAACTACTGTGTGGCCTTAACTTCTCTGTGCCTCAGTTTCCTCATCTGTAAAATAAGGATTAAGACTGTGAGCCCTATATGGGACAGGGACTGTGCCCAACCTGATTATCTTGTTTCTGCCCCAGTGGTTAATATAGTTCTTGACATGTAAACACTTAGCAAATACCATTTTTAAAAACGCAGCCTCAATGGGATTAGGGAACTGGAGGAAGAACATGGAGAAGACAGAAATCAAATGGCTTCAACTCTCCAGTCAGCTGATGCTGTTTGCTTTCTCCACAGTCAGCATAATTCAGTTAGCGTTCCGAGATCTCATGCATTTTTAGGCAAGATGAGCCATCTGTCCCCTCCACTGCCCCAGAGCCTTCCCTTAACAGTTGTGTATCAACATTGTCGTCCTCCTCTCCACTCGCCCAAATTCACAGTCCCGTTCCCCCCCCAACCTCCTGGTTATTCCTTTTTCTGGTTTTTGTCATGGCCTTCCTTTCTTCACTATGTCCTCAGACCCACAGGTCAGCTCCAACGGCGCCATTCTAGAGCGATTAACTCCTGGGCAGGAAGTTGGCTAGTTTGGGCATTCCCCTAGTTAAGCTTGTGTAAGCCCTCTGTGCCAGGATTAGACCGTGCACCCAGTCATTGCCCACAGAAATGCTCGACGATGGTGATATTAGTTCAGGGAAAGAGCCCCAGTGCAGGACAAAGATACATCAGCTGTCAATCGGAATTGACATGCAAGATGATCCTTGTTTCATGATATCCAGGGTGAGGTGTATGTAAACTGCAAGTAATGAGGCAATTTGGTGGTTATACAAGACAATCATTGTTTCCGTATGGGTCATCTTAACTGGTGTTAGGGATCTGGGTTTTTCTTTTCTGGGTTTTACTTGGTGTTCTGTACTCTTTTTGGTGACACCCCCAGGATTTGTATGTAGTTTTGTGGTTTGGAGAGAACCCAGCCAGCCCGAATATGGGGTTAAGTCCCTTTATTTAAAAGCAGAATGGAGTTAACAAGCTTTAGAAGAGAAAGAAAAGAGTGGTTTACATGAGTGTGTGTGTGTGGGGATGTAGAAGCACTATTTACGTAAAACGAACGTGTGGGACCTTTGAAAATGCTAAATGAACGGGTCTGAGTCCTGAATCCATCACAGTCCTTTGAAGTATTTGGACCATTCAGCTTGAGTTTATTTTTGAGAAAACCAAAAGCCATGTGTTTCGCAGAGGTTCCCTCAACACCTTCGCCTTCTTCTTTAACTTGCACTGGCCCGAATTATTTGTACTATAACAAAAACAACCTTTCAAAACGTGTCCGAAGGACATATTTGGCAACATCTGGCTGGAGCCAGAAGTGCTTAAAAAATGTGATTCTCCAACGCAGCCCCCTCCTCTTATTAGCAGGGAACCATTAAAGCAGACCGCTATTTCCTGCTCCTTCCACACGTAGGTCCTGACTTGAAATATTTCGCGTGTCAGAACTGCAGGAAACCGAGCACATAGAAAGGGCAACTATGCCGGCAGAGACTGAGAGGTCCAGAGGGGAATAGAGCTGCTTAGCTCGGAGTCGCGTCAGCCCAGAAGATTTACTGTTGCCGAGAGACCTCTAGATTTCTGAAAAGCCCCCATTGTGAACCAGAGAGTTTTGCGATGTGTACAACCCCCCGAAATCCTGGGAAATCCCATGAGATCGAGCTTTCACACAGTGCCTCCCCTTTTAAAACTAGTTTTTGAATTCATTTATTGTGCTTGGGGTACTAGTAGAAAATAGGATTTGATGGGTAGGCATTATCCAGCGCTTAAAACAGAGCCTGGCACAAAATAAACGCTTGACAAATACCATCATTATTATTCTCTATATTTCATTCTTCCCACTGTGTCTGGGCCAAATCTTTCCCTACCGTTTTTGGGTTTTGTTTTGTTGTTTTTTTTAAAGATTGTGAGACCCTGTAGGGCCAGGGATCATGGCTAACTCTCCATGTTCAGCACAGTGCTCTGCATACAGTAAGCACCCCATTATTCCTACTTCTCCTTCCGTATACATTAAAATCTGGATTTGTTTTTTCAGGTCAACCTTTGGTTCAGGCAAATCAGGAGACCAAAGCGTCCAGAAAATTGAAAATCATCTTAAAGGAACATCAGTTGCTCTGGCCCGCTTTGTTTCTATTAATAATTGTGTTATTTGTTAAGCGCTTACTGTGTGCCAGAAACTGTACTAAGTGCTTGGATGGATACAAGCAAATCGGGTTGGACAGAGTCCCTGTCCCACCTGGGGCTCCCAATCTCAATCCCCATTTTACAGATGAGGTAAACCTGAGGCACAGAGAAGTGAAGTGACTTGCCCAAGGACACACAGCAGACAAGTGGTGGAGTCAGGATTAGAACCCACGACCTTTTGACTTCCAGGTCCATTTTCTTTACACTGTGCTATGCTGCTTCTCGGCTTCTATTGCTCGAGGGGCACATCTGAGCTGAGAGGTGTCGGACACCAGTGGTGGACACGATAAGAGGCCCGAGTGAAGAATCCCCAAGCTGTGGCCACGAGAACCAAAGCATTGAGCAGGGCCCGGCTCTCCGAACCGTGCTCGGCACGGGGACTTTCCCGGCCTATTGACTCTCTCAGCCCTCTCGTGCCACCTTCCCCGCCCCGTGTGCTTGGGCAGACTTGCATGGGTGAACCACACCCTCAGGATCGAATTTCCTGTAGTTGTCTGGGAAGGCAGAGACTGTCTCTTCCACAACAGAAGCTGTCACCCCTTTGTTCTTCAGTTTGTCAGTTTTATTATTTCCTGTCTGTAAGTCTTCCAGTTGAGCAGTCTACTTGCCCTGCCCATAAGCTCCCAGTTTGGAGAGGCTCTTTGCCCCGAAAGAAAGAAGAGTGTGAGCTCCTTGAAGGCCAGGATTGGGTATAATTACTCTATTTTACTTTCCCAATCGCTTATTAGAATACCCTGCATATTGTAAGCACTCAAATACTCCCATTTATTGATCGAAAGAGTTGCTTCATTGTCTTTGGTCAGAATTTTCCATCAAGTTGGCAAAGTCTTGTGGGAGTAAGTCACCGTATGAAGCTCAAAACCACCTAGAACAGCTATTGTATCCTTTGGGTCTGCCTGAGATTTTTGAGATGTCTCTGGGCAAGGGTCTTACCTGCTAGACATAAACTTTTCAAAGTCCAGGGGTGCAGGGAACTGGGGAAAAGAGAGAAAAAGAGAGACATTACTCTGCTTGGTGGCCTGGTTGCAGAGGGAACTGGCCCTTTAAAGGGTGGATTCTGGAATCTGGCCTCCAGTGTCACGGCCCTGGTCTAGCATCAGTACTCAGGCGGAGGATTTGAGATTGAAATGTTCATTGCCATGACTTTATTTCCTTTCTAAACAAACAAAAAGTCATCGTCAAGAAATCTTTGTCATACGTATTTAGTCCCTTTCCTCACTGGCCAGCAGTGGTATACAGAAGTAGGAGTGAAAGGCTGAGAGCCCACTAATCACCTGGTCTTGGCACTGTTCATTCATTCATTCAATCAGATTTATTAAGCGCTTACTGTGAGCAGAGCACTCTACTAAGTGCTTGGAAAGTACAATTCAGCAACAAATAGAGGCAGTCCCTGCCCACCACGGGCTCACAGTCTAGATGACTGTTGATCCAACTCAGGAAGATTATTAAATCCAAGAAACAGATACAAACACAGGGATGAATTTGGGGCTGTTGGTTCGGATTTCATCGGGTCTCGTACCAGTGTGCTTCCTCTGACTCGACTCCTGCCCCCTAGACCTGCATTTGGGAAGTGGTACCCAGGGGCATTAGGAGGGGAATGCAATGGGTCTGGAGCGTGGAGCTGGTGAGGAGTCCCCGGGTGAAATACTTAAGATTTTGTAGATTTCCACAGAATGTTTACCCCGGTCTTGATGTCATCGTACTACATCCTCTAACACCAACCTATATCGTGATCTTGTCCGTCTCACCGCTGAACCCTTGCCCATGTGCTCCCTCTGGCCTCAAACTCCTTCCCCCTTCATATCCAATGGACTTCCATTCTCCTCCAACAAAAAAGAAGTCTATGCATTTGGGTCTGTACCCCATGACAACTTTGAGTTACACCCGTGTATGTGTGTGGAGAGAGAGAGAGAAAAGTATAGAGAGTAGCAGCGTGCCTTAGTGGAAAGGGCAGGGGTTTGGGAGTCAGAGGGTGTGGGTTCTAATCCCACTTCCGCCACTTGTCTGCTGTGTGATGTTGGGCAAGTCACTTAATAACAATAATAGTAATAATAATGTTGGTATTTGTTAAGCACTTACTAGGTGCCGAGCACTGTTCTAAGCGCTGGGGTAGACACGGGAATCAGGTTGTCCCATGTGGGGCTCACGGTCTTAATCCCCATCTTACAGATGAGGTAACGGAGGCACCGAGAAGTCAAGTGACTTGCCCAAAGTCACACAGCTGACAAGTGGCCGAGTCTGGATTCGAACCCATGACCTCTGACTCCAAAGCCCGTGCTCTTTCCACTGAGCCACGCTGCTTCTCTAACTTCTCTAACTTAACTCCTCTGTGCCTCAGTTCCCTCATCTGTAAAATGGGGATTGAGACTGTGAGCCCCATGTGGGACAACCTGATTACTCTATATTTACCCCAGCACTTAGAACAGTGCTTAGCACATAGTAAGCGTTTAACAAATACCATAAGTATGATTTATTATATATTCATCAGTAATTTATTTTAATGTCTGCCTCCCCTTCTCGTCTGTATGCTCTTTGAAGGCAGGGATCATGTGTACCAACCCCACACATCCAATCCATCCCAAAACCTGCCAGTCTCACCTTCACAATATCGCCAAGATTTGCCCTTTCCTCTCCATCCAAACTGCTACCTGGCTGGTACAAGCTCTCATAATATCCCTACTGGATTATTGCATCATCATCCTCCTCCCTGATCTCTCATCCTCCTGTCTCTCCCCGCTTCAATCTATCCTTCATTCCACTGCCTAGAATATCTTTCTACAGACACACTCTGGGCCTTTCCCTCCCCTCCTCAAAAACCCTCAAAAGAGGGTGTGGGTTCTAATTCCACTTCCTCCACTTGTCCTATCAGTGGTTGCTTATCAACCTTCGCAAGAAGCAAAAACTCATTTGTGGCTTCAAAGCTCTCCATCCCCTTGTCCCCTCCTACCTCACCTCCCTTCTCTCCTTCTCCAGCCCAGCCCGTACGCTCCGCTCCTGTGCCGCTAACCTCCTAACTGTGCCTCGTTCTCACCTGTTCCTCCGTCGACCCCTGGCCCACATCCTACCACTGACCTGGAATGCCCTCCCTCCTCACATCCATCAAACTAACTCTTCCCCTCTTCAAAGCCCTACTGAGAGCTCACCTCCTCCAGGAGGCCTTCCCACACTGAGCCCTCCATTTCCCTCTGTCCCTCCTCCCCTCCCCATCGCCCCTACTCCCTCCCTCTGCTCTACCCTCTTCCCCTCCACACAGCACTTGTATGTATTTATGTATATTATTTATTATTCTATTTTATCAATGATGTGTATATATCTATGATTCTATTTATCTATTTTGCTGGAATTGATGCCTGAGTACTTGTTCTGTTTTGCTGTCTGTCACTCCCTTTTAGACTGTGAATCCATTGTTGGGCAGGGATTGTCTCTGTCTGTTGCCAATTTGTACATTCCAAGCACTTAGTACAGTGCTCTGCACATAGTAAGCGCTCAATAAATACTATTGATTGATTAATTGATTATATAATGCAGCATCTGCCTGTTGCTTCCGGATGGGCAAAGGGGTGTATGGAATTCTGTAGTTTCTGTAAGTGGTCACCCTAGAGCCAGCAGAGCAAGTTGCAGATGCCCTGGGGTTGTATTTAAATCTTTTCGGTCCCACGGTGTGGAATAGATTGTCTGCATGGGCTGCTTTCCTTTCTGGCCACAGGCAGATAATAATAATAATAATGTTGGTATTTGTTAAGCGCTTACTTTGTGCTGAGCACTCTTCTAAGCATCGGGGTAGATACAGGGTAATCACGTTGTCCCACGTGAGGCTCACAGTCTTAATTCCCATTTTACAGATGAGGTAACTGAGGCACAGAGAAGTTAAGTGACTTGCCCACGGTCACACAGCTGACAAGTGGCAGAGCCGTGATTCGAACCCATGACCTCTGATTCCCAACCCTGTGCTCTTTCTACTGAGCTATGCTGCTTCTTTATCCCAGGCGGATTATTTTTCAGGGGAGATGATTTTCAGGAATATTAAACTAATAATATCTGAATTAGTAATACAAAGTGCTGTACTTGTAATTGTTCAGTTTAATTGCAGTTTGTTCCCCCATAATGGAGTGTGGTGTAATAAAGTAACCAAAGTGGCAGGATTCCTTGTTAAACCATGGTGCCTGGGAAAGGAGCTTGCTCCAGGAGTAGGGGCAAGATGGTGAGGGGTGGGGAGGGTGGGGTTTTTTTGTTGTTGTTAATAATAATAGTGGTATGTGTTAAGCGCTTCCTACATGCCAGGCTCTGTACTAAGTGTTGGGGTGGAAAAGTAAGGGACAGCAATAAATGTAGTACCTATCAAACCCTGATGGTTGTCACATAGCTATACTCAAAGATTTAATTGTCAGTAGTGTCCTCTTTGAATGCTAAGGAACATTGTGGGTGTGTATATTATATATGTGTGAATGTGTGTGTGGGTATGTATAATTAGTATAATAATAATTGTGGTATTTATTAAACACTTATGCGGCACCAAGCTCTGTACTGACTGGAGTTGTTGCAAGGTAATCAGGTCACTCACAGCCACCTGGGGCTCTCAGTCTAAGGGAAAATAGAACAGGTACTGAATTATTGTTTTACAGATGAGGAAACTGAGGAACAGTGAAGTTTAGTTGAGCAGACATTTGGGAAGCAGCAAGGCTTAGTGGATAGACCCAGGGCCTGGGAGTTAGAATGGCCGAGGTTCTAACCCTGCTCTGCCACTTGTCTGCCGGGTGACCTTGGGGAAGTCACTTCACTTCTCTGTGCATCAGTTACCTCATCTGTAAAATGGGGATTAAGATTGTGAATCCTGACTAGCTTGTATCTACCACAGTGCCTGGCACATAATAAGCACTTAAATACCATAAAAAAGGGGCAGATCCAGGATTAGAACCCAGATCCCCTAGAATCTAGATCCCCTAACTCCCAGGCCCATGATCCTTCTGTTAGGCCATGCTCCTTCTCATGTGCATTCATTCATTCAATAGTATTTATTGAGAGCTTACTATGTGCAGAGCACTGTCCTAAGTGCATGGAATATACAATTCGGCAACATATAGAGACAATCCCTGACCCGTGACGGGCTCACAGTCTAACTGGGGTAGTCTAACCGGGCTAGACAGGCAGCAAAGCAAAACAGAACAAAACAAAAACAAGACATTATCAAGGTAAATAGAATCAAGGGGATATGCACCTCATTAACAAAATTAATAGGGTAATAAATAATATATACTAATGAGCACAGTACTGAGGGGAGGGGAAGGGGGAGGAGCAGCGGATGGGGAGAGGGAGCAGAGGGAAACGGGGGGCTCAGTCTGGGAAGGCTTCTTGGAGGAGGTGAGCTCTCATACATTCATATATTCGAGCCCAACAAGGAGGGGGAAAGTTATGGTTCCTTTTCTAGTTTCACTTGCAAGTGCAGCTTATCAAACAGTACTATTTATTGAGCATACTTACTGTGTTCAGAGCACTATATCGACTAAAGTCAGTTGACATGATCCCTGTCCACAAGGAGCGTTTAGTCTAGAGGACTGTATATTGCAGTATCTAGAATGGAAGATAGTCCTCACTTCCATTTAATGTTCTATTCAACTCTAGATAGTCCATCTTAAGCCTAGCTGATGGATTTTAAAAAAAAAATTTTTACCAACTCCGTTGTACTCTTCCAAGCACTTAGTATAGTGGCAAACACTCAATAAATACCATTTATTGATTCTGATTGCCAAGATTCAGGCACTTAATTTATTTGCATTTAAGGCACTTACAGGGCCGTGGCTCAATCACCCTCTGCCTTTCCCAGCAGCTGGTTTCACTCTGTATTTCAGCGAGCGACTGAACTAGCATCGTCAGGGAAGGATTTCCCCCTCTGGCACCCCTATGGAAAAGAGCTTTGGCTTTGGGCTCGAGTCCTGGCTGCTTGCCTGTGTGGAGCGAGTGAGTCCCATTTGCTGAACGAGTCAAAGAAAGAGCCCTTAGACAGCATGTTCTCTCATGATTAGCCGCAATCCATCCTCTTTTCCCTCTCTGGATTTCAGTGTTAACAAGCCTGGGATTCAGGAAGTAAGTATTTTAAATCTCAAATCTTTGGGGTCCTTTGAATTTTCTGGTCTACTTTGCTTCCATAGATTAGAAGGGATAGGCCAATTTCAGTGACAAGCTGTGTCTTTTCTGTTTTATTTCTGCTCCAATCTCTGTTTCTGCCGTATCCACGTTACGTTATCTGAGCATTGGTTTGCCAGGTATAATTATTCTCCTTAATTTTTTTTTCTGAGCATAATTTGTGGTTTCTCTTTAAATGCTTTGATGTTTGATACATGAACTCCAAGTTTCACCATGCTTTAAAAAGATAGTGTCTGGATTCTCTAGCTTGCAGTTCTGTAGATTCAAGTTCTTTGCCATTTTTGTGCTAGCCAGGGTTTTTGTGGCATGTTGTAGTGGTTGGTTTTATTTTCATGGAGATCTGCTGCCTGAAGAATGTTCATTTTTGGCTCAACAATCCTTTCTTCACTGTGGATTTTAAATGAAAATGAAAAGCTTTAAAATGATGATCTCTACAAACTGAATTATTTCTGTAATGGAATATATTCACTAACTCAGCCAAATATCTTGTAGAATACTGGGAAGTGGGTCAAGAATTATAAAATTACATTCTGATGGGGGATTCCTGGTGGAAGCTTTATTTTTTTTCTTGGCTAGTGGGCTTTTAATCTGGGTTAGAATTTCTGGGTGTTCTGATTTGCATAGACTTGCTGTGGCCGGAAGATTTGCTATTTCACAGAACCAAAGATTACCTTATTATGACTGCATTCAAAAGTTAATGATTTGCTGGAGGAGACCAAGCTAACACCTGGCCTTTTTGCTTCAGATGCTTGCATCTGCATATCTTAAATATAAGTTTAGTTTTTAGAAAGCCTCAAATGTGGATGGATGTAAAATCCCAGACTTTTCACCTTCTCTTACTACTATAAATACTTTCCAAGCAATAGAGATTTTCAGCAGAGGGATAAGGTAGGATATTGGGGTTTTTTTTCCCATTTAGAATTCTGCCTAGCATTGGAAGCTCTCTGACTTGCATATCCTAGCTCTCTCCCACTGAGCACAATCCCTGCTCTATGACACTATTCAAGGGAAAATAACTTGGGTACAGAAAAACAAAATGGACTTTAAATCTGATCATCATATGTTTGATTTTTATTGATGATATTAAGTGCTTACAATCTACCCAAGCCCACTCTCTTAGAGGGTACAGAGTCAGAGGGAGAAGGAACAGCTTTCCTAAGACTGTTTTATGATGGAAAAATTGAGGCTCAGAGAAGTAAAGAGAAGCAGCATAGCCTAGTGGATTGGAGCACAAGCCTGGGAGCCAAAAGGACCTGGGTTCTAATGTTGACTTTGCCACTTGCCTCCTGTGAGACCTTGGGCAAGTCAGTTCTCTGTGCCTCAGTTCCCTCATCTGTAAAATGAAGAGTAAGACTGAGCTCCGTGTGGGACATGGACTGTGTCCAACTTGATTAGCGGGAATCCACCCCAGGGCTTAGTACAGTGCCTAGCACATAGTAAGTACTTAACAAATACCATTAAAAAAATGTTAAGTAGGGAGTCCAAGGACACAGCTGACAAGTGGTAGATCCAGAGCTTGTAAACTCAGAGCTTGTGACTCCCCAATCCCAAATTTCTACTCGGCCACCCTTCCACCCCGAATATGGAGGCAAAGTAGAAGAAACCCTTGCTCTCCTTGAGGGGATTCTAAATTTCTCACACACATTGATTTAATGCTCCCTGGGGTTTTGTCTGTGATTATTTTTATTATGTTCGGAGGGGTGGGAAACAAAAGGAAAATTAAGTTTGAGTGTGGGAGGGAGTAGTTAAGCGAACTTCAAAAATCACTAAAAAGGGGAGAGTTGCTTTTCCATAGACCCCGAATTTAGCATATTTGGCAGAGATCTGTGTGTAATTCTATTCCTCTGACATTTTTCACCATCATTTAAAGGTAGATTTTATGGTCAAATTGATGATTTGAGAATTGGTGGGGGGATAGGAGAGGTGCAGAGGTGCCGATATCAAATCACAGATGGAAGTCACTGTTTATAGAAATTGTTCATATGCTTGAACTCCTATTGTCACCTTCAAATTTGCTACCTGTGGATTGAAGCTGTCTTTAGTTCTCAATTATTCTTTGTCAGCTTCTCAACTCTCCAATAAAATTGTGATTATTTGTTTGACGACTTTTACCCTGCTTGCAGCCAGCAGTAGTTTTGGAGGATAAACATAGCTTTTTACATTGGCAGCAAAGTACATATTAGGAGTCAAACTTGGATAAAACAGAATTCTCCTCATTGGCAATGGCCTTCAAGTAAACAAGGAGAGAAAACACACACGCACACAAAAATGTTGTTCCTTAGTTCAGCCTGGTTTTGGCATTAGGATTAAGTAGGCTTTTGGTAGTGCTTCTCAGCCCCTTGCCAGGTTCAATCTGAAAATAGAACAAGCATGTCCTTTCCCCACCAAAAACCTGCTGAGTTTTAGTTTGGCCAGTGTCAGACTACACTGAGACCCCCAAACCCAGTGTGATTTGCTTGTATCCATCCCAGCGCTTAGAACAGTGCCTGGTACATATAATTACTTAATAATATTATTGATGGTATTTGTTATTGTGATCCTGTGTAGCCACACCATACCATTTGGAGATGTAGTAATAAGAGTAACATTCAAACACTTACTTTGTGCCAAGCACTGTACTAAGCACTGGGGTTGGCACAAGATAATCATAAGGCACAGTCCTTGTTTCCCATGGAGCTCACAGTCTAAGGGAGAGGGAGAAAAGATATTGAATCCATATTTCACAAATGAGGAAACTGAGATGCAGAGGAATGAAGTGCCCAGTATCACATAACAGACAAGGGCAGAGCCAGGATTAGAACCCAGGTCTCCTGACTCCCAGGCCCACGCTCTTTCTGCTAAACCATATTGGGTTGGCAGGAGTGTGTTTTCTCCCACATCACGGTAACTACGGGACTATACTTCTGGGGGTCTTAACGACTGTTTCCTCACACTGCTGTTTATAGGGGCCGCAGCAGAGGGTCATCTGGGAAAGGCAAACTGACACAACCAATGCTGACCACAGTAAACATGAAGGGTCCAGGGAAGGGTACCACTATCTGCAACCTGTTCTAAATTTAAAGTTAATTCTGAGAAAGTTTTTTTTGTTTGTTTTTTTTCCCTTCACAGGGTCAGGTTTAACTTGAGAATTTTCCCTAAGGAATGACAGTTCCAGTGGGGAAAATTGACTTTAATTGTAGAAACCCAAGCCAGAAGCCATTTTGTTCACTCTTTTCCTCCTCAAGTCTGTCGTCCAGGGATCAGAGTGTTGTTGTCTGCTTCCGTAGCTTAACCTAGATCTAAGCCCTACTCATGGACTAACTTAGGCTGGGTTTGCCACCTGAGTCTGCCCATGGTTTAGGCTTTGCAGGACCTGAGCCTTTGTCTGGCAGAGTGGGCTTCAAGTGTGGAAGGTGACTGAACCCAATGGGCAAGTGGGTAAGTGGGGGCCAAACCTTGCCTGGAGAAAGGACGGTCCCAAAGCAAGACCTTTCTAGGAGCCATTGACCTTGCTTGACTTCTGAAGGAACTATAAGATGCAGTCTTGTGTGGGCCTGTCTGAAGGAATTGGTTCTAGTGCTAGTGATCGGTGCTGTTCCACATGTATCTGTGGCTGAGCAAAGAATTCAGTGAGTGGGGTGGGAGAGGAGGGACAGAGATTGAGGACTCTTCTGGAGCCACAGTGATGACAGCAAAGTGCCAGTACTCTTCTACTGTGCCAAACCCAGCAGACTTTCTGGCCACATCAGCTAGCTACTGCTGGATTTTTTGATGGTATTTGTTAAGCATTTACTGGGTGTCAAATGCTGTTGTTGGGGTAGGTACAGGTCAATTAGGTCAGACACAGTCCCTGTCCTGCATAGGACTCATAGTCTAAGTAGGAGGGAGAACAGATATTGAATCCCATTTTTTACAGTTAGGAAACTGAGGCACAGAGAAGTGAAGTGACTTGGCCAAGGTCACAGAGCAAGCAGTTGGCAGAGCCGGGATTAGAACCCAGGTCCTATGACTCCTAGGCCCGTGCTCTTACCACTAGACTCTGAGGCTTCCCTGGTAGAGCACCATAGGTAGTTCTCTGTTAGGAAACTTTTCCTGTTGATGGCATGGCCTCAGCAGCCATTTATACCCCACTATTTGCAGGACCAGGAGTAGAACTTAGGTCTTCCGATTCCTAGATCCCACCTCTTCCCACTGGGCTAACGGCAGTGGTTCCGCCACAGATCACTCAACAGCCACAGCTTGGTGCTCCCTGCCCTAGAAGGCCTTTTCTGGGCATTTTTTGTTTCCAGGTAAGTGTCACCATCCTGCAGGTGCCAATTTGGGTAATGTTTGTGGTTCAGCGGGCTCCCCACAGAACCCAGGAGATTCATTACAGATGGTAAAACCAGAGGCAAGAGAGCCTAGGATGATGTCCAGTAGGAAACCTCAAATGTGCAAGCTTTCTAGTTGATGTAATACAATTTTTTTTGGAGGAAGTGAAAGCGGATTCACCAATGCCAGCAGAGGGCCCAACCTTGGTCACTGAAGCAAGTGATTGTTCCCAGAGGTAGCCAGTACATTATCATCATTATTATCACTATGGCATTAAGCATTTACTTATGCGCCCAATACTGGGCTGCTAATCAGATCAGACACCGTCTGAGACAGAGGAAGAGCAGATGTCTTAATCTCAGTTTTACAGACGAGGAACTGAGGCCTGAAGAGATTAAGTGACTTGCCCGAGGTCACTTACAGGTCAGGGCAGAGCTGGGATTTGAAATCAAGTCTCACAACACTCAATCCCATGCTCTTTCCACTAGGTCTCATTGCCTTGTCCCCTCATAGCAGGACTGCCTTCCCCACAGCCCACCCCACCGAGGCTTGTCCTGCCCACCTCTTTTAGCTGCTCCAAAGCGAGAAAAAAAAAGGCCTATTGCATATCCAGTATTTTGAAGACGAAATGAGTTCATGATTTGGCCAAATAGCTTCTAGTAGAAGCAATCGATCAAAATTATTAAGTACTTAAGATTTTCACAGGGTTCTTTTTGCTGGGGGGCCGGTGGGAGGAAGGTTACTTGATGCTCAAAATCATTCTAAGAAAATAAACAGAGAAAATACTTGCCCAAATAAGAGAAAATGTGAGTAGCTAGCATTTTGGCATTTTAAATACTTCAGGTAGGCTTAGAAAGTATTTGTCATATATTGATTTGATTTGCCACCCCAGTGAAAGCTGTGTATAAGGATTTTATAAAATGCATAATTCCAAAAGTAAACTGTTTTCTAATGGTAGTCATTAAGTGTTTACTACATTCCAGGCACTGTATCAAGTGCTGGGGTAGATACAAGCCAATCAGGTTGGACACAGGTCATGGACATGAGGGAACTGGATCACAGAGAAGTTGTGGCTTGTTCAAAGTCACATAGGCAAGTGGCAGGGGTGAGATTAGAACCCAGGCCCTTCTCTTCCCCTCTAGACTATAAGATCATCATGGGCAGGGGACACGACTGCTGATTCTTTTGTATTCTACTCTCCGAAGCACACAGCAAGTGCTCAATAAATGCCACTGATTGATTGATTGGCAAGAGGCCCAGGCTGCGTCTCTCTGAGGAGGCTGGGATGGCGTGGAGCCGGGGGTGACGCCATTGGTCAATGTGGGGCTCCGCTTAGTCTAGATTTCTCACCCACCCCCTTCCCCAGCCTTGTCCCCAGCTCTTTCACCGACATCTAATCCAGAGTCACCATCCCCATTCCTGAGGGCTGACCCAGCGACAGAGGAGGAAGGGCGGGGCTGGAGCAGCAGCTCTGTCCCAGACTGCCACCGAGCTTTCTGCTCCACTCCCCCTAGGCTTCAGCCTTTCCACCTCCCCAGCCCCAAGAATGTCAAATCCGGTGCTAGGATAGATGGACCACGCCTTTCTGATGGTAAAAATAAAGCTGCGTTTTAGGTTACAAATTATTTATATGGCTCCTTCGAATGATCTCCAAGAGCCTTTCAGGTATCAGTTGAAAACTTAAAGGCAAAAATGGCAAGCACAGCAAATGAATGGCCAAGCCCAGGACGAAAGCCACGGATAGGTGGAGGAAAGGAGAGCCAAAGTGGTTGCTCCTTCTATCTCCGTCAATCAGTGATATTTACTAAGCGCTTTCTGTGGGTAGAGCACTGTACTACGTGCTTGGAAGAGTGTGGACGTTCCCTGTGTACATGGAACTTTTAGTCTAGATCTCATGAACTTTAGGTCTCATCTCTCCTCCCCATCCCCCAACCCAATGGTAGGAAGTTCCAGGTCAGGGATCCCAGGATGTCTGTTACCATCCGACTTGGCTCCTGACTATGACTTCTTACTTTAATCTCTCTTCTGCTGTGGACAAGCTAGACCGTCAATCCTGTGGACATAAGCAAAGATATACTAGATTAGACCAGTGGTTCATCCAGTTGGGTGTTCTCTGGGACAGGGACACCAAGGAATGCTTGGAGAAATGGTGGGGTTGGTTTGATGTTTTCAGGGTTTCTCAGCTCTTAATCCCATCTGAAGTAGCCCTCAGAGTCACTTTTGGAGCACCCGTACCCCTCTTAGCTAGTGGAAAGAGCATGGGCTTGGGAGTCAGAGGACGTGAGTTCTAATCCGGACTCCACCCCTCGTCTGCAGTGTGACCTTGGGCAAGCCACTTACCTTCTCTGTGCCTCAGTGACCTCATCTGGAAAATGGGGATGAAGACTGTGAGCCCCATGTGGGATAATCTGATGACCTTGTATCTACTCCAGTACTTAGAACAGTGCTTGGCACGTAGTAAGTGCTTGACAAACACCATGTTTATTATTATTATTGTGAAATCAATCAATGGTATTTACTGAGTGCTTAATATGTGCAGAACACTGTATTTAGTGCTTGGGAAAGACAGAACAACAGAATTAGTGGAGCTGTTTCCTGCCCAGAGCAAGCTAGTCCTCTGGTTCATTCTTTTCTACAACAGGTGGAATTTGAGGCTTACTGAGCAGTGAACCCCAAATCCCTGCACCCCTTATTTTGCTGCCAGTATTTCTTGTCTTGCAAGCGCAGAGTGGCCTAATGGAAAGAGCAAGGGCCTGGGAGTCAGAGGACCTGGGTTCTAATTCTGACTGCCACATGATTGCTGTATGACCTTGGGCAAGTCACTTAGCTTCTCTGTGCCTCAGTTCCCTCATCCTCAAAATGGGGATTCAATATGTGCTCTCCCTCCTACTTAGACTGTGAGCCCCATGTGGGATCTGATTATCTTGTACCTACCCCAGTACTTTGTATAGTGTTTGGCATAGACTCTGAGCTCGTTATGAGCAGGGAATGTGTCTGTTATTGTACTGTACTCTCCCAAGTGCTTAGTACAGTGCTTTGCACACGGTAAGTGGTCAATAAGCATGATTGAATGAATATAGTACGTGCTTACCCAATAAAATTAGATTTATCATTGTTACCTCTATAACCGATCGATCCTTCTTGGTTTATTTAATTTGCTGTTCTTCTGTCTTCCTCTCCCAAACTCTGGGTGACCCCCAGTTTCTGCCCTCAACACTCACTCCCTTGGGGAATGCATTCACCCCCACTGCTTCAGCTACCACCCTTGATTTGGGAGAGAACAGTACAAAAGAGTAGGAATAGTTGCTAACTCCCCACGGGAGTTTACAGACAAGAGGGAATGACAGACATTAAAATAAATTACAGATGGATATGTATCAGGAGACAACTGTCAGAAAACTCTGATTAGATAGTGTTCCCAAGGGAAAGGAGAGTAATCCATAGGGTCAGAAGCAGTCAGAAGGTTGAGGATTAAGGCGGAGTAGATTCTGTTGGAGAAACAGCGTGGTTTAGTGGGTGGAGGACTGGCCTGAAAGTCTGAGGATCTGTGTTCTAATGTTGCCTCTGCCACCTGTCAGCTGTGTGACTTTGGGGAAGTCACTTCACTTCTCTGTGCCTCCTTTCCTTCATCTGTAAAATGGGGATTAAGACTATGAGCCCCATATGGGACATGGATTGTGTCCAACCTGATTAGTATGTATCTACCCCAGTGCTTAGAACAGTGCTTGGCACTTAGTGCTTAACAAATACCATAATTATTATTATTAACGAATTCCATTCAAAACAAAAAAAGTAATTGCATGTAAGTCTATGGGCAAATATGCCCTGCAATACAACCTTTCCTGCTATAATCATATTTTTAAGGAAATGACTCAGTTGTGTCCTGGAGTTCACTTGTGGAATTGTGGAATTAGAGGTGCCTTCCATTACCATGTTGACTCTGCTGCTTTTCCCCTCCCATGCATCCATTCTTGCCTCCCCCCTCACCATCATCAAATCCCACTAAATCGAAACTTCCAATAATAATAATTATGGTAGTTAAGCACTTAATATGTGCCAAACACTATTCTAAGCGCCCAGATAGGTACAAGTTAGATTGGACCCAGTCCTTGTCCCACACAGGGCTCACACTCTTAATCCCCATTTCACAGATGAGGTAACTTGAGGGCCAGAGAAGTAAAATGACTTGCTCAAGATCATACAGCAGACATATGGTGGAGCCTGGATTAGAACCCATGACCTTCTGACTACCAGGCCCAAGCTCTATCTCCTAAGCCACACTGCTCCAAAATCCAGCTGGGTAGAGGACACTTGCTCTCACTGTTTTAGGCACTCAGAAACAGAGTCACTTTGGTATTAACCTTCTTCCAGATCCTTTAGACCTAAAATGGAAGTGATCAACATCATAACCGCAGGGTGATGTGGGTTCATATGGGCGTGCTTCTGGCTGACTCAGAACCTTTTGGCAAGATGTCCTTAGGAACCCTGCAGAGAGGCCAGCCTCAAATTCCATTTTTCCTTTTCAGAAAGGATAACAAACACATCTGACTTCTGAAGGGCAATGTTTTGCACTGCTCCACATTACCGTAGTAGTTCATGGCCTAGTGGAAGGAACACAGGACTGCAAGTCACGTTGTTTGGATTCTAATTCCAGCTCTGCCGCCAGCTTGCTGTTTGACTTCGGACAGGTTGCTTGACTTTTCTATGCCTCAGTTCCCTCATCTGTAAAATGGGATTAAAAGCCTGTTCTCTCTCTCCCGCTCTTGACCCCGAGCCCCGTGTGGGACAGAGGCTGTATCTGCATCGTACCTGCCTAGTTTCGTGCTCGGCCCTTTGTGAGTATCAAAGCCTTTGCTATTACATTGGGGGTTTTAAGTCTATTGGGTTCCTTCTCTCAGTTTTTGTTTGTGAGTTGTACGTTGGACAGGAGGGGCTCGATTTGAACAAGTTCCTAACAAAGGTGAAATTAGGGGCAGAGCTGCAAGCAGCAGGCAGCTGTGAGCCTCCCTCTTTGCTAGGAAAGCAGCTGTTCTGGAAGGACACAGCCCCGGCTACAGGCCTGCAGACCCTGGCCGTGCTTGGAAAACCCTCCACAAGATTGTTCCCCATGATATGGTTCAGTTGGGAAGGGCACCCAGGAGCTAGGAAAGGGTTGACCAGTGCTGTTTGTCTCAGGAGCTTTCTCTTCCTCTGTCAGCTCCCTCTTTTCCCAAGTTGGAGGGTCAAGTAGCTGTCCATCCATTTTTTTAAAAATGGTATTTGTTAAGCGCTTACTATGTCCCAGGCACAGTGCTAAGCCTAGGGTGGTTACAAGCAAATTGGGTTGGACACAGTTGCTGCCCCCTGTGGGGCTCAGAGTCTCAATCCCCATTTTACAGATGAGGTAACAGATCCAGAGAAGGGAAGCGACTTACCCAAGGTCACACAGCAGGCAAGTGGCAGATCTAGGATTAGAGCCCATGACCTCCTGACTCCCAGGCCCGTGCTCTATCCACTTCGCCGCGCTGCTTCTTGGGGTAGATACGAGCTAATCAGGTTGGACGTGATTTTCTTATGGTATTTGTTAAGCGCTTTTATGTGCCAGGCCCTGTACTAAGTGCTGAGGTAATAATTGTGATATTTAAGCACTTACTTTGTACCAGGCACGGTGCTAAACCCTGGGGTGGTTACAAGCAAATCAGGTCGGACATGGTACCTGCCCCTGGTGGGGCTCACGGTCTTAATCCCCATTTTATAGTTGAGGTAACTGAGGCACAGAGAAGTGAAATGACTTACTTGCTCAAGGTCACGCAGCAGACAAGAGGCATGGCCGGGATTAGAATCCAGCTCCTTCTGGCTCCCAGGTCTGAACTTTATCCACTAGGCCATGCTGCTTCTTGGGGTAGGTATGAGCTAATCAGGTTGGATGAGGTTTTCTTTTCTTCTGTTTTCAACTGATCTCTCCCCTGTCTGCTACTAACTGGGTAGGACCAGAATCTGTAATGTCCTTTCAATATTTTCAGCACCGAGGTGCCTATTATCAATCTCTTTGGCTCTCGTATGGCACCGGGGTTATAAGGACTCGGGAGACGACGCAACAGCTCTTGGTTGAGAGTCGGCCTGTAAGTTGTATTTATTGAGCCCTTACTGTTTGCAGAGCACTGTCCTAAGAGCTTGGGAGAGTACAATATAGCAGGTATATTCCCTGCCTAAAGTGAGTTTACAGTCTAGAGGGGGAGACTGACCCCGATATAAACAAATAAATTACAGATGTTTACATAAGTGCTGGGGGATAGTGGGTGAATAAAGGGAGCGAGTCAGGGTGACGCAGAAGGGAGTGGAAGAAGAGGAAAGAAGGGCTTAGTCAGGGAAGGCCTCTTGGAGGAGATGTACGTTCAATAAGGCTTTGAATGGGTAGCATGGAGTAGTGGATAGAGTATGGGCCTGGAAGTCGGAAGGTCATGGGTTCTAACCTTCGTTCCATCACTTGTCTGCTGTGTGACCTTGGGCATGTCCCTTTACTTCTCTAAGCCACAGTTCCCTGTGGAAAATGGGGATTGAGACTGTGAACCCCACGTGGGACAGGGACTGTATCCAATCCAATTTGCTTGTATCCACCCCAGTGCTTAATGGCACATGGCAAGTGCTTAACAAATACCATAATAATAATATGTAATATTGTATATAATATTAATTATTATTATTATCAGTGAGGGGACAGTAATTGTCAGACAATTGAGAGGATCAAGGGGTTCAAAGTTCTCCCGGAAAGTGCTCCCGGATTTGCCCGGAATCTGTGTATATTTACAAAATGGCACACAGGAGTGTTAACTCTCACATCAGGAAACAGCATGATCTAGTGAAAAGAGCAGGGGCCTAGGAGTCAGAACACGTGGATTTAAATCCTGACTCCGTCACTTGCCTGCTGCGTGACCTTGGGCAAGTCACTTCAATTTTCCGTCTGCTTCCTCAACCATAAAGTGGGGATTTGATACCTGTTCACCCTCCTACTTCGACTTTGAGCCTCATGTGGAACCGGGACGGTGTCCAACCCGATTAACATGTATCCACCCCAGAGCTTAGAACAGTGCTTGACACTCACTAAGCTCTTAACAAATACCATAATAATAGGAATCATCATTTCGATATGCTGTATACCCAGAGCAATGTGAACTGTCATGTGTCTCTGTCCAGCGTGGCTTAATGGAAAGAGTCCGGGCTTGGGAGTCAGAGGTTGTGGGTTCTAATCCAGCTCTGCCACTTATCAGCTGTGTGACTTTGGGCAAGTCACTTAACTTCTCTGTGCCTCAGTAACCTCATCTGTAAAATGGGGATTAAGACTGTGAGCCCCACGTGGGACAACCTGATTACCTTGTATCTACAGCGCTTAGAACAGTGCTTGGTATATGGTAAACACTTAACAAATACTGTCATCATCATCATAGACTGTAAGCTTGTCGTGGGCAGGGAATGTGTCTGTTAATTATTGTATTGAACTCTCCCAAGTGCTTAGTACAGTGTTCTGCATACAGTAAGTGCTCAATAAATATGATTGAATGAGGACCATCCTTGCTCACCCCAGCTCGGGGCTCAAAGAGGGTGTGGGAAGACCCAAATCCTGGGAACAACAAGCAACATGGCCTAGTGGAAAAAGCAAAGACCTGAGAGTCAGAGGACATCTCTACTTGAGTTCCTGCCGACACCCTAAACATAACATACCCAAAACAAAACGCCTCATCTTCTCCATCGTACCCCATCCTTCCCTGACACTCCTTTAAGCCTGAAGGCAATATTCCCTGTCTCACAAACCCCCAAATTTGGCATTATCGTCTCTCTCATGCAACCCACATATTCTCTCACCAAATCTCTCACCAAATCTCTCACCAATTCTCTCACCAATGGTTCTACCTTCACAGCACCTTTAGAATCTGCTCTTTCCTGTCCATCCAAACTGCTCCCGTATTGATCTAAGCACTCGTCACTTCCCACCTCTACTGCATCAGCCTCCTCGCTGACATCCCTACCTCCTGTCTCTCCCCACTCCAGTCTTTACTTGGCTCCACTGCTCAGATCATTTTTCGAAGAAGCCATTCAGTTTACATTTCCCCACTCCTCAAAAACCTCCAGTGGTTGCCCATCTACTTCTGTATCAAACAACCTACAGTTGGCTCTAGGGTCCTCCATCACCTTGCCCCCATTCCTACCTTTCCTCACTGATTTCCCACCATAAACCAGGCCCGAACACTTTGGTCCACTAACTCCAGTTTACTAATTGTATCTCAGTCTCATCTATCTGTCCTGCGACCCCTTGCCCACATCCTCCCCTCTGGTTTGGAACTCCCTCCCCCTTCATATGTGACATATTTCTCCATCTTCAAAGCCTTCCTCAAAGTCACATTTTCTCCAAGAGGCCTTCCCTGATGAATCTCTCATTTCTTCTCCCACCCTCACCTCTATATCACTTCTTCACCTGGATCTGTACCCCTGAAGCACTTGCTTTTCACCCGGCCTCATGCCCACAACACTTACGTGCATATCCTACCGCACTTATGTACATATTCTTATCCTCTGTCTTTCCCTCAAGACTGAAAGGGTAGAGTTTATGTCTCTCAACACATGCTTGGCGCATAGTAAGCACTTAACAAATACCATAATTATTATTATTATTATTTTCCCAACCATTTAGTACAGTGCTCTGCACTCAGTAAGCTCTAAATTCTCTTGCTTAATTGATTGAGCTGGGTTCTAATCCCTGTTCCACCATTTGCCTGCTATGTGACACGAGATGTTCACTAAACTTCTCTGGGCTTCTGTTTCCTCATCTGTAAAATGGGGTTTCAATACCTATTCTCCCTGCCCCTTGGACTGGGAGCTCCATGAGGGACAGGGACTATGTTCAACCTGATTAACTTGTATCTTACCCCAGAGTTTACTGTGGTGCTTGGCACATAATTAGCTCTAACATACAGCATTATTATTACTATTATCACCATTCTCATTAATATTAAGAAATCTCATTTTTGCCATTGATCCTACACCCAGTTTCTCCAAGGGAGTGATTAGGTTTATGGGGTACAGGGCAAAAGTGTCACGTGCAGTGGAGATTTCCAGTGTCTTTGCCATAAATTCACATGAAGTACTGTATTTGTTCTTCAAAACAGGGAAAAATGAAGTTGTGAGTTTAAAGCTTCATTTCTATCTGGCAAGCTATTTCATTTTTAAAATAATTTCTAGGCCATTTTTTCTCCATTTATGGTTGAGCCGGAGCTGAGGATGGCATGCGTTAGGCTTTTTCGATGCCAAAGGAGCTGGCGGGTCTCTTTTTGAATGGATCCTCTGTTCTTCCTTTCCAACCTGGCCTGCACACATACTTATTTCAGGACCCACAGAATACTCTCCTTCTAGGACAGTTAAGTAGGCTCAGCAAACTTGCAATGAAAAGGAATGTAAACCAAGGAGAGCTTACAAACTGACATGCCTCCTTCCTCTCAACCTCTGCTACCTCACTTCAGTTTGCCCACAAGCACCTTTTAAACCTCTTGAAAATGTTTTCAACATTACGCAGCAATTGCGTGATCGTAAAACAGCTCTAGACTGCCTTACACGGTCTTATCCTCCACTTCTCAACGTTTAGTTGACTGAGACTCAAGGGTTAATAATGCTATTTAAAACATACTCTCAGCATTTTAGCAAAAGCCTTACTGTAAATTCAGGGTGAAGGTGGCATTTTGAGGTTGTACCTACATAGCACAAGCAGAGCAAAGATTTTGCAATAATCTGGGGAGTTGGTGGCATCCTCCCTTTGCCACAATTCTCCAGAATGGTTGGGATGGTTCCAAACCCGCCAGATAATTGCACAGCCCTGTTCATTTTGACCAGATAGTCACAGCTTTAAATAAAACAATAAGCCAGTTGGGACTTTTCTGTTTTCACGGGGAACATTTAAACAGAATCAATTTGCAGGCAGTACTACGAATGTGGGGAAATGCACGACCATGATCATAAAAGAAAAAACAGCCGTAGTATGGACCAGAGGTAGTCACATAGCAGCTCAGCTTTTAGATTACAAATGTATGGGTGACCGAGGCGAACGCCTGCAATAACCCGATGGGCCTTTGTGAATTCTGGCTAAACGGCAGTGCGGTTGGGCCTCTTTCCCCACTTATCCTTTCAAGGATATGTCTGCGTAGTTTGAGGTTTATTAAACAAGAGCAACTGCTAATGACTAATGTAGGAATTCCACATGTAGAGTTCTTAACAGAGACCCTACTGTACAGTGTATCATTTTCGGTGATTCGCTGCCTTGGGCTGTGGCGTTATAAGGGACAAGCCTGTTGGTGGAACCTCATTGTATTCTTCCTTTACCTGGTAAAAGTTTAAACTTTCTCCTGGAATTTCCTTATTCAAGTTCAGAAGGTTATTTACATTTACATTTCATTGCCATGCCCAATCGATGGTGTTTATTGAGCACTTTACACCGAGCACTGAAGGAAGTGCTTGGGGGAGGACAGTAACAACAGAGTTGGTAGACACACTCCCCGTGCATTAGGTGCTTACACAGTAGGTAATACAGTACTTGATTGTAGTTTTGTCTCTCTTCCGATGCCTGCGATAGTTTAAATTTAAATAATCCTGTATTACAGAGTGAGGGATGAAAGGGAGAGCAGTGTTTTTCGAGCTGTATTTACTTTGGCAGCAAAGTTTCTTGTGGTTATTGGTCTTAGGAAGTTTATGCAGGGTCAGGCTACCTAGAGGAGCAGGCGGGGCCGTCGTTCATACCAGGCCTCCGGTGAGGCTTCCAAGGGCTGTGGTTTCTAAATGGGAATAATGTCCTGCATTATGTGAAAAAATGATAATAATTGTGGCATTTAAGTGCTTATGATGCCAAGCACTGGTACAGCTACAGAACAATCAGACCCTGTCCCGCAAGGGGCTCGCAGTTTAAGGAGGGAGAACCGGTATTGAAACCTTATTTTATAAATGAGGAAACTGAGGCACAGAAAAGTTAAGTGGAGCCAGGATTAGAACCCAGGTTTCTTGACTCATAGTCCTGTGTGCTTTCCACTAGGCCATAAAATAGATTGCACAGTTTCAATCGATCGCATTTGAGTGCTTACTGTGTATAGAGCACTCGGGAGAGTACGATATAGCAGAGTCGATGGATACGTTCCCTGCCCCCAACGAGCTCTCAGTCTCGGGGGGAGACGGACATTAATATAAATCAGTTATGGATATGGTCATAAGTCCTGTGGGGCTGAGGGAAGGACGAATAAATGGTGCAAATTCAAGTGCAAGGGTGCCGCACAAGGGAGTGGGAGAAGAGAAATGAGGACTTAGTCATGGAAGGCCTCTTGGCGGAGATGTGCCTTCAATAGGGCTTTGAAGGTGGGGAGAGTAATTGTCTGTCAGCTATGAAGAGGGAAGGCTTTGCAGGTCGGAGACAGTACGGGGTTGAGAGGTCAGCTGCAAGACAGATGAGATCGTGATACAGTGAGTAGGTTGGCATTAGAAGAGTGAAGTGTGCAGGCTGGTTGTAGTAGGAAAGCAACGAGGTAGTTAAGAGGGGACAGGGCGATTGCTTTAAAACCGATGGTAAGGAATTTCTGTTTAACATTTAATATCCAAATCTAAATATAAGGGAGGATGGTTGGTAACAATCCCCAGGAATTAATCCTTGGTTTTATGGATTACCCAACTCTCATCCCTTCCGGCAGGACCATGGCACCCTAAAACCCCCTTTCTTTTCTCCCTGGTGTCTACTCTTCCCCTATCTGCTTTCATCCACACTCTCACCCCCCCAGTCGATGGTTTTACACGTCTGCTACTCCCACCTGGCCCTCACTTTCCCTGAAACCTTCCTCCTGCTTTCTCCCATCTTCCCAAGCAGGGGGATTTACCGGTCCTTGATCTCTTCCTCAAATGTCTTGTTCCCTCCATACCTGCTGCCCCTCAAATGCCTTCTCTCCTCCTTTTTCTTTCATCTTCTCTATCCCCTGTCTTTCTCTTCCTCCTCTTCTCTCCTTTCCCTTTTAATTTCATTTTAAGGGTCCCCTCCCGCCAAGTTTTTCCATATCCCTTCCTTCTCCTATTTTTCCTTTGTTGCCTAATTTCCCTCCATCTCGCCCCTTTTATCTTTCCTCTCCTCCTATTATTTCCTTTATTTTTTTTTCTCCCTCTTGTGGTCTTATGCCTTCTCCCTGACTTTCCGGCAGGAAGCTGCTCCCCACAGAATACCCCCCAAGGCACCCAGGACTCTCTGGTACGCCTGGAATTAGTTCCCTGCCAGTCACACACAAGTTAAATGTCCCTTGAATCACATGTCAAATAGCTTACTATGCAGGCCTTAAACCCAGACAAATCTGCCCAACCTGTTCTGCACTCTTTGACATCGTCAGCTGGCAGGCACCTTGCAAAAACAGGATGCCCATTGTAGCTTGCAAGATTCCAAAAAGAGCAAGCCCTCTTAGGCTAATCTCATTTCCTTAGATAAATAATTATGGAACTTAAGTGCTTACTGTGTGACACAGCGCTCTTCTAAGCGCTGGGGTAGCTACGAGCTCGTCAACTTGACACAGTCTCTGTCCCACATGGGGCTCACAGTTTAAGGAAGGGGGATAGGATTTAATCCTCATTTTTCCGATGAAGTAACTGAGGCACCGAGAAGTCAAGTTACTTGCCCAAGGTCACACAGCAGACACGTGGTAGAGCCAGGATTAGAAGCCAAAGGTTTAGAGTTTGACGTTGGTGCTTGAGTCAAGGTCTAATATCATACTTGGTATATCGGGAAATGGGCTCATGCTAAAAAGATGCACACAGGGTAGATTATTCTTGGATAGGTGGAAGAAAATAATCACACTGTAAGTCCTAGCACCAAAATCTCTTTCATTTTATCAGGTTTGGTACAGCCGACAAGGTAGCAGTTGAGCTCTCTGAAGTTGGGCCCTGGCTAGGATAGCCCCTTCTCCCCACCCCTAATTAGCTATTCTTACCTTCAACCAGCTCCTCAAACTTCCATTCTGGCCCTGCCCCATTCGTCTCCTAAGGCAGCTATCAATCATTCGTATTTATGTATACACTGTGTGCAGAGTATGGTGTTAAGCTCCTGGGACAGTACAATTAAAAAAATGCAACAGAGTTGGTAGTCAGCTTCCCTGCCTATAACAAGCTTACAGTCTAGAGGCTGTTGGACACATTTTAAGAAACAGGAGTGACACCTCATTGCTTTCAAAATGAGCTTTGGAGTTTTGGAGAAAGCACATGGGCATCTGATGCCCCACCAAGGCTTAGGCCCAGAGCACGGCTGTGAGCAGGGAAGCAGCGTGCCTTAGAGGAAAGAGCACGGGCTTGGGAGTCAGAGGATGTGAGTTCTAACTCCGGCTCCACCACTTGTCTGCTGTGTGACCTTGGGCAAGTCACTTAATTTCTCCGTGCTTCAGTTACCTCATCTGTAAAATGGGGATGAAGACTGTGAGCCCCACATGGGACAACCTAATTACCTTGTATCTACCTCAGCGCTTAGAACAGTGCTTGTAAGCGCTTAACAGATACCATCGTTATCATTATTATTGTTTTCCTCGAGGTCCCTCCATCACTGGTTTTCTGCCATCTCCCAGGACCCGATCAGAGCTCCTAGATTCAGGATGTGCGACTCCATCTCCTTCCAATCCTTGGACAACACAATTTGGAGGTTGCTATTTTGTCAAAAGCAGCCTGCATCCACCCACAGGGACCCGGTTTGACCTGGTTATCTTGGGTCTACCTACTCTGGGCATAGATCTCTACAAATGGATTGTTGAGGGGAGGGAACATATCTACAAACCCTGTTATATTGTATTCTCCCAAGTGCTTAGTACAGTGTTCTGCACACAATTATGGCTCAAATTTGATTGATTAGGGATTAATAGTCTTCACATATACTGTTACTCAGTTCAGCCAGTCTCCACCCCCCAAACCCAAGAGGGAAAGGGAGAAGAAAACTTCCTTTTTTCTCTCTTTTATTTTTTTAAATTGCATTTAAGTGCTTATTTTGTGCCAGCTACTGTACTAAGCAATGGGGAAGGTACAACTAAACAGGTTGGACACAGTCCGTGTCCCACATGGGACTTGCAGACTTAATCCCCATTTTATAAATGAGGTAACTGAGGCAAAGAGAAGTTACTTGGCTTGCCCCAAGTCACAAAGCAGATCAAGTGGCAGAAATGGGGTCCTCTGACTCCCAAGCCCATGCTCTTTCTTCTAGTCCATGCTGCTTCTCCATGTGACCAGCAAGTAGTTATATTTAATTGTGTAATATATATTTACAGAACACTTTACTGGTTGCACCACCTCCTTGTTTCTTCAGGAACCAAGTCAGCACTGTCAGTCAATGTCTCTGGTGAAGGTGGACCCTTAAAAAATCCTCTGGGCAATAATAATAATTGTATATATAATTGTACATATTGTACATTATTGTATAATTGTTCATATTATTATAATTCCAGCAATCCTGAGGGTGTAATAATAATAATAATGGTATTTATGAAGTGCTTACTATGTACCAGGCACTGTACTAAACGCTGGGGTGGATAGCAGTCCCCGTCCCACCTGGGGCTCTCAGTCTCAACCCCCATTTTACAGGTGAGATAAATGTAGCCCAGTGAAGTGACTTGCCCATAGTCACACAGCGGACAAGTGACAGAGCTGGGATTAGAACCCATGACCTCCAGAGTCCCAGGCCCGTGGTCTATCCACTACACCTCGTTGCTTCTCATAAACAAACGCCCTGTCTGCCTGCTGTTCTTGCTTAGGAGCAGAATCTCTCTTGGAAAATCAATTGGTAATAACATTAAGGACTTGAAATTTGCCAAGCACTAAGTGCTAGGATGATTCAGACATGGTTCTAGGTTTACAATCTAATATGGGAAAAATGAGACACATGGGAAAAGAGGAAAAATCCAAACAGGCAAAGATCAATAAAAAAAAATCAGTAAAAATAATATAATAACTGGGGAATCTAAGTGCTTATCTATCCGCGGTATTTATTGAGTACTTACTGTGTGCAGACCACTGTACTAAAGTGCTTGGGAGAGTACAGTACAGTAGAATTTATTACTTGCCTAGCTCTGTACTGATAACACTAAGAATTGTGGTATTTAAGGGCTTACTATGTGCTTGAGGAGCTGTATTAAGCGCTGGGGTGAATGCAAGCAATCAGGTTGGACCCAGTCCCTGTCCCACATGGAGGTCCCAGTCTTAATCCCCATTTTACAGATGAGGTAACCGAGGCCCAGAGCAGTGAAGTGACCGGCTCAAGGTCACTCAGTAGACAAGTGGCAGTCAGAATTAGAACCCAGATCCTCCTGACTCTCCGGCCTGGGCTCTATCCACAAGGTAACACTGCTTCTCTGGATAGTTACAAGACAATTAAATCTGACATGGTCCCTAGCAAGGTCCCTGGCCCTCACAGGGCTCTGAGTCAACTTTGCAGCTAGTTAGAATAAACCTCAGTCTCCTCAACCCTTCATTCCCAGCTTCCCTGGTGTAAATTACCCCCCACTTGCCCAACAGGTAAGTGTTGAGAAAATAGCTTCTGATCGCCCTCTGCCCCTCTGAGCAGGGGCTTCCCTCCTCTGTCATTGGCTGGAGGGATGGGGGCAAATTAATGGTATTTATTGAGCACTTAGCATGTGGTCTGCTCTGTACTCTGTACAAGTGCTTGGAAAAGTACGATACAACAGAGTTGGTAGTTGCAGTCCCTGCCCTCAAGGAGCTTACAGCCTACCCGGGGAGACAGACATTAAAGTAGATTAGGGATAGGGGAAATAGTAGAGTATTAGACTAAATACATAACTGTTGTGGCGCTTGGGTGACTATCAAAGTGCTTAAAAAGCCACAGCCAAGTTCATAGTTGACGCAAGGCAGATAGAGGAAATGAAGGAGTTAATCTGCCAAGGCCTCTGGGGTTAGATGGGATTTTAAGAGGGTTTTGAATGTGGGGAGAGTTGGGGTCTGTCAGATATGAACGGGGAGGGAGTTCCAGGCCTAAGGAAAGATGTGAGCAAGAGATCGGGGCAAAATAGACGAGATTGAAGTATAGAGAGTACATTGGTGTTAGGGGAGTGGAGTGTGCGGATCAGGTTGTAGGAGATCAGCCGAGAGAGGTGGGAGCGGGAGAACTGATTGAGGCACTCAGACCTGTTGGTGAGGAGTTTCTGTTTGATGCAGAGGTGGATGGGCAACCACTAGAGTTTTTTGAAGAGTGGAGAGATACGAGCTTAATGGTTTTTCAGAAAAATGACCCGGGCAGCCGAGTGAAGTATGGACTAGAGAGAGAGAGGATGCAAGGAGGTCAGCAAGGAGGCTGAGGCAGTACTCCGTTGAGAAATAAGTGCTTGGAAAAGTGGGATAGCAGTTGAATGGAGAGAAAATTTGGCTTCTAAAGATGTTGTGAAATAGAACATTTAGTGACGCTGAATATGTAAGTTGAATGCGAGAAAGGAGTTGAGGATAATGCCAAGGTTACGGGCTTGTGAGACAGAGAGGCTAGTGGTGCTGTCTGTGGTGTTAGGAAATTCAGGGGGAGGACGGGGTTCAGGTGGGAAGATGAGGCGCTGTTTTGGACGTCAGCAGGCCATCCAAGTAGAGATATCTTGAAGGGAGGAGGAAATGCAGGACTGCAGTGAAGTAGAGGGGTCAAGGCTGGAGTGGTAGATTAGTTCATTTTCATTGAGTTGGTAGCGAGCCTGGGAGTCAGAAGGACCTGAGTTCTAATCCCGGCTCTACAATTTGTCTGCTCTCTGACCTTGGGCAAGTGACTTAACTTCTCTGTGCCTCGGTTACCTCATCTGTAAAATGGGGATTGAGACGGTAAGCCCCATGTGGGACGTGGACCGTGTACAACTTGATTATCTTGTAGCCACCCTAGCGCTTAGTGAAGGGTCTAGCACACAGTAAGCGCTTAACAAATACCATTAAAGAATCGGTGGTATTTATTGAATGTTTATTGTGAGCAGAACACTCCTAAGTGCTTGGGAGAATACAAAACAAAGAAGGTTGGTAGACACGTTCCCTGCCCACAAGGAACTTACAGTCTAGAGAGGGAGCCAGATATGAAAATGCATTATGGAATATACATAAATGCCGTGAGGCTGAGTGTGGAGAAAATAGCGAGTGCTTAAAGGGTACAGAACCAGTTGGAGCCATGAGAATAGAAGGGGACCCAGGTCCCAAGATCCTGACAAAGATGGAATCCTTTGGCTTCCAAAGCCTGGGAAGATTAGAACTTCCCTTTTCTCTTGCCTTGGTGGAGGGACTCAGAGAACTCTGCATTGTGACTCCCAGTTGTCAGTCTCTGAAATCTTTTGTTTCCTGGTTGAGGCGGTGTAGTTTCTGTGGAGCCAGTTGGCCTGCTTCTGTGTGTCCATCATTGCATAAGACTAAGTTATCATGCTTCATGGAGTTTTTATAGATACTTGTCAAGCACCAAATGCCGAAGTGGAGTGCTGGCAGACAGTAATCTTAAGACGCCTATCCTTTGGGCGATTCTAAAAAAAGGCCTCGCTCCTCTCATTAATCCTCTTCACCATATCGTGCTGACATTGATGGGATGCTGAAGTAATGCAACTGTTTGGGTTTTCATCGTCCTTCTGGAAAAGCTCTGAGCATTGGCCCGGGGTACTGATGGTGTTCCCGGCCCAGACAGGGAGCGATTGGATTGGGCTCGGAGGGGTTACGGAAGTGCCTGGGCCGTTGTCGGAGGTGGGAGCTGAGATCGGAAGTCACATGGCCTAGTGGATAGAGCACGGGCCTGGGAGTCAGAAGGCCCTGGGTTCTAATCCCAACTCTGCCACATGCGTGCTGTGTGACCTTGGGCAAGTCGCTTCACTTCTCTGGGCGTCAGTTACCTTGTCTGTAAAATGGAGATTAAGAGTGTGAACCCTATGTGGTTCAGGGACTGTGTCCAACCCGATTATCTTGTATCTACTGCAGTGCTTAGAACAGTGCTTGACACGTAGCACTTTACAGGTACCATAATTATTATTATTGTACCTCCTTCCATTTTTCCCCACTTGTCATGACCCACTGCTTCCTTCCCTCATCACGCCACCCTAACATTTTTCTGCATTCCTCACCCCATTGTTCCCTCCAATGCCCCACTCGCTCATCTTCTTTAATTACAACACGCTGCAACCTTTGGAGACCCCTTAGTCAGATCTCATATTCCTATAATAGAGCCTTGTGCCTAGGTATTAGTGCTATTTGTAAACATTCATGAGTAGGATGTCCAGATTTGGAAGCACCAGTAACTGGGCTCCCTTTCTTCTTTCCTCACTCTGAGCTAGGAAATCCTAACAAAGCTGGATTCTTCTGAATCTACCCTCAAAATGCTGTATATCTGTGTCTGAAGTGCCCTCGAAATGCCAATTCTTCTAAGAAGCGGCTGCTGCGTTTCATCAGGAAAGAGCCAAATGGAATACCATACATAGTCTGATGACTGCGGCCTGGCCTAAAAAGATTAGAAGCAGCATGACCAAGTAGGTAGAGCATGGGCCTGAGAGGCAGGAGAACCTGGGTTCAATCCCGGCTCCACCGCTTGTTTGCTGTGTGATTTGGGGCAAGTCCCTTCACTTCTCTATGCTCAGTTACCTCATCTGTAAAATGGTACCTAACCTAACCAACCTAACAACCTGGTATCTACTCCAGCACTTAGTACAAGTGCCTGACACATAGCGCTTAACAAATGCCATTTAAAAAAAAATTAAGCTCACTTAATTTCAATGTAGGCAGGGAGCGTCTCTTCCAACTCGGTTATATGGTACTCTCCCAAGCTCTTAGTACAGTGTTCTTGCACACAATAAGTGCTCAGTAAATATGATTGATTAAGGATCTTCAGACTGGAAAGATGAGGGGCTGGAAGGGGGTATGATTGAAGTCTACAAAACCATGAAGGAGATGGATCTAGTAAATATGGAATTGTTGTTCACCCAATGCCACAGCGCCAGAGTGAGGAAGGACCCATTGAAGTTGAAAGGTGCTAAACTTCAAACAACCCAAAGAAAACATGGGGTTCACATGTGTGGTGAACTTCTGGAATTCTTAGCTAGGGGACGTTGGGCAGGCAGGAGACATCAACAGGTTTCAAAGAAGTTCAGCTAAGTTAATGAATAAGCTTTGACCCGACACTTGGATCTAAACCCTTTATTCATCCCACAATCAGCTCCACCTCACTTATGTACATATCCATAATTTATATTAAGTTATTCAAGAGGGAGGGCTCCTCCCTCTAGACTGTAAGCTCATTGTAGGCAATCTTGTCTACCAACTCTGTTATATTTATCTTCTTAAGCATTTAACACAGTCCTGTGCACACAGTATATGCTCAAATACAACTGATTGATAAGCAGTTCCCAGTGGATTGACATTGGGAAAGTTAGAAATGTGAAGCAAATAGGTCATCAGTAGTATTTATTGAACACTAATTTTTGTAGAGAGCCCTTGGGACAATACAGTAAGGTGGTAGATATGACCCCTGCCCTTAAGGATTTTATAATCTAGTAAAATTCTCCTAGCCACTAGGATGGGTGGTCAGGAGGAAGACGATCTCACAGTTCCTGTTGCCACCTTCAGAGGCAATTCTGGGCTGGATGGACTTTGAACTAACCCAGTAAAGGCATTGCTTATCTTCTTCTTAAAGTAATGTGTATATCTCTTAGCCCCACCTAGGAGTAGGGACCCCAGTGTCAGTTTTCACCTTTTAAGTCCATAATTTTTTCTAAATATTTGTCTCTTCCTGGAGACTCGTGCCAAGTCACGGATTGCCTGCCTCTAGGGTGGTTGTTGGATTTTTTTTAATACTGCTGCCTGGGCACACTGAATCTTGTACTTTTAATCAGATGAAGCATACTGGGGCCCATTTTGCTTACAGAAAGCCAAAAGAAAGCAAGCTTTCCATGTATGGTTTAGAATCATCCAGATCACCCTGCTTTTCAGTCTTCCCTCCCGGATGATTTTCTGCAGCTGGAAAGACATTTTTCTGGTCAATAAAAAACTTTTTGTTCCTGGGTCAACCTCTACCAAAAATGGAAGTAACTCACAACTATCCAGAGGGCCTGTCCCCGGCCCCAAACTAGAAGGGACTTGGGGGGTTGAGGGCCCTATCTCCCTGAAGAGGTTTGCTTGTGGGATGGTTGGTCAACAGAAATGCTCTAGGCATGTCACTCCCCTCCTCAGAAACCTCCAGTGGTTGCCTATCAACCTTCGCTTGAAGCAAAAACGCCTCACTCTTGGCTTCAAAGCTCTCCATCCCCTTGCCCCCTCCTACCTCTCCTCCCTTCTCTCTTTCCACCGCCCACCCCGCACGCTCCGCTCCTCCGCCGCCCACCTCCTCACCGTCCCTCGGTCTTGCCTATCCCGCCGTCGACCCCCGGCCCACGTCCTCCTGCGGTCCTGGAATGCCCTCCCTCCTCACCTCCACCAAACTAACTCTTTTCCCGTCTTCAAAACCCCACTGAGAACTCACCTCCTTCCCGGACTGAGCCTCCCCTTTCCCTCTGCCCCTCCTCCCCTCCCTATTGTCCCTACTCTCTCCCTCTGTTCTAACCCCTTCCCTTCCCCACAGCACTTGATTATATTTGTATATATTATTTATTGCTCTATTTATTTTATTGATGATGTGTATATATCTATGATTCTATTTATTTTGATGGCATTAATGCCTGACTACTCGTTCTGTTTTGCTGCCTGTCTTCACCTTTTAGACTGTGAGCTCGTTGGGCAGGGGTTGTCTCTATCTGTTGCCGAATCATACATTCCATGCTCTGCACACAGTAAGCGCTCAATAAATACGACTGAATGAATAAATGAAGTAAGCAGGTGTGGAGGCATATGGAGAAAGGGGCCATGACTGTCTGAGGCTCAGCTAATGGTAAGAAGTTTCTGTTGGATGCAGAGGTAGACGAGCGATCACTGAAGGTTCTTGAGGAATGGGGAGATGTGGACTGAACTTTTTTTTTAGAAAAATGATCCAGGCAACAAAGTGAAGAACTAATCAAAGTGAGAAGAGACAGGAGGCAGGGTGGTCAGCGAGGAGGCTGATACGGTAGTCAAGGGTGGGGTACGATAAACCTTGAATCAGCATAGCAGCCCTCTGGATGAAGAGAGCAGATTTTAGTAATGTCGTGAAGGTAGAACTGACAGGGTTTGGTGATAGATTGAATGCGAGAGTTGAACGAGAGGTTAGTCTTGGATAACGCCAACGCTACGGGCCAGTGAGGCAGGGAGGATGGTATTGCTCTCTGCAGGAGTGGGAAAGAGGGGGACGACAGTGTTTAGGTGGGAAGATGAGGAGTTCTGTTGTGGACTTGATCAGTTTGAGGTGTCGGGACATCCAGGGAAAAATGTCCCGAAGGCAGGAAGAAATGAGAGACTGCAGAGAAGGAGAGATCAGGGCTGGAGAGGTAGATATGGGAACCATCCATATAGAGGTGATAGTTGAAGTTAAGGGAGTAGACGAAGTCTCCAAGGGAGAGTGTGTAGCTGGAGAAAAGGGGACCCAAAACTGAGCCAGATTGGAGGAATTGGAGGATAAGAAAGAGTTTGGGGAGAAAGGTAGCCAGTTTAGTAGAATAGAGCAGAGAAGTCAATCTGGATGGGCCAAAACTGTTGAATTTAGTCACGTACACCAAAAACCCACATGAGAGCAGCTGCAGTGGCTTAGGTTGGAAATCCATTTGGAAACAGTTGGAAACTACTTCTACTACTACTAATAATGCTGGTATTTGTAAGCACTTACTATGTACAAAGCAGTGTTTCAAGTGCTGGGGTGGAGGGATATAAGGTAATCAGGTTGTCCCACGTGGGGCTCACAGTCTTCATCCCCGTTTTACAGTTGAGGTAACTGAGACACAGAGAAGTTAGGTGACTAGCCCAAAGTCACACAGCTGACAAGCGGCCGAGCCGGGAGTAGAACCCGTGACCCCGGACTCCCAAGCTCGTGCTTTTTTCTCACTAAGTCACACTGCTTCTCTCAATCTAGAATTCTGGCACACCAAAATTGGGGGGTGATTTTTGTGATATCACTACTTCTCTGTCTTCATTTTTAAACATAATCGGCTAATCTCGTCACAAGCCATGGGTCTAACTTATGCATTATAAGCTCTTTATTTGTCTCTTTAGCCAAGTAATGTGATTCCAAGAAAAAGACAATGAATCCCGCTGTCCATTAAAACCAACTTTCCTATGTATTTATTCCTCTTGTTTGCTGCTTAGTATCGATTTTTTGGCTGGCAGTGTTGTGAGGCTGGTCGGTGTCCTGTAACGTAATCTGGTTTTGGGGTTTTGTTTTTTTTTTGATAGATTGTGAACACTGAGGTACAGGGACCTGTCTAATTCCCACCTGTGCATGCTTTCCCAAGACTTGCAGTCCTCTGCACACAGTAAGCATTATATACAAAAAGCTATTACTCCTCTTTAACACCATGGCACTTCCTTCATCAGATGCATGTCAGGAGGATGTGCTGAACGATCTTGGGAATCCGAAGGTTGCTGACATGTCAGATGAGAAAAATGGAGTTCTTTTACTTGAGTCACTCTGTCTCATTGAGTGGTTCATGTTGCATTGAGTGGTTCATGTTCATGACAGCCATAAAAATGATATTTGTCATCTAGACTAATTAGGGAGGTGGGGGGGTGGTTTAAGTACCATAATAACTGTGGTAAGTGCCTTCTATGAGCCAAACACTACTATATCCTGGGGTAGATACAAGATAAAGACAACCCCTGTCTCGTACAGAGCTCACAATCTAAGAGGGAGAATAGGTATTGGCTCCCCATTTTACAGATGAGGAAACTGAAGCACAGAGCTGTGAAGGGACTTTCCCAGGGTCACCCAACAGGAAGTGACAGTGCTGGGATGAGAACCCGTGCTCTCCCGGGCCTGTGCTCTTTCCATTAGGCCATGCTGTTTCTCAGGGTTTGGAAGGATTACAAGGCTAGTGTCCAGCCGGAGGCTTTATGAGCTACAAATTGCAGCCCCAGATTGGCACAGGAAAGGGCAGGCTGGGGGGAGGGTGGTAATCTGTCCCTCTATCCCCATGCCTTTGGTGCTCTACCCTGAACACACCTTTGTTAACAGAAAGTGCCAGCCTAGCAGCAGGAGAGAGCAGATACGAGGGTAGATGCTTCGGCTTCCTGGCGAGGTAAACTGGGGGGATGGAAGGAGGCAGGCGGGCATATGGAGAAAGGGGCAGTCGTTGCAGGAGGAGTATTGTGCTCTATGGGGGTTGGGGCCCCCGGAGAACACTCAGATTTGGTTTTAATTGAAGCTAAAGAGTCTCCCTACAGGCCCCAGAAGAGGCTTTTTTCGGTATCGGTATTTATAGGCTTAAAAACAAAATCCAACTGAGGGCTTTCTATTGGCATCTTCTGGATTTCCTGGAATCGCCCTTGATTTCAGGCCTAGATTTTTCCTTTAATCGGTGGCGGTTTTGCGACTTTCTGGAGCGCAGACTAGAATCCCCCCGTTGGGAAAACCGAGGGGTGAAAGCTGAGCCGAGCCACGGAACTGGATAGAAATCGAACTGTGTCTGCGATCACTTGAGCAAGTGGAGTGAATCCTAAACTGGTCATCCTGCTGGCAAGACGAGGGGTATGTGTGGGTAGGGAGGGCGTGTTTGTAGGCCCTATTTAGAGTCCTCTTCATCTCCCTCTCTGCTGTGGTCACCCTCTGCCCTAGGGGAGTGCGGAGAAGGTGCTAGAAAGGCCCGAGGGGAGCAAACGCTCTCTTTGGGAGGCTGCCCCAGGCTTGTCCATCGAGCTGTCAGCTTAGCCCTGGCTTGTGGAGCTGCAGAAGAGGCAGCAGAAGCTTCGGCTGAGCCCAGGGGAGTGATGATATTGAAAGAAACACCCAGATTTTGCAGTTTACAGTTGGGTCTGCAGAGGGAAAGTGGGGCGTTAGTTCAGAGGGACACGTAGCTCACGGGCTGTGTAGCGCCCTCTGCTGGCCAACAGATGTCATTGTGGCCTTTTCTCATCGGCAAAGACAAAGCGGAAAACGAAGCCAATTTATAACAACAATATAAGTTATTATGACAATAGTAATGATTATCGTATTTCTTAAGCACTTACTACGGGCCAGGCACTGTTCTCATCGTGTCTCTCTGCACCACAAGCTCAGTGGAAAGAGCCCGGCCTTCGGAGTCAGAGGTCATGAGTTGGAATCCCAGCTCTGCCACTTCTCAGCCGGGTGACTGCGGGCAAGTCACTTCACTTCTCTGGGCCTCAGTTACCTCATCTGGAAAATGGGGATTAAGACTGGGAGCCCCACGTGGGACAACCTGATTCCCCTGTGTCTACCCCAGCGCTTAGAACGGTGCTCTGCACATAGTAAGCGCTTAGCAAATACCAACATTATTATTATTCTCCCCGGTTTCCAGGAGTGCCCTGGGAAGAGCATGCTGTGCTTTCGTTTGGTTTTCCCCTAAGTAGATTCAGTCGGATTTATCGAGCGCTTACTGTGTGCAGAACACTGTACTAAGCGCTTGGAATGCACAGTTCGGGCATTGGACAGAGGTCATCCCTGCCCAACAATGGGATCACAGTAATAATAATAATGGCATTTGTTAAGCGCTTACTTTGTGCAAAGCAATGTTCTAACTGCTGGAGAGGATACAAGGTGATGAGGTTGTCCCACATGGGGATCGCAGTCTTAATCCCCATTTTACAGATGAGGCAACTGAGGCATGGAGAAGTTAAGTGACTTGCCCAAAGTCACACAGCTGACAAGCAGCTGAGCTGGGATTTGAACCCATGACCTCTGACTCCCAAGCCCGTGCTCTTTTCACTGAGCCACGCTGCTTCTCTAAACGGGGGATGTCCAAGAGGCATTGTGTATCTGTCTTCGTTACCAAAAAAATAATAATTCTTGCTTTCGATGATTTATGTGATTCTCCAAAATGAGACGAATGGTGGTTGTCTAGCTGGAACTGAGCCCAGAATGGGAAAAGCCGGTACGTGTTATTAGGTGAACAGTGGGCAGAAAGCTCCAGAGCAGGAAATCTGGAGGACGCTACTTCCTGAGGCATCTGTTTGCATCTTTTTTTTTTTTTTTTTTGTATTTAAGTGCTTACTATGTGTCAAACACTGTTTTAAGCACCGGGGTAGTTACAAGTTAAATAACGTGGGGCTCATATCTTGCTCCTCCCGGCCATGATCCATCGTACGGCGACTAGCACCAACTGGATCTTGTCCACTAGAGAGTTCGAGATGTTTCTAGTTACAGAATTTGCAAATAAAAATGCTGCTGGAACTGATCTCTTATACTCCCCTGGCACATGTTGTTAAAACAGAGATGACTTGCAGAGGTGCCTGAACACCAGAGAGACTATCAGCTGTGTCTGGCTGGGCCGGGCAGCACAACAGCTGCTGATTTAGGCAATTAGGCAGATTTAAACTCAATTATTCATCACTTAGCACCCTCATGTATTCAGTGTCCATAAAGAAATTACCTAAGCCTCTAGTGTTTTTCAAAACTAGGTTTTACTTTGCAAATGATCAAGGTTTGTTAACCCATTTTTCAGGTACTCAATTAGCAAAGAATTTTCCAGAATGTCGGCGAAGGCTTCAGCTTTCCAGATAGCACTGTGTATTAGCTGGGACTGATCACTTGGTCCTAGTGACCAAGGCCTTGTCCTAAATTGGCGTTGGTGAGTACAGTATCGCTTCCTCCTGAGAAATATTCCATTACATAATAATGTTGGTATTTGTTAAGCGCTTACTATGTGCAGAGCACCGTTCTAAGCGCTGGGGTAGATACAGGGGAATCAGGTTGTCCCACATGAGGCTCACAGTTAATCCCCATTTTACAGGTGAGGTAACCGAGGCACAGAGAAGTTAACTGACTTGCCCACAGTCACACAGCTGACAGGTGGCAGAGCCGGGAGTCGAACCCATGACCTCTGACTCCGAAGCCCGGGCTCTTTCCACTGAGCCACGCTGATTCCCCGATAATAATGTTGGTATTTGTTAAGCGCTTACTATGTGCCGAGCACCGTTCTGAGAGCTGGGGTAGATGCAGGGTAATCAGGTTGTCCCACATGAGGCTCGCCGTCTTAATCCCCATTTTACAGAGGAGGTCACCGAGGCACAGAGAAGTTAAGTGACTTGCCCACAGTCACACAGCTGACAGGTGACAGAGCCGGGATTCGAAGCCATGACCTCTGACTCCCAAGCCTGGGCTCTTTCCACTGAGCCACGCTGCTTCTCTAAGCTACATCAGCTAACGTCCCTATAGCTATAGCGTCCCTACATCGGCTACATAGCTGCATCGGCTAGCGTCCCTATACTTTTGAGGTTTGGGGTTGAACACCACCCTGGGCTCTCTTGACTCTGATTTTGCCTCTGTAATCTTTCTCCTGGACTGTGCCAGGGGGCCTGTTGAGCCACCAACATTCCCTGGATGGGGTCTGCAGGATGGTGATATTTACCTGTTTTCTAATCCCAGCTCCACCACTTGTTTATGTGACCTTGATCAAATCACTTACTTCTCTGGCCTCAGTTACCTCATCTGTGAAATGAGGATTGAGACTGTGTGTCTCACGTGGGACAGGGACTGTGACAACCCAATGTGCTTGTATCCGCCTCTGTGCTTAGTTCAGTGCCTGGCACATAGTAAGTGCTTAACAAATGCCACAATTATTATGATTACCTCTTTCAGGCTCATATGGTTAGGGATGATGAATGATCTATGACAAAATCCCAGCTCTGGCAATTACATGCTGGGTGACCTTGGGGAAGTCACTCAACTTCTCTTTGCCTCAGTTCCCTCATCTGTAAAATGGGGATTATTCATTCATTCAATAGTATTTATTGAGCGCTTACTATGTGCAGAGCACTGTACTAAGCGCTTGGAATGAACAACTCGGCAACAGATAGAGACAGTCCCTGCCGTTTGACGGGCGCACGGTCTAATCGGGGGGGACGGACAGACGAGAACGATGGCAGTGAATAGAGTCAAGGGGAAGAACATCTCATAAAAACAATGGCAACTAAATAGAATCAAGGCGATGTACATTTCGTTAACAAAATAAATTAGGGAACTGTTCTCCCTTCCACTTAGACCTTGAGCACCATGCATCAGGGACTGCATCTAACATAATTAACTTGTATCTACCCCAGCACTTAGAACAGTGTTTGACACGTAGTAAGCGCTTAACAAATACCATACCAAAAAAACCCCCCAAAAAACAACCCACTGCTCTTGGCCCATTGGAAAGAATGGGGATCTAGGAGACAGGAGACCTCAGTTCTACTTACTGCGAGCCCCACGCGGGACAACCTGATTACCCTGTATCTCCCCCAACGCTTAGAACAGTGCTATGCACATAGTAAGCGCTTAACAAATACCGACATCATCATTATTTTCAATAAATCAATCAGTCATATTGATTGAACAGAGGACTCTACTCGGTGGAAAATTCCATCGTGTGGCTCTTCAAATCAGTCGATTGTATTGAGGGCTTTCTGTGTGCAGAACACTGTACTAAGCACTTGGGACAGCACAATATAACCAAGTTGGTAGACACGCTCCTACCCACCCTGAGCTTGCAGGACCTTGAAATAAGTACAGGATAGTCAAATTGGACAGAGTCCCCATCCCACAGAGGGCTCACAATCTAAAGAGGTGGAGGAGTAAGGATCCTGTCCCCATTTAATGGATGATGAAACTGAGGCCCAAGAGCATTAGTGACTTGAACCAGGTCACACACACACTCACTAAAGGCAGAGTGGGAATTAGAATCTGTGTCTCCTGCTTCCCAGACCAGTGCTCTTGCCACTAGGCTATGCTGTCTCCCTAGGAAAAGCTGATTCCAATGGGCCTGAACTGGTGGAACCTGGAGCCTCCAGCTTTAGGCTGCCTTTAGGAGCCGGAGAGTGTCAGAAGCAGGACGGCTACCTCTGCTCAATCTGTTTCTGCTCCCGGAAGGCTAGAGTAAGCAGATGGTATCCGGGGTTCTCAAGATCCCAAAAACTGAATTCTGGAATCCTGAGCCCAGGGGAACAAGCCGTAGAAATTGTGTTGATACAGTGATAAGAGCGAGTCCTGAAAACTCCTTGGGTTC
Source organism: Ornithorhynchus anatinus (assembly GCF_004115215.2). NCBI lineage: Eukaryota > Metazoa > Chordata > Mammalia > Monotremata > Ornithorhynchidae > Ornithorhynchus > Ornithorhynchus anatinus. The sequence goes on along the minus strand of NC_041730.1, from coordinate 121,703,971 downwards.
AGGGGGAACTTATGCCTAATGAGCGGGTTCTCCCGTAGCCCAGCGACTGCTTTCCAAATTGCCCGGGTGCCTGGGTAGAAGTAAGGGCAGATGGGAGGGAAGGGGAGGAGGGTGTGAGAAGGATCCGAGAGAGTGGCGTGACCCTGGGGCAGGGCACCAAATTACACGAGAACAGCGCCAGTCCTCAGATGAGGGGCCTGGGTGGCAGAGGCAGAGTCACGGCCGGTTGACCGGAGGGATCGGGTACCGTGACGTAGCACGCGTGACTACCCGTGTTGGGGAGTGGGTGTGTACCGTGCGTCGGAGACTGGAGGGTTAAGAGCGTGGTTTAAGGCCTCTAGACTAGAAGCTCATTATGGGCAGGGAATGTGTCTACCAACTCTGTTAGATTGTACTCTCGTCAGTGCTTAGTTGAGTGGTGAAGCAGCGTTCAACGTTCAGGCGTTCAACGCCTGAGGGATCAGGAGGGAAAGCTCGCTCCCTTCAGTTGGCCAAGTCGGCCTCCTACTTCAATCAATCGTATTTATTGAGTCCTCACTGTGGGCAGAGTAATAATGGTGGTATTTGTTAAGCGCTTACTATGTGCCAAGCACTGTTCTAAGCGCTGGGGTAGACATAGGGGAATCAGGTTGTCCCACGTGGGGCTCACAGTCTTGATCCCCATTTTACAGATGAGGGAACTGAGGCACAGAGAAGTTAAGTGACTTGCCCACAGTCACACAGCCGACAAGTGGCAGAGCTGGGATTCGAACTCATGAGCCCTGACTCCAAAGCCCATGCTCTTTCCACTGAGCCATGCTGTTGAGTAAAATCACATCAAACTGGCTAAAAAAAAAAACAAACCCTCAAAACAACCTCTGCTATTGAGACCACTCCCACTCCCTTCTGCGTCACCCTTTGCTCTTCCCCACCTCTCCCCGCCTCACAGCACTTTTGTATATATCTTTAATTATATTTATTTATATTGAAGTCTATTTGTCCTGATGTCTGTCTCTCCCCCCTAGACTGTGAGCTGGTTATGCGCAGGGATTGTCTCTATTGCTGTATTATACTTTCCCAAGCGCTTCATGCAGTGCCGTGCACACAGTAAGTGCTCAATAAGTATGATCGAATGAATGAATGAAAAATAAAATTGAATCAAAAAGAGCAGCCCATATGCCCCTCAGAGTGGCTAATAGTGCATTACCCTTTCTAGTTTGCAGGGTTTTTTGAAACCCCAGATTTCAAGGCTAAAAACAGTTTTATCAATCAGTGGTATTTATATCATATACCATATATCATATGGTATTTATATCAGTGGTATATAAATCAGTGGTATTTATTGCTTACTGTCTGCAGAGCACTGTGCTAAGCTCTTGGGGGAGTACAGTGCAACAGAGTTGGTAGACATGTCCCTTGCCCACAAGGAGCTTACTGTCTAGAGGCTTATTTTGATTGTTGCGACTGGTGCCTATCTCGAACACTAAGTGCCAGCTAAGACACCCCAACTTCAATCTGTAGGAGTCACGGCAGTCACTCAGTCAGTCGTACTTGAGCGCCGTATTAAGCGCATGGGAGAGAATGATATAACAGGTACTTTCCCTGCCCTCAGTGAGCTTACAGTCTAGAGGGGGAGACAGATGTTAGTGTAAATAATTTACCGATATGTACATAGGTATTGTGGGGCTGGGATGGGGGGGGATGAATGAAGGGAGCAAGTCAGGGCGATGCAGAAGTGAGTTGAAGACAAGGAAAAGAGGGCTTAGTCAGGGAAGACCTCTTGGAGGAGACGTGCCTTCAGTTAGGCTTTGAAGTGGGGGAGAATAACTCTCTGTCAGATTTGAGGAGGGAAGGTGTTCCAGGTCAGAGGCGGGACATGGCTGAGAGGTGAGCGGCAGGAACCAGAGCCACACAAGAGTCTTGGGGTCCCCCTTCGTGAATGTGAGGTCACTTTGCACTAATGGGAAATGTCGGGCTGTGAGACCTGATCATCCCTGTATCTTTTGCACTGCTTAGAACACTGCCTGACACACAGGAAGCACTTAACAAATACTACCATCATTAGAGAAGCTGCATGGCCTACTGGAAAGAGCAAGGTCCTGGGAGACAGAGGTTATGGGTTCTAATCCTGGCTCTGCTGCTTGTTTGCTGTATGACCTTAGGCAAGTCACTTCTCATGCCTTAGTTACCCATTCCTGTAAAATGGGGAGCAAGACTGTGAGCCCCATGTGGGACAGGGACTGTGTCCACCCTGACTACCTTGTATCTATCCCAGTGCTTAGAACAGTGCTTGGCACATAGGGCCTAACAGATACCACAATTATAATTACCATTAGTTAGGGAGAAGCAAAAAGGTCAGGAAGGGTTTTGACTCTCATCTCTCATGATTTGCTTCCTGACAAGTGGGAAAAGTGGGGACTTAACACCCACCATTTTTTTTTTGTGGGGAGCGAAGCCACGAAGTCCCTCCTAGAAGGTGATCATTAAAATCTTGGTCATCATGGTAGGCCCTCTTGACTAGTGTCAAGAGAGGTTGGTCTTGGGGGTGGTTCTATTCCAAGATAATTCAAAATATGTTATCAGTAGCCTAGTTGGAGGATCTGAGAGCATCTCGTCAAATGTACCAGTGACGATAAACTGGGTACCCTTGCCACCTTTCGATGATGCAGAAATGACATTCATAGTGACTTTGATCATTTTTTGCAAGTCATAGGAAGACAAGGGGAATTATAATTTTTCATGATATTTAAGCGCTTAGTGTGCGCCCGGCACTTTACTAAGCTCTGGGGTAGGTACACAGTCCCCGTCCCCCATGGGGCTCACAGTCTTAATCCCCATTTTACAGATGAGGTAACTGAGGTACAGAGAAGTAAAGTGACTTGCCCAAGGTCACACAGCAGACAGGTTCTAGAGCCAGATTAGAAGCCAGGTCCTTCTGACTCCCAGGCCCATGCTCTATCCATTAGAGAAGTAGCATGGCTTAGAGGAAAGAGCCGGGGCTTGGGAGTCAGAGGTCGTGGGTTCTGATGTCGGCTCCGCCACTTGTCTGCTCTGTGACTTTGGGCAAATTACTTGACTTCTCTGTGCCTTAGTTCCCTCTTCTGTAAAATGGGGAGTAAATGTGGATTAAAGTGAGCCCCATTTGAGGCAACCTGATTACCTTATATCCCCCCATCCCAGTACTTAGAACAGTGCTTTGCACATAGTAAGCACTTCCCAGCGCTTAGAACAGTGCTCTGCACATAGTAAGCGCTTAACAAATACCAACACTATTAATAAATACCAAATGCCATCATTATTTAGGCCATGCTGTCTCTAATTAAGATGAATGCATGGTAGCACCTTTGGGGCCAAATAAAATTCCAGAAATTCAGGGTGGGAAAAGACAGGGTGCAGGTAGAATAATCCCCCAAGATCTTAACTGATGAGGACCTGAATTGAATTCAGGAATCAAGAGCCATAGTCCAAGAACAGGATTATCTGAAGTGGAAGAGCCAGGAAGCCCTCTTCTTCCTCCCGTGTGGGTCAGAGATCAATGACATCCTGGTTTCTTCACTATAGATTAAGATTTTCAAAGACAGGCATTACATCTGTTCTGCCCATTACACCATTACACAGTTGCACACTGTAGGTGCTCCATAAATACTGTTAATGATGGTCATTGAAGTGAGTCTGGAGAAGGGTTTTCTAAATTATAGAAAATTATATTTAGTTCTCCTAAAAATGTGATCTGTTTTTGATGAACCTCATGTTAAGGGAAACCGGTTTTATGAACTTCAGGCTTTGACTGGTTCTCAATGTGTGCACCATTATTTCTTCCGGCATCACATCATGTTCCCTCCAGGCACACAATCTTATTTACTGAGTGCTTACTGTGTGTAAAACACCGTACTAAGTGCTTAGGAGAGTACAATATAAGAGAGTTGGTAGACTTGTTCTCTGCCCGCAATGAGCGTATGGTCTAGAGGGAACATCCCCTTATTCGCTGACAGCATCCTTTCCCATACCATAGCACATTAGAGGAGAACTGACTATATATTTTATAAGTAAAGGCTAAGGATTGACCCCCTGTCAGGGTCGCATCTGGAGAGTTTCTAATACTCTACTAGTCTCGACTAAACCCGGGGAGAGTCAAGCAGAGGCCGGTCCATTCCATTCCTAGCTTGGCCAGTGGCTAGCGAGTGGAAGGCAATCTGCTACAAGTCAAAACTCACCCGTGCTGGGCAGCAGCGGCGTGGGAGAGAGTCGAGGGTGGAGACTCAAGTTTATTGCACGGAGGGAGGCAATAGTAAACCACTTCCGTATTTTTACGAAGAAAACTCTATGGATACACTACCAGGGCGATTGTTGATGGGGACAGGGTGTTTGCAGTGTGGCTCAGTGGAAAGAGCCCGGGCTTGAGAGTCAGAGGTCATGGGTTCTAATCCCGGCTCTGCCGCTTGCCAGCTGTGTGACTTTGGGCAAGTCACTTATCTTCTCTGGGCCTCAGTTACCTCATCTGTAAAATGGGGATTAAAACTGTAAGCCCCACGTGGGACAATGTCATCACCTTGTATCCCCCAGCGCTTAGAACAGTGTTTAGCATACAGTAAACGCTTAACAAATACCACCATTTATTTATTTATTTTTTCTGGGAAAGTTGTGTAAATGGTGTCGCTATGGGTCGGACATGACTCGACGGCATAAGACGACAAGACAAGGAATTTTTGTGGCTTAGCCTGGAGAAGAGAAGACAGTAGATTTCAAGTATCTGAAGAGTTTAGTTTTCCCAAGCACGTAGTACAGTGCTGTGTACGTAGTAGCTAAGACAGCAAAACTTAATAATAATTGTGGTATTTATAAATGGTTAGCATGTGCCAAACTCTGTACTAAGTGCTGGGACGAGAATAAGCAAATTGGGTTGGACACAGTCCCTGTCCCACGTGGGGCTCACATTATCAATCCCCATTTTACAGATGAGGTGACTGAGGCCCAGAGAAGTGAAGTGATTTGCTCAAAGTCACATAGCAGACGTGGCAGAGCTGGTATTAGAACTCATGATCTTCTTACTCCCAGACCTGTGCTCTATGAAGGACGTATTCTCTCCCCAGCCCCAACTCAAATGATATGGAACAATCTGGGAGGAGGTTAAACTTATGTGCCAAAAGCAGAAAACTCCAACACTCCTCTCTCCCCTGCCTCCACCCCAACTTATCCCACCCTAAGCCATATTCTCCTGAAGGCAAAGCAAGGGGAGTGAGGTGGCTAGGATTTCCTTTTGTCTGTGATGTGTACTCCTTCCTGCTGTCCTGAAATCCACCAGAAGAGTTATTTCATTCTACTTGATGTACCTGGGGTAAAGAGGAAGATAGAGAAAGGTAATTTAATCATTATCCTAATTTAGGGGTTTATTTTAGACAAAACCCATTGTCCAAGCCTTTCCTCTAGCCAAACTTTCAGGCAGCTGCATGCCCAAATTATATGGTGCCTGGCTTCTGTTCATCAAATTCTCAGCTTGGCTCTATTAGTCTTGAACCTCAGTGGTTTTAAATACGATTTTGTAAATGACTTTAATAATTTCTGTTGTGATCTTTTTCCATTTGAGGTACTAATCGAATCCCTATTTTGATCAGTGTACAATTTGGGAATCTGGTCAAGCCGTGACTGGGGCCCACACAGACCTCACAGTCAGATTCCAGATGGAATTCATTTTCCTTTAGTGGTCCTAAATACAGATCGACTAAGGGCCCTATTTTGGGGATCTGCGCTTTAGCAGCCCCATTTTCAATCTCCTCAGGCAAAAATCTCATGTAGACATAGTCCCTCGGCAAATGTTGATAATAATGGGTTTTCTGAAGAGTGTTTTGGAAGACATTGGTCAATCTATTTCCAGGCTTCAAATTTTAGCAGGAAAACATTCGTCATCAAAGCCTGGCACGTAGTAAGCGCTTAACAAATGCTATTATTATTAAGGAAGAGTTAGTTAATTGTGAGAGTGTACAAGATCCAAAGAGAGGTTGGGAACCCTCCATTTCTGGAGGAATTTAAGAAAAGGATACCAGCCATTTCTCCTGGTTTGTTTAGTCATTTATCTGACTGGAAGCAGGAGTCTGCACAAATCACTCAACGGTGTTTACTGAATGCTTCCTATGTTCAGAGCAGTCATTCATTCATTCATTCCACCATATTTATTGAGTGTTTACCATGTGCAGAGAACTGTACCAAGCGCTTGAAAAGTAGGCACTCGAGAGAGTACAAAACAACAGAGTTGGCAGACAGGTTCCCTGACCCCAATGAGCTTACAGTCTAGAGCAGGAGATGGGCATTAATATAAATACTATGAACATATGCACATAATTGTTGTGGGGTTGAAGATAGGGCAAATATCAAATGCCCAAAGGTCCCAGATCCAAGTGTACAAGTATATTTACCTCAACATTAGTTTATTTCATACTTTGGTCTTGAATGTAGATTCACTGATTGACCCCTGGGTACCTGTAAGCTATGAAATGGTATCTCCCAAGTACCTTTTAGTACCAAGCTTAAGCTGCACCTCTTTTCCACAACCCACAGATTTCCGTCCTCTCTAGCGATCAGAAAGAAGAGATAGTGTTTTCTGTCAAATTCCCTTCGCCCTCCTCAAAGGCAATGGAGAGATCAGAGAAGGGGGTGCTAAGGACCATCTTACTCTCCCTTCTGAGAATCTCATGTCATTCGGCATCCATCCTGCTGTTCTCCATGCTTCAGGTCCTGCAGTGAAGTCTTCCAACCATGCAAAATATGCCAGAGGTTTGTCCTCTCTTCCCACTGCTTCTCAAAATGGATTCCCAGTCAGAGTATCTGAGTAACTGTACTGCATGCTTGTGCTGTGATTCAGTGCTTCTTCCAGGAAGAGACAGAGAGTGGGGGCCCATACTCCATATTCTCCCTCCCTCACAGGCCAATAAAAGTCCGGCAATCACAAACCTTCTGTCCTTTCTGCGGGAGGAAAAGGGGGAAGAGAACTGAGAGTTGAAAGGGGATGAGGGGAAAAATGACCCCGATGAGAAGTTTTTGGAGAAGGTCGTGAGGAGGCTGCTCATCAACTCAGATTGAGTCTTACTGAGCAAAGCTTTGAAGACCTCAGTTAACAAGGAAATGATTCTCATCCAGGCTCAGTCTGCATTCTTACAGGAAACGAAAGAAAGCCTTACTATTGACTAGGTCGGGGGCAGGGGAGCTGCTGAGGCCCAGTGGCACATTTTTGGCAGGCGCTGAAGGAAAGAGAACGGAATGAATTTGGTGATAACGAGACCTTGCATTCCCATGTCCCGATTCCCCAGAGGCATTTCGTCACCCGGTAGAAATTTATCGTGAAATCTTATAGCAACCTTGTGGAGAATCGTACCCCACTCCCACAGGCAGTGGGAAAAGTTTTCCTTTTGATGTCTTTCTTGAGCATGAGAAACGGGTAAGGAGTCTTTATCTTAAAACGGCCCTTTAGTTTATTTCTTCATAACAATGGGGTCTTCCATCAATTATTAAGCACTTACTGATGGTGAAACAGTGTTCTGTGCTTGGGATGGTATCGAAGGAAAGCATGAACTCTTTTTCCTCAAGGAGCTTACGGTTTAATGAGATGCCAAGAGAGAAGGCAAAACTCTTTACTTAATCAGCTGAGTTGTATTTTAAAGAGAGAATAATGCCCCGGTAACCCCACAGACAATCCAACTTGTGAATTTTCTTAGCTTCCTTCTTGCTATTCTCACTAGCCTATAATATGCCACCTGGAATATTGCTTAATTGTACTTTCTAAATAGTTCTTTTCACTGGCAAAAGAACCCTCTCCATCCAAGTGAACATCGTGGCCCTCTTGATAGCTGGCTGGCTCGCATTGTGTTCATTAATGAATTTAATGCCTGAAAGAGACCCTTCCCCCGGCCCCAAAAGTACTCAGGCTCCAGATCAGAAGGGCGACAGGATTCAAACTTCCCGTTTATCCTGATGAGCCTTTCCCTTCCCTGATGACATTTCCAAAGAGGGGAGTGCTTGGGTTTTCTGACCTCATTTAGTCCTGCAGCAATGGGGCAGTTAATATCTTTTTTGTGACTCTGACACTTTCCCTAGCAGTAGCCAATTCCTCCCTCCCCTTGAGAGACCGGGGCATGGCCACTGGGAAGATGGTGGGACCCAGTAACCTGTCTGGCTGGTGAAACTAGAACTATGAGTTTTCCACCAATTAAAGAAAGGTGCCTGTGGCAGTAAGAAGCCAACAGGTATCTGGGTCAGAATGGCAATTCTGCATCACTGGACTGGGGCCAGCTGCTGTTTTGGTGCCTTTGGGAAGAAAAGGGAGGAGGAGGAGGAGGAGGAGGAGAGCAGGAAACAGCAAGCATCTTTCCATTTCCAGTATAGGTTCGCCTCCTCGCAGAGGTGCGGAAGCTGGGCCAGATGCAGCCTGGAGTTGCTGCCTTAGCTGCTCTCTCCTAGAGGATTGGATTTCTGTTTTCTCCATATTGATGGCATTTGGATTCAGCAGAGGAAGAGGGTCCCCACTGCTGAATGTTCTTTTAAGGCATTATTTTTCACAACTTTCTTTTACCTGTCGCACCATCCGTGGGTCTTGTGAGAGAATTTACAAGAATTAACATCATTGCTTTCCCCAGTGCCCATCAGCCCAGTCCAGCTGCAAAGAGTGCCTCCCAGCACAGTCATCCACTTTTGGAAGCTCCACAAAATCCCTTGGAACATAGGGATACAGAGGATTGGAATTGCCGGGGTGGGGAGGGCAGAATTTCCCTGGGGGAGCTCCACTTGAGGCTGAGCTCATGTGCTGTCATTGATGGCACCCGTTTCCTCCTGACTTATTCAGGTTTACCTCCACGATGTACTTTTAAGGCCTGGCTGTGTGACCCCTCTGCTTCCTAATCTTTAATTCATTAAATCAGCTGCTTGGCATGTCCTTCCGGGCTGGTGTCTGAGCAACAGGAATGTGAGGCAGTTTACCCTCCAAGTGACAGCACTGTGTGATTAAGTGAGACAAAGCTAATTAAAGCCCAGGGCTGGGAGGAGCTAATGCTTTGAAGGATGCCAAAGAGGGGAAAGCCTCCCCAGCCCTCTCTCCTTGTGCTCTTTGGGCCCCAGCGGCGACTGACCCACAGCAGACCTCCCTCAGCCCTTTCAAGCTTTGACGTTTTGGTGGGACTTGGCATGGTTGAACATCTGCCCTGAAAATGGCGCCTTTGACAGAAACGTCTGACCACAGGTAGGGATCGTGTCATCTTTTGATGAATGGCCTGTTGTGTTCAGGGCAGCCGCATTGAGCTTCCAGGATTTTAACCTGCTTTGGAAAGCTAATTACTGTCTAGGGCACATACCCAAGTCTTGAAATGAAAAATTTCCGTAAATGTTACTACAGCTGCATTTCAGGAAATCATAACAGACCCCTCATGAAATGCTAAAATCTTGGAGTCTTTCTGTGTGTTTGGGGGAGAGCTGCTACCTTTTATTTGTGTGTGTATACATATACACACACACACACACACATATATATAGTATATATATATGCATGCATATATATATATGTATTTTATATATATATATATATATATATATATATATATATATATATATATATATATATACTATATATATAGTATTAAGTTCTTACTATGTGTCAAACACTGTTCTAAGTGCTGGGATAGGTACAAGTTAATTAGGTCAGACACAGTCCCTGTCCCTCATGAGGCTTACAGTCTAATTCCTATATTACAATTGAGGAAACTGAGGCACAGTGAAGTGACTTACCCAAGGTCACCCAGCAAGCAGTTGGCACATCTGGGTTTAGAACCCAGGTCCTCTGACTCCCAGGCCCGTGTTCTATCCACTAGGCCACGTTGCTTTCTCTTGTGAACTCTCCGAAAGACTTCTGGGCAATCCGTAGTTCTGGTTATCCAGTTGTATAACAAGATAGTTGAGATACTTTCAGGTCAAAATGATTTTTGAAGCTGTGAGACCAATCTTGACTCTGAGCGGTAATCATCTTCTCCTCCTCTCTGCAACCCTGGGGAGTTTTCTGTAACCAGAAGATGAATTCCAGACATGCACCACAGGAAAGAGGAGTAACTAAGGGTAAATAATTAGTCTTCAGCTCAGAGAAGATGTTTTCCCCCGAATCTGTGGGACTGCATCTCTCCTGAAACCCATTTTCTAAGAGTGCTTTAGTGTGTCTTTATCTTCAGCCAAATATAACCCAAACTTCCTTGGTTAATGATGAAACACTGAAATTAGGGGTTATTTTTAATCTTCCAAGCAGTGCAGAGGACCATAGCTCACACTTTTCCATTTCTTTCCACTTTGGGCTTCTGCGAAGGTGTGATCTGATTAGAATAAGGTTTAGTTCTAACTGTGGCGTTAGAGGATAGCTTGTAGGAGGAGGCAGTGTTGGAGGGAAAAGGCAGGGAGCCTTTATCAGAGAGTTTTATAAAAATTCAAGAAGGATGTAGTTGGGGATCTGAACCAGGCCAGGGTTGAGGGGGAAAGCCAGGGAGAGGGATTCTGAGGGAAAAATTGAGGGAATTGGTGCCAGAGGTGGGAGGAGAGGGGAAAAACAGGCAAATATAACTCTGAGAATGCCAGAGCCAGTGACAATAATGGAGAAATGATGACTGTTTTCCAGGCAAGGGCGAGAAATAAGTTGGGCATAATCAATGGTATTTATTGAGCTCTTACTGTGTGCGGAACACTGAACTCAGTTCCTGGGAGAATACAATATAGCAGCAATGTTGGGAGATGCAGTCCCTGCCCACAAGGAGCTTACAGTCTTCTGGGGGAGCCAGGCAATAAAATGCACATAATAGATAGCATCTAGAATAAGGATATTTACAAAAGTGCTGTGGAGCCTGGGTGAATATCAAAGTGCTCAAGGGATACACAGTCAAAAATGTGCATTCTGTACTGAGGTAAGGGTGGGTGGGGGGAATATTAGATCCTTTAGTTTTAGGTCCTGGTAGACTATCCAAGTTGCTTTTCCCCAAAGATGAATAATAGAAGTAATAATAAGAGTAATAATATTGATGATAATGGTATTTATTAAGTGCTGCTATGTGCCAAGCTGTGTTCTAAGCTCAGGGTTAAATACAAGATGATCAGGTTGGACAGAGTCCCTCTCCCACATAGGGCCTGTGATCTTCATCCTCATTTTATGGATAATAATAATAATGTTGGTATTTTTTAAGCGTTTACTATGTGCAAAGCACTGTTCTAAGCACTGGGGGATACAAGATGATCAGGTTGTCCCACGTGGGGCTCACAGTTTTAATCCCCATTTTACCGATGAGGTAACTGAGGCCCAGAGAAGTGAAGTGACTTGCCCAAAGTCACACAGCTGGCAAGCGGCGGAGCCGAGATTAGAACCCATGACCTCTGACTCCCAAGCCCAGGCTCTTTCCACTAAGCACAGAGAAGTGAAGTCACTTGCCCCAAGTCACACAACAGATAAGTGATGGAGCCAGGATTAGAAGCCAGCTCCCCTGACTTCCAAGCCCGTGCACTTTCCAGTAGGTCATGCTGCTTCTGATGACAGGAAGACATATAATAATGGTGACGATGGCATTTGTTAAGCACTTACTGTGTGCCAGACACTGTACTAAGCACTGGTATTATGACACAGGCCTTTGGCTTGGTAGAGTCCAAGGCTTCTGGCCCTTGGGTTGCAATATAATACACTGCTCAAGTCAGTGTACTGTACTCAGTAGGTGCTCATAAATACTAATTACTATCAGTAGTAATAATAATGTTGGTATTTGTTAAGCGCTTACTGTGTGCAGAGCACTGTTCTAAGTGCCGGGGTAGATACAGGGTGATCAGGTTGTCCCACGTGAGGCTCGCAGTTAATCCCCATTTTACAGATGAGGTCAATGAGGCCCTGAGAAGTGACGTGACTTGCCCACAGTCACACAGCTGACAAGTGGCAGAGGCGGGATTCGAACCCATGGCCTCTGACTCCCAAGCCCGGGCTCTTTCCACTGAACCGCGCTGCTTCCCTATAGTATTAAGTGCTTACTGGGTACAGAGGGCTGTACTAAGTGCTGCAAGAAAATGCATAGCTGGAAATGGCATTTGTGCTTCTGTCTTATTTAATAATATTGTTGGTATTTGTTAAGCGCTTACTATGTGCAGAGCACTATTCTAAGCACTGGGGAAGACACAAGGGAATCAGGTTGTCCCACGTGGGACTCAGTCTTAATCCCCATTTTACAGATGAGGTAACTGAGGCACAGAGAAGTGAAGTGACTTGCCCACAGTCACACAGCTGACAAACGGCAGAGCCGGGATTCAGACCCATGATCTCTGACTCCAAAGCCCAGGCTCTTTCCACTGAGCTACGCTGCTTGCATCCTTCCCCCTCTCTTCTTCTTCCCTTACCTTTTTTCTCTCTCATCCTGAATGGAGTCCTTTTTCTTAAAGCCCAGATATGACCTATTATTATTTCAGTATGGGTACATAGATCGTTGAGGGTAGAGAGTGAGCCTTCTAACTTGTACTTATAGAGAAGCGTTTAATAGGGTGCTCTGCGCACAGTAAGGGCTGAATCTGTTATATTGTACTCTCCCAAGTTCCTAGTGAAGTGTTCTGCACACAGTAAGCGTTCAATAGATACTATTGATTGACTGAATCAGTACGACTGTTTAGTTGAGTGTGTATCATAAATCGTTCCAGGAGACCAAAGTTTGTGTTGAGGTCTTACAGCCCTAGAGAGAATTGGACTCACTATAGTTCTTCATTCAATCGTATTTATCGAGCACTTGGAAAGTACAATTCAGTAACAAATAGAGACAGTCCCTGCCCGTAACGGCTCACAGTCTGGGCGGGGGAGGGGGTGGGGAGAACAGACATTAATATACAAAAATAAATTACAGATATATACGCATATGCCGTGGGGGTGGGAGGGAGGATGAATGAAGCAAGTCAGGATGACTCAGAGGGGGAAGGAGAGGAGGACTTAATCAGGGAAGACTTCTTGGAGGGAGATGTACTTTCAATAAGGCTTTGAAAATCGAGAGCAATTTTCTGTCGGATATGAGGAGGGGAGGGCGTTCCAGGCCCGAGATAGGATGTAGGCGAGAGGTTGGCGGTGAGATAGACGAGATCAAGGTGCAGTGAGAAGGTTAGCATTTTAGTTGTGTTTGAGAACAGGTGTAAAATCCCCATTCTGCAGATGAGGAAACTGAGGTGCAGAGAAGTTAGGTCACTTTCCCAAAGTCACAGGGCACGTAAGGGTAGAGTCGAGATTAGAATCCAGGCCCCCTGACCTCAAGGCCCATGCTGCTTCCCTGCAGTAATAGTAGCGTGATTACTATTCTTACCGCCCTGTACATCCATCAATCAATCAGTGGCATTTATTTAGCATTTACTATGTGCAGAGCACTTTATTAAGAGCTAGGGAGAGTACAGCACAACAGAGTTAGCAGAAACCTTTCCTGGTAAGCACTCAAATATAGTATTTGTTTTGGGGCCACTCTGTCTTTTTAAGAAAAATATTCTAAGGCCTACAAGAAGACCTGCATGCAGAGAAGAAGCCAGAAGCAGCAGAACCAGGCTTGGGAAGGGCTCATAAGTAGCTTAATCCTTTAAATCAATAATGTTTTGTATACCTGTACTAACTGGTTTCTTCTTAGTGAAGACCCACAGCATGGCACCAGGAATGAAGTGAATAGAGATTGGGCATCAGTGATTGAAGAAAAATCTCCAAACAGGATTTTAGAGATTAAAAGTGCCTGTGTATTTAGAACTGACGGTGCCTGCTGTTCAAGAGTTTGGGTTGTTTCTCAGGGCAAGTGGATAACTATATTTACTATCATAGTGGCTCCACTTTTTGCATAGTGTTTGTAGCATTAATAACAGTAATAACAGTAATGATGATGGTATTTGTTAACTGCTTACTATGTACCAAGCACTGTTCTAAGCCTGGGTAGTCAGGTTGTCCCACGTGGGGCTCACAGTCTTAATCCCCATTTTAGAGATGAGGTAAGTGAGGCAAAGAGAAGTTAACTTGCCCAAAGTTACACAGCTGACAAGTGGCAGAGCCGGGATTAGAACCTATGACCTTTGACTTCCAAGGCCGTGCTCTTTCCGCTAAGCCATGGTGATTCTCCAACAGGGATGGGGCTTTTATTATGGCTTGTGTAAGAATTAGGTCTAACAATAAGGGGAGGAGGGGAGAAAAAAAGGGGAAGTAAGGAAGAGGATGGTAAGAGGACTTTGAGATTTCATCTCTTACTTCAGTTGTCTGCTCCCAAGTGTTGTGTGCCCTCTCAGGGTCACACCTGGACAGTTTCCAGTACTCTGTCAGTCTCAACTACAGGAGGGAGGGTCAAGCAGAGGCCTATCCATTCCATTCCTAGCTTGGGCAGTGGCTAGCAACTGGAAGGCAATCTGTTACAAGTCAAAAGTCACCCGTGCTGGGCAGCAGCGGCCCGGGAGAGAGTCGGGGGCAAAGACTCATGTTTATTGTGCAGAAGGAGGCAGTGGTAAACCACTTCCCTATTTTTACCAAGAAAACTGTATGGATACACTACCAGAACGATTGCAGATGGAGGTGGGGCGTTCTAGGAGAGATGTGTCCATGGTGTCGCTTTGACTTGGAGTCGACTCGACAGCATAAGACAAGTATTGTGTACAAAAGGCATGTCGTAAATTGACTTTCCCCATCTCTCTCTTTCTGCTGTTCACCCTTATCCTCCTCTCAGGGCCTGTGGTTATCACTGCATACAATTATGTGGAACAACAACAACAAAAAAATCGTATTCCCTCCTCCCAAATCAGGTGGAGCAACAGGAGGAAGCCTCACAAATCCATTCCCCTCTTTGCCTCTAGACTGTGGATAGGGAGTGAGTGTTTGTTGTTGTATTGTACTCTCCCAAGTGCTTAGTACAGTGCTCTGCACACAGTAAGCACTCAGTAAATACAATTGAATTGAATGAATAAATGCTGTGGAGGAAAATATGTGAGTAAATATGGTAACTCTAAAATAGGATATTGAAAAGAAGCACGGCGGCCTAGTGGATAGAGCATGGACCTGGGAGTCAGAAGGAACTGCTTTCTAATTGTGGCTTTAACACTTCTCTGCTGTGTCACCTTGGGCAAGTCACTTCACTGGGCCTCAGTTACCTCATCTGCAAAGTGGGGATGAAGACTGTTAATCCTATGTGGGACAGGGACTGTGTCCAGTCCAATTATCTTGGGTCTACAACAGCATTTAGTAGAGTGGCTGGCCCATAGTTAGAACTTAATAAATACCATCACATTATTACCATTATTATTATCTGTGCCTGTTATTTGTAAAAAGGGATGAAGACTGTAGCCCCATGTGGGACAGGGATTGTGTCCAACCTGGTTAGCTTATATCTATCCCTGTGCTTAGTACAGTGCCTGGCACATAGTAAGAGCTTAACAAATACCATAAAAACAAAATAGAATGCTCAGAAATTTGTAATATTCCTGTATCAAAACCTGATGTTCAAGAGATTTCATCTTGAATGCCTGAAAAGAATAACTGTAACCTAATAAACCAGAGATTCTAGGACTATTTTATACCATAAACTTAGAAGAAAATGGAGAAATTCAGATTTAATATAAAGACATCATTCAGAAAAATAACTTTTGCAGCCTAACTGCTGACAAATTTAAGCAAAATCTATAAATTGCATTAGCTAAAATGTGATTGGAATAAGAAAAGTGGGCATAAAAAGATCCAGGAGATTGGATTTTTAAAATCATCAACAGGTCAAATTGCTGAATTTAACTCTTTAGGGGTACAATCGAAGGGGCAACAGCAAGATGCAAGGTTTTGGGACAGAATTTGGTGAAGAAAACACAACTTAGTACTGGATGGGAGTAATAAAATAGCAACTGTAGGCAGCATGATTGTCTAACCTCTTGGATATAGGGAAGATAAGGGTATCCTAAACAATGCTGAAAAGAGGTGATGAAGTGTGACTTAATGGAAAAGAAAATAATGGAGAACAAAATACACTCAAAATGACTTAAGGGAAAAGAAAATAAGAAAGAATAAAATGCACTTAATTCTGCCGTACAGGGTGTTTTCAGTGTGCATTTCGACTAGAGTGATGAAAGAGAATTAGGGAGTGTTCTTCCAGCACCAACAATGTAAGCCTGTTCCGATACAGGACGATGCGGTGTTGAAAGAAATGGTCTGTGTGCAGTGCTGAAACCTGTCTCTGCTCCAGCCCCAGTCTTCCTTAACATGGGGTTTTACAAGAATATAGCTCCTGCATTGGAGAAGAACTGGGGTACATTGAAAAGGTCAACCATAGGGAGATGATCATCTACAACCTGCCTTAGAGGCTTTCTACTGTTTCTATTAATGTTAATATTACAATATAAAAATACTTTTTATAAAGGGACTTGTTTAGGGATTGTGCCTTTCAAGAGAGAAATGTTCAAGAGATTCAGCACTGCAACCCAGTAAGAAGCAAAATTTGATCCTGGTTCACTTGTAAATAATTGAATTATCAATAAAAATTCATTAAGCACATACCAGTTCCAAAGGACTGTACTCAGCGCTGGGGTAATCACAATAAAAGCGATTTAAGACATGATGAGTGTCCCACGGAGACTCACAATCAAAGCTGGGGAAAGAGGAACAGATAAGCATAATAAAAGAATGCAAATGCAAACAGTGGAAGCAAGTGAAGTTCAGCAATGTGAACATTGACAGTAAAGCTCACTTCCACAAGACAGGCAGAGTCCTGCCTTGGAACCAGTCCACCAACACTGACTGGATATAATTCAGCTCCGAACCTGTGAGATGAGGATGGGTGACACCAAACAGCTCGTGAGTGTTGCAGCTAATGGGTGAGCCCAGGTTCAAGTGATGAACTTGAACTACCGGAACTGGGGTATTGCTTGCTGGAGAGCTCCAATGGGAAAGAGATCAACTAGACAGGCAGTGAAAGAAGTAAGAGGACAGAGTCCAGCCTCAAACAGCCGTCAATCAAGCCGGTGTTGTTTTTTGGATGCTTGTTGTGTGCAGAACCCTATACTAAGCACTTGGGAGAGTAAAATACGTTAGAGTTGGTAGACATGATCCTTGCCCTCAGGAAGCAAACAGTCAAGTACGGGATACGTCAATTTTAGGTAGGAGAAGCAGCAGAGGGAAAGGATGTGGACGTAAATGCCACACATATGACATAAGGGCTACGATGCTGGGGGTGGCTTATCAAAGTGCTTAAGAGGCTCAGGCTCAAGTCCACCCAGAAGGGAGGTTGAATAGGTTGGGGAAATGATCTTAGACTGTAAAGTTGTTGTGGGCAGGGAATGTGCCTGTTTATTGTTGTACTCTCCCAAGCGCTTAGAACAGTTTAATGCTATTGTTCTTGTCTGTCCGTCTCCCCCGATTAGACTGTAAGCCCGTCAAAGGGCAGGAACTGTCTCTATCTGTTTCCGATTTGTACATTCCAAGCGCTTGGTACAGTGCTCCGCACATAGTAAGTGCTCAATAAATACTATTGAATGAATGTTCCGCACACGGTAGTTGCTCAAATACGATTGAGTGACGAATGAGGGCTTTATCAGTAAAGTCTTCTTGGAGGAGATATACCTGCAGTAGAACTTTGAAGGTGGGGAGAGTGGAGGTCTGTTGGGTGGCTTGGTAGATAGAGCACGGGCCTGGGATTCAGAAGGTCAACGGTTCTAATCCCAGCTCTGCCACTTGTCTGCTGTGTGGCCTTGGGCAAATCACTTTGCTTCTCTCTGCCTCAGTTACCTCATCTGTAAAATGGGGATTGATGCAGTGAGCCCCACATGGGACAAGGGACTGTGTCCAACTCCATTTGCTTGTATCCACCCCAGTGCTTAGTACAGGGCCTGGCACATTGTAAGCGCTTAACAAATACTATTGTAATTATTATTATTGGGATGGGGAAGGAGTTCCAGGCCAGAGGGAGGACTTGGACAAGGGATTAATAGCGAGACAGACAGATGGCGGTACAGTAAGTGGGCTGAAGTGTGATGATCCGGAAAACTTATTGCATGGATTGTCTAGGGCACGGAGGAACCAGCTTCCGGATCAGGGTGAAAGGAAGAGGTCAGCAGAGCCTGCAAGCAGAGCAGGGTTCGATTCTCCCAACTCTATTTTACTGTACTCTTAGTACAGTGCCCTGCACACGGTTCTCAATAAATACCATTGATTGATTGTACCTGCATCTAGAGCGGAAAGGGTTGCAGATGACAGAGAACTTTGCAGTCGTGTTTTTATTTATATAAGGATAAGAATCCTGCAAGCAGTGTCATGTTCAACTACAGAAATGTATATATAGTGCACGGCTTTGTGTATATTTTATAGCTGAGTATAGCTATATGATTCACTCAATCAGCTGTATTTACTGAGCAGTTACTGTGGATAGACCGTGGGTCTGGACCTGGGTTCTATTTTTGACTCCACCACTTGTCTGCTGTGTGACCTTTAGCAAGTCGCTTATCTTCTCTGGGCCTCAATTACCTCATCTATGAAATGGGGATTAAGACTGTGAGCTTCAGGTGGGATATGGATTGTGTCCAACCTGATTAACCTGTATCTACCCCAGTGCTTAATATAGTACCTGCTACATAATAAGGGCCTAACAAATACCATTTAAAAAAATGGGAGTTGGAGCACTTTTTTTCCTTCACACCCTAAAGACTTCAAAGTTCATTTGACTGTCCGTGGGATGTTTGCTGCATAGTTCCAGGGCCCCTAATTTTGTGTAAAGTGAAATAACCCAGAGACGTGTATGGAACTATTCTTCTTATCTACATTCCTTAAAAATCAGCAGCTCTCTTTTGTAAGCCAAGTAGGGGAAACAGCATGGTCTTAGAAGGAATGTAACTTTTCTGGGACAAGGGAAGTTGGGTAAACTGGAGATCAAGGACAGAGCATTAGTTAAATCACTTGTAGTGAGGGATAGAGATGTGCGGTGGATGGAATCTTTTAACAGAGGCACACTGAGTCGCAACGATCCTTAGCGACCAACTGCCGACATAGACTCTTAGGGCTGAAAGAAGCTTTGAGAAATCAACTAGCCTAACCACCAATCCCTGAGACAGACAAGGTGACACTAAGCCTTTGTCAATCAATCGACCGTATTTATTGAACACTTACTGTGTGCAGAGCTGTGTACTAAGCTCTTGGGAGAATACAGTATACCTGAGTTGGTAGGTATAGCTCTGTTCTCAAGGAGCTGCTTCTCTTTCCAAGATCTCCAGGCACAGCCTTCTTCGCCAGCCTGTTCCAGTTTTTCCCAGTCATCACTCGCAGGATATTTTTGCTCATATCTAATCTGAAACCCATATTCTATAGCCTAAACTCATTTCCGTTTGTACAACCGATTAATGTTGGTATTTGTTAAGCGCTTACTATATGCAGAGCACTGTTCTAAGCGCTGCGGTAGATACAGGATAATCAGGTTGTCCCACGTGAGGCTCACAGTTAATCCCCATTTTACAGATGAGGGAACTGAGGCACAGAGAAGTTAAGTGACTTGCCCACAGTCACCCAGCTGACAAGTGGCAGAGCTGGGACTCGAACCCGTGACCTCTGACTCCCAAGCCCAGGCTCTTTCCACTGAGCCACGCTGCTTCTCTTTTGTGTAGAGCAAGGTGTTGTGTAAGTGCTTATATGGTTGTGTGAGGATATTTTATATGCACATACAAGATGTACAGCCTAGTACACACAGGATTGTCCAATCTTTGCATAGAATGTGTCTACTAACTCTGTTATACTGTACTTTTCCAAGCACTTACTACAGTGTTGTGTTTACCCTAAGTGCCCAAGGATTCTGTCCTTTTCTCAATCTACGTTCCCTCCCTTAGGAAGCTCATCCAAGGTGTCAACTCCCACCGCTACTTAGTGGCACGTCACTACCCTCAATCTCTTTCCTTCTCGGCAATCTCACACCTCCTGCCTCCAGGGCATCTCTACATGGACATCCCACCGGCACCTCACTCTCTTCATGACCAGAATTGAACTCCCCGCCCTCATATATTCCTCCGCTAATTTTCCCATCACAATTGACCACACCACCATCCTCCTGTCTCCCATAACTGTGGCATGATCTTTGACTCCCCTCTCTCTTTCAGTGTCCATATTCAGTCATCAAATCCCATTGGTTCTCCCTTCACAGTGCCTCCAGAATCTGCCTCCGCCTCTCCATCCAAACTGCCACCATACCGGTCCAAGCAGTTGTCATGTTGCGACTCGAAACTGCATCAATATCCTGGCAGACCTCCCTGCCTCCAGTCTCTCCATTCTCCAGGATTATTTTTCTTCCCACATCATTTTTCTAAAACATGATTCCCCGCTCTTAGAAAGCCTTCAGTGGCTGCTCTTTCATTCATTCATTCATTCATTCATTCATTCATTCATTCATTCATTCATATTTATTGAGTGCTTACTATGTGCAGAGCTCTATACTAAGCACTTGGAATGTACAATTTGGCAACAGATAGAGATAATCCATGCCCAGCAACGGGCTCACAGTCTAAACGGGGAAGACAGATGATAAAATTAAACAAGTAGTCTGGCGTCTCTATCATCAAGATAAATAGAATCATAGATATATACACATCATTAACAAAACAGAGAAATAATATATGCAAATATACACAAGTGCTGTGGGGAGGGGAAGGGGGAAGAGCAGAGGGAGGGAGTAGGGGGAATGGGGAGAGGAGGAGGAGTGGGGGGAAAGAGAGGGCTCAGTCTGGGAAAGCCACCTGGAGGAGGTGAGCTCTCAGTAGGGCTTTGAAAAGGGGAAGAGAGTTAGTTTGGCAGATGTGAGGAGGGAAGCCATTCCAGGTCAGTGGTAGGACGTGGGCCAGGGGTCGACGGCGGGACGGGCGCAAACGAGGGACCGTGAGGAGGTGAGCGGCAGAGGAGCGGAATGACGGAGTGGGCAGTAGATGGAGAGAAGGGAGGTGAGGTAGGAGTGAGCCAGGTGATGGAGAGCTTTGAAGCCAAGAGTGAGCAGTTTTTGTTTCATATGAAAGTTGATTGGCAACCCCTGGAGGTTTCTGAGGAGGGGAATGACATGCCCAGAGCGTTTCTGTAGAAAGATAAGCCGGGCAGCAGAATGAATAGACTGGAGTAGGGACTCTCTCTGCATCAAACAGAAATTCCTGACCATCATCTTTAAGATCATTAATCATCTCTCTTCCCTCTCAACCCCGCCACCGACATAAATTTCTCCACTCTTCTCCCATTAGACCCCAGTTTTCACGGTTTGCTCCTCTCAAGCCAACCTACTCACTGTGCCTTGTCTCTCCTCTTCTGCCAACCTCTTCTTCAAGCCCGCCTTTCTACCTGGAAATCTCTCACCCTTGACATTCAACAGACCCACTCCCCTCATCATTTTCAAGACGCTTTTGAAATCACATCTCCTCCAGGAGGCCGTCCTTGATTATCCTGCCAATTCTACCTTCACAGCATCACCAAAATCCGCCCCTTCCTCTCCATCCAAACTGCTACCATATTAATGCAGTACTTATCCTATCCTGCCTTGATGATTGTATCAGGCACCTCGCTGACCTCCCTGACTTCTATCTCTCCCCACTTCAGTCCACACTCCATTACGCTACCCAAATCATTTTCCTTGAGAAATGTTCAGACTAAGTTTCCCCACTCTTCAAGAAACTCCAGTGGTTGCCCATTCACCTCTGCATCAAACAGAAACTCCTCACCATTGGCTTTAAAGTACTTAGTCACCTTTCCCCCTCCTACCTCACCTCGCAACTCTCCTACTATAACCCCTCCTGTACACTTCTTTCCTCTAATGCCAACCTTCTCACGGTACCTCGATCTCAACCCCGACCTCTTGCCCACATCCTTCCTCTGGCCTGGAACACCCTCCCTCCTTATATCAGACAGATAATTGCTCTCCCCCACTTCAGAGCCTTATTGAAGACACATCTCTTCCAAGAAGCCTCCCCTGACTAAGCCGTCCTCTCGTCTTCTCCCAGTCCCTTCTGCACTGCTCCTTCATTCGTCTTCCCTCTTATCCCCACAGCACATATGTATATAGCTTGTAATTTCTTTATTCACCGATTTATATTGATGTCTGTCTACCCCTCTAGACTGTGAGCTTGTTGTGGGCAGAAATATGTCTGTTTGGTATATTGTACTTCCCCAAGCGCATAGTATTGTGCTTTGCACACAATAAGCGCTCAATAAGTCCAACTGAATGAACCTCTCTCACTCCACCCTTCATTCCCAGTAGCAGCTACTTCTGCACTTCCAAACCACCTAGGCATGTGGATTGTCACACTCCTCCATAGCACTTATGTACTTAATAGTAATTGTGGTATTTGTTAAGGGCTTACTACATGCCTCGGGGCGGTACAATATAGGCAGATGGGATATAGTCTGTGTGGCACAGGGGGCTCATGGTCTAAGGGAGGAGGGAGAATAAGTATTTAACCCCCATTTTACAGATGAGGAAAGTGAAGCACAGAGAAGTTAAATGACTTTGCCAAGATCAAACAGCTGGCAGCCCAGGTCCACTGACTCCCAGGCCTGCGCTTATTACCCTAGGTCATATTGCTTCTCAAGAATATGTATATACCCTTAAATGTGGGGAAGCAGTGTATCCTAGTGGATGGAGCATGGGCCTGGGAGTCAAAAGGACCTGGGTTCTCACCCCAGCTCGACCACTTGTCTGCTGTGTGACCTTGGGCAAGTCACTTAACTTCTCTATGCCTCGGTTACCTCATTTGTAAAATGGAGATTAAGACTGTGAGCCCCAAGTGGGATGTGAACTGTGTTCAGTCTGACTAGCTTATATCTACCCCAGCACTTAAAACAGTGCCTGGCACATAGTAAGCACTTAACAAATACCATTAAAAAAAATTTCAGTGGCTTCTTCCTACTCGTAACTTATTTTAGTGACGGTCTCCCTGGCTAGATTGTAAAACTCCCGAGGCAGAGATCATATCTTCTAACTATTAAACTCCCCTAAGTGCTTAGTTCAATTCTCTGCACACAGTGAGCACTTAATAAGCCTGGCATAATGGATAGAGCACAGGCCTGGAAGTCAGAAGTTCGTGGGTTCTAATCCTGGCTCCACTTGTTTACTGTGTAACCTTGGGCAAGTCACTTTACTTTTCTGAGCCTCAGTTACCTCATTTGTAAAAAGGGGAATAAGGTTATGGGCCCTATGTGGGACAGAGACCGTGTCCAATCCACATTGCTTGTATCTACCCCAGTGCTTAGTACAGTGCCTGGCACACAGGAAGTGTTCAACAAGTGCCACAATTATTATTTTTAATAAATACTATAGTTATTACTACCATGTACAGTGCTTGGCTCATAATACTTAACATATACCACAATTATGACACTAGTATTATTATTATTATCATCATCACCATTATTATCATTATTATTATTTTGCAGACACAAACAGAATAGGTAGATCTAGGCTCTGCCCATTTGGTCTGTGGGAGCGATTCCTGCTGATCCTGCTTTTCTGCCTGCCGTAGTTGCAGAATTTCACAGCATTGAATTCCTCTCGGCAGAGTCCCTCCCACCGACTGAAACATCCATAGACCATAGTCCCAGGGGATGGCATCTGAAACATGCTTATGCTGGGAAAATAGAACAGCTTCAGTGTAGGACAAGTTGTGGTAATAGTATTTATTAAGCTCCGGGAAAGAGTGCACAAGTGCAGATGAGACACAGACCCTGTCCCTCGATGGGCTCACACAATATGAATCTAAGTCGGGGACGATATCAGAGACAGACACATCGGGAGCAATAGAATAATAAACCAGTAAAACAACAAAAAAGACGAGGGCAAATATACAGTTCACAGAATAGAAACAAAAGTCAGTAGGGTGCTTTAGCTAAAGGAGCAGAATTTCAGGCTCCTTTTGATGCAGAGTCCACAGCATACCCATAGCCTCAGGATGGCTACCGTAGCCCCTAGTTTAACTGAGTTTACACGACGCCTTGTGCTGCAGATGTTCTCGTTCCCACTGGGTAGTGGGAAGCAGGATGGAATGGGGTCTCCTTGATGATGTGGAGGGAAGCCAGGGAGGCAGCACAATGGGTGTACAGCATGTTTGCAGGGAGGAGAGACAGTGGAGGGGGACTGAGAACACGCAGGGTGATGCAGGGCTGCGGTAATGGTATGTTTCACTCGCCTTGGTGGAGAGAAGTCGAGATAATTTAGTAGTACTCATTGCGGCGGTTACAGGGACCCCGGATCGTGGGGAGAGAAGGCAGCATAGAGGAAGAATTCTGCACAATAGAGTACCAAACAGTGTTGTTGTTGAATGACCATTGCCTCAGTTATGGTAGTGTCTTAAGGGGAAATGCTAATGCTGATCATAATGACGAGGGGCTTCTCTTCAGAGAACCAGCCCTTGGACAGTCCACCTTTCTTGTTCTTTCCACAGCAGTAAAGTGGGTTTTCAGAATGGGCTACTTTAGAGGCAAGGCAGAGGAATGGTGAGAATTGCAGGCAAAGAGCTTGTGGAAGTTTAATAGCTTTCCCCCAAACAAACCACTTCCAACAGCACTTTGAGGGGAGTTGGGAGAAGGGCTGAGGAATGAAGTCTCCCATTTTTGTTTTTTCTTCCTCCATCCCCACCCCTGATAAATTGCTCATGTGGCGGACTGCAGGGGCAGGCCTGGAAAGTGAGGAATAGGAAGCTTGAGCAGCTGAGGGAGGGAGGAAATTCTGCCCCGAATGTTCAGTCCCCACCCACCACTCACTGCACTCCCCTCCACCTCCAAGGTTGCTGGCAATGGGGACGGAGCGGGCAGAGCTGCTCTCAGTTGCATCGCCAGGCTTTATGCCACAGCCTGGAGTCCTGTTTCATATACTTGCCCAAATAATGATGAATTGTTGTTCCTGACTATTGTTTCTGTTTAATGTAGTGACTGGGACTCATACTGAAACACCCATTGTTTGTTATTTAACTTAGGGAGAATCAGAGCCTAGGAGTGCAGAAGACCAGCCCCGCCGATACAATGAGCTCTGGTAAGTCCTTTTGATGGTCCTATTTACCTTCTCCAGCAGATCTGCAGAGCAGGGCAAGGGTACCTGCATTACTCACAATATTCTGAAGCACTCAGCAAGGGAATTAACAAGAGCAATCAGATGGCTTACAAGTACTAGAGCCCCCAGTGAGAAATTCCTTCCCTTCATCCTAGCGGGTTAATTGATCCACCCATGCTCTTGACTCCCGTTGATAGATCATTGTTGGTGAGAGGAGTAAAACACAAATGCCAGTTACTTTAAGAATGCAATCTAAGGGAAATAGACAAGTATATGACCCTGATGCCCCAAAAAGCAAGAATGATTTTTGACTTGGGGTAAATAGCATCCAGATAATACGTTTTCAGTTGCATCACTTGAAAAGCACCATTCTCTTTGGCATCTGGCCCGATCAATTACGGTTTTGATTGAAGGGACAGCAAGATTCTATGAAATGTCAAGCAAAGAAAGTTAAATGGTTCTAACATTGAACAATGTTGCTGAACTGAAATCTGACTATCCACTAAATGAATATGTGCATCTGAAAATGTGCAGGTTGGTTTGTAGTACTTGAGACGATGAACGTTAGTTCAGTTTTATCCAACTGCTAAATCAAAAACCGACTTTTCTACCAATCCATTAAGCATTTGTGTCCACCTCATGCGGCCTGAAATCCAGCATGTGCTGGAGAATTTACAGTCAATCAATCATTGGAATTTATTGAGCACTTACTGGTGCAGAGCACTGCACTAAGCACTTGGGAGAGTCCAATAGAATAGATAATAATAATAATGTTGATATTTGTTAAGCTCTTACTATGTGCCGAGCATTGTTCTAAGCGCTGGGTGGTCATGATACTTCCCTTCAAGGATCTTACAATCTAGTCCATCACCAAAACCTGCCAGTCTCACTTTCACAACATCACCAAGATCTGCCCTTTCCTCTCCATCCAAACCTCTACCACATTAGTACAATCCCTCATCCTATCAGCCTCCTTTCTGATCTCCCAACCTACTGTTTCTCCCCATTTCAGTCTATACTTCACTCTGCTGCCCAGATTATCTTCCTACAGAAGCATTTTGGGCATGTTGCACACCCCCCTCCCCTCAAAAATCTCCAGTGGTTTCCTATCAACTTCCGAATCAAACAAAAACTCCTCATTATTGGCTTCAAAGCTCTCCATCACCTTGACCCTTTATACCTCACTTCCCTTCTCTCCTTCTATATCCCAGCCCACACATCCCGCTCCTCTGGTGCTAACCTTCTCACTGCCTCAATCTCGTCTGTCCCGCCATCCACCCCTGGCCCACGTCCTACCTCTGGCCTGGAATGCCCTACCTCCTCAAATCCACCAATCACTCTTCCCCCCCTTCAAAGCCCTACTGAAGACTCATCTCTTCCAAGAGGCTTTCCCAAACTAAGCCCCCTTTTTCCTCAGTTTCCCCTCCCACATCACCTCAACTGGCTCCCTTTGCTCTCCCCCCTCCCCAAAGCACTAATGTGTTTGTGTATATATATATATATGTTTATAATTGTATTTATATTCATTACTGCTTGTTTTGATGTGTAAGATCTATAATTCTATTTATATTGATGCCTGTATACTTGTTTTGATGTCAGTCTGTCTTCCCCCTCTCTAGACTGTAAGCCCAGTGTGGGCAGGGATTGTCACTCTATATTGCTGAATTGTACTTTCCAAGCGCTTGATACAATGCCCTGCACACAGTAAATGCCCAATAAATACGATTCAATGGTATATGGATATGGAAGGGCTTGGATCAGCATCGCAGCAGTTTGGAGAAGAGGAAGAGGAGGATTCTAGAGATGTTGTGAAGGTAGAACCAACAGCATTTGTTGACAGACTGAATATATGGGATGAATGAGAGAGATGAAGGTAATGTCAAAGTTACGGGCTTGTGAAGACTGTGAGCTCGTTATGGACAGGGAATGCATCTCTTATTGTATTGTACTCTCCCAACCACTTAGTGCAGTGCTTCGCACACAGTAAGAACTCAATAAATACAATTAAATGGATGAATGGATACAGTAATGGGGAGGATAGGATTTGGGTGGGAAGATGAGTTTGTGAGTTTTATTTTGGACATGTTAAGTTTGAGGTGTAGACTGGACATCCAAATTCAAAGAGATTTTGAAGGCAAAAGGAAAATATGACACTGCAGATGAGGAGATACGTTAGGGCTGGAGAGGTAGATTTGGGAATCATCCACATTGAGATGATGATTAAGGCCAGGGAAGCAAATGAATTCTCCAGAGGGGTGGACTTAGATGAAGAAGGGGATCGAGAACTGGGACTTGAGGGATTCCCACAACAGGTTGGAGGAAGAGGAGTAGCCCGCAGAAGACACAGAGCAAGAACAGCCAGAAAGATAGGAGAACTAGGAGAGGACAGTGTCAGTGATCTGGATTTCCTAACTCCCATTCCCCTCCTCTTTCTACTGAGCCACACTGCCTCCCAGTGACACAACCTTGACAAGGAAGTTCCTTGATTCTCATTCAGAGTCCTTGTGGAATGTGTCTGTTATATTATACTGTACTCTCCCAACTGCTCAGTACAGTGCTCTGCACACAGTATGTGCTCAATAAATAGGATCAATCGATTAATTTGATTAAGATCGGAAGTGATTGGCATGATTGGGTGGATTTGATGACAGCTTCTCTGAAGGCAGGCGGCACCAGATGAGGATGGTGGGTTCCCATCTTGCTGCCTTCCGTTTCTCAAAAATGGATGGGTCTCAGAGCTTGCCAAAGAGTCCTGCGGATTGGGAAAGAGTAAGCACTAGCCCTCCATGTCAGGAGCCCATAATCAGCCTCTGGGATGGTGGGGAAGTGTTGGATCAGGTGAGTGTTGAGTTTCAGGTCCCTGGACCTGGAATAACCAGCCCTGAATTGACACAGAACTTGCCCAGGGTCACCCTGTGTGATCCCAAAAGCCGGAGAAGCCACCCTGCCTGAGATTCTTCTGCAGCCCCAATTGATTCCTGTGAACCAGCCAGGATTAACTAGCTCCACCTGTGCTGGGAGAGGACACACCAGCCAACATAAGCCTCACTGAACCCGCTGTTTTACCCATCCACTGTCTTCATCAATCAATGGAATTTATTGAGCGCTTACTTTTACAGAGCACTGTACTGAGCACTCTCTTCTACTTGTCTCAACACATGGTCTCCAGCCCTCTGTAGGTCACCTCTCACTGTGTCTTGAACTGGACTTTCCTGCCTCAGACCACTGGTTCACTCCCATCCTCCTGCCTAGTTCCTAAAAGTAGACTAAAGCTCTCCCCATTTTCAAAACCCTTTCTTCAGAAATTCTGTCTCCGGGAGGCTTGCTCCTATTAAGTTTTCCTCTCTTCAAATCATATCCTCCCCACCATCATCTCAACACTTTTGTGCTCACATCCTTTCATAACACTTCAGTACAGGACAGTGTGGCGTAGTGGATAGAGCATGGGCCTGGGAGTCAGAAGGTCATGGGTTCTAATACCAGCTGTGTCACTTGCCTCAGTAATGTCATCTGTAAAATAAGCATTAAGACTAGGAGCCCCATGTGGGACAGGGACTGTGTCAAACCAATTTACCTTTTATCAACCCCTGGGTTTAGATAAAGTAAGCGCTTAGTAAATACCATAATTATTATTATTACTTTTAGAGCACTTGTCCTTTGTAAATTGATTTAGATTAGTCTCTTCTGTTTAATCGTAAATTCCTTGAGGGCACAGTTGGATGTCTCCTACATCTGTTGTACTCTCCCAAGTGCTTATTCCATTGCTCTGCACCAAGTAGGTACTCAACAAATTCTATCGATTGGGAAATCTCACCTCCGCCAAACTAATTCTCTTCCCCTCTTCAAAACCCTACTTAAAGCTCACCTCCTCCAAGAGGCCTTCCCAGACTGAGCTCCCCTTTTCCCTCTGTTCCCTCTACCCCCCCTTCACCTCTCTGCAGCTAAACCCTCTTCTCCCCCCTTTCCCTCTGCTCCTCCCCCTCTCCCATCCCGTTCCCTCAGCACCGTACTCATCCGCTCAACTGTATATATTTTCATTACCCTATTTATTTTGTTAATGAGATGTACATCACCTTGATTCTATTTATTTGCTATTGTTTTAATGAGATGTTCTTCCCCTTGATTCTATTTATCGCTATTGTTCTTGTCTCTCTGTCTCCCCCGATTAGACTGTAAGCCCGTCAAAGGGCACAGACTGTCTCTGTTACCGATTTGTACATTCCAAGCGCTTAGTACAGTGCTCTGCACATAGTAAGCGCTCAATAAATACTATTGAATGAATGAATGAAACCAATCTGAGCTTACTACTAATCACACCAGGTGACCACCTCCTCAAGGCTTCTCTTTATTTCTTCCAGAGTGTGAAGAAGATGGAATTTCTAAAACAGTGGTGAATGGCCTGACATCAAGCAGTAATGGGCAAGAAAAAGGTGGGTCCAGTGATGTGGATGTAAACTCTGTGCAGTTTTCAGAAGGGTTATGTGGAACGTCAGTTTGAGAAACTGCTCCCATCTGCTGGAGGAAGCAGTTCTGCGCTAGTAGATGGAGAGTCAGAAGACCGGGTAACCATCGTTGCCTATCTGTGGCCATCGCTAAGGGACATCCCAACCCCTCTGTGGGCCACTTCTAGAAGAATAAAATAAAAAATAGTGATCTACACTGGGGCAGCACCATCTCCACTTCATCTCTGGTGCAGGGAGATTGAGGTTCTCCCTCTGCCTTCTTATCAGCAAGGAAATGTTGTTGCTGTGCGTTAGAAGGAGTATATCAAGCATCCGTCATAGACTGCCCCAAGCCTTTATGCAAGTGACAGAATTGTTGAGACTGTAAGCCCATCCTCTAGACTGTAAGCTTGTTGTGTGTCAGATCGTACCCTCCCAAGCTCTGCACTCAGTAAGGGCTCAGTAAATATGATCGAATGAATCTTAGTCCTGTCTGAGTTCTAGGCTCATCCCCAGCACACCCAAGCTTGGTCTCCTTTGGACTACGTGTGTGGTCTGGACCGAGCTGAGCACGGCTGGGCCGTGCCAATCTGTCCTCCTTGTGTCGGAGGAAACCACAGCTTTTCAAATCCTGGATTTCCCCTGAGGTCCCAAATTGGTATCAGACTCACTGCTTTCTAAGCAGACATCTGTATTCTCCAACACTGGAAAAAAAATTATTTTAACCTAGCTGGAGAGATTTTTGAATCTGCCTGTACAGGATGATTGAATCCAGAGTGGAAAAAACCAAGATGAAAGATGGCTCTACTGGTGTACTGCAAGTAAGGATTGTTCCAGCTGAGAGAACAAAGCGGGGCCTAACCCAAGCCCCTCTGGACTACCTCCTCAACTCGGCAGGAACTTTCTACCACAGAAATATCTGTGCTTTACTCTTAGGCAAAAGGCCTCTGAGCTAGTTTTTAAATTGGGCTCATCCTCAAAAATATCTGCACCTTTAGATAACTTCTGGCTATTTCTCCACCTCTGTCCTAGAAACGGGTGAGCAAACTGCATGCCAGGGAGCCGCCATTTTAAATGTTCTCTTGAGTGTCTTGGTAACAAGTCATCATTTCTTCTTCCCGCCATTTATTTTTAAAGGTATCTGTTAAGCACTACTATGTGCCAGGCACTGTACTAAACTCTGAGATAAATACACGCTAATCAGGTTGAACACTGTTCATGTACCATTGGTGGCTCCGTTTTAATCTCCATTTTATGGATGAGGTAACTGAAGCACAGAGAAGTGAGGCAAGTTGCCCAAGGTTGCACAGGCTCATGCTGTTTCCACTAGGTCATGCAGCTTCTTCCCTCTACCTTCTGATGAAGCAAGCAGCAATGACTCGTAACCAGGGTCCACAAAAGGCTGAGGGGGGTGCACTACCATTCCCTGGGGGCTCCACAACAACTGTGGGGATTCTGGGCATGTGCTTCCCAAAAGCCCCCAATGACCAAATGTCCAGGAAGCCTTTAGCCTGGTAAAGAGACCTTTACGATAAATGCCAGTGTGTGAGATATAGAGGAGTTGACTGGGAGGTAGGGTGAGAAAGAGGTAAGAAAGGTCAGCTTGGTGCAGGCTTGGGCATGCTAGGAATGTGTAGTGCTTCCATTTCATCCAGGATCCTCAGAGCTACAACCTTGAACCATGGCAGGGAAAGCTTGACTTCTTTTCTTGCAGGCTCTCTGGAAAGGATGAGATTGGCGGTACTCGATCACATTGGAAGGTTATGCCCCTCTGCCTCCATCCTCTCTTGCCCCAGGAGTCTGATCAGATTCTGGGATTTGGGAATCACATCATCTCCCCTCTCCCTTCAACCCTTGCCCCACAGGTTGCCCCACAGGTTGTGGGAAATTCATCCTGATGCTTCTTCCCCAGAGGCGTCTTCACTTCTCTGTGCCTCAGTTACCAATACAATACAATCTCTATACAATGGAGATTAAGTCTATGAGCCCCTTTGCAGGACATATGGACTGTGTGCAACCTGATCAACTTGTGTCTACCCTAGCACTTAGTACAGTTCCTAGCACTTAGTAAATGCTTAACAAATACCATTAAAACAAAGCAAACAAACAAAAAGATGTCCCTTGCCAGGATTTGGGAAGCTTGGACTTGGGATTGTCCAGTCACTTAGATGACAACTGGGGGCAAGAGCACTGGATCTAGACTGTAAACTCCTTGTGGACAAGGAATGTCTACCAACTCTGTTTTAGTGTACACTCCCAAGAACTTAGTACAGCATTCTGCACACAGTAAAAGTTCACTGAATATGATTGATCTACATCCCATCAGAGGATGAGAATTTGAGATGCACGGTCATTGTGTGTTTTGTTTAAAAAATACTCTTACTGTGTTTTGATGAAAGTTTTAGGACAGGACAGCTGGCTGAGCCCCACAAAAAGTTACTGCCTGAAATTTTTACAACCAGTTTTTTTCTTTTGAGAATGTTTTGTCATGTTTTGATAGCTGAGCCATAATCAATACAGAAAGAAGAGCACTGCAGAATTGGTACACCCCTTAAAATAGCACATTATTTTTAATTTTTACATCACTGCTCTCCAAATTGTTTCCTGTGTATGCAACTTCCTCCTATTGTCACTGCTGATTTTTCCCAAGTCCATGCATGTTTCCCAAATGTTCTTCCTTCTGGTTGCTCCATGTGTACTTTTGTGTTTTCAGCAACTGATGACCCTTTATATGCACGCTCTATTTCTGCTGTTAAAATAATCCCTCTGAAGAAAGTGAAAAGTCCTGGCCTAGTGCTGCCTACAGGTATCTCTCAGTGTCTTTGCTGCTTCTTCATCCCCTGCTAAAATACTCCCATAGGTTGATCTCCGGTACATTTCTTGCATGTTTGAGGCAATTTTTCCATCTATTTGCTAGTCTTCATTAATCCTTCAATCCACTTCTCTTCTTTTGCTCTCCCTACCAATGATACTATGAAAGAGAGAGAAAGAGTGTGCGTGTGTGCGTGCCTGCCTATCAGTGGTTTTCAAGAACTATAAAACACCAAATGCACAGGGCAAATAGCATCCTTCCCCCAACCCTGGGTGGCTGGTGGTTGCAGGAACTCCTGCACCACTATGGACTCTGCGTGGAGTAGACTGGAACTAGTGATGACCCAGGGATGGGCCAGTTGGTCCTCTATGGATCACTTTCAGGAGTGGACAGTCACTAGAGGTGGAGGGATACGGTGGTGGCTATCGGGACATTTACCAAAGTAGCCATCCTCATAATCGGCCCCCAAGGGTGCCCTTCCCACCTGGACTGAGGTTGGAGTGCCCGGTAAGTGACCCACATTTCTTTATTTTCAGGCGTGAGCGAGTGCTTGAGCAGCTTGGATTTTTGCCTAAACTAACACTGTTGTGATGAACCTCTTAGAGTAATCCAAATCTTTCTTAGAGAAATCCAAATCTACTTCCTGTTCAGAAGACCTATACAGCAGGCATTAACAGCATTTGCTTCTTAAGATCCAACTCCTTCACTTGAATTTGGAAGTGGAGTAGTTCTGGCTGTCGAAATGTTCATGTAGCCAAATAATTGCTGACAGTGACAGCAGGATGGGAATTGGATGAGCTTCTTTTCTCTGGCCTGGGAAATGGAAGGGGGCAAAGGAAAGGAAACAGAAGCAGCATGACCTAGTGGAAAGAGGACAGACCTGGATTCTAATCCCGCCTCTGCCACTTAACTGCTTGTGTCCTCTGCTGCTTGACATTTCAAATAGAAAAGAAGGGTTAAGGTGGGAACTGGGACTGTGAACACACTGAAAATATTGAGTCCAGTTCAGCTCAATACACACTGGGTGGCCTAGCCACACCAATAGAACAAAAACCTCTCTAAACAGAATCAAATGACCAACCACATATCTTAAACCTTTATCTGTGTCAGAGATCCATACAGAGGATGATAAATTTTTCAAAGAATTCGGACATCAATCTTGTAGCACCTTATTTTGGAATCCTTCTTATCTGAACTTTTAAAAGTCTGTAAGGTAGCTGTGTCTGTTTTACATCTGGATGAAAATAAACAGATCGAATTTCACATCCAGGTTCAGTACCAGGTCACTGTTTAGAAGGAGGTGTTCTTTGTTCCTCTGGAGGGCTATTTCTGGCTATTGTCTTGAAATAACATTAAATTTGGGAGTGTTACAACCTTTAATCTGATGCTCTTTCTTCACAGGACAGACAGCTTACTGTTTAGTCTTGTCAAGAACCTCAACTGGCTGATGCAAAGAAATTCTAGCACCTTACACCCTAGTTTACAAACATTTTGCTTGATTAAATGAAGTATGAGCTGGAAGAGAGAGCACTGATCACCAACCCAAACTTGATTTTATTAAACAAATTATCCCATTTACATTCTGAAGCAGCCATCTCTCCCCACAGGCTTACCACTTTTGTCCCACACCCACCCATATATAGTATTGGAAATCTCTGAGAATTTGCTCTATCTAACAAAGCTACTTTTCATTGTCTGAAGAATAATTTACTGAGATATCATGTCCAAATAATTCCCAATATTCAACTGTCTTTACTAGTTAATTAGCCTGGTATCTGTTTAGTCAGAATGACTTGTTTCAAATTTTCTCCTTTGGGACGTCTTTTTTTCAGACATGGACCCAACTAAAATCTGCACTGGGAAAGGAGCGGTGACCCTTCGGGCAACTTCAGCCTACCGAGAACCCCAAAGCACCAGTCCTTTGATCCCTCAGGAATCTTTGCCCACAGAAAGTAAGTTGGCTGCACCCATCCCCTGAAAGGAAGTCAGGTTTCATTTGAACTCATAATGCCTACAACCTTCCTGCAACAATTTCTCCAGTTGGAAATTCACAGCTAAGATACAAGGGTACTACAATAGCTCAATTTCAAAATCTTAGTGCAACTTAATTCTAAGGTGTGCCACCTGATCAATAAGTGCTGGAGATAGGAGGGAAAGTAAATTGCTGCAAAACGTGAATTATATTTCCATCCGTTCTCTGACACAAATTTTATTGCTATCAGTAGGATTTTATTGATGAAAGGATTTAAATCTGCTGGACTCATCTTCCAAAGCAAAAACAGAGCAGGGTTCTGTTCATTGATGTTCCTCATTAGAAATAGGTCTCAGAATGTTGAAATGATATGTAATATTGTGGGTTATTCAAATGAATCTCTGTCACTCAATGATATTTATTGTGCGCTTACTGTGTGCTAAGCACAGATGGGAGAGAACAATATGGAAGAGATGATATGTTCCCTGCCCACAAGAAGATTTTAGTCTAGAGAGGAAGTCAGACATTAAAATAAATGGGAGAATATAGGCATATATCCATAAGTGGTGTTGGTCGGGTGTGAATAACAAGTGCTTAAGGGATACAGATCCAAGTACATGAAAGACAAAAAAGGGTGGGAAGAGGTGATCAAATAATGATGGTTCTAAGGTAGCTGCTTAGTTTCCTCCGTGATTATTTAATTGACAGAGTCCAAGTCGTATATATAAAATATACAGTGAAATGAGGGAGTGAGAACTATACACTAAATTGGTTCAGTACATTATAGCAGAAATGCCAGCGGAGGTTTCAACAGACACACGGACGGACAAGGATTAAGTTGGTATGAATGAACTAGGTAGTCACTGTTAAATTAAAGTAAAAAGTTACCTAACCTCACCTTACCTGTGCAGAAATCATCAGTTTCCAGCTCATGTATCTCAGTAGGAAGATTTGCCCGAGTTCATCTTACTGGAAGGGGTTTTTACCTGTATTTTCAATGGTTGATAAGCTATCTCGTTGTCAACTGCCAGTTCTCATGCAACAGGCATACGGATTCTCTTCCCCGCCCCCCACCCAAGTGACAGGGTTGGCAGAAGCGAAGAGAAGACCTTAGCTGGGAAAATCCATTCTACTGCCAACAGGCCTTAGACATCTTGAGCAAGAGGGTGAGTGGGTAGTTCCACGGCTCCGTTACTGGATTTTTCCTGGAGAATGCTTTTCTCTTTTTTCAATTGGGAGACATCCATTTCCCTTATTTGATTTTATTGTGTGTGTTTTTTCTTAGCTAGAATCTAGCCCTGGAAGAATATTTTGCAGCTGTCTGTGGCAGCGACTTCTTGGCAAACAGTACACTTCCTTAACTGAAAACATTCTTGGTTGGGTAATTCAGTCATCATTTTGTCAGCCTCTGGCCTGTTGCACAGCTCCTGACAACAAACTTTGAAGATTAGTGCTCATCTAATCTGTCCATTACCTAAGTTTGTCTTGTCTATGTTGTCTACAACTACACTGTAAACTCCTAGTGGATAGGAAGCATGTCTCAATCAAAAATGTGTACATTGCAGTTCTTTAGGCTTAATAACCATTGAATAATTTGATGACTATTGATAATGAAGGAATATCTTATCAGTATTTAGTTGAGGTCAATGCAGTGGTTATAAAACCATCAAATCTTCCAAAAAGGGAACTCCCGAAGCTCACAAGTACTAACCTTGAATGCCATAATTATTCCATCTTTATTTATCTCTTCACTGCAGCTCTTGACAATTGGAAGTTTTCCAAATGACTGTACTGTTGCAAATGGTTCATTCGCTCACATGAGAAGAGTCATTGACAGGCCAGAAATTTGATTTGAGATAAATGAGCCCCAAAGATAAAAGTTTTAGCCAGATACCTGAGAACCAGTGAGGATTTTCACATGTGTCCAAAAGTCCAAGATTCCCCCTGGTTAGACTGTTGAGTGTTTCTGACTGGTGTGCTACAGTCTTTGTTTGATTCTCCAAGGCCCCAATGAAGATGTCTTACTACACACACAGAGTGCTCATCTTTGAGAACAAACTGAGAAATCTGAAGACACTGAAGCCAAAAAACTGTCAACCATTTTCCAACAAAAGGAGATTGAAAGCGTTCTTCCTAATTAGGGCAGATGCTAGCTGTCCAGGGCCCCTGGCTCATCAAATAGTTCTACCACCAGGTTCAGATTTCTAAAGGCGGGATGGTGTGTTTGGTTTAAGGACTAGACCTCTTTGCCAGTGCTGAAAATCCACTCCTTAAAGTTGCAGTCCTCTCATTTGATGGAGCCCAAGACCTTATACTTTGGAGGATGATGTGGGAGGAGAGTGGTTTCGTCTTTGAGTCCCTTCCTGACAGCTGGGCCTATTTGGATTGCTAATTTTTCCCACCCTTAAAAATGGCAGTCTTCACAGCAAAATAGATGAAAGGACAATCGCGGAATCTATGGGCACTTTACAAAGACTTGTATATAAATTTCTTGAGAGTCCCAAAGCTTGCTGGGCATTTTGTGTTCAACTTCTTTGTGGATGATGGAATGGAAGGCTGCTGCTCTATGAAAAAGCCCTTGTAAGGGAAAGATGTGTGATGGAAAGAGGGATTAATGGGACTCTGAGAGCATCTTCGACATGTGGTACAAGAAAGTGAGTCAGCTGCATTCTGGGAACACTAGAAAAAAAGCCGTGTCACCAGGACAACCGTTGTCTTCATCCATCATCATCAGAGCCATCAGTTCTCACGGTGTTACGTTGAGCTGGTGAAGATGGATAATTAGAAGCTGGGTTTGGCAGGATTTGGAATTGGCGGTGTGATGGCGATGACTCCTCCCTCTTCCTCCCTTCCCCCCTCCTTCCCTCCCCCTCGCCATTTAGGCCACAGAGAGTGGGAAAAGTCAGTGCAGAGGGAGCAACAGAAAAGTCAGCAAGTAGCACCAGGAGCGTATCTCAGAATGGAGGCGGCAGGATAGGAATTGGCCTGCGACATCACTGGGCTGAACCACTACACACCAGAGATTCCAAAGAGCCCAGGGAAAGGAGGGGCAGGAGAAGCTGGGGTGAGTTGGTGGAGGGCAGGGTGGAAATGAAAGGCAAGTTTGCCTAGGATGAAAGTTTTACATTTGGTTCATGCCAACTGTTGTAGGGGAGCACTGAAGAGGAAGAGTAGGAGAAGTGGCAGTATCTGATTGGAAAGAGACGTGAGGGAGTAGGACTACAGTTGTAGTTTCTAATAAAAATGGTTCAAACCCCCCAACTAGACTATTGTGTTAGCTAAAAAGGGGGTGGAGTGGGGGTGACCAGAAGAGGGGATAGGGTGGAGTTAGGTGCACAGGCTGCAGAGAAACTGGGGTAGGTCACTTTGGGAAGCTAACCCTAAGGCTATCTTAATGGGAGAAACAAAAGCCCATTTGAAAATATAGTAACAAGTTGGATTTGGCTAATGTTTGGCTCTGTCTGACCATCTTGACCTAAGAAAAAAGGGTTTAGCTATGTTCACGCATATCTGTTGAGCTAACACAATAGTGCTAATTAGGGTAACTATTTTTTCTAGGGTTTAATAGTGAGGCTGTGAATTTGCAGCAATGTCTGGTATTTACATCTTGAGTCATGACTTGGGAGCGGGATGTTCTGCCGCCTGGCTGCCTGTGAAATAAGAATGTCAAGGAACAATTGTTTCTTCATCCCTCTGAATGTAAGCCTTGTGTTTTCAAAGGTCAGAAACTCTGAGGGCATCGTGGCTAGAGTTAGTCCCCATGGAAATGAGACCTGACTGAAGGCATTTTTATCTGAAATCTAGACACTGAATTCGCTTCCATCCTTTGCAGTCCATATTTGCTTCTTTTAAGTGTAACTTTTAATTCTTTGCCCTTTTCTATTCTTGCTTCACTGCTCTCTGTGGCACACATAGGTCTGGAGTCAGACAATCTCCAAGCAGGTATGGCTTCTCTTGAATTATGTCTTTTGGAACGTTCCTTCAGGGACAGTGGAAAAGCCTAACAAACTGCAGGAATGCTCAGTGATCCCGAATCCTTTTTCATCTCCTAGATGAGTGGCGGCTCTCCTCTGGCGATGCTAATGGAAACGCTCAGCCCTCTTCGCTGGCTGCTAAAGGCTACCGAAGTGTGCGACCCAACTTGCCCTCTGACAGCAAGTCTCAGGTAGGCCTGTGTCAGAGGGATGGTGGGAGTGGGTGGCTGAATGACGGGAGGACGGGGAGGGAAGTGGCCATTCTTGTTTTCGGTCGTGTTCCTTCATGGTTGCCTGTAGCCGAGAGGTGAACGGGCCCTGTGCCAAAGTCTTGGACCAGAGCCAGAATGGGTTTCTAGAAAAGCAGATGGAAAAAAAGTGTGTGTGGTTGTGTGTCCAATCAAAATATACACTTGGTTGTTGATATGTTGCTTCTCCTAATGTTTCCGTGTTCGATGCTCTTAGAAAAGTGTTGTTCTCCATGGGAGATGTTACTCTGCGTTCACCTTCTTAGCTTCTGGAAAATGAAACGTGAGCTTTTATTTTGCTCCCTTTTCCTTTTTTCTACCCACGTGGCAATCAGTTTTGGAGATATCCAAATTTGCACATCACCTGAGTGGATGGCATCATCTTGCAGGGCCCCCATCTGGACGCAGGACTGGGCAGCATGTCATTATTCACCAGGTTTTGTGTAGCCGGGAGAGTGACCTCTGCTTCCTATTTGAAACCCACGTGGTGCTGATCTTGAGCCTGTTTGTGGCTAGTCTTGAAGTTTCCAAAGCAGATGCGGTACTCTAATCAATCGATGGTATTTACTATGCACTTAAAGTGTGCAGAGAACTATACTAAGAACTAGGGAGAGTACAATACCTTAATCCCTTCCTTCTCTTCAGTGTTTGATTTTGATCTAAGGTGGGGAAGGAATTCAATGTCACCTTTTCCCCAAAAAACAGGAAGTGTTTTCCATCTGTCGTCTTGTCTTACTTTCACATATTGATTAAATTAACTATTACTAGATCACGTTAATTTCCTCAGTTCAGTCTTGCTAGATAAAATGAGATGGTCTTATTCATTCATTCATCCAATCGTATTTATTAAGCGCTTACTGTGTGCAGAGCACTGTACTAAGCGCTGTCATCTTGTCTTACTTTCACATATTGATTAAATTAACTATTACTAGATCACGTTAATTTCCTCAGTTCAGTCTTGCTAGATAAAATGAGATGGTCTTATTCATTCATTCGTTCAATCGTATTTATTGAGCACCTACTGTGTGCAGAACACTGTACCAAGTGCTTGAAATGTACAATTCGGCAACAGATAGAGACAATCCCTGTCCAACATTGGGCTCATATTCCCGTTTTTGTGGTTCAGCGAGGTTATGTGATTTGCCCAAGAGGGCAGATGGCCAGAGCAGCTTTTTTACCCAGACCTCTACAGTCTAACCCAACAGATTTTTTTTATTCCTCACCAAAAGTCAGCGTCCCAGATAATCGCACGCACCTAAGAGACCCTCTAGAGACAACAACTCTTTGAAATTTTACTGGGAATCTCTGATTTTGTGGAGAACCTGGGTTGTGAGCGGAATCTCTCATGTCCTTCGCTCGGCGGCATCATCTTCAAAGTGAAGGACGACGACTCTACAGATTAGAAATAAGGCAACCTGCGTCCCACCGAGGCCATGTGGGGGCACTCTTTGCTCTAATATGCACGGATAGACTGAAGGTTTTGTTTTATCAATCTAAATGCTTCTGAAATCAGCAGACCAGTCTGCTTCTTGCGGGAGGCCCTTTGTAATTTAAAGTTTTTCAGGCTGCCAGTTTCAAGAGGGATTTTTTTTTAATGGTATTTGATAAGCACTAACTATGTATCAGGCACTCTACCAAGCACTGGAGAAGATACAAGTTAATCAGGTTGGACACTATCCATATCCCTCATGAGGCCCACAGTCTTAATCTCTATTCACAGATGAGGTAACTGAGGCACAGAGAAGCAACGTGACTTGCACAAAGTCACACAGCAGTCAAGTAGCGAAGCCAGGTCCTCCGACTTCAAGGCCCTTGATTCGGGGGAGCAGCGTGGCTCAGTGGAAAGAGCCCGGGCTGGGAGTCAGAGGTCATGGGTTCAAATCCCGGCTCTGCCACTTGTCAGCTGTGTGACTGTGGGCAACTCACTTTACTTCTCTGTGCCTCATTTCCCTCATCTGTAAAATGGGGATTAAGACTGTGAGCCTCACGTGGGACAACCTGATTACCCTGTATCTACCCCAGCGCTTAGAACAGTGCTCTGCACATAGTAAGTGCTTAACAAATACCAACATTATCATTATTGTTATTATTAGTATCCAGTAGGCAATGCTGGTTCCCATGATTGACGGGTGCTTATTTCCAAAGGATTGATTTAGAAGGTTCTGAGAGATTTTCCATCTCATATGATGTCACCGTCCATCCTCGGACATCACCCGGCTCTCCTCTAACCCAGGAGTTGCATTCTTGAAGAAACCCACATTAGGAAAACTCTCGTTGTAGTCCTCTCCATTGAGTTGCCCCACAACGGTTTCTTCCAACACCACTTCATTCTGGACCCAGGCAGGCTTGGAA
Organism: Ornithorhynchus anatinus; assembly: GCF_004115215.2. Classification (NCBI taxonomy): domain Eukaryota; kingdom Metazoa; phylum Chordata; class Mammalia; order Monotremata; family Ornithorhynchidae; genus Ornithorhynchus; species Ornithorhynchus anatinus. Next base: position 121,663,179 of record NC_041730.1, on the reverse strand, counting down.
TATCAGATGGAAGTTGCCTTCATGTTCTAACCCAAATGAATAATGAGAAAAGAGGTAAAGGGTTCTGGCAGAACTAAGCATATGCATTTGTCTCCATCAGTTCACCTCAACATAATTCTAGTTATCCAAAAAACATCTTTCTTCCCCCATTTTTTGCTCCCATATTAATCAATCAGTTATATTCATTGAGCACTTACTGTGTGCAGAGTACTGTCCTAAGCGCTTGGGAGAGTACAATTCAGCAGAGTTGGTAGATTTTTTTTAATGGCATTTAAGTGTTTACTATATGTTGGGCACTGTACTGAGCTCTGAGATGGATACAAGCAAATCCTGTGGGACACAGTCCTTGTCCCACATGGGGCTCACAGTTTCTTGCCCACAAGGAGCTAACAGTCTAGAAGAAGTTTCCCATTAGAAATGGAATGGAATTGCAAGGTTCAGGAAGATGGGAAAGTGGAGGTGTTCTGTGGGGCCAGTGCCCCTCCGACAACATGGAAGCTGGTTGGGGCTGATTGGTCAGTGACCAAAAGCCATAAAGTGGGCTTCAATTAGTATCTTCCTGGTTCGCAGCATTTGAATATCTGAGCCTGCTGAACTGTTGATTCATACACTCAATCATATTTATTGAGCGCTTACTGTGTGCAAAGCAGTGTACTAAGCACTTGGAAAGTACAATTCAGCAACATAGAAGGGGAGGAACTGGCTGGCTCACCCAGCCTGGCCCTTCCCCGCACTAGTCTATTTGAAACCTTAAAGCTCCGTGAAAAGTTTGGCGTCTGAATTAGGAGTAGCATTAGACCCACCCCTTTCTAGTTTTCATTGCTCTACGCTTTCTTTGTGATGCTGGAGATCACAATCCCAGCATTTTTTTTTGTTGGTATTTGTTAAGCGCTTACTATGTGCAGAGCACTGTTCTAAGCGCTGGGGTAGACACAGGGGAATCAGGTTGTCCCACATGGGGCTCACAGTCTTAGTCCCCCTTTTACAGATGAGGTAACTGAGGCACAGAGAAGTTAAGTGACTTGCCCACAGTCACACAGCTGACAAGTGGCAGAGCTGGGATTCGAACTCATGACCTCTGACTCCAAAGCCCATGCTCTTTCCACTGAGCCTTGCACCCAGTCACTTCCCCTGGCTCTGAATTTCCTCTCTAGGAATGATTCCTTCTTCTAGACTACGACTTGTGAAGAGAGGGCATTTGTCAAACCTTTGAGTTCTACTTGGTGGACTTTTAGTTATAATTTTAGAATATAGTTATAGAATGTGTTGGTAAGATGTAAACATGTATTGGCAGGAACTAAGGATTTCTAACTTTTTTAAGTACAAATGAATTTTTCTTCAGCCACCTTTCATTTATGTCACCTCTGACATGTTGGGCCTCAAAGTTTATGAAATGGAGGAGTAGCAATTGTGGGTTTTTTTTAATGACCGGGGAAAAGAGATGTGCAGAGAAAATGCTTGCTGCCTCCTGTCACGTTCTTGGCCCTCGAAACAAGTTGCCCTGGCAGATTTTCAGGGGGTCTCTGGTTGCCACAGACCCCTGAACATCCATTTGTCAGTGGCTTAGCCGGTGCTTGGCTCTGGGTCCCGTTCTGATCTGTGACTCATCTCGTGTGAATGTGGAGAAGAGGCGATGCCTGGGTGCCGGAGGATTTTAGCAACTGGGATGAGCCGTGGGAGAACGGAGATTCGGAAAAGAGGGGTCACATGACATTGGTTTGGAAGATGTTGTAGATTTATATAGTTTTTTTCTTGACAACATGGCAAAAAAACCCAAAAATGAAAAGCTAGTGACTGCTAATAATCATCCTCATTCTTTCCATTTTTCCCTCTTTTCCCCTCTCTCCCTTTGCCTTCTTGGCGGGGATTCTATAGCTAAAGCCTCACTTTCCCCCACACCCCCATCACCCCCAAAAGGGAAGCTTTGCATGGCAGCCCCCCACTGAACTTAGGATGACCCACTTGTCAGCAGGGCCCTCAAAGGACTGTGTGTACCTGAACTCACCCAAGCCATATGTCTCACAGCGTACTCCTAGCCCACCGGTTTCCTCCTCACCCTCAGTGACCACCCTCACTTGGACACCAGCCTTTTCAGCCTGCCACCGGGTGGTCGGGGCACCTTCTAAAGACACACTGCATGCTGCCCAATTGCCTCCCGGTCGCAGCTCCCTGCTCCCCGACGCCTCGTGCCGACGCCAGAGCTGCTTGGAGTCCGCTAGGGAGGATTCTTGCGGTAACGCCGGCACGGATCCCCACCCTGAGAAGGGAGGGAAGAAAAAGGTCAGCAGCTTATATGTCGCTTGTCTGTCTAATAACACTTGCCCAGCTGCGTCTGGAAACTCCCATAGCCTTTCACCGGGCCAACCCACAAACACCCCCTCAGATGACAAGGTCATCCAAGCACGAGCTCCAGCCACAACCTCTTACTCGGCTCACCCCGGAACATCACTTCCTGCTCCTCCTCCTCCTCCTCCTCTCCCTCCCCGGCCATTCTTTAACATTGTTCTCAGTAATGATGCAATTAGCCGTGGAGAAAGGACTCCTTCTGGGACTCGATCTGCATCCCCGGAAGTAGTGCGACCACCTGGGATAGGTTCCCGGATTTCCTCTGGCACTGGGAATCCGATGAGAACTGAACCTTATCCTTCGCCGCAGTGGTATCCAGCCAAGGCAAGGGAATTGGAATGTTCGTGGTGCTTCCCCATCTTTATTTACTGACGCAAGCAGCCTTCTAACTTGTCTCCCGTGTTCACTAATCCCACCCGTCCCCATTCCCTAATTCTCTGCCATTTGGACTTTGACATCACCTCCCCGTGAGACGGCGGCACAAGGTTTTTGTGAATGTGTGGGCATAAATGTGAGTCGTCCGGGCTAGCATTTGGATGACGTGTGAGGCAATCCTGTATTAGGGAGCTGTGAAAGATGTACTTGCTGTCTCAGTTTGAGCTGTTTAAATTCACTAGATACTTATTTTGAAACGGGTGAGTCTATCGATCATTCTTTCCCTCCCTCTAACGAAGAGTTAAAGGAAAGCAAAAATAGATGGATGGAAAGTAACTTGGATGGAGTTTCTTCTGTGTCATGGAGTATTTAGGATGCCAGTAAAAGTCACTGCTTGTTCTGGCTGTCTCATGCACTCTGCGGAAAGAGCAACCAATAAAATATTTGTTTGAGCATGTCATTTCTTGTCACTTCACAACTGTACAAGTATGGAATTCCCTCTTCCCTCCTTTCCCCATATCTCCCTTTTCCTCTCCCTCCTTCCCTCCTTCCCTTTTCCCCTCCCTCTCTCTCCCCCTTCTCTTTCTCTCCCCCTTCTCTTTCTCTCCCCCTTCTCTTTCTCTCCTCCTTCTCTCTCTCCCTCTTCTTTTTCTCTCCCCCTTCTCTTTCTCATTCCTCTCTCTTCTCTCCCCCTTCCCCCCATCTTTGCATAATGACCCCCTTCCCCCCTTATTTCCCACAGGACGCCACTTCCTCCAATCCAGCTCAGCCTGAGATTATAGTAGTCCCACTCCACCCGTTGGTCATTACAGACAGAGGGCACGACAGCACTTCCAGCACACCACCACCACCTCTGGTGCCTCTTGGCCAAGTTTCTACATTCCCAGAGACTGTCTCTCCTGGCTCACCTTTGACCTTGCCAACACTAGATGATTTCATTCCCCCTCATCTGCAGAGGAGGCCCCACCATAACCACCCAGCCACTCCATCTGGCTCATTTTCCCCCGTTAGCCAGACATCACCATCATTTTCACCACCACCTCCATTGGTTCCTCCAGTCCCAGAGACCCTGCACAGAGTCTTGGAGCCTGAACTCACTGGAGCTGTTTCACGTACAGTAAGCGTGCTGAAATCCCCTCCTACCAAGCTCTCTCCTAAACCCGTTGTCCCAGAGTATGCTTGTTCCTTCGGTTTTCCGCGTTCTGAAGAAAGAACATTGGCTCTCACCCTGTTGGCAGGATGACTACCGAACCCTGTTTGTGACTTACTAGAGTGCATGCCCCTCGTGTGTACTGAATTCAAAACTCTGTGGGAGTCGATCAGCTCCTTAAGTTTCTCTGTTGTTTTCTGTCCTTGTCGAGTTAAGCTACCCACAGGCTTTTAACCTGTGTTTACGGAAGAGCATCTAAAATGGAAAAAAAAAACCCAACTTTGATTTCCTGTCAGATGAAAGCGTCTGCTTGTATTTTGACTAGCTACACACTTGAAAGTTTGCCGTGTGATGGTGATGTGTAAGTAAAAATGAAAAGATAGCAAGACTGAGGAAGTGAAAAAGTAAACTTGGGGCTGCCAGTCCAGTCGGCGGGACCCATCTGCTCATCAGAGATGAGATTTTATTGCTATGTTTCTCAGCCAGGTGCAACTGCCCCAGGGACTCCTGTCAGGGCGAGGGAAGCAGCCTGGCATAGTGGATAGCGCACAGGCCTGGGAGTCAGAAGGTCTTGAGTTCTAATCCCAGTTCTGCCACTTGCCTGCTGTGTGACCTTAGACAAGTCACTTCACTTCTCCGTGCCTCAGTTACCTCATCTGTAAAATGGAGAATAAGACTGTGAGCCCTATGCGGGGCAGGGACTGCATCCAACCCGATTTGCTTGTATCTACCTCAGTGCTTTGTACGGTACCTGGCATTTACCAAATACCATAATTATTATTATAATTATTATGGTTGTGCAAGAAGCACAGACTCGCAATTTTTTTTTTCTGAAATGATCAGATTGGACACAGTCCCTGCCCATCACAGGGTTCACAATCTCAATTCCCATTTTACAAATGAAGTAACTGAGGCACAGAGAAGCAAAGTGGCTTGCCCAAGGTCACACAGCAAGCATGTTGGGGAGCCAGGATTAGAATCCAGGATCTTCTGACTCCCAGGCCCATGCTCTATCCACTAGGCCACGCTGCTATTCTGAACAGGGAGGACATTCTGAACATTTGGCCAAAGGCAAAATGACAGAAGCCATGCAGAGATAGCTCTTCACCCTGAAGGGAGCAGACCCTGTTCAGTTGGGTATCAGATTCTCATTGCTTCGGATGCATTTTGGGAAAGTATTGTTTTTTATGGTATTTAAGTGCTTATTGTGTGTCAAACACTGTTTTAGGACCCGGGGTAGATACGAGTTCATTAGGTTGGACACAGTCCCTGACCCACATAGGGCTCACATTCGAAGTAGAAAGGAGAACAGGAAGGATGAGAATTCTAGAAGATCGGCTGTATGCCATAGCCCCAGAGGGGACCTGAGAAGCAGCGTAGCCTAGTGGATAGAACATGGGCCTGGGAGCCAGAAGGTCATGGGTTCTAATCCTAGCTCTGCCCCTCATTTGCTGGGTGACCTTGGGTATTTCACTTAACTTCTCTGTGCTTCAGTTACCCCATCTGTAAAATGGGGATTAAGACTGTGAGCCCGATGTGGGAAAGGGACTGTGACCAACCCGATTTGCTTCTATTTCCTCCCCCGCGGTGCTTAGTACAGTCCCTGGCACATAGTAAGTGCTTAACAAATACCACAGTCATTATTATTATTTTTATTATTACCGGAGAACACGAAGGGAGAAGGGAATGCAGGCCCTTCAGTTTCGATCCTTTGCTATCAAGGTGCCTCTGGGGGAAGCCAGGCTGAATGTTTAAATTCCATATCAGTGTGTGTACCTCAGAACTATTTTAGCCTTTGCCCTGGAACCAGTTACCGTTTCAGAGTGCACAGTTCAGGGGCAGAACAGATTTTTACAGCACTTGGGAGAAGCTGACAGATCACTCTTAGAGACTCTCACTCAGTTTGGACTGGAGGCACATTTTCTCACATGATAATGATTAAAGGAATTGAAAATAAGTCTAGTGAGGAGAAAATTAAAGGAAGTGGGGGCATATGGTGTGGAGAAGACCCTAGCTATCTCTTCTCCAAACAATTTTTTAGGATTAAAAAATATATTCAAGATGTCTGTATTCAAATACAAATGGGCTGAAATTTCTAAAGCTTCACACACTTGTTTTAATTTTCATTTTTATATTGCACATACAAAATCCCTATCACATATATTTCTATGGTAATATCAGCACTTGAAAATGATGCTAATTGTTAAATGCAAGCCAGATATAGCAACTGTTGGCCAGTGTAGCGATGTTAAGGTGTTGGACTCCAGCATCAGTCCGGAACTCAGCAACATCTCCATCCTGTTTTGAGGAGGAAGCAAAAAAAATGATGAAATTCACCCGAGCGAGAGGCAAAAACTGACTTAGGAGGCAGCATGTAGAGAAAGGAAATTCCCCAGGTTAAAAAAAAAATGGGTGGGTTTATAAAAAAGAACCCTCCCAGATTTTTTCATATTTCAAAATACATAGACCAGTGTCATTCCATTGATGCCAATAGAGATATTGACTATTTACCACAAATGCCTAAATAAACCTAAATTGACTGAGCCAAATTAGAATGATTTTGTAAATCAACTTAAGACTCATTTAGCAGTGGAAGTGTTAAGCAACACACCAAAAATTTAAAAATTAAATCTTGGGGGCCTTTTGAGGTTCAATCATACTATTAAAAAAAGAGAAGTGTTTTGAATTAAAATAGGTGAAAAATCTAAGATTCTAGACCCTTTCAGAGGATTAAAGAATATTTTCTTCACCCCTCCACCTGTTCAGAGTAAGTGTTCTGTAAGTAGTACTCCGCGTCAGCACCTAGCTGTTGGGTTTAAATCATCTTTATTATTATATAATAATTGTGGTATTTAAGTGTTTACTGTGTGCCAAGAATTGTACTACGTTCTGAGGTAGATCCAATATCATCAGGTTCCTCATGGGCTCACAGAGTAAGTAGGAGGGAGAACAGATATTGAATCTCCGTTTTACAGATGAGGAAACTGAGACACAGAGAAGTTTAAAGCAGAAGATATCTGTTAAGCCCAAGAAAATATTTTTTGAATGAAATGGGCTTCCAACAAAGGTTACGATAACTCCATCTGTGGAGGACTTTAAGAAAAGAATAAACATCACCTATCTGGGCTGGGTAGTTATATATTGTCCCCTTCCGGGGGCTTCTGTGAGCTGCCACTCAGATCCTTGGATAATGAGAACAATTGCTAAGGGACCGGAAGAGTTTCCAGAACGTGGAGTCGGCCTCCAGTTACGTCAGTTACTGATGTCAAGGCGGTGATAGGTCTTCTATCTGAGGATATCATTGGTTGCACTCTTCCTGCTCTTGCACTTTCGTTGTACCCACGTCATCCTGTCCTGTGTGTCCATAAACAATGGTACTAAACTTTTTCCGACTTTCCTAATGAAACCAGCTGTTGACCTTGGATTGCATTCCAAGTTGCACGAGTTTTGCATGTTAAACTTCTTTGAAACTGAATTTTCTCTTGGAAAAAAACCTCTTTATCTCAATAACACACTGACCCATGGCTGTTGTCGGGAGATATGCCCTATGTTTAGATCACCTTTTTGGTGGCAATACATAATTTTATTTTTAAACTTCTGACTTGATTTATCAGTAAATTATATATAAGGCAGGAAGGACAAGTTTGCCTTTCTTCTATTACAATTCCTTGTACAGTTAAGATCGTTTTACCTGTAAATTTCCTATCAGTCTTCACGATTGACCCAATATTGATCAATTGCTATGTATCGTACTTTTATTTTCAGGGTCCGTATCCTCTGGTAAATGAAATCTCCTCACGCCATACTAAGCCCGATACGCAAATATCCTTCACACCTGTCAGCAAGCCTTCCTCAGCATATCCTTCCACGACTATCGTTAATCCTACCATCGTACTTTTGCAGCACAACCGAGGTAGGTATGCCTGTTGCAGATCGGTGTAGTCACAATTGGGCCTAAGATTTTGCTCTAACTCACAAGTAGTTCTGAACTCTACCAGCCCTGAAAATGCACATACATTCCCTCTCCTCCAGTCTTGGTTTTACACCTCGGTCTCCACACTACCCTCTCTTGCTCTCCTTCACCCAGAAGACAAACTCTCTTTTGTTTGCAGAAGAAAATCAATTATCTGAATTGGACATGAAGCTGAAAATTGGGTCAGAGATCACCCCTGGTGTAGGAAAATGTTACCCAAGTTACCTTGGCTCCCTTCTGATCCGTGCTGCTTCCAAAATCAATTGATCAGTATTTATTGAGCACTTACTTTGTGCAGGGCACTGTACTAACCACTTGGGAGAGGTTCATACTGCAGTCCTAAAGCTTCCCTTCCTTACAGAGTTTCCTCTGTATTGAATGACTGTTTTACACAGTTAAATTTTCTGCCAGTACAAAACTGGCACACACTTGTGGGATCCGTGGTTGGATTTTCCAGCCGATGCAACTCATTTAAGCTGCCACTGTTTCTGGGACTCATTCCATAAAAATGGCCTGAATCCTTCCTCCCCATTTTTCTTATTTTGAAAGGGTTTTTGTTTTTTTTTTAAGAATCAAAGGACGATTTGGTAACATTTTTTTATTTTTAAGTTCCCAAACGATAATTAACATTAAACCCCTCCATAGTGATCATACCCCTTCTGGGCAAGAGATGATTTCAGCTTCTAAAAATTATAGGAATTTGATTTTTCATTCAAATGGAGTTCTCCAAAAGAGGAAAACGGTGGAAGGATGCAGTGAGTTTTGTAAAGGGACGCAACAGAGGTCAGGGGTAGAAATGACCTGCATTGGCCAAGACCCAAACCTGTCTTCCTGTTCAAGCACAGGGGAGTTGAGATGGGTGGGGGAGTGAAGGAGAGCGGGAAGTTCCCATTGGCATGACTAAGTTGCTGAGGTTGGAAGTGTTTATGCATGAGATTGGCTGGAAATGGTTCCATGATTGTGACAGCAATTACAAATCTTATTTCTTCTTTCTGTGAATGTCTCTTTTGTGATGTGCTTTGCACACAGTAAGCACTCAGTAAATATGATCGAATGATGTGCTGACCCAGCTAGAGTGTGGCACAATAATCGATGAACCCATCACCTTTCTCCTCTCCTACCTCCCCTTGTCTCTGCCTGTGTGTCCTTCATTCCGCTTTTTATCCTGGTTTTCTTTGTTGACGGGACAAGTAGGTCAGAGCCTGGGAAAGCTAGGGGAGTTAAGCTGAGGTGGCCAGAACAGATGAGAGAATACAGCTAAAAGGGAGAGTGGTCTTAGGTTCGCAGAACTTCTCCCATAGCCTTCTCCCATAGACATTACATCAGGACCCTCGCAAGATGTCCCCTGGTGGTAAATTCCCCACTGTGAACATTGTCTTTCACAGAAGCTAGGATTATTTTTTTTTATGGTATGTTAAGCTCTTACTATGTGTCAAACACAGCTCTGAGCGCTGGTTGGGGTAGATGTTGATTAGGTTGGACACAGTCCGTCCTGCTTGGGGCTCACAGTCTAAGTACGAGGTAGAATAGGTTTTGAATCCCCATTTTACAGTTGAGGAAACTGAGGCTCAGAGAAATGAGGTGACTTGCCCACGGTCTCACAGCAGGTGAGTGGCAGAGCCAGAATTAGAACCTAGATCTTCTGACTCCCAGGCCAGTGCTCTTTCCACTAGATCTTGCTGGTCTTCAAGTAAGCAAACAAGCAAGCAAGCAAGATACTCTCCAGCCATAAATTGGATACCCTTTATTTCCTGACAGAGAAGCAAGTTCTGGGCCAAAGAGGCAGTGACTCCTTCAGAAAATAGCTTCATTTTCCCTTGGGACACCAAAGCAATAAATTATTGACCCTATTGAGTTTCAACAAGCTACCGCCACCTTTAAGGTCACAGAATTTTTGTTTGTTTTTTTCTCTCCCTCACCATAGTGATGGAAAGCCCAATTGCCAAGTGAAAAAGAGGCTTCTCCACACCCCTTTCCCAGCTTCTTCCCTTTGCCAAGTTTAGGGTGGGAGAATTGGGGTCCACTTTTCCCTTCATCCCCCACCTCCACCCCAGAGGAGCTACACCCTAGGGGCAACTCGGCAGCAGCTGAGAATTTCCTGCCCTCTACAGACACCATGACTGCATCAAGAAGGTGGGGAGGTGAACCCCGGGAAAATCTGGTTTCCCAGCCTGCCTGCCACAAAATACCATGCAGGAATTATATAGATGACAATAATAATAATTGTAGTGTTTAAGCGCTTACTAGGTGCCAAGCACTGTACTAAGCGCTGAGGTAGATAGAAGATCATCAGGACCCACATGGAGCACACAGTCTATGTAGGAGGGAGAACAAGGATTGAATCCCCATTGTGCAATTGAGGGAACTGAGACAGAGAAGTAACTTGCCCAAGTTCACACAGTTCACCCAGGTAAGCGGCAAAGCCGGGATTAGAACCCAGTTCCTCTGACTCCCACTCCGACTCTTTCCACTAGGCCACACTGCTTCTCTGGCTATATTAGCGAGTTTCTCCCCTCTGTGCCAGGGAACTTGGGTTTCTTGGATCCAGGGGAAAAAGAAATTCCATTTCTCTGCCTTCTTCCCCAATCTGTCCCTCATTCTCCCTCTCAATTTGGAGTACACTGAGAAAAAGGTGAGAAGCAGTGTAGCCTCGTGGAAAGAGCGTAGGCCTGGAAGTCGAAGGACTTCTTTTCTAATCCCGGCTTCACCACGTGTCTGCTGTGTGACCTTGGGCAAGTCACTTATCTTTTCTCTGCCTCAGTTATCTCATCTGTAAAATGGGGATTAAGACTGTGCCCAACCTGATTACCTTGTATCTACCCCAGTGCTTAGAACAGTGCTTGGTGCATAATAAGCACATAACAAATACCACAGTTATTAAAAAAGGAGAACGAGTCAGTTGCAAGGGAATAGAGAGATGCTGCTTGACCTTCTGTCTATGCTGGCAAGCGGAGGGGTGGGAGAAACGATGCTCTGCCCATTGTGGGAGCCAGCTGAGCCCGTTATAGGCGAGAATCTCCAGGCCTGCAGACCAAGATCAAGGGCAACAAAAGGTCAAACCAAATCCGACTTGGGGAATCTGGCTCTGGCAGCCAGAGAGGAGCGAACACAGCAGGCGCTAAGCAGGGAGTGTTCCCGGAGTCCCGAGGCCCTCTGGGCCTTGTTTTGATAATCCCCGTCGTGTTGCGAAGGCAGGAGCGTTCTTACCATAAATGGCGTTCAGGTCGGTCAAACGCCTCAGCTTTGCCTTGGCATTTCCCCAACCTGGCAGTTGTGTGTGGCTTTATAAATACATACTGCTTGTAAACATGATTTCTGAAATAACTATTACAGAATTTCTTGGAGGGCCGGTGCCTCTCCCCCACTCCCCGGGACCTAGGTCACTCATTCCAAAAGAGGCTTTTTCCCCTATTTGGAAAGAGTTACACTTAACTCAGACTCTTCTGGTATGCAGGGCGACGAGCCTGACGCTTCTCTCCCTCAACTCCACGAAGCACCATTTGGAAGTTATGTAGGAAATGTCCCTCTAGATTCTCCCCTCTGCCAGTGCAGAGGAGCAAGAAGCTTCCTCCTCGCTTTCCACTTACCCCAGATTAAAGGGGAGAAAGAGCCAGCTGCACTCTCAGCACCCAGTGTGAGCAAGGAAGCCAATGTGCCCCTTCGACTAGGGGTCAGCATGCCCTCTCCTCTGTCCGCTGCCTTTGGGAGGGCACCACGGGACAAAACCTAAGGAGCATCACTTCCTCGTAGCACTCAATTTTAGGACTGATCCTCTGAGGTGATGGACTGTCCTTGCCCTTCACCCTCTTCCTCCTGCAAGGGACGGGGAGTCGGGATCAGTATCGTTTACCTCTCTCTGGACCTTTTGGCCCAGTGTACTAGACTGATTTTATTTCCCATACCTCGTCTAAGCATGTAGGATTGCCTCTCCCCGCCATTGGGTAGTTCTCTGCTTCTTCTCCAGGATCTATGCTGGGGCGATGCCATAGAGGTGCCATAGGTCATTCCCTCCAATCCCCACATTCTCCATCTTCTCCACTGAGCCCCTTTAGTCTGACTCAGTTTCCCAGAGAGCAGCTGAGGGCCAGCCCACTGGACTAGACGCAGGTGATCTAGATGGTATTTTTATTTATTTTCCTGGCTTCTTATTTCTTAGCATTTCCCAAAGTAAAGAGAGTTTTTTTTTTCAGCAGTGCGTCAATCAATCAGTAAATCAGTGGTATTTGTTGAGCGCTTGCTATGCGCTTGGGAGAGTACAATGTAATCGAGTTGGTAGACACATTCCCTCCTCAAAACGTAGCAGGTGATAAAGCTCTGATCGTACATTTCAGAGGCAAAATGAGTGGCACTTGTCAAATGAGAGATCAGGCATTGGAGGGGGATTGACAAAGCTTTAATGGAGGAAAGAGAAGGTGTGAATTAATCACCAGCTGAGCATTATTACTCAAAAGATACCTGCCAAAGAGGGAGAAGGGCCCACAGTGATCTGCTGCACTGGACTCGGGCAGGTCCAGGAAGGGAGAGGAAGTGGGCAAGTGAGCCGCTTTTCCATTGAAGTCTTGCTACCCTTTAACCCCCCACTATTTGCCCCGGCTCCACAGCCTCTCCCAGACTGGTTCAGGCCTCCAGCGGTTGGATCCCGGCCCCTCCTTCTCTGCTTGAGTATGCCATTTTGAGGATTGCCATTTAGTGGGTAGTGAACCGATATCCATCGATGGGAGATAAATGATCGGCTCTTCCTCTGCCCCCGACTCTTCTCCCCAAGCTCCCCAGCTTAAATGCTAGCAACTGGGGAGAGGCCGAGGCAAAGGACGTAGACACCGGTAGGGTAGTGGTTCCTGAGAGCTGGACAGTTGAGGTATTGCTTTCTGGAATAGGCCCCAAGAGGATCATAATGGAACGGGAAGTACGTCTGAATGTGCAGTTTGAGATTATTCTTGTGTACGTTGCCGTGTTGTCCTTCTGAATCAATTGAATTTGGTCTCCAAGACATCCTGGTGACTTTGGGGGGTCCCAGTTATAAGGATGTCCCCCCGCCTTTGCCTGTCAGTCATAACCTTTGCTATGTACTCTGTGTCTCACCAAATTTTTGTTGTGTTTTGTGTTTCTGCTTCCCCACAGAACAGCAAAAACGGCTTAATAGCCTGACAGGTAGGTCATGAGGGGCTTTTCTTCCTCCCAATCCCTTTTCTACTGCAGCAAAGCTGCTCCTTCTCTGCCCAGTGGCAGGCAGCACCCTGGCCATGGTATTTCCCAGAACAGATTGAATCGCTTCATATATTTTACCTCGTTCTCTGTGTAGAAGCACAAGAAGCAGCGTGGCCTAGTGGAAAGAGCACGGGCTTGGAAAATCAGAGATCGTGGGTTCTAATCCCAGCTCCGCCACTTATCAGCTGTGTGACTTTGGGCAAGTCACTTCACTTCCCTGTGCTTCAGTCACCTCATCTGTAAAATGGGGATTAAGACCGTGAGCCCCATGTGGGACAAGCTGATAAGCTTGTATTTACCCCAGCGCTTAGAACAGTGTTTGGCACATAGTAAGCGCTTAATAAATACCATCCGCAGTGGCAAGAAATAAAGGATCTGTGGCCATGGGTGGGGGGAAGGGGATGAAAATGAGGAGAAGGGAAAGAGGAGAAGCAGCATGGCCTAGTGGAAAGAGCATGGGACTGGGAGTCGGAGGACCTAGGTTCTAATCCTAGCTCTGCCATTTGTCTGCTTGTGACTTTGGGTAAATTGGTTCACTTCTCTGTGCCTCCATTTCCTCATCTGTGAAATGGGGATTAAATCTCTGTTCTCCCGTCTACTTAGGGTGTGAGCCCCATGTGGGACAAGTATCTACTCTGTTTAGTTCAGTGTTTGGCACACAGTGAGCACTTAACAAATATCGTTATTATTGATATTACTATTAATAGTAATAAAAAACAGCATGGGCTAAGGGATTTCCCGCGGGCTGCCAGGCATGATGATCCCCAGGGCACTGACAACTATTGAGGGGACTTGGGTAGTGGCAGAGGCCAGGACCAGACCACCCCCTTCCTCCCCCAGTAGCCCTACCAGCAGCCAAGCCCCTAACCCAGTAAGGTTCCCTCCATATCATAATCACTCCGTCAATCAGTAGCATTTTTTCCAGTACACAGTACTAAATGCTTGGGAGAGCACAGTAGAGTAAGTACAGTGTCTGGCACATGGTAGGCACTTAACAAATGCCATAATTATTATTATTAATTATTAAGTAGACATGATTCCTGCCCTCAGGGAGCTTACCAGTCCAGCTGGGGAGATGGACATTAAAATAAATTACGGATAGGGAAGCAACCAAGCATTAAATGAATGCGCAAAAGGGGATTGGGGGGGTGGGATGAATCCTAAAGTGCTTAAGGGAGTGAGGACTCATTCATTTGATTGTATTTATTGAGCGCTTACTATGTGCAGAGCACTGTACTAAGCACTTGGGAAGTATAATTCAGCAACAGAGACAATCCCTGCCCACCACGGACATCAAAACACGTAAACAGGCATCAGTAGCATCATTATCAATAAATAGAATTATAGATATATACACATTATTAATAAAAATAAATATAAATGGTGCAGTGGGGAGGGTAATAACAGTGGGGAAGTGAGAGGTTAGTCAAAGAAGGCTTCCTGGAGATGTAACTTTAGTAGGGCTTTGAAGATGGGGAGAGTATAGTTGTGAAAGGAGAAGAAACTCCAGGCAGGAGGGAGGGTGTGAGCAAGGGGTCGATGGCAAGAGACACGAAAGTGAGGCCCAGTGACTAGGTTGGCTTTAGAGTTGTTGTGGGAGAGGAGCAAGGTAGTAGGAAAAGAGCTGATCCCTTTCCCCTGTCTTGGAATCAGATGTGCAAAATTGGGCCTTCTAGATGTGAAATGCTGCCAGTTCCTTTACTGTTTGGAGCCCTTTCTCAGGAGCAGATTGATTGTTCTCCCATAAAGAAAGATAGGCAGGAACACACTTAAAGATAACAAAATGTACTTCCTTTACAGAAAAGCCTAAGAAACCACTCGTATCACCAGGATATAATGACAGGGATGGAGATTTTTGGTGGGCAGAAAGCTCCTCACAGAAGTTGTGCTTCAACTTTTTCATAGTAATAACTGGTATTTGTTAAGGCCATACAATATGCCAAACACTAAACTGAGCGCAGGGGTTGACACAAGATTATCAGGTCGAACATATTCTCTGTCCCACGAGAAGCTCACAGTCTAAGTAGGAGGGAGATTAGGTAATGAATCCCAATTTTACAGATGAGGAGACTGAGGCACAGAGAAGTTAAGTGACTTGTCCGGTGTCGGAGAGCTACAGTTAGAGGACCCAGGCTCTAACTCTCAGGCCCGAGGCTTTTCCACTTGGCCTTGCTGCTTCTTCACGCTCCTCCTATTATAAATAAAACAATTCTTTACGTAGAGTCTGGTGGTAATAAATATCTCAAGTGGCATACTGAATTTTGCTGTAGACTTTGGGTTAGCAATGTGTGCTGTCAGGCTGGGCTGCTTTTCCCTGTGAACTAGCATGTTACGCTTTGTCTTGAATCCTTCCAGCTTTGATGACTAGGGGCTAGATATATGTGTGCATGTAATTGTTGTTCTTCCTCTTCCTGATATGTGTCATGCCATCGAACCAAGAATAGCCCATGAAAGTTTGATGGGACAGAATGTGAAATGGAAAGGAGCCGGTGTGTCTCCCTATCCAGGGGAGGAGTCTGCTTGGGACCCAGCTCTGTAGGTGGACCCTGAATGCTTCAAGCTTCTCCCAGAGCCCCTTGCAGGGTTGAAAGGTTGCTCTGTGAAGTGGTTTCAAATTAATCTGTGAAGCCAATGTTTATCTTTGTGAACTTCGTTTCAGGCTGAAGATATCAGATGCCCACTCTCCTGGAACAGGTCCTGCCTCTCCTCCCGGATTGTGCCCCGAAAATTTTTTCCAAAGCCCAAATTTGTACATTTTAAAACATTTTGTCCTGAAGGTGAATCATATCAATCCCACCCTATGGCTAAACCATCAGCAGTTCTGATCTCATGTCTTGTGGAGGTCTGATTAGTTTTGTACTCAAGTCAACATTTTCTGTGTCCGTGTCTTCCAACCTGGTTGGGTGGGAGCAGACCAGTTCTGGTGGCACTGTCTTGGGTTTCCCTCATCCATTCAGACTAGGTTCCAAGTTAGAGTGGCTCATGGTGAAATTAAAAATGGTGCTGAGACAAAATTCTGGGACTCACCAGCTGGGAAGCACTATTCTAAGGGAACCCTTTTCCGATGAAGAAATCCCAAGACTCTTTCACCACCCAAATATTCTGTCCTATCAATACTGGGCTCTTATTTGGTTTGATCTCAAAGGGACCACATGCCATGTGACATTGGTAATACAAGGAAACTTCACCCCAACTCCCTCCATTCCCAGATTCTGCGCCAGAGAGAAGAGCTGATGAGAAAGTAGAGTCAGCACCAAGCCGGGAAAATCTTGTTCAGCACAGCCCCCGAGCCGAGAAGGCGGCCACAGATGAAAGTAGAAGAACTGTTAAG
Organism: Ornithorhynchus anatinus; assembly: GCF_004115215.2. Lineage (NCBI taxonomy): Eukaryota > Metazoa > Chordata > Mammalia > Monotremata > Ornithorhynchidae > Ornithorhynchus > Ornithorhynchus anatinus. The sequence continues at coordinate 121,646,796 of NC_041730.1, read as the reverse complement.
AGCCCCCCGTGCCCAAGTGATGTCTCCATGGATGATGTTGGCATCCCCCTGAGGGTACGAGCACCCTAGCAGATGTCTCTCCCCATCCCTGGCTTAAACCCAGGCACCACCAAGCCCGAGTATACCCCAAAAATTAGCCAAGGGACCCACGTGATGGGAGGCGGTGGTGACCAAGTAGGAGGATAGCAGTCCTAGCCAGTGCTGGCCAGGCCGGAGAGGGAGTTGGAAGAAGGGAGACTGATGGAAATCTGAGTTGCCGTTGGTCATGAGACGCACTCGGGAGGACGTGGGGTGTTTCAGATCGCTCCCCTCCCCTCACCCTTTCTCTCTGGTTCAGAGATCTCTTTCTCAATCCGTCAGGAGTGCTCTTCTGGATTCCTGGCTCAGCCATGGATTCTCCCATGCTCTTCTCTTCCCTCTCCAGCCCTCCATCCTGAGACTGGGTGTTTCCCCCTCAGGGGAAGTTAAATGAGCCAGCCTGCAGAGAGAGCACTGCACAGTAGTTAAAGTAGGGCCGCGATGGGCCTCCCAGTGTAGCTTCCGACTGACTGAGTCTCCCACGCCCGACTCCTCTGTGGAGCTGCAGCCCTGAAATCCTACAGGATTCTGGGATTGGTCCAACTGGGAATACGCCAGGTACTTAAGCACCACAGAGAGTCCTGGGGATTTGCATTCCAGTGTTTTTCAGAATGTAGTCACTCAATGCTTCTAACACTCTCCGATGTCTTAATTTATTGTTTTGTTTTGTTTTTAAATTAGAACACTGAGCGATCAAAGGACTGGTACAAGACCATGTTTAAACAGATCCACAAGCTAAACAGAGGTACTGTCATACGGGTCGGTTTGTTTGATTTGGTGATTCTGAAGGGTCAATGTGATGATTGAAGTGGTCAGGGTCCGTATGTTCTTGCTGATGTCTATAACATTGGGTCTAGGGTTTAAGCTAGAGTCCGGACGTCTGCCTGGTTGCCTGGTTGGTATCAATCTAGTTGCCTGAGCTCAGCCATGTGTTGCCCAACCCATAGAGGAAACAGAGTAGCCTAGTGGAAAGAGAATGGGCTTGGGAGTCAGAGGATCTGGGTTCTAATTTCATTCATTCATTCATCCAGTCATATTTATTGAGCACTTACTGTGTGCAGAGCACTGTAATAAGCACTTGGGATAGTACAGTACAACAGTAAACAGAAACATCCCCTGCCCACTGTGAGCTTACAGTCTAGTAGGAGAGGTTATAGTCTAGAAGGGTTGGGTTCCAACACTTGCCCTCTGTGTGACCTTGGAGAAGTCACTACACTTCTCTGTGCCTCCGTTACCTCCGTTACCTTCCCCACTCTTGAACTGTGAGCCCCCTGTGGGACAGAGATTGTATCCAAACTGTATCTACCCCATGCTTAGAACAGTGCATGGAACATAATAAGAGGAGTCTGGGGCAGTACCCAGAAGCACCTCCTCTTGGACCCATGGTGTGACCCCTGTGTGAATTGGCATTGGAGTCTGGCACTGTTCTTGGACTGGGTTATGACCAATCGTCTGGAGAAACAGGAGGGCAGTGTGTCCCTAGAACTGGAGAAACGGGAGGACAGCATGCCCCTAGAGCTAGAGAAATGGGAGGACGGTGTTTCCTTAGAGCTAGAGGAACAGGACAGCGTGTCCCTAGAGCTGGAGGAACTGGAGGACAGCATGCCCCTAGAGCTGGAGAAACGGAAGGATAGTGTGCCCCTGCAACTGGAGAAACGGGAGGACGGCATGCTCCTAGAGCTAGAAAAACGGGACGATAGTGCGTCCCCTAGAGCTAGAGAAATGGCAGGAGGACAGCACACCCCTAATGCCGGAGAATACTCAACTGCTTCTGGTGCACCTCCAGATCTGGGGGTGTTCTGTCAGCCTTAGCCTGTCAGCCTTAGCCTTAACATGCAACAGAACCTCGCCTGGGAGACAATTGTCAACAAAATTGACACGTGCGAAACATCAGCCAACAGCTGGATCATTCCTGTAATAATGGTGATGATAATATTTGTTGAGCACTTACTGTGTGCCAAGCACTGTACTCGGTGCTGCGGTAGATACAATATAATGACATTGGACACATTTCTCATCCCACATGGGGCTCACTGTCGACAGGGGACAGAGGGCAGGTATTAAATCCTGGAACTGAAGAAGTTACCACTTCAGGTTCATGCCGAACTGGCCGGCAGTGCGTTGGACCAGACCCAGCCCAAAGCCAGTTTGCAGAGCTCAGTCTAGTTTCTTTGTGGCTGGAGGCAGGGTGTCTGACTTTCCTGTTTGTAGATGGCCCCCTTTCCCCTTCCACCCACCCCCTGCCAATGGCCTTTTGAGCATCAAGTGATGATTTTGCAGTTAACATCCACTGAAATTATCTTTGTTTGCTATTCTTCTATTTTGCGATAGCACCCTGAGGAGAGTATTCACAACTCTCATGCCTAAATAGTCAAACATATTTATTGAGCACTTACCGTGTGCAGAGCACTGTACTCAGCGTTTGGGAAAGAGCAATATTAAGAGACACATTCCTTGCCCACAGTGAGCTTACAGTCCAGAGAGGGAGACTGACATTAACATAAATAAAATCACAGATATGTAAAAATATGGAATGCCTTGCAGTTTGTGTTCTTGAATGCTTGTCTCTGCACTTTTGCAAGTGAACTTATTGCCCATTTTCAACATTTTTCTAAAAATAGAGATCCCCAAGTATTATCATTTCTAAATAAAGTCATCTTATGTTGTAATGTCCTAAGCCCAGCCTTGGTGACACCTCCCCAGCAAAGTTGATTGGTTGTTTTTTCCGGGTAGTGATAACATAATACCACTGGCCAGTGAACAGAAGTTGTTTGGTTCACGGACTTGCCTGTTGCCAAAAGCCAGTGCCGAAGACCGAACCGTACTGCCCTCTGGGTTTGGGTCCCTTGGGTTTCACCCCAGGAATAAAATAGTCCTAGCTTAGAGGCAGAAACCCAAGGACAGGAAGACTATTTACCTCTAAGCCCTCTCTTTATTCTCTTTGATTATTCCAGGGCTTTGCCCAAGGCACTGATGATACATTTATAGTTCAGCCGAGAAAGAGTCTCTTGTTTAATCTTAAAGTTATAACGTGGGCATCCCTTTGACATTGCGCTAATGTCTTTTCTCATGTGTAGTTAATCCCAGAATGCTATTCTGGGAACAGGAGAGGATCTAAACATTTTGTTTAGGGGAGGCAGGAGGGACAGCTGTGATCTCGACATGAGCATGCTTTGACCTCAGTGCTTCATGGGCAGTCGAGTGTGGTAGATCCAAGAGCTTGGTCCTCCAGACTCGATTCAGTTCTACCAGCTGGGATCTGCTACTGTATGGAACCTGCTCCAGCGCTTGAGCGATCCTGCACTTCATTTTTCTATGCCTCAGTTACCTCATCTGTAAAATGGGGATTAAGATTGTGAGCCCCATGTGGGGCAGGAAGAGAGTCCAACCTGGTTTGCTTTTCTTCACCCCCGTGCTTAGAACAGTGTTTGACAAATAGTAAGTGCTTAACAAATGCCACAGTTAGGATTATTACTGCCCGCCAGCCCTGCCGGGGTCTCCACGGTCAGGCCTGCTGGACCTGGGGCTTCTTAGAGTGGGAGGCGCTCTCTGAGACTGGAGGAAGTGGGCACAGGCTGGGTGGGTGGCTGGGGGAAAGCAGAGCCTGGCCCTAGATGGAGTGGACTGTGGAGGTGGAGAGAACCACTAAGCAAAACTGCTCTGAGGCTGTGGGTCCTCTGTCAGCCCTAACTGATCATCTCTTTCAGTCAGTCAATCAGTTGTATTTATTGAGCGCTTACTGTGTTCAAAGCACTGTCCTAAGCTCTTGGGAGAGTACAATATAACACATATTCCCTGCCTACAATGAGCTTTCACCTCCCTACCTTGATCAGTGCTATCCAGAACTCTAAACAGTGAAAGTTTGAACCTTTGAATTTTGGATAGTTCAGAGCGTGAATTGGTATTTCAGTTGTCTGTCTTATCAAGAGAGAAAAATGAGGCTGTTTGATGTCTTCATTATCCAGATGAAACACTCTGACCTTTTTTAGGAACAGTTAAGTTTTTTTTTTCATCTTTCAAAATTAACGTAGAATATGTTTCAGAAAACAAGGAACCTTTCTTTCATGTGGATTCTTGTTCACTTATTCTTTCCCTTTTGTATCTTCCTCTGTTCTTTTTCCTTAACTTGCTACTCCTGATTAGACACTCCTGAAGAAAACCCTTATTTCCCTACCTACAAATTCCCTGAACTTCCTGAAATCCAGCAAAAAACTGAAGGTACCATAAATTTAGACAGAATATCTGTTGTCCTATCCTTGAATTAACTTCTGTAGCTCCATCATAGGAATAAGATTCAATATGTAGAATTGATGTTTCCATCTTTTTCTGTGGGTGAAGATTTAATTTAGATTCACTCAGTTTGCATGATGTATGATATATAAAATGACTAAGCCCTCTAATCCATTAATCTATTTTGAAGAATGGTTCCAGAGTGTTCTAATAACACTAAAATAGGTAATAAAATTACTTGAAACAGGAAATTTTGTCAGTTCCTCCATCTCATGGTGGATAGTTTCAAAATCCACTGCTTTTCTCTGCTACAGAAGACAATCCTTACACTCCTACCTACCAGTTTCCTGCATCTACTCCTAGTCCTAAATCTGAAGGTAATTAAAGGATTCTGTTGTGCCTCTCCCTTGCACCAGTGCTGTCCTCTGTATTTTCTCCCTGGGGTGTTCTGGGTTGCTAAGGGCCTTTTCCCAATGATTTGCTTCTCTTTAACCACTCTCTTTTGTTTTTTGAAGTGCTTTCTTGTGACTGTCTGACTAATCTACTTAGCCCAAGTCTGCCTAGATTACATTTTCAGCCAGGCCTCTTCATCCTTACTCTTAAATGGTGAAGGTGAGAGGCAGAATAGTCTAGCAGGGAATGAAGGATTGGATTGGATTCTGGAGTCCTCCCTTCAGACTCCTGTGCCCTTTCTGGGTAGTAATTTCTGAGTCTTAAATCTGGTCTGTCTTACATTGAAGGCTATTGTGAAAGTAAATAAGGGCATTTTAGAGGTCTTGGGCAATGCACTCATCGCCAAAACTAGAACGTTTGTGGTCAGAGAAGGCTGAGGGATGAATTGCTAATGATCAGTGAAAACTTTTAAGGTTTTCTAGGTATACTGTCGTCAGCATCAGTGCTATTTATTGAGCACTTACTATTGGGAGAGTCTAATCCAACAGAGCTAGCGGGTGTGTTCCCTGCCCACAGCAGTAGCATTAGTAATGATATTTATCGAGGGCATATTAAGTGCAGTGCTTTGGACTAAGATCTTGGGAAAGTACAACAGAAGCACAAGACATGTTCCCTGCCCACAAGGAATTCTACAGTCTAATGGGAAAGACAGCATGGAATTCTTTACAACTAGCAGCACGTATAGGACTCTGAATGCGAGCTTACCTCCGGGCTTGCCGGCCCTCCGTTCAGCTCTCTTTGTCCTTCTTTGGCCTCCAGACCCCGGATCCTCCGTAGCTTTATCCTTAGGTTGGGAAGGGGAGAGTGAAGCGTGTGGAGGCTGGTGCAGAAACTGTTCGGGGATTGCTTCACTCAGAGTGTGTGACTTGGGTGTGCTCGCTCACCAACCCATCAATCAGTGGCATTTATTGAGCATTTATTGTGTGCAGAGAACTGTTCTCTTAGGAATCTAGCATCTTCGGAAACTACAATACAATAGACTAGGTTGCCTCCATCTCTGCCCACAAGGAATTTAGAGTTTACAGGGGAAGAGAGACACTGTAATGAATTACAACTAGGGGAAATGATGGGGCGTAAAAATATGTACTTAAGTACTATGGGGCTGAGGGTGGGGTGAATATCAAGTGCTCAAAGGGTGCAGATCCAACGGCATAGAGATTACAGAGAGGAGAAGGAATAAGGGGAAATAGACCTTAATCAGGGAAGGCCTCTTGGAGGGGATATGATTTTAGGAGGGCTTTGAGGGTGGGGAGAGTGGTGGTCTGTTGTATATGAAGGGGATTGGAGTTCCAGGCCAGAGGCAGGACATGGGCAGGGGCTCAGCGGTGAGGTAGACGAGATCGAAATAGAGTGAATAAGCTTGCCGTTAGAAGAACAAAGTGTGGGGGCTGGGTTGTAATAGATCATCATGGTAAGGTAGGAGGGGAGAAAACTGATTGAGTGTTTTAAAACTGATGGTAAAGCGTTCACCTTCATTCTTTCTGGAAGATTTGGAACCCATCTTTAGCGCCCACCTTCTACATATCACCAACAGCACCATTCACACCCTGCACATTACCACACGGGTCCCATTTTTGTGTGACAAGTAACCATTCATTGAATTTTTCTATCGATCCCTCAGCAATAATAGTAATGATAAGTGTGGCATTTGTTAAGTGCTTACTGTGTGCCAAAACACTCTTCTGAGCTCTGGGGTAGATACAAGTTTATCTCTTCAGACTCACCATATAGGCAGTTGGGTATGAAAAATCCACAAGAAGTTTGGAGGCAGTGTGGGCTAGTGAAAACAGTATGGGTCTGCGAGTCAGGAGGCCTGGGCTCTTTTCCCAGCTCTCCTGGCCTGCTGAGTGATTTGGGGCAAGTCATTTATCCTCTCTGTGCCTCAGTTCCCTAAAATGGGGTAATATCTGCATGGCTCAGTGGAGAGAGCTGGGGCTTGGGAGTCAGAGGTCATGGGTTCCAGCTCCGCCACTTGTCAGCTATGTAACTGTGGGCAAGTCACTTCACTTCTCTGTCCCTCGGTTGCCTCATCTGTAAAATGGGGATTAAGACTGTAAGCCTCACGTGGGACAACCTGATTACCCTATATCTACCCCAGCGTGGCTCAATGGAAAGAGCCCGGGCTTGGGAGTCAGAGGTCATGGGTTCGAATCCCGGCTCTGCCACTTGTCAGCTGTGTGACTGTGGGCAAGTCACTTAACTTCTCGGTGCCTCAATTACCTCATCTGTAAAATGGGGATTAACTGTGAGCCTCACGTGGGACAACCTGATTACCCTGTATCTACCCCAGCACTTAGAACAGTGCTCTGCACTTAGTAAGCGCTTAACAAATACCAACATTATTATTATTATTATTATTACCCCAGTGCTTAGAACAGTGCTCTGCACATAGTAAGTGTTTAACAAATACCAACATTATTATTATTATATTCTCCTCTCCTACCACAAAGGAATGTTGTGCAGATATAAGAAGATTGGGAATATGAAAATGCAATAAAGAAAATGAAAATAGCACTATATAAATTCAAGGTATTACTGTAAAAGTGGTTAGACATTGGGATAGGTAACTGAAAAGGTTATTGATTATTTTTCTATAGGGAAAAATAATCTCTCTCTTAAAAGTAAACAGTTATCAATCCACCCAGTTTAACATCCACTGAAAATATCATCCTTTTTTTTTAAAAAAAAAAACCCTGGAGACATAAAGCAGCAAGGAGAAGCAGCATAGCCTATTGATTAAGATATGGGCCTGGGATTCAGAAGGACCTGGGTTATGATCCTGGCTCCGCTACTTGCCTGCTGTGTCATCTTGGGCAAGTCTCTTAACTTCTCTAGGCCTCAGTTGCCTCATCTATAAAATGGGGATTAAGATTATGAGCCCCATGTGGGACAGGGACTGTGTCCAACCTGATGAGCTTGCATCTACCCCAGTGCTTGGCACACAATAAGTGCTTAACAATTGCCATTAAAAAAAAAAAAGAGAAGTGATTGCTGGCATTCATCCTGGCGGATCTGATTCATTCAGTGGGTGGTCTTGGGGGTTGGCAGCACTTTTCTTCTCACCGATAACTGTAAAGGAGGTGATCCCATCCCATTCCCACAGAGCATTGATAGGCCAAGAAAATGGAGTGAGATTGGGGATTGGAAAGATTGGGGAGAGAAAATGGTGAGGGGCCTATTGGCCCTTCCAACGGGAGATGTGCTGATCATGATAGTTACCCCACTACAACACCTGATTATCTAGAGTTCTGCTTCCTTTAAAAGAAAAAAAAAATCAGCAGAAAATCCTTGTGTATTCAAGTTCCTTCATGTTCAGTGGAATATATTATCCACTCTCAAATAGTTGTCTATGTCTGACAAGATGGTTCCTCCTCAGTAAAGGATACATTTTATTTGAATCTCCGTACTCTTTATTCTTGTTTTATCCTTCCCCTCCTGTTTCCTGTCTTTAATTGTTTCCCACTCAGCTCTCACTCCCATTCTGTACCACTTTTTCCTCCTCCTTAATTATGTTTTAGGAGAAGCAGCGAGGCCTAGCGGAAAGAGCACCGTCCTGGGAGTCAGAGGGCCTGACTTCTAATCCCAGCCCTACCAATTCCTTGCTATGTAACCTTGGGCAAGTCACTTAACTTCTCTGTTCCTCAGTTTCCTCAATTGTAAAATGGGGATTCAATACCTCTTTTCCCCTCTACATAGACTGTGAGCCCAGGTAGGACAGGGACTGCATCCAACCTGATTAACTTGTTCTTACCCCAGTGCTTAGAACTGTGTTTGCCACATTGTAAGAGCTTAACAAAGACCATAAAAAGGAGAATAAAATTCAATGTTAATCACTATCATTTAGAAATGAGTTATAGTTTCACTTTTTCTCCCAGCCCCAACATCCAAATTTGTGTCTTCCTCTCCTTTGGAGGTGTTCTCTGTGTAGTATTAAATGCTTTTGGTTCAAGGTGGGAAAATAGATCAACACAGTTTTATGGGAATGTTCTAATTCCTAATGAATAACTAATTCCCTTGGGAGCAGAGCCAAACAATAATAATAATAGTATTTGTAAAGCGCTTACTGTATGTTAAGCTCTGTTCTAAGCACTGGAGTAGAATCGAGATTATCAGGTTGTCCCATTTGGGGCTCACACAGCCTTAATCCCCATTTTACAGATGAGATAACTGAGGCACAGAGAAGTTAAGTGGCTTGCCCAAAGTCTCACAGCAGACAAGTGGCGAAGTCAGGAATAGAACCCACATCCTCTGACTCCCAAGCCGTTGCACTTTCAACTAAGCCATGCTGCTTCTCTCATGACCTTAGGTGATGTTTGGTGGAGTTTCCCATCTCAGTGGTCAGGTATTGGCTTTTGGGAGTGAATTTGAATGAATTTAGCCCTTGCTAAAGAAGCAGCATTTTATTTTATCTTGGGTCTCCAACAAGAAAAGTTCCTCGCACTTCCTCTTTCGGTGTCACTTTCTCCTAACCCTAGAGGGAGCCAGTCCTTCTCCTGATGATGCTTCGCTTTCTTCCAAAACTTTGGGATTCTGCTGTGTATTAGGCCATCCTCTTCCCTAACCCTTCCCACCACAAGTGATGGCCTAACATAATCTGAGGATTTTTTTTTTTTGCTGTCATTTCCTCACTTGGACATGAAAAACTCCCTTTGACAGGCCTGCCATTTGAATGGTTTTCCCCTGATACTTACAGATTAGAAAAGCAAAACAAAAAGACCCGAGCTGTTCTTTCTTCTAGGTTTCTGAAAATAGCCCTATGTGTCTGGGAATCAGGCAAATACAGTAAATCTGTTGTGCATTGGCGAGGATCCCAGCTGTCCACCCCTTTTCCTTTCCTTCTTTCTTTCCCTCCCCTGGCTAAGGGCAAGTAGAGCAGGGGAGGAGAGGCTGCCCAGTGGAAACTCCTTCAGATTGTCTCCATTGATATGTCTTCCTAACCAACTGACTCCTCACTGAGATCCCATTCCCATGGAGGAGAAAACTGGGAGAAGCATTCCTTCCCTTCAGGTTTCAAAGTCCCTTCTTGGATGGCCCATGGCAAGGCCAGGGAAAGAGAAGATGGAATCTCTCTCCTTGTCCTGTGATCTCCTGAAATTCTGCGCCCCCCTTAACCCTTTTCTAAATCCTCCTGGCCTTCCCTCAAGCCCCTCCAACCTCTGAAGTCTTCTGTCACCTAAATCCTACTCCCGTCCCCCAGATCTTCACATCCTTCTCTAAAACTTCCCATACTCCCCTTAAGTCCTTTGACTTCCAAAGTCTTCTTGCCCTTCCCTACATCCCTGTGAATTCTTGGAACCTCCCCAAACTCTCCTGAATTTCCAAGGACCCTAAATCCTCTCTTCTATTAGATTCCCTTCTTCCTTTTCCCTATCTTGGTCTATGTGGGTCTGGCTCTCTCCGTTTGTCTCATCATCTACTTCAGTTAATGCCTAGCACACATGTACCCCCTTCATCTCTCCCCTCCTCTATTTCCAACAGGCTCCCCCTTCTTTTTTTCAGCATGTTCTTTCTCTGTGTGTATGGCTCCCCCATATAGGTTGTTGGTTCATTCAAGACCCGGTTGACAGGTGGTGAGACCAAGCAGTCTTTATTAATCAGTTCCATTGAACTGCACAAAACCTATCCCTCATGCACCTCATCATACACCCGATCTTATCCTCCTACTTGGCAATCTCCCTTTACTGTTTTGTCTCCCCAGTTATCAGATTGGGAGCCAGCAAGTTTTCCTCTATAGCTGAAGTCTTTTGGAGTCAGAAATTCCAACACTCTTGACTCTCAAGAATTTAATTAAACCAGTCTGAACCACGGCTAACGAAACCTCCTGAAAAGGGGGACAGGAGAACAACCACCAAAGTCTCAGGTTGCCGAGTTCTCTGGAACTGCATGACCTAATGGTATGATGTCATCTAGTAGTCATGGATCCATGCTTCCCATTGCACTTAGACTTCCTGGGATGATTAGATTTCCCCTCCCAAGAGACTGCAACATAGAATGTCTTTCTTTTGGGGACCTCGGTAAGATGGATTCTTAAATTACGATAACCCAGGAAGAACACACTTGACAATTTACCATTTTAATCAATGAAGTGTACTTGTTGAGCACCTACTGAGAGCACATTAGAAGCTAGGCACAAAAGCACACATCCCCTACCCTCTAGGAGCTTAGAATTACTTATCGCATACCTCTAGCAAGGCTTTGACATTTTGTTTTTACCGTGTCTTATGTTACAGCCAACTCACTTTATAATTCCTATTATTCTAAAATCCCCTTAACCCACATCTTCATTCTCAAGATCTCCTTTAGGAAGAAGTGCTTCTTACAATATAGTATCGTAAAGCACTCAAAGGTCTCCTAAGGGCATGAAAGAGTTAATGTTCCTTTGAAGTTTCCTAACTTTCTACCAAAGATTAACATTAGGTCCTGGGAGATTTGAGTTTAATTAAATTATTTTAACTCTAAAAGCCCAGGAAGAATACCCACTGATTTTTTTTTTTATAAAAGCAAATGATTAAATAAATGCTGGCCTCTTTATTTCTGACCTATTTATGATGACCTTATTCTTTGAGAAGACAATAGAATAAAAATAAAATTAATTCAGAAAAGTGTTATTGGCCTAGTACACAAGTTACCTTAATGTAAAGAATTTGTGTAAATTGCTAGGTTTTGACATTTCAAGAAGTATTTAATTTGAGCTCTTGCTAGAGCAACTAATTCCATCTCCAAAAGATAAATCCCAAGATTCTGGATCAGAATGAGGGCACAGCATCACTATTTTAATAACTCCTTGGAGAAAACTGCGAGCTAGGGATTTTAAGCATGTGCAGTTACTCTGTATTCAGATCCGGCCCTCTCTGAGCATTGCAGGGAAGCGACTGGAACTTGAAAATGGTGAACTCAGAACTTCGGCTTCCTGGCTCTAGCTAATGAAGTTTTCCTTTTATCTTCTCTTTCATTTGCACTTGTAGCCTTTATGTAAGTTCTGGTGGGCTCCCAGCCCACCCGTTGGGAATCGCAAGCTAGAAATATAGCAAGAATGGTGCAACCGATGACTAAACACATTGCCAGTAGACAGTGGGGAGGAGAGGGAGCCTGAGTCCCTCGAGAGTGCCCAGAGAGGGTCAGAGGTATGGGAGTTGTCTGGGTAGGAGGGTAGCTGAAGAGATTGCTGCCCACTGTTGGCGTTCGACAGGGTTTGAGGGGACTGAAGCAAAGAAGCCTCCTCGTCCCGCTCCCAACCGAGCCTCGGTAGCTAAATCATTGAATGTGCTTCCCGGCCTTGACGGCAGGACTGATAGTGGCGGGAGGGGATGGTCTTCTCTCCAAAGGACTTTTGGAGACGTGTTTGACAGCTCTCTCAAGGCTTAAACCCCTAGGAAGCTCAGAATGCTTTTGAATGCTTTTTCAGGAGAGTCTTCCCATTCCATTTGTTTGCACTTACCAGGATTTTTGTTTGTTCAGCTCAAACCTTTGCTGTAGAATAGCTTTTAGTGCTTAGCTCTCTTCTCTTGACTCTGGGTTATGTGGCATGGCATGGTGCTTTGGAGAGCAACGTGAAACTAGATCAAGAAGGACAGCCTGAGTCTTTCATTTGGTAGCATTTAACCTAGTTTCATTGTATTTTGTTTCCCAGACGATGATTCGGAGCCCCACTCCCCGAGCTACTCCTATTCTGAAGACGGTAAGTGGCACAGAACTACTTGGGGGAGATCGTGCTTTCCGTTCTCCGTTTTCCTGGGACTCTGCCCAGTGTACTGAGACTTTTGTACCTATTCTTCTCAACAGCAAAATCTCACGCTTCTGTGCCTCGTTCAAAGAGTGAGATGGAGCACATCGAGGCAGAGAAGGTGGTGAAGCGATCGGCTACCCTGCCTCTCCCAGCTCGCTCTTCTTCCCTGAAATCAGGCCCCCAAAGGTAACCCTTTATCTTTTTTGCTTGTCCTCCCCAAGCTATCTCGTTCATAAGGGTAAGAGGAGGAGGGTGTTTCCTGGGAAAGAGCCTCACCTTTGATGTCTTCCTTCTCCTCCCTAGTCTGGTAGAATTGTAATGTTTTTCATCCTCAGGACCTGCCCTTTCAGTCTGCTATCCCTAGGTGAGAATAATTTTCTTCCTTCATCAAGGGATATCTTTGCTGCAGAATTTGTGTTGTGTTTGTATTCTTCCATACTGAAAGGTGGTAGGACCTAAGGATGAATTTTTTATTAAATATAAAGAAATGCAGTGTTTAAAGCTGACAGAAGTGACAAGACCGAAGTGCCTTGTTTTGCTTTCGTAGCGATCCCTTATTAGCACCTGCTTTCACTGATTTTCATTTATAAGAACATCTTTTCATACACCTTTTCAATTTAAGAAATCTCAGCCCCTCTCCCCACAAGGTAAGGTTTATCCATACCCATCTACTACTATAAGGGTCTTGATATCTAAGCAGAGGCTGGGTTTAGGGGTTACTTTTTTGGTTGTTTCTTTGTCCCTGTACATTTTGGATTTGGCCAGTCAATTGTATTTATTGAGTGTTTCCTGTGTGCAGAGCACTGTACTAAGCGCTTGGGAGAGAACACTGTGACATACATTCCCTGCCCACACAGAGCTACAGTTTAGAGGACAGGTTTACAGTCTAGAGGGTTTCGGTTCACCTTTTCCAGGTTTTTCTATCTGTGGGCTTTCAGTTCATCTCGGCTGCTTTCTCTTCTCTTCTGCCCTATCCTTTCTAATAGTAGTAATAGTATTTATTAAGCACTTAGTGTGTGCAGAGCACTACACTAAGCACTGGAAGAGAATCCACAGATGGGAATTATATATGTTCCCCGTACCTTGGGGTGCTCACAGTCTAGGAGTATAAGTGGGGCGAAGGTGAAGACGGAACACATCTAGAATGATGAAATATTGAAACATATAATAAAACAAATCAAATCAAAATCAGTAGGGCACGATGGTTGAAGGAGCAGAATTTCAGGTTCCCAGGGGTTCAGAGTTCAAGACATAACACAACAACCATCTCAGCAGCTGCCAATCTTCCCAGGGTTTCATGGAAGTCGCGCTCAGCAGCTGCTTCTCTCTTTGCCTCCAGGTGGGGGGAGGCAGGAGAAGTTGGAGTCTCTACAATGGCACGGGAGAAAGCCAGCAGTGTCCAGGGCTGGGGTACGAGGGGTTGAGAGAAGGGGGAGAGATGCTGAAGGCACGCTTTGGCTACTTTTTCTCACCAAGATGGGAAATGCAAGTTTCCTCAGGGATGCAGAGGCGAGTCAGACTCTGTCCCCGGAGAGGCAGGCTGGCTGCCTTTCTATATGGTTTGGGATTAGAATGTCCAAGTATCTGACTCCCAGTCTCCAGATAAGACAAATAGATCTCCCTGCCTCCCTGATAAGCACTTACAAAAACATCTCTGTTACTGCAAAGTTTAGCTGCCCCATCCTAACCACAGAAACTCTGGAAATCTCCCAAGAGAACTTTTTTTTCCCTCCAAACATTCTCTACGTGACTGGGACAAACCCAAGAATGGCCAGATTTTGCAGTGAAATGTAAAACACCTGGGGAATGGTAAATTGAAGGTCCCACACACTTGCTTGTATCTTGGAAGAAGCTGAAACCATGTCTTGGACAAAATGAGGAAATGAGCCGGAGGGAAGAACAAGGATTCTTTCTTTGCTTCCTTAAGTTCGAAGCGCTGATAATTCATCCCTAATTGGAGAGACTTGAGTGGGAGAAATAGGCATGTCTAAGGCTCGTAGCTAGGTTACAGTGGGTGTCGGGGCCCTGGTGGGCGGCTGCTTTTGTGCATAGCTGTGGGTTGTGTGGACTCTATCGGGCTGAGAGGTTCCCGAAAGTGTCTTTACCTCCATTGCCCTGCCGTCGTTGGTCTCCAGGCCCCTCAGAGCCAGGCAGAAGAACTGCCTGGTGAGAGTAGAGTAATCGCTGCTCCTCAGAACCCCTTCATACCCCCTTACTCTTCTCGGTCCCTCGCTGAGACTTTCTGATCCAGGCTGGTGGGACCATCAATCCAACCCAACTCTGGGCCTCTGACACCTTTAGTCCTATTTAGAGTCAACTCCTTAGCCACAGGAGTGGATAATACTGGCCTCCATATCATCTGTCCTGATGCCCCAGCTTTCTCAAGTTTGCTCCTGTGTTGGAGTGTTTCCTGAGGTCTCGTGGTGCTCTCTCAGGGGTCTTTTCTCTATTTATTTCCTTCTCTCTTTCACATCTTCACTCTTCCACCCCTCCTTTTGTCCTTCTCTCTCCTCCAAGTCCCAGCTTCTTTCTGTCAAGTCCTCTCTCTTTGGACCTTTGAAGTACCCCAATCTCTCTCTCTCCCTTGTTCTCCCTCTCTCCCTCATTCTCCCTTTTTCCCTCATTCCCCCCCTCTCGTTCTTCCTTTCTCTCTCGTTCTCCCTCTCTCTCTCATTCTCCCTCTCTCTGGTCCTCCCTCTCTCCCTCGTTCTCTCTCATTCTGCCTCTCTCCCTCCTTCTTCTTCATTCTCCTTCATTTTCCCTCTCTCCCTCATTCCTCCTCATTCTCCCTCTCTCCCTCTCTTCTTCTCTCCCTGTCTCCTTTAACTACCTTCTTCCTGAATAGTGACCAGGGTTTGACCACCAGTACCTCAGGCTCTTTGCCAGATCTGCTTTCCAGCTAACAACAATCACAGGGAATGTCCTTTAACCTCAAGGGGAAAGGAAGAGAATGCGAGTCCCAGAGATAAGGAAACTAGCCTGCCTTATCTGAGTTCCGAAGAAAGGAGAGAGTGTTTCTTAAAATTGGTGGAGTGCTTGATTGTGAGGCAGTGGATGCACTTCCTTTTAGAGGCTTTAAGGGAAACGTGCATCTTGTGTCAACCAAATTGAGGATATTGAGATTTGGGAAATCATTGAAATCAAAAGTCCAACGTTGAATACAGCTTCCATTAAACCTACCCTCCTCTCTGGTTGTTGTGATAATGCAACCACATGGAGGTAAATCTGGCTACTATAAGAAGGAAAAACAGCCCAGTTCAATTGTTCCTCCTCAAACAGACTTCCTGCTTTAGATTAAAAAGTGCCTTGATTAAGCAAGAATTAATCAAGGACAGACTATGTCCCAAGCAGATGCCAATTTCCATAGCAACATTGTATGTAGTTCAGTGCTAATTGGGTTCTCTTTCCACAGGAATGACTGGGAACCTCCTGACAAGAAAGTGGACACTAGAAAATACCGGGCAGAGCCAAAAAGTATTTATGAATATCAGCCTGGCAAGTCTTCAGTTCTGGCCAATGAAAAGATGGTAATGTCCATATTATATTTTTTAGCTCATGTAGTCAGACTTATTTCATTTGAATGCACTGAAAATCTGATTTACAGTATTTCTTTTGGAGGCGTTTGCTTTGTAATTGAAAAATCGTGCGTGTCCATATATAATGGTGTTTGGTACGCATGAGTTTCCTCTTGAAATGATGGACTCATAAAAGGAAGGGTTCCTTTTGTTATGTTATGTTGCTTTATAATATATGCATTTGTACATGTTTTAAAATTGACAGGTTTGTGCTTACTATTTTTAGTGCATGGTAGTTTGCTTCATTCTAACTTCAGGTTACTACAAGTGGCCATTATTTAGACTGAGCTTGATTCTCCCAAATTTTGAAGATGGGAAAGTTCAAATGCATAGACCTTGTATGAAAGAAATATAATTAGCTAGAAAACAGGGGTGATCTCTGTGTGTTTTAAACAACTCTGGTTGATACCATCCCAAAACACCGAGTGAACACACTCTCCAAAATACAGGAGAATCAAGCTTGTTAACAATTTCATAGCAATTACTAGTACATTTATACTGTGTCTAAGACATTGTAACAAGGCTTTGAATTTTAACAGTGTCCTCTAGGAAATCTTTCCTTTTTGTTTCAGGCAATTTTTGTGACTAATGTCTAATACCACTAATTGCAGCAAAGACTGCTAAGTAGGTTCACATCCTAAAGCAATTGAGGATGTGAAAATTGTATGCGTAGGAAAGGAGACCACCCTTTGGAAATGGTCCTCCAGGGACTTCGAAATAATGAGGAGTTTGATGAAGTTTGGTACCTGACCTTAGGTTTCTTTTGATTAGAAGTTAGGTAAAAATATTTAAGGATGGCCAAGGAGAGTTGCAGATGAGGTCTAAGCTTGCAGCTTCATTTAACTGGGATAGAATGATCAAACTGTCACTCAGAGGACTGGGTTTTGGGGGTTTTTTTTGTTTGTTTTTTTCAGTGAAAATCCGCTGACCAACCTACATCCTAAGTAGGGAACCACTAAGTGCTGTGGTAATAATAATAACTGTGGTACTTGTTAAGCGCTTACTCTGTGTCAAGCACTGTCCTAAGCGCTGAGTTTGATATAAGGTAGTCATTTCAGACACAGTCCCTGCCCCTCATGGGGCTCATAGTCTAAGGAAGACATGAGAACAAGGATTGAATCCTCATTTTACAGATGAGGAAACTGAGGAGCAGAGAAGTGAAGTGGCTTGCCTGTGGTCACACAGCAAGCAAGTGGTAGAGCTGGAATTAAAACCCAGGTCCTCTGACTTTTAGGCCTGTGCTCTTTCCACTAGGCCATGCTGCTCAACTAAAAGAATGAGAGTTTTATGTGTCATTTTTCTCATCCTCCTCAGCCCAGTGTATCTTTCTCAAGGATCATCTGTTTACTTTGTCAGAGTATTGTGACTTTATTCTACTTAGTCAGAAAAATAAGCAATCTCAGAGACCCTAAAAATGGTGATCATTCAGTGAACTTAGAATAATTATCAAAGGGTCATTCTCAAGCTCTTCATGGGCAGAAATATTATTTAAAGCAAACACCCTCAAAGAATGGACTTTGAAGGGCCAAGAATATTGACAGTGCCCTTTACTGACAATAGAAGCTTTGATCTGTACTAAGATGCATCCAAAAATCCTCATATAGTATAAAACTCCCTTTGTGCGTTTTGCTACAAAGCAAGCAGTAATATACAATTCCATTGTCCTGGGGCTCTAACACCATGAATAATCCACCCTGAGAAAAAGTAATAGGTTGAAGTCATTTGAATAATTTTTAGAGAGTTCTTGAATTTAGGAAGAAGGGGTTTAAACATTACTGCTTTCCTAGCATGTCATCATTCTGCCTGTGGGAGAGCCCATCCCTTCGATTTTTTTCAGTTTCTCGTCGCTTGAAAGAATCCCTTGGCATGATTGGAAAAAATCAGCTACTTAGTTTGTAGTTTTCTCAGTTACCCATAGCGAAGGGGCCTTTACCTTGTAATACCAAAGAAACCCGCTCTTCCCCTAACCCATGCTATTTAGGGGCCTTTATGGATATTGTAGGTGCAGAAAAGACCCCTCATGATCCCCACAACTCTGTAATTCATCTCCACCTTCCTCACCCCAAGGTGACCGCTGAGGAAGGGGAGGACCTTAAGGGGTGACCCCTAGTGTCTCTAGAGCCTTTACCTGTTGGCCCAGGGAGTCCAGCACTCCACCACAGCTCCTAGGGCCCTTGGTGATGGGGGGTCGGGTGGGGCCTGGCTTGGCAAAGTCTTCTAAGCAGTTAAATGAAGCCAGGGCAACCTGTTGGAGTTGGTCTCCCTGCCATTCACCAAGTGGAGTTTCCGTCTCTGAGAAACATTCACCAGTCTGGAGATTGCTTCTGTCTTGGTGCCAGTTTGGAGTGAGCCCCACTGCCCATCCCATTCAGTGGGGAGCTGGTAACACACTCAGAGCAGAAGGGAGAGAGTGTACCTTCACCCTCACCCTGGTTCCCCCGCCGCTTTCCTACTCTGTCCAGAAAATGTCCAGCAGCTGCTTTCAGCTGAGCCCTCTCCTAGTGATGGCTCAGAAGGAAATTGTTCTACATCATTCTTAACTATTGCTCCACTGCAAAAAATTATTTTTGGTCTCCAAGATTGACACTTTACTGGCATTTGTTAAGCACGTATTATGTGCCAGGCCCTGTACTAAGCGCTGGGTAGATACAAGCTAATCAGGTTGCATGCGATCCCCGTCCCACATGGGGCTCCCCATTTTACCTATGAGGTAACTGAGAAGTAGAGAAACAGAGAAATTAAGTGACTTGCCTAAGATCACACAGCAGACAAATGGAGCCAAGATTAGAACCCAGGTCCTTCTGACTTCCAGGCCCGCTCTCTATCCACTAGACCATGCTGCTTCTCTTGCCCCCTCCCTTCCCATTTAATAATAATGTTGGTATTTGTTAAGCACTTACTATGTGCAGAGCACTGTTCTAAGCGCTGGGGCAGATACAGGGTAATCAGTTGGTCCCACATGAGGCTCACAGATAATCCCCATTTTACAGATGAGGTAACTGAGGCACAGAGAAGTTAAGTGACTTGCCCACAGTCACACAGCTGACAAGTGGCAGTCGAACCCATGACCTCTGATTCCGAAGCCCACGCTCTTTTCACTGAGCCACGCTGCCATCCTTCCCCGTCTTGCACATCAACATCTTTTACTGCCCTCTCCAGAATACTAGAAAACTCCAGAACACAAGCTTTTGCTTGCTGTCAGATCTCTTCAGTTTTCCCCTGCAAGCACAAGGCACACTAAATGCAAACATAAAGGGAATAGATGGAGAGGGAGAGATGGTCATTTGGAAGGTGGGTGTCTACTGCTCAATTTATTTTATACTGGCTCTGACTTTTGATTATCCCCCGCATATATAGGCCTGTACTTACTCTCATGCCTGGCTTATGTACTGTATTTGTAAATCTGAAACAAATGGAGTTTAGACCCTCCCCTCCCCCTCCAGTTAGAGAGAAAGGGACAGGCTGAGAATTGTCCCTTTTACTCAGACACCGCTTTGAAATGTCCCGAGGGGATGTGTGTGGCCAGAAAGACCAGTGTGGGATCCCCCGTCATGACCACACTGCACACAAACTTTTCCCACAAGCGTACAGCACATCAGGCACGGTCTGTTGGCTTAACAGATTTGGTAACAGGGTTTTTTGAGCTACTACTCCATAAACAGTACTTATCCTTTTATTGATAAGCATTTCTGTAAGAGTGTTGTTACCCGTCCTGTCCGGTTTTCCCTTCATTTTTCTTTCTCCTAATTCTCTGGCATATATTTGTGAGAATACGGAAAGTACATTGTCTGTATCCATTCCCTTAGATGCCTTTTGGAAATGTTTTCCACTTGTGTCCTTTCTTACTTAGAATGTCATCTTTCACTTTACTGTTGCAGGACATGGTTTCTCGCATATTCATGTGCCATTAAAGATGCAGTATCAGTGGTGTTTTGGGGAACTGACGTAGAAGTGTGGGGTTTTTTTTTTCCCCTTAAGTGAACTTGTCAAACAAGTATGAAAGTTTTCCCTCTTGAGAAAACATTTAGCCAGGAGGTAAAAAAAAAAGTACATAAATTAAGTTGTGTGAGGTTTACCATTGGCCCAGCAAAGGTAGCTCTTCTGCCTGGGCATCTCATCTTTTACATGGCTGAAATGAAGAATGGGCTGCAAACCACATAGCAGTTGCTGCTTTCTCCTCATGCGGATTTGAAGAAGGCACTGCCCAGGGGTTTGAACGGGAGACTCGACTCTAATATATCACCCCAACAGCATATTGGTTTTGAAGCCCTGAACAAGTCATTCTCCCAGGCCTCAGTCTCCCGATGAGAATCTCTGTCATCCCTCCCCTCTCATCTGTTCACTTGTATTTATTATTATTATTATGATGATTAATAATCTATTGAGCACTTACTGTGTGTAAAGATTGTACTAGGTGCTTGGAGGAGAACAATATAACATCAGACACATTCTCTGAGCTTATTGTGTGCAAAACACTGTACTAAGCATTTGGGAGAGAACAGTGTAACAATAAACAGACACATTCCCTGCCTGTATGGAGCCCCTGCAGTCCTTTAATCAATGCCTGGAAAGTAAAAGGCCTTAAACCCCTGAAATGGAAAATTCTGTGAACAGCAAAGCTATTGGCCATAGAAGAAAGCAACCGTTTTTTAAAAAGCCAAAGCACTGCATCTCTAATGGTTCTTTTCCTATGTAATCTTTGCATAATGTTATCCTTCTCTTTCTTCCATTCCGCTATCACCAACTCCTGTAGACTCGAGATATAAGCCCAGAAGAGATAGATTTAAAGAATGAACCTTGGTATAAATTCTTTTCGGAATTGGAGTTTGGGAAACCGGTAAGTTTGATAGCGACAATGAAAACAGCCTCCTTTTTAAATGATGCTGTGGCGCTTCTCTTGCTCCAAAACATGAGATCCGTTGAGGAGCAGTTCACGAAGTAGGATCTGAAAGGATCCTTGATGGTGAGGCCTGGGAGTAAATTAGTTGCCTGTTCCTCTATAGATCAGTGTTCCTTAAAGGCAGTGACCCTTGGCAGTATCCCTGAGAAGAGAAAGCATCTTATAAAGATGCCTAAATATTACCTCCAAGATTATTTCAGATTGACTTTTCCGTGTTTCTCTTCCCCAAGGTTGGAACAAATGTAAAAGACAGTTTTGTTACAGGGCTTCTGGTAGTAGGAATTCTCCATCCCCCAGTGTCCTCTGCAAGTTGTTATTACGAATAATAGTAGAAATGGTGTTTGTTAAGGGGTTAAGGAGGAGACGTAATAAAATCAGTTCAGACACAGTCCTTATCCCTCATGGGGCTCATAGTCTTAAGGGGGAGGGAGAACAAAGATACTATGCCCATTTAACAGATGAGCAAACTGAGGCCCCGAGAAACTGTGACTTGCCCAAGGTCACACAGCAGGCAAATGGTAAGAGAAGGGAGTGCTGGTAGCAACCACATTAGTCAATTCCTTGCCCTGTCCCTCCCTAACCCAAAGCATTTCCTTAGCAATTCTGCCAGTTGGCCAGCAAGGGCTGAAAGACCGGGACCTCAGCGCAGCTGAAACTGCAAGATTCTGCCACTGCCCTTTCATTCATTCATTCATTCATTCATTAAATTGTATTTATTGAACGCTTACTGTGTGCAAAGCACTGTACAAGCCCTTCCTGGAACAGTTTCAGGGCCGCTTTCTAGCTGTGGACTCACCTCTCCCATGTTTTTGTTGGGACCCTAATTGAGATAAATGGCATTGAATCAAGCAGGGATGTCATAAATTAGGCAAAATGGTGATTTGTGTGTGTTGAGAACATTTTTGTTCCTTAATCATGCAGATCTGAATTTACACCTCCTTCAACTAGGGGGAATCCAGCTCATTATTTTCCTTTGATGAATCCTTTGCTTTGATTTAATAAACCCTATTTGCAATGAGGGGATGATTTAACAGTCATTTTAATTAGAAACATGTTAAAGATAACGTGCCAAGCCATGTCAAAATTATCAAAGTGTTGTATTTGTAAGGAGAGCACTTAGTTTGATTCACAAAGACCAAGCCCCATAACTGAAGATGGATTTGGGGGTTAAGAATTCTGATGTCTCGTTCCATCTCTTCCCCCATTCATGCTGGACCAGTGACTTAGCCTCCGCATCTCAATTCATCAACATTCTTTTCACAATTTTTAGGTTATGTATAATTCTCTTTTATGATGTTCCATGAGCTCTTCAGGGTTGAAGGAGAGTTTCAGATGCACATCTGTAAATGTGGGCAATTCCTACATTACAGACTTTAGCCTTCTTGCTGGTCCAGTGGGAAAAGCACTGATAATGTGTGGTATTTAAGTCCATACTATATGCCAACCACTGTACTCAACTCTGGGACAGATATAAGATTATCAAGTCAGAAATGGTCCCTGTAGCACAAGGGAGTCACAGCCTAAGGGGGATTAAATACCCCTTGGCATTTATCAGATGCATCAAATTCCATTAGTAGCCCCTGCCACTTTTTTCCTCCCCAGACATATTTCTGGCTATTGTGGAGGTACTGAGACTGGTGAAGTGGTGCAGGGTATTTAATCCCCATTTTATAGATGAGGGAATGAGCCACAGAAGAGTTAAGTGACTTGCCTCAGACCACACAGGCTCTGAGCCCCAAGTGGGACAGGAATTGTCCAACCTGGTAAGCTTTTATTTACCCCAGTGCTTAGTACAGTGCCTGGCACGTAGTAAGCGCTTAACAAATGCCATTAAAAAAAGTAATAACCAAGCTTGGATTAGAAGCCAGCTCCTCTGACTCCCAGGCCCATGCTCTATACAGTAGGCCATGCTGCTTCATTATTGTGGGAATCAGAAGATCTGAGTTCTGGTTCCAGTTGTGCCTGTGGATGGCTAACGTGGGTTAAGACTGCATATACACTTTGTAGAATGCTGTGCCCCAAAATGAGCATTATGAGTAGCACTGAGAGTGCTAAGGATGCAGCCCAAGCCACTATATCTAAAAGCAATTCCTTCAGACAAGGTCTCAGTGCTGAAGTCTCAAGAACCAAGGCTCATCCCTCAGTCCCATGAAGAAACTCTGTCATTACCTCATAGACATTTGGGACTTCGGGTTTCAAAATGGTTTTGAAATCGCCTTTGGTGAGTTCATAAAAAGTGACTAGGGAAGTTCAACAAATATTGTTATTTTTAAATATGGAACTGGGTAAAAGACCACTGATGCTTAATCCACATTGATTGGGAAATAAGTACCTTATTTTCTGATATAACTCAAAAATGAGCAATTCGGAGGTTGAAAGATTTGAGGGGCAGAGGAAATGTGGAGGGAAAATTTTAATAGATTAAAAGGGAGGCTTTTAATGAAAGTCCCCGTAAAATCTTAACCTTGGGTTTGGCACTTGAAATTAAGCAGTGTCAACAAGGAGCTCAAACATCCTGTCTTTTCCCTAAAGTTTTCCCCCTCTTCCTAGCACCTGTCAGTCCTTGCATGTCAATTAAAATGATTTGCACATGTGGGTGTTTTAGACCAAGTCTACCCTAGAAAATTAGATGATAGTAATAATGTCGATCATATTTAAGCGATTACTGTGTGCAGAGCTCTGTGTTTGGGAGAGCACAATAAAACAGTTGGTAGACACATTCTCTGTCCACAAGGAGTTTAAGATCTAGAAATAATTTAAGATAATTTAAGCAAAAAAAATTATACTTGAAATTGGTTCTAGAGGTAAAATTATCTCATCTATTCTTTAAGCCTTGATGTCGGTACATCTTAGTGACCAAAAAATCCTCAAGAATTCATGGGAATAGAGTTTGTTCTTCAGACTGAAGCACTAAGTATTTACTGAGTGACCGGTATGGGCTGAGCACTACTTTAGAAGAGAATAATATCGTAAGTAGATATGAATTCTGCCCTCAAGGGGTTTACAGTCTAGTGAGGGAGACAGACCAGAAAATAACTTAGCAGGAGGCAGAAGGAAAAAGGAATATGTATATGAGTTGATGCTTAAGTAACAGGATATGAAAGATATGTATGTAAGCGATGTGGGAGACTGTGAGTACATCGGTGCTCAGAGACTGAGGGAAATCCACATTTAGTCAGTGGGAGCCAGGTGAAGAGTTGCTGAAAGAAATTGAGAAGGAGCATCTGGAGAGGTAGGAGAACTAGGAGAAAACTGTCAGTTAAACCAAGTCAAAGTAGTGTTTCAAGGAGTAGGATGAGTGTGAGAGGGAAAAAACCCAACAACAAAAAAAGAGTTGAGAGATCCAGGAGGATTGGGATAGAGTCGAATCTGTTAGATTTGCAAGGAGAAGGGCACTGGTGACTTTAGAAGGGCAGTCAATAGAGTGAATAAAGTGGAAACCTGATTGTAGGGAGTCAGAAGGGGAGTTGGAGAGGAAGAAATGGATGTAATGGGTGTATACATTCCCATTCTAGGGCTTGGACAGGAATGGGATTGGGGAGATGGAGAGATAGTTGGAACTTACTGTGGAATCTGGTCGAACATTTCTGCCCCACTTCAGCAGCTTTCTAAACACCACTTTGACCCTCCAAACCAATTTCTTCCCTTGGAAGTACCCTTTGCCCCTCCTCTGGGGTCAGCGATGGGGTCAAAGGACTGAGATGGGGGGGATCAAGCAGAGTGTGGTTCTGGAAGCAAGGGCCCGAGTCGGAGGGCAGAATGTTCCATTACTCTCACATCTCACCCCCTTTTGAGTCCCCCTACCCCAGTCAATCTGACTAAAAATTCAGTATCACCCCTCCCATCACTGGTTAGAGGGCTGCCAAGCTGAGACTTTGGTTGAAAATCTTGCTTGATCAAGTGGGATACACAGCTTGGTTGGAAAACAGCATTTATCAGATGCATCTAATTCCATTAGTAGCCCCCTTCCACTTTTTTCCTCCCCAGACATATTTCTGGCTATTGTGGAGGTACTGAGACTGGTGAAGTGGTGAAGTGGTGCAGGAATGTTGGACCAGATCTCACAGGACCCTCCGGCTATCAACTCATTTCACCATTCCCATTGCTGGGGCCCCTTTTAAAGTTGGGAAACCAACAGACCCTCATGCCCGCAGGGCTCAAGTGATTGCCTGAGAGAGAGGGTCACCTTTGGAAACTGCATCTACTTTATTGGGCCACTAAAACACAATTCACTGTACTGCCTTCACCTTGTCATCTAGCCTGAAAGAGTTAGCCATTCAGAGCTTTGCGGTGCAAAGCCCCGGCACCTCTGGACTTGGTAGTTCGTAGCCCTGGCACTGCTCAGCTTTATAGCCATTACAGATTGAAATGTAAAATGACATCACTGAGCCCTGGCAGCTCTTTCAGTGCAAATTAATAATAATAATAATGGTATTTGGTAAACATTTACTATGTGCCAAGCACTGTTCTAAGCGGTAGGGTAGATACAAGGTAATCAGGTTGTCCCATGTGGGGCTCACAGTCTTAATCCCCATTTTACAGATGAGGCAACTGGGGCACAGAGAAGTTAAGTGACTTGCCCAGAGTCACACAGCAGACAAGTGGCAGAGCCGGGGTTAGAACCACGTTCTCTGACTCCCAAGCCCGTGCTCTTTCCACTAAGCTATGCTGATCCTTGTGAGTTCTGTATACGTTTCTTCAAGAAGGCATTTTAACAATTGGGACAGTCTGGCTTGCATCCACATAAATGAAGGAAATATGCAGGTGGGAAGGTCTGGTCTTCGCCACTATGATGCTAAAGAAACTTCCAATCAATCAGTCAGTGACATTTATTGAGCACTTACCGAGTGCAGAATACTGTATTAAGTGCTTGGGAGAGTATAGTGTGATAGAGTTTTGGTAGACAATCCCTGGGCAATCTAGAGGGAGCTGGCAGTTATCTAGAAGGAATACATGTACATCTTTAGGCAAGCCTAACTGCAGATCCTTACAAATCCATCCATGCCAGCAACATGGTTCGGACATATCTGCAGATCCGAAGGCCAAGGACGGAGATTCCCGATCCCCATTTCCCTTTTGAAATGAAGCCACTGGGATGGGAGAAGTCAAATTTGTAACACAGTGTTCAATAAATACCATTGATTGATAAAAATCCTGTCAGTCACTGGTATTTATTGAGCACTTACTGTGTGCGGAGCACTGTATGAAGCACTTGGGAGAGTACAATATAGCAATATAACAGACACATTCCCTGCCTACAGTGAGCTTACAGTCTCGAGGACTGTAAGAGGTCAATTTGGGCATACTCTTTAAAGTCCATCTGTGTTATATTTCAGCACCATTACTGGAGAAAAGAAAACCAGGTGTAGGCAGTGGCCCCACAGTGAATTATCATTTTTATTTTTTTTAAATGGTATTTAAGTGCTTACTATGTGCCAGACGCTACTAAGTGCAGGGGTAGATACAGGCTAATCAGGTTGGACATAGTCCATGTCCCCCAAGGGGCTCATAGTCTTAATCCCCATTTTACAGATGAGGTAACTGAGGCACAGAGAAGTGAAGTGACTTGCCCAAGGTCTCCTCCCAAACAAGTGGAAACACTGGGATTAGAACCCAGGTCCTTCTGACTCCCAGACCTGTGCACTATCCAATAATAATAATAATAATGTTGGTATTTGTTTAGTGCTTACTATGTGCCAAGCACTGTTCTAAGCACTGGGGTAGATACAGGGTAATGAGGTTGTCCCACGTGGGGCTCACAGTCTTCATCCCCATTTTACAGGTGAGGTCACTGAGGCACCGAGAAGTTAAGTGACTTGCCCACAGTCGCACAGCTGACAGGTGGAGTCGGGATTAGAACCCATGACCCCTGACTCCTAAGCCCATGCTCTTTCCACTGAGCCGTGCTGCTTTTCTCAATAAGCCACACTGCTTCAACCTTAAAAAGCCAGCATTACGAGACAGCCCATCCAAGTAATAAATGACTGAAAGCTTCCAGAAAATCAGAATAATTTTAAGCTCTATTTGTCCCTCTATCAAAGGACGTGTACATTCAACTATGTGCGATTACATGGAACAAAGATGTCTTAAACCCAGCAAATCTCCACAGAGTTCTAGCTCAGCCTCCCCACACCACCCTGCAAGCCTGCATTTATGTGGGAGAATTGAGTTTACTTACTAAACATCAGCAGTTGGGATTAATACAGATATCCCCAGAGCAATGTTATCATTACAATTGTGTTATTTAAATTACATCTCTGTAATAGGCCATTATATTTGGAGAAAACAATGGAAGAAAGATGGTTACAAAAGAGTCCACAGTGGTTTTTTCCCTGCTGTTTAAGATATGAAAACTGGGAGTCGTGACTTTTGGACTTTTCAAAGTCCAAAGTCTTTTCATTAAAATCTTATTATTTCCAAGTCTCAGTTTCCCAGAAAAGTAAGATATTCTTACCTTCCTCTCAGGGATCTGGGGGAAATGAATGTCTAGAAAGAGTGTTGAGATCTCATATGGAAGAAATTTCATACTGTCAATTGTCACAGTATTCATTCTACAGTTTCACAGTTTAACATAACTTGTCTTTAAGGATTCTGGGGGGAGATATTAGTGAAAAGTCCCTTCAGCATAGTTTACCATAACACACGTATTCTGATACTCCCTCAAAAGAATTTAAAGCCCAATTCATAAACTGGCTTCCCTGCTGCAGAAGAAAATCAAACCTTAAACAGAAAATAACACTTTGTTCTCATTACCCTATATTGCCAACACTGGAAATTCAGCCATTTGTTAATATGGTATGTATCTATGGTGGAAGGAAATGCCCACTTTTTATTTAATTAAAGGCTCTCGCTGTGGTCTTTCATTTTAAAAGAAACTTGGAAGCAAGCCTTTCATTTGACTGTGGGTTATTATTTTTTCTTTGTATATTTAGCAACCTACACTCTTTTGAGAGAGTGCAGGCAGAAACAAACTCAGCAGTAAATGTTTCCAACTCGGGGTTCTGCATGCTCCTCTTCCTAGCCCACAGTGATCTTTTGGTATGTGTGCAAAACCAGATCACCCCCTCCCCTCCCACCCCGCCCTCTCCCCCCACCCTTTTCATTTGGTTTTTTCTTTCTGTGTTGATGCAAATCCTTTAATGTGACCCTCTCTCTCTGTTTTAAACCAGTCTCCATGTTCTCTGTGTTGTCTTTATTCTCATTTCTTCATTTCCTCCTCTGCTTTCCATCAGCCTCCAAAAAAGATATGGGATTATACTCCTGGAGACTGCTCTATCCTTACTAGAGAGGATAGAAAGGTAACTTTGTACTGCCTGTGTTGTGCTTGTGTGTGCGTGTGGGTGCGTGTGCTTTCTCTAGACTTCCTTGATTTACGTGGGTGTGTTGTGGCTTGTTTGGGGTGTGTTTTTTTTCCCTTTTAGTTCACTTTAACCGATGAGCAGTGTCTTTTAGTAAATAGCCTTCAAGTGATACAAAATAGACTTTAAAGAGATTTTTCGCAGTCGCTTGTCTTTTTGAGTTGCAGCTGTAGTCTCTAGCACCACCTGGATTGATGGGGAAATAAAAAAGTAGAGCTTACTTGAAAAGTTGGTCTTGTGAACATTCTGTGATCTCTTTCCTTTTCAGCACCCAAAATTAAATATTAGAAGCCTTGTTGGATTGGGATTTAAAGTTTTTAGACTTAATGCAGTAATCACTATTCTTATGTCATCTCTGAACAGTTGCTAGTACCGTCTATTTCTGTGTTTTTAGCCGCACATATTGGCCTTTTTATTAAAAAGAAACTTTATTGTTTTTGGAATTGAACTTTCCTTTTTTCCTCTCCTCTAATCTTAAGCATTATGTTTCCATTCTTTCCTTCTTTAACCAGACTGATCTAGAAAGAGATATCAACCTCTACCAGGCTGAGTTAGAGGCAGATTTAGAAAAAATGGAGAAGTATAATAAAGCGCCTGATAAGCTATGGAAGGTATTTCCTATTCTTTTCATGCTGTCAATCCCTTTCAAAGCCTGCTCCCTCTATTCACTCTGGATGGTTATTAAATAAAGTTTGAGTGAAAGACCTTGCTGGTCGCTGGCATGGCATGGTTCTCCTAGCTTCTGTCCGAAATGATAGACTCCCCCCTTGGCATCTGTTTTCAGGTGTACTTTTTGGCCGGGCTATTTAAGGACTTGTTTTTGATGAAGATACGTGTTGAGTTGCGTGCCTCTTTCAAACTGGCTTTGCACGTGAATTAGGCCGTAAGAGTGGCTTAAAATTCCTTTTTCTCCTTTTGGAGGCTTCTGTGTCTGCTTTCACTAACTCGTAAGCATGTTCTCCCTTCCCCTTTGTTCACCCCTCCTTTTCTCTGGAGCGCCTTCCAAAACAACCAAGATTTGAATTTTTAAAGCAAATATTGACGACTTGCTATTCTCGTGGCCCAGGCCTGGGTGATTTTTTTTTAAAAAATGGTATTTGTTAAGCACTTACTATGTGGCAGACACTCAAGTAAACCCTGGGGTAGATACAAGCTAATCAGACCGGATACGGGCCATGTTCCACGAGGGTCTCACACTCTTAATTCCCATTTTCCACTGGGGAAGCCGAGGCACAGTGAAGTTAAATGACTTGCCGAAGGTCACAGTAGACGAGTCGCAGAGTCCGGATTAGAACCCAGGTCCTCTGACTCCCGGTTCTGTGCTCTTTCCACTAGGTCTCGCTGCTTCTCTGAATTTTTCAGCACTCATTGCCACAGTTGAAGTCTCTGTAGTTTGAAATCCAATGAATTAAAAAAAACCAAAATTGAAATGATTATAATTTTATTGCACTTGAACTTATCCTCTCCAATGGGATTGTTTGAGTTTTAAATGTTGTTTTAGTGTGGCACAGCAGCATTTCTTCCTGTCTCCATGGTTCTAAATGTAAGGAAAGAAACAAACAGCATTCTTAAATGTAGCATTTCTTCAACAAACTCCCTCACCGTATTTTAAGTGTCAATTCTCTTTCACATTTATGGGAAAGAAGCAGATAAAGTAAGAATACTCCTCTAAAAGGAAGTGACTTTTGGATTTAATTGACTTGCACCATATTTTGTTGGCATCAAAGATGTTACTGATGCATATTTACTGCTCAATGGGACCAGGGGCAGAACTGGGGCAAACAGTATACAACTTCCAGCTCCTAGTTTAGGCTCTTATCTTCCTGCTTTTGGCTTGATGTGAAATGACTCACCACTAAAAGTCTAAAGAATTAGGCACTGTGAGGAGATGTCAGCTATGCAGAAATGTCACCCCCCGTAAGAACAAAAAAAAAAGACCGTGCCCCTTGCAGGCATTCAAAATTTTTATATTCCAGTCTTCTTATCTTCCAAAGGCCAATCTCTAAATTCTGAAAGGAAAATGACTTCACTTTTTGTTTCTTTCCTTGAATGGCTTTGTGTCTCAATAGCTTCTTTGTTTGGCCTTTTGCAGAATACAGCAGTCAACCCCCCTCTGGAAACATCGCCCGAGCATCTGTCCTAGTAAGTTTTGGTCCTCACTCCCCATCTTACCATTCAGCATGTTAGAAGGGGAAATGCACGTGAGTTGGGTCTTAAAGTGTTTCAGGCTTGTATTAGCCACTTCGTGCTGAGTTCTGAAGTATTTATTCTTTAGTCTGGCTCCCGAAACATTCCCCCACCATTCTGTCCTTCCTTGCCTTTCCTCAGAAATGTACTTACCTCGATTGATATTTCCAGGTTAGAAAAATTTGGAAGGTTTTTTGACTACTTTGGTTTAGCTATAGTGTTTGTTAGGCATTTACTTTGTGTCAAGCAATGGTCTAAGCACTGAGGAAGATACAAGTAAATCAGATTGGCCGTGGTCCCTGTGCCACAGTATAAGTTTTTGTGTTGCTTGCCTGACCTGAAACATAATTATTTAAAAAAATTATTGTTATGCTCTGTAATTACTGTTTCTATAGTATATTCAGGTTTAAAAAAGAGATCTTAAGGCCAAAGACATTGACTAGTCAGTCAGTAGTATTTATTAAGCGCTTACTATTTGCAGAGCCCTGTAATAAGTGCTTGGGAGGCTACAGTATAACAATAAACAGACACATTCCCTGCCCATACAAGCTTGCAGTCTAGAGCTTAAAGTCTAGACTAGTTTCTCAAATCCCACTAATCAGCGAGAAAGACTGTTACACTTTTTAATTAGTTATAATTGCTTTATTATTTCATTTTGACTAAGAAACATTTATAATTTAATGCAGCATCAGTCTCTGCAAATATTTCATTTCATTGAGATCTCAGCGAAAATTGCGAACATTGAGTCAGAATTTAGAAGCACTTTACCTTTCTGTTCATCAAATCTAGGTTCATGAACATGTAATGAAGTTCAATAATTCAAAAGTGAGAATTTTCACTTTATTTGATTCGGGTTTATTGGCCGGGTTTATAGGTAATTTTCAGCTGTAAAGAAATACTGTGGGGGTTGATGGTTGCCAGTGCAGCTAGAGACTAAAAGAAGTGTGGAATTCCATTGGGAGGAGTGCGGGATTCTGTTAGGCTAGGGGAACGGTATTAGGACACACTGGTACGTTGGCAGGCATACACCCACTCGTATAGCTCAAGAAGTGCAGAATAATAATAATAATAATGGTATTTGTTAAGCATTTACTATGTGCCAAGTACTGTTCTAAGCACCGGGGAAAATGCAAGGCATTCAGATTGTCCCACTTGGGGCTCACAGTCTCAATCCCCATTTTCCAGATGAGGAAACTGAGGCATAGAGAAGTTATGACTCGCCCACAAGTGGCGGAGCCGGGATTAGAACCCACGCCCTCCGACTCCCAAGCCCGTGCTCTTGCCAGTAGGCCATGCTGCTTGAGAAGACAGCATAGGCTAGGCACCCGCGGGGTATGTTGGGAGGGCAAAGAGAGTGGGCTGAGAGAGGAGGCCTGGCAGAAGGAGTCCAGAATGAATGTCTGGATTAGGAAGCTGGGCCAGGTTAGAAGTGTTTCATGAAGAGCTTAATTTATTGACTGTCGGCTCTGATCCTGGTCCCTTTGTGGAAGCCTAAATACAATGTATTTACCCAAGGGACCTGTGGCTTGGGGTTGGAAGAATGTCATTGAGGCCTTCCCCAATTAAGTCCTGTTTTTTCCAACTCCCTCTCCCTTCTGTGTCATAATAATAATGATAATGGCATCTGTTAAGCGCTTACTACATGCCAAGCACTGTTCTAAGCACTAGGGGAGATACAAGTATATCACGTTGTCCCAAGTTGGGCTCACAGTCTTAATCCCCATCATCTGCGTCCTTGGATCCGTATCCTTTGGGGATTTGATATTCACTCCACTCTCAGCCCCACAGCACTTATGTTCATATCCATAAATTATATGTCTATATATATTTGTGGGATTTGTTAAGCACTTGCTATGGCACCGTAGTAAGCGCTGGAGTAGATACGAGCCAATCAGTTTGGACACAGTCCGTGTCTCACATGGGGTTTAAAGTCTTAATCCCCGTTTTACAGATGAGCTAGCCGAGGCACAGAGAAGTTAAGTGATTTGCTCAAGGTCACCCAGCAGACAGGTGGCAGAGCAGAGATTAGAACCCAGGCCCTTCTGACGCCCAGGCTCCATCCATAAGGCCACGCTGCATCTCATATTCTTATATTAATGTCCGTCACCCCCTCTAGGCTGTAAGCTTGTTGTGGGCAGGAAATGTCTCTACCAACTCTGTTGTATTATACTCTCCCAAGCTCTTAGTACAGTGCTCTGCACCAGTAATACCACTCCCATGGGTCATGAAAAAGCAGTTTCTTCATCCTCCTCTCCCCTCCCCAACTGGAAATTAAAGCTGTGTTGGTGGACTCCCTCCCAGCCCCAGAAGGAATAGGAAAAAGGTCCTGTTTGTAGCATTCAGTTGCTGTGCATTGTCAACAAATCCACAAACATCTCCTAAACTTCTTTAGTAAGGTCAATATGGGTTGTCTATGTGGGAAACATGACAATTACCTTGGGAAAGGTTCGTGGGGGTCACAGGCCCGTCGCTCCTTGGGTTCGTCGCCATCATGAAAGCCACATCCCAGCTCTAGCCTGCAGGGGCTACCTGTTCCGGGCCCTGGACCCACCACTGAAGATATGTTTCAACTCCAGAGTAGCTGGATGAGGCCGGAAGGCACATTTAGGGGTTGAATGGGACCCTTCCCCTTTCCATTTTCATGGGTCTTCTGGCCTCTGGCCTCAGGAACTCTAAGACCAGCAGCTTCTACTCTGTTTCCCATCTAAACCAAAACGACTCTCTCGTCGTCGGTCAGAAGCTGAGGTGCGTGATGTGTGTATTTTTTTTTCCTCTGCTGGTAAAAATCTCTTTAAAATCCTTAGAATTTTTAGAATTCTTAAAATTCTTAGTAATTCGTTGTCCGGCTCTAATCCCGTACCTCGTTCACCCACGTTTTTGTAGCTCCTATTCACCCACCTTCCATGCAGTAAGAAGAGAGCCAGATGTGGCTGGAGGGGATCCCACTGGTCTGGAGAATGAGAGGCAGATATATAAAAGTGTTTTGGAAGGAGGAGACATTCCTCTGCAAGGATTAAGTGGTCTCAAGCGACCATCCAGCTCTGCTTCCACCAAAGGTAAATGGGAATGGGGGTTGACCCCTACTCTTTCACTTGTGCATGCATACGTAAGTGTGCGCACACACACAGATATACACAAACGCACAAATAACACACACATACACATAAATAACACACACACACACACAGACATTCGTATGCTCTCCAAGGAACCAGCAGAACAATGCCTGGGTCGAAAAGCTGGGATACGTGCTGACGAGTTCAGATGCTTATCCAGACCTTTTGAGACTTCTTGTGTCACCCCTCCCACCCTTACCCCGTTTCCTCGCTGCCCATCTTCCTTCCCGATCTTTTCAGTTCTCCTTTTCTCCCACCCCATCCTCCCCGAGCCCTTGAAGTGTCTCTTTCTGTTCTCACTCTTTGAAACAAGCTGAACTCTGACCTCGCAGAAATGCCCAATCCCCGCAGACAGGGTGATGCTTTTTCAGTTGCATCTTTGCACCTGTTTTGCAGCACTGTTATTTTTATTTTGCTTTCCGAGACCTACTGAAAAACGTGTTTGTGGAAACTGAGCATGTGACCTCTCCTTTCTTAGCAGCTTTCGGCTTTTAACCTAATGGGTTGTGTTTATTTTATTCTGCATGCTTACCAGTGGACCATAAAGGTGGGAATGCTCATATGATTTCACCTTCTTCAATTAATAGCCGAACGTTCAATGCTAGTAACGTGTTAGGCCCTACGTGTAAACATAAGAAGCCCCTGTCCGCTGCAAAAGCCTGCATTTCTGAAATCCTTCCTTCCAAATTCAAGCCTAAGCTCTCCGCTCCAAACGCTCTTTTTCCAGACCAGAAGGGCCCCCTTTTGCCCCAGGAGAAGGCTCAGAGCTGTGAAAATCTGTGTAGCTCCGTTGCTCTGTTTGCTCACAAAGGAGGAGATAGCCTGGAGAACCTGCTCATGAGGTCGGGGGGCGACTACGGTGCCAAATCCAGCAGCACCTTGAGCCTGCAGGAGTACGGAGCAGGGGGCAGAAAGTGCTGCGCCCTTTCCCGAAGGGGCAGGTCGGAGTTCACAGTGCTCTACAGGAACATGCACCAGATCAACCGGTCGGGACTCCAGCGGGCCGCTTCCTCCAGCGTCCGAGACCTGGCCTCCCACTTCGAGAGCAGCGGCCCGGAAGGGCCCGGGGGAGAGGCGAACCCCAGCCAGGAGGGCTCGGACCACATCCCGAAGCACACCGTCTCGTCCCGGATCACCGCCTACGAGCAGCTGATCCAGCGGTCCCGCTCCATGCCGTCCCTCCACCTGTCCGGCCGGCTGAGCAGATCCCCCGCGCCCCTGCTCTCTCGACACTGCCTGGGCGCCGCGCGCTCGGCCGAATCCCTCCTGGAGACCCCCGGACTCCACCCGGCGAAGAGAGCGGCGTCGACGCCGGGCCGGTCGGTGGGCTGGGCCTCGCCGTCCCGTGGCGCCTCGGAGGACCCGGCCTGGGTCCTCTCGGAGCCCCCCTCGGCCTGCTCGGATGACTTCGACCATTTCTCGACCGTGTCCACGGACAGCGGGGAGGGCGGCGGCCACGGCGGCACCCGGAGACACCGACTCAACAAGTGCAAGGGCAGCTGCCCGGCATCCTACACCCGCTTCACCACGATCCGCAAGCATGAGCAGCAGCAGCAGCCGCCGACCCAGGCCTCCCGCAACTCCGAGCGGAGAGCGGCCCCGGGGGACAGGAACGCGCTCCTCAGGAACATCTACCTGATCAGCCCCTTGCCTTTCCGGGTGAAAAAGCCCCTCCAGCACCACTACCCGAAGCCTGTGCCCGGTGACCCCGCCGGCCTCCCGGCGGGGCCGAGGGCCGAGAGCCGGCGCCACTCGGTGCCCCAGAGGGGCAGTCTCAGGAACGTCGGTCACCCCCGCCGGCTCCGGTCCCCAGAAGGGAAGCCTTCAGTTCCCCGCCGTCAGTCGTCCCTCCGGGCCGTGGAGAGGCTGGACTGCCCCCCAGGCCCGGAGACCGGCCGGGAGAGGCCTCGTGTCCCCGAAGAATATCCAGATCCCTGTCGTAACGGGAACGCCATCCCTTGTTCCTATCGCAGCTTGGATAGAAATAACAACCTGCAGAATGAATTTGGAACAAACCACGGAGGTGGCTTTTTGGGTATTGTGGAAGTGTGACCTCCCCCACCCCATCTCACTCTCCCATTTTGCTTGCTTTGTCCTCTCTTTCCACGTGAGCCGGGGTCCATTTCCTCCTCCGTTCATTTGTCATCAGTGTTTTGCTTGGCGTTTAGTCAGGGCCGGCAGCGGCTGCGCTTCTAAAACATCTGCACCTCGATTGCCAAGGCATCGCCTCAGTTTGTTTTTACAAGACAAAATCGGCCCCTCGGGTGGAATGAGACATTCCCAGTTATACTTTTGGATCCTCCCTTATTTGCCTTCTTCCAAATAATGGCAGCCACCTCGTTTGCTGTTTGCTTTTGGAGGAACAGCCTCTCACACTATGACCCTAAAACGTGTGTGTCTGTGCCGGGGGGGGGGGGGGGGTGCCGTGTGTGCCCCCATGTGTGTTTTGTGTGCACACATGCCTGTGTGTGTCTGTGTTTGTGCTTGAGTGTACAGCTTGTCTCAAGAAAACTCCTACCGATCCAATAACCATCTTTCTTCTCAGAATGTTCTGTATTCTCTTTTATTCTCATCTCTTTCATTTCCTTTTTATCAGTATTGGTTCACAAGTAGATCCTAAAAGGGAAACGAAATCAGCAATTTCTAATTGATTTTAATTAGTCAAAAATAATTGGAAATCTTTAAGATTACCACAGGGGGGAAAAAACGTTGATTGCTTGGAAGCATTTTCCCTTCTGGTCTTGTAAAGAAATCGGTGTATTTTAACTCCACTGTGTTGTTTCAAAGTAGATTCAGAATCACCAAGGCATTTTACACCAGCTGACTATATGGAATCTCCTGAAGAATTTATTCGCAGGCGTCATGATGATAAAGAGGTAAATACCACCCTTGATTTAATTCATCTCCAGAAGCTAAAATGTGAAAGGATGACTCTTTGGCCTCCCTGTATTTGTAACTGGAGGTGATGTAACAGAGATGGGGGTGACTGAAATTCTGGCCTCCATTCCTGGCTGTGCCATAGATTAACTGTGGGATTAAGGTCGTCACTTTAAAAAAAAAAAAAAGAATTTCCAAGACGGCTTTAAACGTTGCTTTTGATATGTATATTTGTCTCAGTTACCTTCAAGGTTCACCTCTAATCTCCCAGCTAAATTGCTTTGAAGAAGGTTCTGTATGCTAGAAATGTAATAACGACTTCGATTAAATCAGAGTTTGATGTTCTCAGAAATTCCGTATTGACCTCAACGTCTTTTTCCTTAGTCACATTTGTTGGCAATTTTCAAATGCCCTGAACAGGATGATTCACACCCCGTTTTATGCAATTTTATGGCAGAAACTTTTAGCGGACCAGAGACGACTTAAGCGAGAACAAGAAGAGGCCGATATTGCAGCTAGAAGGCACACGGGGGTTATTCCAACACACCATCAGTTTATCACTAATGAACGCTTTGGAGACCTCCTAAATGTAGACGATACTGCAAAGAGGAAATCTGGGTCAGAGGTCTGTTTGGGTTACCTCAATTTGCTGCTTGACCCAAAGCGATATTCGCCTCTCACGGTGTTGTGCTCTAGGTCAACATTAGCTCTCCAAACCGTGTTTTCCATACTAGCTTCATTTAGGCTTGCTTTGACTCTTTTGTGCCTGGTAAATGGAATTAATCTCTATTATGTACCAAGCTGTATATATTAAAGCATGCCTTGCTGAGATCTGCTGGTAGTCACCTTTGATGCATGCCTGGAAATATCAGCCATCATAATAAGCCAAGTCCTCTTACATCTTGCATCATATCGCTCTGGTGTTGTCTTGTCTCTGCATTCTGCTCAGAACTTTATGCCTTTTCGATCCTGCCGTAGGAATGGCCAGTAGGTTGGGGAATTATACTGCGCAATTCTGTTTTTGAAGGGATGGTACAGTTGTCGATTTAGTGTCACTGTTCTTGATACTCAAGAGGCGCACCCCATCAGTAGGCTGTGTACTTCAGTTGTGCGTCTAAGAAGGTGGTGATGGGTTGCATTCAGCCATCCTCACCCATGTCCAGTTCCCCTAGATGGTTTGGTTAAGGGGTTGTGGAATAGACTAGCTCTGTAAGCCCTCACTCAGTGGATACTGCTCTGTATCCCATTATCAAATGAGACACCTGTGCTGTTCACAAACCGTAGGATCTTCGCTGGGAAATCAAGTAGGGTTAGGAGTCTTTCACGGTGAAGCACTGCTGAACTGTAGATTATTGCTATCATCTTTGTTATTGTTACAATAGGTATCATTTCAGGAAGAGAATCATCAACTTGAAGTCAAAAAGCATTTATTAAAAATAAGGGCTAGCAGAAAAAGGAGGGGAAGGGGTTGCAGGGAAAGCTGAAAAAAGGAAGAAAAAGTGGGCTCTGAGTAGAAAGGATGAGGAGGGCAGATGGAGTAGAAAGTTGAAGAGGAAGGAGACAGTGGGAAGGGTGAAGTGCTGAGATGGGTGGGTCAGGCTGCAAATGAGGGTGAGGTTTTGAAAGGATCATGAAATGGTAGGAAAAGGGTTCTCAGAAGGAAGGGAAGACGGGGGAGAGGAATGCTGGAGAAGTGAGTGTTCAAGATGTGGAAGAGAAGGCCTCCAAATGGCCAGTTAGCTGGCAAGGAGAGGAGGAGGGCTTGTTTGGGGAAGCAAGTGGGATTTGAAAGGAAATGCTGTAGAACAGAAGAATGAGGAGGCTCAGGAGAGGGAAAAGGTAAGCAAAGGAAGAAAGGGATCTGGGAAGGCTTAAGTGCTCAGTGCTGTGCTCAGCACACAGTAAGCGCTCAGTAAATACGATTGAATGAAAGTGCCAAGAACTGTTCTAAACACTGAGGAAGATAATGTACATGCAGATTGGACACAGCCCCTGTCCCACACGAGGCTAATAGTCTATGTAGGAGGGAGAACAAATTTTGAAACCCCATTTTATAGGTAAAGAAACTAGCGACAGAGAAGTTAAGTGATTTGCCCAAGGCCACATGCCAGGCAGATGGCAGAGTCAGGATTAAAACCCAGGCCCTCTGACTCCCAGGCCCACATACTTTCCAATAGGCCACTTTGCTTGGGAGAGTACAATAGTTAATAAACAGGATTCCTTCCCTCAAGGAGCTTACAATCAAGTGGAGAAGACAGATTGTAAAATACATTGCAGGTAGGGGAAGCATTGGAGTGTAAAGATACGTACGTAAGTGCAGCGGGATGAGAAGGGTCTGGTGAGTACCCGCAGCCTTAGGTCGTCATGGTAGTGCCGAAGGGGAATAAGGTGGGGAGGTGAGAGATTAAATACAAGAAAGGAGCGGGCCCTGTTGTGCCTGTTTGTGCTGGCAGAGAAAGGGAAAATTTAAGACGGAGGGGGAAGAAGGAGGGCACATTGGGAAAGGAAAAAGGAAGTCATCATTGTAGGACCGATGAAGAGGCTTAAGAGGATGTGAAGAAAAAGGATTTTGGGTGTGGGTGTAGTCGAGGGAATTGGTGAAGGGGAAACAGACATCATTGGGGTGAGAAGGGGAACAAGGAGGAAATGATGAAAGGAAGAGATGACAGAGGGAGGGATCACAAATTCACCCGCTTGGGAGGAGGTCCTGGCTTTTAGAGAGGAGCAACCAAAAACCAACCAAGGCAGAGGGAATCCGTCCTCCTTTAGGAGGTCACCGGAGAAGGAGATTCACATCCTGCTCTGGAAACCCGTTTAGTAATGGGGAAATTCCTTCCTTTCATCTCAATCCCATGGGCTTTGACTTCATCTCATTTCACTTTGTTTTGGAAGGAAACAAAGACCACCTACTCCCCATCCACTGGGTAAGAGCCTATCCTATACTTAGAAAGCATTATTGCCATAACTCCTCCGCCTTCCCTTCTTCCAGATAAATCATCCAATTTCTTTCTCTTCTCCTCGGTTCTTGTTTCTCCATCCTTTAATCCTCTTCATGTCTCTTCTCTTCAAGTTTTCCAAGGCCCTTAACTGCCAAGCCTAGCCCTGATCACAGCCTACTGGGTGGAAGGCTGCTTCTTGGCCCCGGTCCAATCCCGGCCTTATTCAAAACTCCATACCCGCACTGCTGACTCCTGCTCAACTTGCTTTCCAATGTAGACTCTTCATCTTTGTCCATCAAAATCACCAGTCACATACCCCAGGTTATACAGTTTTTTTCTTCTTTCAGTGTGTCACACTACACTGGCTCTTATTGAATTTGATGAGCAATTTTGATCCAGTCTACCAAGAACCCTTGAAACTATGATCTTGGTCTCCTATTCTCCTTTTTGCCTCAGTGTCACCCAAGACTCTGGTCTCCCGGAAGCTTGGGCAGACATCTTCAGTATAACAGGCTGTACCCTCTTTCCCTTTTTTTTAATGGTATTTGTTAAGACCTTACTATGTACCAAGCACTGAACTAAGTGCTGGGGTAGACACGATAAGTGGGTGGGACACAATGCCTGTCCCACATAGGGATCATAAACTCAGTCCCCTTTTTACCGATGAGGTAACTGAGGCACAGAAAAGTGAAGTGACTTACCCAAGGTCACGCAGCAGGCAAATAATGGAGCCGAGATTAGAACCTAAGTCCTTCTGATTCCCAGGCCAGTGCTCTATCCATTAGGCCACAGTGCTTCTCTCTTTCATGTATTCATTCGTTCAGTCGTATTTATTGAGCACTTACTGTGTGCAAGAGCACTGTACTAAGCGCTTGGAAAGTACAATTTGGCAACAGATAGAGACAATCCCTACCCAACAACGGGCTCACAGTCTAGCAGGGGGAGACAGACAACAAAACTAAACAAAAAGCCAAGTAGACAGGCATCAATAGCATCGGTATAAATAAGTAGAATTATAGATTTAAACACATCATTAATAAAATAGAGTCATAAATATGTACAAATACACACAAGTGCTGTGGGAAGGGGAACGGGGTAGAGCAGAGGGAGGGAGTAGGGTCAATGGGGAGGGGAGGAGATCCCCTCTGATCCCCTCTCTTTTCCACCCCAATTCCTTCCTTGTAGTCTTCCCTGCCACGCATAAATTTACAACCCCTTTCCCAGTGCCTCCATAAAGCCCACCCCAGTATAAGCATCATAATGGACCAGGACTTATTTTTTGCCTTTTGGGAGAGCCTGGCTACTCAAGTGGAGATGCTTTGTTTCCATGTTTGCCAGGTGACCCTCCGCCCCATCCCACCACATCACTTCCCCACTTCACAGACACTCCTGAAAGAGCAGTCCAAGCTCAAAGAAGCCAAAATCTTCCCAAGACATTCCCTACAAAGCCAGAAGTTGATATTGAGATCTGACTTGTCTGATCAGAGATAAAGTCAAACTGTAAAGGCCGAGCAGAATGCTTCTCCCGTTTTTTCTTTTTTTTTTGGTCTTTTAATGGTGTTTGGTAAGCACTTCCTATGAGCCAGGCACTTTACTAAGTGCTTTAGCCAATTTAGCTTGCTCAGGATCTGGCCAGTCAGGAATCATTTACCCTAACAGATAAGCAGCGTGGCACAAGAGCCTGAAGAGTTTTAGTATTCCTTCTGACACCCCGGATTCAGGCCCCTGCCGCTTCCCCGTCTTTTCCTGGACTCTGTTTCTGATCTACAGAAGACTGGGGCTCCCCTCAGGAGGGAGTCATGTGGGACTTCTCTGCTCTTCATCACGCGGGATGGAAAGTCGCCTCTTCCATTCTGTGGGCAGGAGGCTACCACCAGAGGGGTACGGGCTTCAGTGCAGGCGATAAGCAGTGGGAGTGTGCATGTCCTAAATATTTCTGGGATGGGTCCTGAAAATGAACTGAGCTTGGAGAATCACCTACCCCAAGGACAGTCGGTGTGGTGGAACCGATGGCAGCCTCCATGGTCGGGCCACCGGAGGACAAAAATAAGGCCTTGCATTGCATTGGAAGTACTGCAAGCTATTATAATCATTACGGTATTTGTTAAGGGCTTATTATGTGCCAGGCACTGTACTAAGCGCTGGAGTGTATACAAGCAAATTGGGTTGGACACAGTCCCTGTCCCACGTGGGGCTCATAGTTTCACTACCCATTTTACAGATGAGGTAACTGAGGCACAAAGAAATGAAGTGACTTAGCCAAAGTCACACAGCAGACAAGTGGCGGAGCAGGGATTAGAACCCATGACCTTCTGACTCCCAGGCTCATGCTCTACCCACTACTGTATACTTGTGTGTTGCTACCAACATCTGTGCCGGGAAGATGTCAGAAAGTAGGGAAATGAGTGGCAGTGGAAGCAGGTGGCTCTTGCAAGCATGAGACGTATTTCTTATTTGAATCAGTTGAACCATCTCAGTGACAGTCCTCCCCTGCCATGGCTCTCAGAACAAGGCAGGTTTCTTCCTCCTTCCACCTCGATCCTCTGGAAGACCTTTCTTTTCCAAGGTCTGTGTTCAGGCTGAGAACACAGCCTGAACACCTCCTCCCTCCTAGCCACTTGTTTCCTAAAAAGCCACTCAAAATTTGATGACCTTGACAAGATCTCATCACCTGCCTTCTCTGGGATTTCTCCTCCAGACCCTTCTCCCTGCCCCACCCGCTGTGCCCCACAAATCAATCAATCATCCATTGGTATTGAGTGTTTTCTGTTAGCAGAGCAGTAAGTGCTTGGGAAAATACAACAGAGTCGGTAGGCACATTCCCCGCCCACAGGGAGTTTACCGTCTAGCCGGGAGGCAGGCATTGAAATAAATTATGGATACGTACATAAGTGCTGAGGGATTGAGAGTGGGTTGGATATCCATTAGAGGAGCAAAGCGATTGGGCTGGATTGTAATAGGAAATCAGGGAGGTAAGATAGGAGGGCCGAGTTGATGGGGTTCTTTAAAGTCAATGGTTAGGAGTTTCTGTTTGATATGGAGGTGGATGGGCAACCACTGGGGGTTCTTGAGGAGTGAGGAGATGTGGACTGAATGTTTTTTTAAGCAAAATGATTTGGGCAGCAGAGTGAAGTAAGGACAGGAGGCAGGGAGGCTCAGTGAGGAGGCTGATATAGTAGTTACAGCGGAATAAGATAGGCGCTTGGATCAGCGTAGAAGCAGTTTGGGTGGCGAGGAAAAGATGCATTTTAATCATGTTGTGAAGGTAGAATTGCAGGAGTTGGTGATAGCCTGGGTATGTGGGTTGAATGCAATCTAAGTTGAGGCCTGGATGAAAGCAACCACAATCCTGATGCCCAGGAGAGAGCAGGAAGCTCCCATGTGCTGCCAGTCCCAGCCACTGGTCTGTCAAAGCTCCCTTGGGCCAAAGCAGCGATGGCTCATTTGGACGTTCACTTCAATAAGTGACAGAAGACCAGTTGGGGAATTCCCTCCTTACCACACTAGTTGCTCTTGAAAGTAAAGTGTGGGGCAATCAACCTCTCTTTGACTGATACTCCCATTTCATGCTCTTGCTTTCAAGGCTGGAAGTGAAGAGGTGACGCTCAACCCCTCCTTCCAGCGAGGCTTTGACCTAGTCGCATTAACCAGAAGGTGGCGCTTTGCTTTAAGAAAAACTGACAAACTATCGAGGCATAATTCAGTACTAGGACCCACCTGGTTGACTTTTGGTCTCCATAATCTATTCTTCCCCAAGCATGGCATTTCCATCTGGAGGTAATCTCCTGCATGTGAAGAAAATCTGATCGTCAATTCCAAAGATCCGCCCTGTGGTTCAGAGAACTGGAATTATGCCAGTGGTTTCTGCTCCTTCGTGAAGTGGCGAGGGTGTGTTTTTCTGCTTTGCTTTCAGGAGTGTTATGAAAACATCTTTTCCGCCATTCGCCGTTTTAATTTTGTATCGTTTCCTGTGTTTAGATGAGACCTGCGAGAGCCAGGTTTGACTTTAAAGCGCAAACTCTAAAGTGAGTATCCCTTAGCAAGGAGGGTTTCTCTCCTTCTCCACGTCGCCTGCTCCTTGTAAAGAAGAGTACCCCCTATGCGGGACTCGGATGTAAAAGTTAAAAGCAGGATCCTGCAATGTTAAGATGTGAAAAATCCGGCTGGGTCAAACTACTGTTTTCCAAGCCTAGTTATGTGCCACACTGA
This sequence comes from Ornithorhynchus anatinus, assembly GCF_004115215.2. NCBI lineage: Eukaryota > Metazoa > Chordata > Mammalia > Monotremata > Ornithorhynchidae > Ornithorhynchus > Ornithorhynchus anatinus. Next base: position 121,603,148 of record NC_041730.1, on the reverse strand, counting down.
CCACTGGAGGAACAGGAGGCATCTTCATTATTTAGCAAAAACAATATTACTATCCGAGGGGTCTTAGGTGGACAGGAATCTGGCAGAGCCTCTGAAGCACCTTGTTTAGTTCATTCTGATTTCAGATTTAACCAGATAACTCAAATTTTTGCCTCCGACACAAATGTCTAGATCTAGTTTCAAAAAATAATATAGAACCACCTTGTACCTTCAAGTTAGAGTCAAAATCCCAATGAACTTTTCTTTTACCTTGTTTATTCCCCAATTCAAATGGGTAAAATGGAAAGAAGACGAGCGTAGAGCCGTTTCCGCTCTGGAACGTCTTAAAGAACTTTATTTTACGGGAAAAAGTTCATGATAGGTGTTGATTTAGTGGGAATCAAGGAATTATGAGGTAGTCGGTTCACATTTATCACACATTGACGTTTTCAGTACAAACTCCTATATTATCATACCCTCCACCCGACGAGCCTGTTATTGCCCTCTTCCGTGTCTAATCCCCTTCCCCGGCAATCTGCCCTGAAAATCCACCCCTCAGGTGTAGGGAAAGCACAGATGCCCAGTTCCACCTTCTGACTCACTGGTCACCCCAGTTCCTGAAACAACAGGCTTGAGAGGGTGCAAAATGGTACAAAATTGGTTGTCATCCACCACAGTGTTAAAAGCAGAGACAATGTTGTCATCCTACAAACTTCCAGTTCACCCTTAAGCAGATGTTCCATTTTCCCAGAAGGGAGGTGTGGGCAGACATGTGAAGTGGGTTGAAAATATTAATTGAATCTTCTGGATCTGGACATTATTGACTCATTGTAGCTGGCTAAGAAAGCTTCTGAGAAACCAAATCCTTTTCCTCTATGGGTCAGTTTTGCTAGTGGTATTTTCTAAGCCCTTACTCTGTGCCGAGCACTTGACTGAGAACTCAGGTAAATAACAGATAATCATATTGGATCTCAGAACCTGGCCACACAGGTCTCACAGTCTAAGAGGGAGGGAGGGCAAGTATCTTATGAACTGAGATCAAAGAGACTAAGTGACTTACCCAAGGTCACACAGCAGACCAGTGGCAAATTTGAGAGCAGAGCCCGGGTCTTCTGACTCCCAATCCCATGCTCTTTCCAACAGGCCTAACTGCCTCCCTGTTGTTAGTGTGGATATCACCTGCCTCAGGTTTATTATCACAAGGCACTTTGAAAACACAAAGGGCAATCAATTGAAATTTTATCAATTGATGTTCTCCCCCATAGGATGTGACTATCGTCCTATCATTTATAGATGCACGCACCCCCTGTTGTCCTTGAAGTTGTCTCCCGACTGAAATATCGCAGTTTCTTGATTGTTGAACATCTGTGACTGGGTTTGTAATTCAACTCTTGTGCCGCACTGACAGGGAACTTCCTCTGCAGAAAGGAGATATCGTTTACATTTATAAGCAGATCGACCAGAACTGGTACGAAGGAGAGCATCATGGGCGAGTGGGGATCTTTCCACGTTCATATGTAGAGGTACCTGAGCTCTTTTTCCTTTCCCTGCAATGAATGTCATTCTGAAAGAACCAAACTAAATTTCCGTAAGCACAATTTTTCTACCTATCTTTTCTGACTTCTCTTTTCAAATTTTCCCCTGCCAGCATCTTCCTCCAGCTGAGAAGGCTCAACCGAAAAAATTGCCTCCAGTGCAGGTTTTGGAATACGGAGATGCTATTGCCAAGTTTAACTTTAATGGGGATACTCAAGTGGAAATGTCCTTCAGAAAGGTAAGCTTCTCCTCTCTGCAACAGCCAGGGTAAGTATGTTTGCTTGGCCTCAGCTAGTGCTATAAGACAGATGGAGGGCTTGCCTTGAAAGTTAGCCAAGATGCTGTTTCTCTTAGGAGATAATAGTAATAATAATTATGGTACTTAAGCCCTTGCTATATTCCAGGCACTGTTCTAAACTCTGGCGTAGATACAAGAGCGGGTTGGACACAGTCCCTGCCCCACGTAGGGCTCACAGTCTTAATCCTGTTTTACAGATGAGGGAACTGAGTCACAGAGAAGTGAAGTGACTTGCCCGAGCTCACACAGCAGACAAATTGTGGAGCCGGGATTAGAACCCAGGCCATTCTGATTCCCGGACCCGAGGTCTACCCACTGGGCCGTGCTGCTTCAGATCTGTTCTGAATGAATGTTTCTCTTCTATAATCTTAAATCTGAAAGAAACTAGAAGCAGTCACTTAGTTTGTCGCCTCTCTCCCCTCCATCCCCTTCTCCCACCTTCAAGAGCTCTCTCTGGTGGATTAAAGCCTGTCATATTTTTAAGGCATTCGAGCCCCCTCACTAGTCTGCGTCAGAGGCTAAAATCCTTTGCTGTCAAAAATTTCTTCCCTCCCGTTACAGTTTAAAACCATTTCCCCTTGCTCAATCCTCCTCAGGGTAGATAGAGAACAGCTAGCTAATCGCTATTCCCGAGGGAAAAGCTTATCCGACACTTGACGGCTATTATTAAAGAGCCCTTCATCCATCGCTTCTATCGGGTAAATAGGCCCTTACTTTAGCTTTCATCACAGGCCTTAGGCTCCCACACTCTAAGATGTTCAGGGTTCTCCCCTGAACACGTGCAAGTGCTTCACATCCCTCTTGAGCTGTGAACTCTGACAATTGACCCATTTAGGGCCAGGTCAGCCAAGTGCTTGAAGCTACTGGATCAAGGGCTCCTCAAAAAGTTTAAGCTCGCAGTCCACCCCGCACCTAATGACTCGATTCCTCTCAATAGCCAAGTCCCTTCCTGGATATAAACTTAGAAGCTTTTGAGAGACAATCATTTTTTTTTCTGGACACGTGTCTCGCTAACAAGGTGGATGAGATTCAGTGCTGCTCATTATATGTTGCAGGGTGAGAGGATTATGTTGATTCGACAAGTCGATGAGAACTGGTATGAAGGGAAAATCGGCGGCACCGGCCGCCAAGGAATCTTTCCCATCACATATGTGGAAGTGATCAAACGGCCACTGGTGAAGAACCCCATTGAGTACATCGAGATGCCAATGTCCTATTCCCCAAGTCGCAGTTCAACTGCCTCCCCTCAGGTATCCTCCTCACCTTCCTCCACATCATCACCAGAAAGGTGCTGAGTGTCTGCAGGGTGCAGAGCACTTCACTGGGTGACGGGGTTGGCCTCTGAAGAAAGGTTCGGGCCCTGTCGTCTGGCTGTGATTTGTGACTGGAGAAAGTGGGGTTGGACTCCCCATTGTGGAGCAGAACTGGGTCTCTGAATAGCTGCCTGGTGATGGGAGGGACAAGGTTCTTGGTTCTTTAAAACCCTCCTCTTCCACTTGTCTTTTCCTAGCTGAAGTGTTTGTTTGAATGTTGATGTTTGGCAACTCCTGCGTGCAAATCTCTCTCCTTTTAGCAGAGGTACCAGGCCTTGTTCCCTTGGGTCCCTACAGAGAAAACAAGCCTGACCCCTACCCTCAAGCAGTTTGTAGTCTAGTAACATGAAGTTCCTGCTTTTTATTTTTACCTGGACCACAAGACGCTGTTATTTAAATGACCATATGTAAGTCAGTCCTTGAGTACATGGAAACTGTATTCTGGTGTCCAAAGAGCACTGAAAGCCTGTAGATACAGGCTTTTTTTCAAATTTGCCTCAATTAGAAAAGCCTGTGGGGTATGGGAGAAGTGGCAACCAAGAGGAGAGGCAAAAACTGTGGAGTTACGGTTAATGGATGAGCCCTAAAGAAATATTGAAAGGTCGGGGAGAGAGAGAGGTCAGGTCAAGTATGACTGGAAGAAACCCATCAGGCCACAGGGGGTGAAAGGCTAAAAACCAGAACTGGTTGGGGGAGCAAGAGAGCACTTCTTGAAGATGTCCTGACTTGACTCTCCCCACTTCTTTCATATTTACTAGAGGCTGGAAGGTGGTATTTGGGGAAAGGAGGAAGCTAAACAGATGATAATAAATGGATTGAATTCTGCTTGCTCTACTGGATATCAAAAAGATGAGGCAACAGTCCCCAAATGATGGGCTGGGAACTTGTCTTCCAGGGGTCCCGGGAGGGTCACTTGGTGCAGCCGAGTGACCCGGACTCCTCAGCAGAGATTGGTTGATTATTTCTTGTCAACCACCCACTGGGAACCTAATATTGTACTAACCGCTTACGTATTAAGGAATGGAATGATTGCATCCCTCAGAGGGCTTACAGGCAAATAGGACTAGAGATCCTTCATTCAGTCAACACGTCTGTGTACAATTAGAAGAATGAGGCAAGGGTGGCTTAGAGAGGACTGGTTTTTGTCGGTGGTTTGAAAAGTGGGGAGGGCTAATTGTGGAGAACATCTGCTCTGTCCCCTGCTGAACCCTAAGTAGCCAAACTCCAGGAGAAAGCTTCAGGGAAACCCTGATGATGATAATAATTGTGGTATTTGTTAAGCGTTTACTCTGTGCTAAGCACCCTACTAAGCGCTGGAGTAGATACGAGATAACCAGGTCCCACATGGGGCTCACGGTCTAAGTAGAAAGGATTGAATCCCTTTACAGATGATGGAACTGAGGCACAGAGAAGTTGTGACTTGCCCAAGGTCACAAAGCAGGTACGGGATGGAGCTGGGATTAGGACCCAGGACTTCTGACTCCCTGGCCTGTGCTCTTTCCATTAGGCCACCCCGCCCCAGCCTGTCCTGAGGCTCAGGAAGCCTGTAGGCCTGGAGCCCTGCTCTTTCCCAACACGCCCTTCTCCCCAGGCCAGGGCAGAACAGCCCAAGTAGTCGTAGCTCCCTCCTCCAAACTTTGGCTACCTGGAGTACGAGGCAGGGCTGATGTAGTGAGACCCACCTGTCTCAGCTTCCCTGTGCAGGGAGGAGAGTTTGGCTCACCAAGTGTAGTCGAAGGAACAAAGGACAGCCTGCAGAGTTTAGGATTGCTAGAGCCCTTCAACCCTCCTCCCCATTACCTCATCCACAGAACGAGGAACATCAGACAGGGTGGAACTTCCTGCACCGCTTCAGCCAAAACCATTTTTTAAGCTGAAGCTTCTGTTTTTGTTTACTAGTTCTTTTCATCCTGCCAAATTCCTCCTCTTCGAAATGGGCTCATTAGGCAGCAACTTTAACCAAGGCTAGAGCACATGGATACACCCAAGACAGTGCACCCTAAAGGCATAATTATTTTCCAATTCAGTAAAAGCGGCACTTGCATCCCAATCTGAGAAGGGTGGCAGAAAGGGTTTTAGGGGGAGGGGGCTGCAAATTCTCATGTCTGGCGGGAGAGGGGCCATCTGAAAGAGCAGCACTTCTTCAAGGTATTTCTGGGCTCGGCCATTGCCGTGCCCTTAGTGTTGGCATGCGTGCTTGCCGGCCCCTTGGCCCTCAGGCTCCTGCCCCAGCCCGGGAGAGGGAGGTAGGAATGGCAGCGAAAGACTCTGTCTCCCTGGCTGTGGGCCCAAGACGATTGCCAGGGAAGCCCCACCCTCCTTTCATACCCTGCTCCAAAGGGGGACCCATCTTTCCTTTTCAAACGATAAAATGCATCCCGCCTGTCTTCATTTCACTCTCTTCCTATACTCCCCTGGGATTTTTGTTGTTTTGTTTTTCTAAAACCTGCTTTGATTCTGTTTTGCTTAGTTTCTCTCTCTCTCTCTCTTTCTCCTTTCCTTTAAGTTTCCCAGTCATGACACGCTCCACAAACCAGTCTGCCCAGCTCTGCCTAGCTCCCACCAGGTACTGTCTCCCGAGGTGCAAGCCATAACCTCCGAGTGGATTTCCCTGACTATGGGGGTGCCTGGGAGACGCACCCCAACCGTAACCCCACCGTTGCCTCCTCTGCCAGACGTCTCCTTGGGTCACGCTGACTACCTCGCCAGTCCCTCCCCCTCGGTCAGCCGTCCCCACTCGAGCCTCTCGGGGCCCTCGACTCCGGGGTCGGTCTTCACGCCCCTGCCGCTTCCCCCTCCCAGACCACATTCCTCGGCTCAGAACGTCCGTCCCTCCACCCTTTTTCGGAGCGAGGATCGCGCTGTCCACTCACCGACTCCCGGTGGCAGGCAGCGCGCCTTCTCCCAGCCCCGGCTCGAGAACGCCGATAGGATGATCTCTGAGCTTAGCGACGCCATTAGCGGCCAAGCCAAGCTCCAGCAGTGGAGAGAAGGAAGCAGCCGGTGTGTGACAGAGGGTAACAGAGGGGCAGGGGCCGGGGGGCTTGGCAGCCCTGAGATCTCTGTGAAGAGCTGTGTGAAACCGTCAGACCTGGCCAAGTGCATCATTAGCCCAGAACAGAGGCTCCCCGAGAACACCCTCGAGGAAGCCCGCCCCATTCAAGGAAATTGGGCTGAGCAAACAGATTTGAGCAGAGGTGATGTGAAAGATGCTCAGAGTGGTGTCAGACAGGTACTCCGCCGCATGCGTGTGCTTGGTATGGGGAAGCCTACGCTGACTCTCTGTGTAAATTTGGCTATCCTGCTTGCCACCTATATATGGAAATGGAGTTGTTGCTAGAATAAAAACGATAATTATGGTATCTGTTATGCGCTTACTATGTGTCGAGCACTGTACTAAGCGCCGGGGTAGATGCGAGATCATCGGGTCCCACCTAGGTCCCTACAATCTAAATAGGAGGGAGAACAGACATTGAACACCCATTTTGCAGGTGAAGGAATTGAGGCACGGAGAAGTTGTGACTTGCCCAAGGTCACACAGCGGGTAAATGGCAGAGCCAGGTTTAAGACCAGGGCTTCTGTCTCCCGGGCCTGTGTAGGTCACGCTGCTCCTCTAGAAGTTGACAGGAGTAGTTACAAGACTCTCCTTTTGTCTGCATCAGAAGGGGAAGGTGAGGGTCCCTCACCCTCGGGTTTGATGCCTGAGCAGTTATACTGGCAGAGGAACAGTTTAAATCGAAGAACATTTTAGACATCTGCCCCTGCCTGATACTTCCAAGCTAAGGCCTTCAGGAAATGTCTTCATCTCTCTGTGGTTATCAGTCTGTCAGTCAACAAGAGTTTATTGAATAACTCCAGGGGCCAGAGCCAGGCGTAGGTGACCGGATGCATATCTTAAATGGCAGGCTAAAAGATTAGACTTAATCTAGAAGCTCTTATTCCAGCCAGTGATGCTGAGAGCACTGTGCTTAGGAAATAACCTCTCTCCAAAATCCTAGAGCCCACAAGAAAAACCAAATGATTTCTTCTTGGTGTTTTAACTGAGAGAGTTTAAGTCTAGAAACTCACTTGCGCAGGACAAGCATGTAGCAGTGGAAGAAAGCACCTAGAATAGATAAGGAGGGAATCAGGGAGAAAGGAGTAAAGGGGGACCCCATGGTTCACTGAAAATATTTTCAAGGCCCGGTGTACACCAACATACTATATATAGGTGTTTGGATAGTTTTGAGGTGTTCTGCATGGAGTTGACTTTGTGTCCGTGTGCGTGTGTGTGCTCTGAATTTTTAGCTGAGTGTAAGGCATGCTAAGAATCCAGGAGATTGTGATTATTTCAAAAGATCGTATTTGTAGTTGGTCAGTTTTTCTTTTCTTCCAAGACTTTAGGCTCATTAAAAAAACACACTTTCTCTCCCCCAACTCCTCCCTCTGCTCTCAAAGGTCCTCCACTTCTTAGATGGACAGGCAGAGTCAAGGAGCTAGGGGTAACCGTTGCGGCCTGTTTCAGTCCTATCCCTTAGCCATCACAGCCCTTTATTTGAAATGTGTTTGTTGGATCATCTATCCAACGGTGAATTTGTATGGACCTGTGGATGGATCCAGGAACAGGCTGCTTTGAGCGCCCTGTGGGGACGTTAATAATAATTATATTACTGTTCAGCACTTACTGTGTGCCACGTATTACGTGTGAGGGTAATAATAATAATAATGTTGGTATTTGTTAAGCGCTTACTATGTGCCGAGCACTGTTCTAAGCACTGGGGTAGATACAAGGCGATCAGGTTGTCCTACAGACTTCATCCCCATTTTACAGATGAGGGAACTGAGGGTAGAGATACAAACTAATCAGGTTGGACACACGTGGGGCTCACAGTCTTAGTAGGAGGGAGAAGAGGTATTTAATCCTCATTTTACAGATGAGGCAACTGAGGCACAGAGAAGTTAACTAACTTGCCCAAGGTCACACAGCAGGCAAGTGGTGGAGTTGGGATTAGAACCCAGGCCCTCTGACTCCCAGGCCAAGCTCTTTCCACCAAGCCGTGCTGCTATCCCATGTGAGCTAGTTGTGGGTAGGGATTGTCTCCATTGCTCTATTGTACTCTCCCAAGCATTTACTACAGTGCTCTGCACACAGTAAGTGCTCGATAAATACGATGGAAAGAATGAATGAATTTTCGCCTTTCGTGACCTGGAGCAATCAATCAATCAGTGGTATTTATTGAATATTTACTGTGTGCAGAGCACTGTACTAAAAGCTTGGGAGAGTACAGTACAACCGAGTTGGTAGACGTGTTTCCAGCTCACAAGGAGCACCGAGAGGATCTTTAGCATCCGTGCACAGAGCACAAATCCATGCTGTGGGTTGGGGAGGAGAAGGATGGGAGTTGGAACAGCAGTTGTGCTAACTCGTTTGGAAGACGGAGACACTTCACTCCGCCACACTTCCAGACACTCCCATATGTCTCTCTTCGAACTGGAAACAGCAGGGACACAAATGTTAAGCCCAATGAGAAGGGGGTGGAGATAATCTCCCTCCCCCAGTTCTAGAGGGAAAGTTTTGTTTGTTTTTTATGGTATCTAAGTGCTAACTATTTCACTCATTCAGTCGTATTTATCGAACACTTACTGTGTGCAGAGCACTGTACTAACCGCTTGGAAAGTACAATTCGGCAACAGATAGAAACAATCCCTACCCAACAACGGGTATTTGCCAGGCACGCTACTAAGTTCTGGGGTAGATGCAAGCCTATCAGGTTAGTCCCACATAGGGCTCACCTTCTTAAAGTCCATTTTACAGATGAGGTAACTGAGGCACAGAGAAGTTAAAAGACTTGCCCAGGTCACACAGCAGACAAGTGACAGATCTGGGATATCCATTAGGCTACACTGCTTCTCTGCAAGTTGCCCAGCCCTATAGAACTGCCAGGGGCAATACTTCTCTTTAGTTTTTCATAGTCGGTGTTCTATAAAGGTGCATTCATTCATTCAGACGTATTTATTGAGTGCTTACTTTGGGCAGGCCACTGTACTAAGCGCTTGGGAGAGTACAATACAAAAACAGACACAGTTCCTGCCACAGTGAGCTCACAGTCTGTTGTGTTGTTTTTCTTCTATTGATATCTGTATGGAAACAGTAATACTTAATACTAAATTACTTTGCTGCTGTCTTTGTTGGGATGGTTAAGGAGATGGGTTATTTTTTGGGGGCCAGTTTAATCAAATGGCCCCCTACCTTCTTTTTAAAGTTTTAAAAAGGTTTCTGTCCTCATTCCCCTCTGCTCCCCTCGCATCGTCATCCCACATGTCTTAGATCTCTGCCAAGGGCAGGAGTAGAATCTGCCAACCGGAGGAGAGGGAAATCCATATTATAAACCATTTCATTGTATTTTTTTAATTAATGTTGAGATGCTTTCCAAAACCTAAACCTATAGAATTTTAATTTAAAGTATGTTCGTACTCGAAGCTGTTCTTGGGAATTGGGGTTGGAATTTATAGTATTAATTGAGCCAGTGTAGTCATGAAACATCCTCTAAAAGTTTGAAAAGTGAGATGTCCCAACTTAGCCAGGATAGTTATGGATTTTTCAGGTTGGTGTAGCATCCTAAAATGGTTCTTGATTAAAAATCAGCAAATGTCTGGGATTTGGGTAATCGAAGCTTCAGGGGAGTCAGGAAAAAACTGGCTGTCATTTCCAATCCTGGAGGATACTCGGGGGTGTTCACTGAACCCCTTCTCAGGGTAAAAATTGGAACCTTAGAGACCAGGACTCCAGATAAAAGCTTCCCTCCTCAATCTATCAATCATGTTTCCTGAGGGCTTTACTGTATAGAGCACTGTACTAAGCACTTGGGAAATCACAATATAGCAGAGTTGGTAGACACATTCCCTGCCCACAACAAATGCACAGTCCTCCTGTCTTTGCCCTCTTCCATCCAACCCTCAATGTGCTTTATTCCAAAAATGTTGTGGTCTACCCAGATCGTGTTTACAAAAAGGCATAATTTAGGAGTTGTAATCTCACGGTGCAGGATGTCTCTCTAGATCAGTAAAAATGAGAAAAAATCCTTCCATCTCATGGGACTCAGTTCAAAAGATTCCATTAAACATCTCTATGGAGCTCCATTTCAGTTCTGAAATGTGGATTTGGGTCTCCATCGATAAGAGCCTTACATGTTGAAATGAAAGGGAATGGACCTCAATGACCAAGTCGGTGGGCAGAGTCAAGCCCTCCCCTCTCCCCAAATGTCATATTTCAGGAACTATTTTAGGTAAAACAGCGTGCCTAGTGGATAGATCACAGTCCTGGGAGTCAGAAGGAACCGAGTTCTAATTCTAGCTCTGCCACCTGTCTGCTTTGTGACCTTGGGTGACTCACTTCGCTTCTCTATGCCTCAGTTACATCATCTGCAGAATAGGAATCAAGAAGGGAGCCCCATATGGATCAGGGACTTTGTCCAACCTAATTATCTTGTATCTACCCCAGTGCTTAGTACACTGCCTGGCATAGAATAAGCGCTTAACAAATACCATAAAAAACTAAAATTAGGTGATCATTGGAATGAAGTAGATGTGATCAAAGAGGAGTAGTGAGGAAATAGATGCAAGGAGCGAAGAGGCACAGACACAGAAAATAAATGTTTTGAGCAGAGTAGTCCAGAAGTCTTAAGGGATAGGTTTCTGAATGTAAATTTCTGAATTCTCAGGTATAGTCTACTTCCTGCCACACTGCATATCCACTATAAATATTCCCAAATGGTACCCCAGAAAACATCACCATGCCATTGGAATTCTGGTTCTTGCGTGGCATTAACGGTTTTATATCACAGAACCGCCCGGTCTAACATAACTTACTGGCACATTCATTAAGTAAAACATTAGACCCTGTGACGTAAGCCAGTATGATCAGGTAACGCCTGATCATAATTGTGAACCTAGAACAGTTCATTGATCTTGGAATAATAGAATGATCCAAGGAAGGAACTTGAAGCGATTCAGCCGTCTACCACCCCTGTTGTAAATAATTAAACCATTAAAAGGCAGATGGTTACCTCTTATCTTTCTTTTTAAAAAAAGTATTTGTTAAACACTTCTGATGAGCCAGTCACTCTTCTAAATGCTAGGGTAGATACAAGCTAATCAGATTGGACACAATCCCTGTCCCACATAGAGCTCTCAGTCTTAATCCCTATTTTATTGATGAGGTAACTGAGGCACGGAGAAATGAAGTGACTTGCCCAAGGTCACACAGCAGACTAGTGGTGGAGCCGGGATTAGAACTCAGGTTCTTCTGACTTCCAGGCCCCTCTCTATCCATTAGGCCATGCTGCTTCTCAATTGTCTTTCTAAAACTCTCCTTGGGTTCTGGTTTTATACCCTCTTTTGCCAACCCATTTTCTGACGTATCAGAAAGGAGACTTTATATCCCAGTGCGAGATAGCCCGCCTATCCCAACAACTTGGACTAGGAAGAAGGTGTTGCTTCAAGAAAATGCTCCCAACCAATTCTATGTAGGATAGAGAGATTTGGTTGGGGGGAGGCAGGGGAAGGGGGCCTGGGCATCCCAAATAGAGCCAGGGCCCACTACTACTAATTGTTCTCCTGTCCTCTCCCAAGCACTTGGTAACAGTGCTTTGCACACAGTAAGCGCTCAGTAAATACAGTTGAATGCTACTTGCCTTCATCTGCTGTTGACCCCATTCCACTTCCCCCTCCTCACACAGAGGAGGGAAAAGAGCAACTTCCAGGCCTGTGCCCTGACCCTCTTGTTGGAAGAGTATCCAACAGGTCAGAGAAGCGTGGCAACCCAGAATCCCGGCCCCTAGATTTATGCCCAATCCCTCCTGATGCTGCCCCTACACCTACACTGTAGGTGCCCTAAGGTGGTTAGGCCCAGAATTCTGCAGGCTGGAAGCCAAAGGCCACCGTGGCCATGGTGCTTTAGGTGCCGCCAGTCAGACGGAGCCTCCCCACATAATAATAGTAACAGTAATGAATATCGTATCACTGTAATAAGCGCTGGGGTGGATACAAGCAAATCAGATTGGACACAGTCCCTGCTCCACAGGGGCTTACAGTCTCAATCCCCATTTTCCAGATGAGGTAACTGAGCCCCGGAGGAAGTAAGTGACTCACCCAAGGTCACACAGCAGACAAGTGGCAGAGCCGGGATTAGAACCCATCATTTCCTGACTCCCAGGACCGTGTTCTATCCATTACTCCATGCTGCTTCTCTGACCTCTCAGCTTTGACAGAAACTACAGAAGAGGCAAGGGATGAAGAACAGGGGCAACCTTCAGCTAGGCCACAGCAGGCACTGCTAGGTTCCCCTGGGGGCCAGAACCCAACCCTCCCCCAAAGCCAGGGTGCTCCTGCCCCATCACCTCCTGCCACGTGTGGACTGAACGGTCAGAGGAAGGAGCCCACATAGCAAAGTACCGGGTGGGAGCTGGAGACAGGCAATGTAGTCTGGAAGATGACGGCAAATCCAGGCCGGGCTCCGCACTTCTTTCTGGACTGGGCCTTGGGTTGTTTTCTCCACTGAGGCTGACAGTCCAGAAGTGCTTGCGTAGACACCCATTTCTCCTTCTTTGGTCCTCGAAGTACACGGGGTCCCTTCAAAGACTTGGATGACCTGGTATGTTAGCCCACATTCCTTTGGCTAGAGTCATTTTTGTCGTCATTGTGAAAGTGTGGGTGGGTGGGGGAGGGGGTCTGAAGAGCTCAGGAGGGTTTAGGGAAGCCAAGTATTTGGAAAAGAGCCAAAGGAATGAGGAGATTGAGAGGGAAGGAGGCCACAACAAAACATGCCTTTGTTCTTTCCTCGTTCACTTATAAGCTACGGCGTGCTAATGAGGAGGAAAAAAAATTCAGAAAGGAATGTTGCACTTTGGAAATGGGCTCAATTTCTTTTGGAAAGTTAGGAAAATTATTTTTTGAACTTTCTTCCCAATTTTGGTTGGCCCTTAGAATAAAGGCACAATTTCTCTGAAAAAAGTCTAGAGGGTCCCTTTATTTCACTTCAGGTAAGACCAAAATACAAAAGAGGATCTGCCCACCCTAGAGATTACGAGCTAATAGTCCCTCCACACACCTATCCTTTTTCTAAGCATGGGGGTGAGTGGGAAGGTTGGTATAACCGATTAAAACCAATGCTTTGGAATATCTCATCAGTACGGATTATAACGTGCTGTTTTCTGAATCTGCAGTATCTGATTTCCCATCGCATTGCCCAGTTGCTTGCTGTCTAATGTCTTCTCCATTGCATCTGCCTTCTGCATCACCTACAGTAATGTTGCAGCATTCAAGCCGATTTCCAAAAGCTGCTCTTCTCCATTAAAGTCATGTTGTCTGGATCTGGTGTTGGGTGTGTGTTTGGCATCTCATTTTTAATTTTAATTCTTGCCAGTGTAATGTCTGCTAAAATGTTTCCCTTATAATTTGCTTGGTGATCACAGCCTTCTCATCATTCATTGAGCACAGGACCAGATCTCACAGAGTCTGAAAAGAGCTATGTGGTAAGATCGCTTGCTAAATAAAATCGTCACGTTTCCAAAGAGAATCCTTATTAAAGCAGAGTCAATTCGCGAGTGGGTGAATTTGCTTTCCAAGTGGTAGGGGCGGTATTGTGGAATTGAAGAAAGGGAAAGGGGCCCTCGAAAAGAGCAGGTCGATTTAGATAGGCAACATCGACCTCCCTTTTATGTGGGGGTTGAGTTAAATGGATTAGTGCATGATGGGGCGTATTCACTTGCAATTTTAAATTGAGATGTTTGTAACAGCTGCTGACTAATTTCAGACTCTTATGCTGCTGCTGCTTGTTTTAATATGTATACTAAATGCAAAATTCTTCTGTATCTTACCTGTTTTTCCATGCTTACACCCGGATCCCTTCTGCACTCCACTGCTGGATTTTTTTTTTACCTGGATCTTCAACTCTGTTGTTTTCCTGGACTTGTGTGCGCTGCATCTGGAATGTCCCATCTCTTCCTGTCTCTCTTTTTCCCCTTGTTGACTCTCTTATGGGGGTTTCTGGATGTCACCGGGGCCACCTCGCAGGAAGCCGTTTGCAATGAGATCATAAACATTGCCGAAAAGTCTGTTCATTACTGCAGTACTGTTTCTCATCCTCTTGACTTTCATCACAAGGTGTCCCCTACTGACAATAAACAATCTCTAATCATTTCTCAGCAACCCCAAGCCCAGCAGCGAAGAACCACCCCCGACAGGAGTCACACTCCCCAAGATGTGTAAGTCATTTCTGCTGACTGTTCTGTTGGTTCGGGTTTAAGGCAGCGTTGCAGAAAGCCATTTCGCCCACATGCCCCAGATGCCTCAGGCGGGCAGCCTGGGAGGCGGGTCAGAAATCCCCGGGGGTGAAAGAGCTGCCCGCGGGAACCGGCGTAGTTCAGCTCCTGTATAGGTGTCTGTCGTGGCTTAGAGGAAAAACCAGGGGCTTGGGAGTCAGAGGATGTGGGTTCTAATGGCGACTCTGCCACTTGTCTGCTGGGTGACCTTGGGCAAGCCACTTAACTTCTCTGTGCCTCAGTTCCCTCATTTGGAAACTGGGGATTAAGCACGTGGGACAGCCTGATTACCTTGTATCTACCCCAGCACTTAGAACAGTGTTTGGCACATAGTAAGCGCTTAACAGCATTATTATCATTATTTTAAAGTCGAGTGCTAACCGCTTAGGACAGTGTTCCGCACACAGTAAGGGCTCAAAAACCACTGATTGATACTGCTCTAATAACTCATTGGGTGATCTGGGCAACATATTGAGTCTACTTGAGCTTCAGCTTCCCCTCTGTAAAATGGGAATCATTCGTGCCCTGTCCTTCCTCCCAGCATTATTGGGCGGACAAATGAGATGGCAGGGGTGAAAATGTTTTGGAAACTAAAAGCACTCAGCCATTTCAAGGATTAGTTTAATTCTTACGACAGGCCTGGTGCATCAGATTGGCATCTCCGGCAGCCGTACGAGGAACCCCAAGAATGGGGGGGGGCCCTGGGCTGTTTCAGGCACCGTCACTCTGCCCAGTGCACCTTAAGCCTCTGTCCCTTTGGCAAGGAGCAACATGCTAATGATCCCACCCGCACTTACAACCCATCTCCTCCGCTGCCTCGTTACTTCTGGATGGAGCAGCTGAGTGAGAAGGATGAATCTTCGGGTAGATGTACATTTGCCTGCTGCGGGATCTTGGACAAGTCACCTTACTTCTCTCCTCCTCAGTTCCCTCATCTGTAAAATGAGGTTAAGACTGTGAGTCCCGTGTGGGACAGGGACTGTGTCCAGTCTGATTACCTCGTATCTACCCCAGTGCGTAGAACATTGCTTGTCGCATAGCACTTAACAAATGCCATCATTATTATTATTATTTATTTGACCATTTATGCCTTCTAGCATCATTCTTCAGCTCTCCATTCTTGTTCTTGATGGAAACTGAAATGAAAAAAGCATGGTACCAAAGAGAAGCGCCTCTAATTTTTTTTATGGTATTAGTTAAGCGCTTTCTATCTGTCAAACACCGTTCTAAGCACTAGGATAGGTACAAGTTGATTAGGTCGGACACAGTTCCTGTCCCATATGGGGCTCACAGTCTAAGTAGGAGGGAGAATGGGTATCCCCATTTTACAGTTGAGGAAACTGAGGTACCGAGAGGTCACACAGCAAGCAGTTGGCAGAACCGGGATTAGAACCCAGGACCTTCTGACTCGCTGGCCCTGCTCTCTCCACCGGACCATACTGGTTCTCTAATGGTTAGACCAACGTTCTGGCAGTAGAAAGTCCTACATACTTTTATTGCCTCTTTCCCTGTTCAATCATTATATGAGGTTTACCCAGGTTTTACCTGTTCCTCAGAACCCTCCCCTCCCCCAACCCTGTTTCCCCTCCATGCTCAATGGGTTGTATTTACTGAGGGCCTCCTGAGGCAGAGAATTCGGGGGTGTAAAATTACACCCAATCTCTGCTTTCATGGAGTTTGCATCCTTCCATCTCTTCTAACAGGGTGAGAAGAGCTGGGGTAATAATAATAACAATAATACATATCATTATATTTATTTATATCGTATTTACTGAGCACTTACTGTGTACAGAGTACTGTACTAAACACTTGGGAGAGTACAATAGAACAATAAACACATTCCCTGCCCATAATGAGCTTACAGTATAAAGGCAGGGGGATAAAGAATTAAGAAAAGGAATAAGGGAAAGGGAAAGGAAGCACCTTCTTCAGCTACTGGATACTGTCATATCAATAGTCGAAATTGTATTGGCAGTGTGCACCTTGCTAAACTGCCCCTATAATCCAAGAAGTGCACTGGGGCTTCTGAAATGGCTGGAAATAGATCATTCTAGATGGGTTATTTGTTTTCTCCCCATAGCATCTTTAGGACTTTCCCTTATTCGTAATACAGATAGAAAAAGTCTTCCATTATTAATTGTGGTGTTTAAGGATTTACTATGTGCTAAGAACTGTACTAAGCACTGGGGTAGATAGAAGATGATCAGATTGGATATAGCCCCTGCCCCACACAGTGGAGGGAGCGGGGAGGGACCGCAGCCTGACTCTGTTCAGCCTGCTGGTCCCCCTCCCCCTCTGAAGGAGATCGTTAGTCGGAGGTTCCCGACTTACCTTTGACCGTTGCTAATCATGAATATCAAAGTTCGCAGTGCGTGTGACGATCTCTTTCCCTCCCTCGCTCTCTCCCGTAGATTTAGCTACCAAGCCTTATATAGCTATATTCCTCAGAATGATGATGAGTTGGAACTCCGGGATGGAGATATTGTTGATGTCATGGAAAAATGTGATGACGGCTGGTTTGTCGGTGAGTGCGCTTTCTGCCGTTCGTTTCTGCGTTGGCCCCGGAAATAAGGTAAAGGCTCAATGAGCGGCAAAGAAAGCACTGATCTCCCCATATGATATAGGCTTTCCAGAGAAGGCACCGGATCGAGGAGCTCAGTCACTGGCTAGAGAGGGATGGCAGGTGAGGTGTGCCTGTCACCTCTGCTCCACCTCCCCTTCCCACCGTCCTCTCTCTGACACTGACGTGAAAGCAAGCGGGAATGGGTCACGGCTCTAGGAAGATCCCCCCGGGGTGGGCTTCGGAACTGGCTGTGGTCTAGAATCAATCGGTCAATCGTTGGTATTTATTGAGCGCTTACTATGTGCAGAGCACTGTATTAAGTGTTTGGGAGAGTTCAATAGAACAGAATTAGCAGCTCCGATCCCTGTCCATAACAATGTCAGAAGCTGCATAGCCAGCACAAGTCTGGTTGCCAACTCAGTTTCACTCAAAGGTGCTCATAAAAACAGTCACGAATTGACTGACCTCCCAATTGCCCTAGAGACCACCCCCCCCCAGCCCCAAATTGTCCAGCAGGTGCAGCTAGGGTGGCCAGAAAGTATGGGGCCAGGTGCATAAGCTCAGTACCCCCCAGACCACCTTCCCCCTCCCTTCTGCAAAGCAATATCTGCCCTTTCTAGTGTAACATGAACACTCTATTTGTTTAAGGCGACAAGATGGTGTTGCCTCGGTTGTCTGAAAGTCCAGTTCTGACTGACCGGTTGGAGAAGGGTAGTTGTTATTCTCATTTTTAGCATTATCATTGTTATCACCGTCGTTCTTCAATCATATTTTTTGAGCGCTTACTATGTGCAGAACACTGTACTAACCACCTGGGAGAGTATGATACAAAATTAACAGACCTGCTCCCTGCCCATAACAGCATACAGTCTAGAGGGGGAGATGGACATTGATGTGAATAAATAACTTATAATAAATAGTTTAAATATATGTGCCTAGTGGTCTTTGTACATCATTGTATTTATTAAGCACTTTGTATGTGATAGGAGAGATCCTAGGCTATGAGACCCAACACAGTCTCTGTCCCACACAGGACTCCCAATCTATTTTATCCCAGTCTTAGAGATGAGGAAACTGAGGCGCCGAGATATTCGGCGACTTGCCGACGGTCACCTGGTACAGATGGTTGTCCTTCATATTTGAAGAAGACATACACTAGGCCAGTGGCAGATCTAGAACTCTAACCAAGGTCTTCTATCTCACAGTCCAGTATTACCTCAATTGACCACACCAAAATTTCTTCAAATACTCTCTTCCCCTAACAGCTTCTCGATTTAAGGTTTGGATCAGGGATGGGCTCATTCCTTCCATCTTTGCCAGCTCTTAGACTAGCCAGGTGTGGGATTTTCACACTGATGGCAGGGTTCACACTTGCCTCCCTCCCCACCTCCTTCCTCCTGTTCACCAGTGTTACGGCGAACAACATTTGAAAGCCATTTACAGGAGACTCTCGAAGGGAGACTCCCAAATGGGATTATTCTATGTGGTAATATACCAGTGATGGCATGTTCAAAAAAAAAGGACGGTTATGAGTTGAGATGACTCATGGTTCGGGTGATGTGTTTCTTTGGCTTTCTAGAATTTATTATATGCGAGAAATGTATAAGACTCTAGAATTTTCTGGAGTTTATGCGCATATCTATAAATTACATTCTCTAAGTTATTTATATTAATGCCTGTCTCCCCCTCTAAACTGTAAGCTCAGTGTGGTCAGGGAACATGTCTACCAACTCCATTGTATTGTACCCTTCCAAGCACTTAGTACAGTGCTTTGCACACAGTAAGCACTCAATAAATACTATTGATGATAGAATTATTGGGCTTCAGGCAAAATCAGCAGTTTTTACCCAGCAGACAAGTACACCGTGCACTAGTACAAATTGCGTGTACAACGTAAATGAAAAAAAAGATCTCCCCCCTTCATTTCTTTAGGGGAAGAAAAAAGAAGCTTCAGTAAAACTCTTAGTCATATGTGTGTGTTTCTCTTCCTAGGCACTTCCAGAAGAACAAGGCAATTTGGTACTTTCCCAGGAAACTACGTGAAACCTCTGTATTTATAAAATGCTTAAGAACCGACCAAGATTGTGTTACTGAAGGATGAAGTATAAGTCATGAGTGGATTTCTTTACTCTACCGGCGGACTCGGAAATTGTTGGATGTAAAAGTTGAAGTAAGACATGTGAAGGAGTTGGGGTGATGTAGTACAGTGTTGTGTTTATTGAACCTGAGGACTTGTCTGTTTAATACTGGAGAGGCAAGATTTTATTAGCTGAACAGACGCAGGAAGTGGTTTGCTAATCGACTTTGCCATCGGAGGACCCTCCGCTGCCCGTCTACTTCCCCACCTGGAACTGATGTCAAGTCAAATTCAGGGGGGCAAGTGGCCAGCTGTTCCCCTCCCCAAATTGCCGCTGGGGCTGGTTCAGTCCCCGCCGAGGCCCAGAGCAGTGGGGCTATGGGATGGATCCAGGAGCTCCCCGTGGCTCTCTCTCTTTCCAGGGAGCTGGTCCCAGGCCCCTCTGGGAGTCCCGGCCTCTTTCTGGTTCGGCCCGGGCTCCGACTCGGCCGGCCCTCGCCTCGTTTTTCGAAGTCGTGAATCCGTTTGGTTCCTGGCTCTTCCGGGCCTCATTTTCCATAGCCCGAGGGCTCCGACAATGAAGCTCAGTATCAGCGCGGGAGACAAGTTGGCTGAAGTTGTTGAAGGAACAGAATGTGTTGGACTCGGGTGGGAGAAAAGGCAGAGGTTTCTGTAGCTCCTGGGATAGCGTGCAGTCTGTCCCTTTCCATTTTGACGGAGTCCTTTTTTGACGGCTCCCAAAGAGAACGCTACCCAGTGGGATGGGAAGTCCATTAGAAAGGTTTCCTTTGCGATGTGCACTTTAAAGTGCCGTGATGCAAAGCTCTGCAGGTGGAAACCGGCTCATTTCAAATAAGAGGGGAGTATCCTTTGGCAGGCGGCTTAAAATTGTGTGTCCATCTGGAGTAATCCATCCGAAAACACACTGGTCAGGTGTAGTCCGAAAGGGTGGCAAACGGGGCCGATACCTTGTGATATCCAGGCCCGGGGGCAGCTTTTAGCTCTCGCCGCGTGCCGGAATGTCAGAGACAGTGGCCGTACGCGAGGATCCTGGGGATGCCGATCCAAGTATTGGGTCTAGTGTGGGCGCCGAGACAGCGGCTTACTCCTGTGAGTGCTCAAAGGGAGGCTGGGAGTGCCCGCTGTCGGGAAGGCACACCCTTGGGGATGAACAGTGTTACTTGAACGTGCGAGGGCCGCCCACCAGTCCCGCCCGTGTCCAGCATTTCCTGGGAATTCCAAGTTTCCACTGTCCCACCGCCACAGGGACACCCCACCGTTTCTACCGTCCGAAAGGCTGCCAACGCCAACCCAGTCGCGGCTAAAATTTGGCTTTGCATCTCTCTCTGCGGAGGGATGGAGTGTCTCTCTTTGCTAGGGGATCAGAGTGTGTGTATGTGTGTGCGTGCGTGTGTGTGTACATTTCAGCACTACAGGACTGCACTCAATTTGAAGTGTCACCTTGCATTCAACGTTTTCCCTTGTTTTTTTGATTCGAACTGTTATTGACAAAATATGATTGACATGGGGTTTTTTTGGGGGGGGGGGTGCTTCTTGATTAAGTAATTTTGATCACCTCTGAATACAGCTAGAAAATCAAACCAATTTGTAAAGCTACATTTCCATGTACTGCCAGCTACATATATTTGTACATCTTTAGAACAACTGGCTTGTCACATCTGCCCATAATCAAAAACAGTGCTGTTTGATATGAAAAAAAAATCAACCTTAGAAACTTGCATTAAACTTCTTGCTTCCTTTGTGTTACGAACAAGTAGCAAAAGTTTCCAGTTGCTATTTTGTCATAAGACATTTAGTAATATAAATTCCTATTTTTATGCTGATGTGTTTATACAGGTTTATTAACAGCAAGTACAACTAACTGATAGCATGACTTGCAATACATTTTGATATTTTAGCCATGCTCCTGAGTCTAAAGGAAAAAGAAAAATACTTATCTTTGACAGTCTCTCTGAGATCAGTGAAAGAGAAGAAATTGGGTACTTCAGAAGTGGGACTGTAAATATGTATATTTAACTGTGTATAGACCATGTACCTACCTTGTATAGAAAAATAATTTAAACAGTTTGAAAGGAAATGAAAGGCAGTTCTGAAGTTTTTTGCATTTTTATTTAAATGAAGGAACTCTGCGTTATTTCACAAGAAGACTTTTAGCACAAGCTATCCATTACTAAATGGCTGCGGATTTTACAGTATCACTATTTGTGGGGGTGAGGGTGAGGTGACCCTAATCTTCCTATGTTTTCTTTTTCTGTTTTTCTTTTGCATTCCTGTTTTCTACAGTAATGGTCAGTCCTGTTAGAATGGGTTAATTCGCATTAAAACTCTGAAAGAAATAGCGATACTGGCTTTATTATAACCGAGTAATTTTAAGCCTTGCCATTTAAATTACACACACGGCGCATCTATGTATACACACACAGATTTATTGTTCATTTACTTTTCTTATTGCAGTGGATTATGATTTGACAATAAATAGAAAGGTTGAATTACTACTGTTTCTTGTACATATTATTTAATAAACCTTATTCAGAGTTGTGTGCGTATGTGTTTTCTTACTCTGGAGGTGGCCGGGTGTTTTTAGCCCCGTTGGCAGTGCTAGCAGCCAGAGCCAAGCCCTGACGAAGCAGGACCCTTATTCAGAACAGCTCTTTTTTATCTTTCCGTGGGCATGATTGGGATTTAGATGTGCACAGTGACATATACCTTTTACATGCCCAGTAGCCCATTTGATGTTCAGGCATAGCTGGGAATTGTAATCTGAACAATCAACAGACGACTTAGCACGCGGGAGGAAAGCACTGCCCGAGTGCGCTGGCCCCAGGCAAGAATCAATCAGTGATATTTATTGAGCATTTACCGTGGATAATAATGTTGGTATCTGTTAAGCGCTTACTATGTGCAAAGCACCGGGATAGATACAGGGTAATCAGGTTGTCCCACCTGAGGCTCACAGTTAATCCCCATTTTCCAGATGAGGTAACTGAGGGCCAGAGAAGTGAAGTGACCTGCCCACAGTCACACAGCTGACAAGTGGCAGAGCCGGGATTTGAATCCATGACCTCTGACCCCCAAGCCCGGGCTCTCTCCACTGAGCCGAGCTGCTTCTCAGTAGAGCTCTGTACTAATTGCTTGGGAGTGTACAATTCTTTGGGACTGGTAGACATGATTTCTGAGAAGCAGCTTGGCGCAGTGGATAGATCCCGGGCCTGGGAGTCTGAAGGTCATAGGTTCTAATCCCAGCTCTGCCACTTGTCTGCTGCATGACGATGGGCAAATTACTTCACTCCTCTGTCCTTCTTTCCTCATCTGTAAAATGGGGATTAAGACAGTGAGCCCTGTGTGGGACAGGGACTGTGTCCAATCCGATTTGCTTGTATCCACCCCAGGGCTCAGTACGGTGGCTTGACACACAATAAGTGCTTAACAATACCAGAATTATTGACTTAAAGTCTAGAGAGGGAAACAGGCATTAAAATACATGAAAATAAACACTAAAGGTGGGAGAATATTAATAATATAATAATCATGGTATTAAGGGCTACCTATGTGCCAGGCACCGTATGAAGCACTGGGGTGGATACAAGCAAACTGGGTCGGACGCAGTCCCTGCCCCACATGGGGCTCAGCGTCTCGATCCCCATTTTACAGATGAGGTAACTGAGGCACAGAGAAGTGAAGTGACTTCCCCAAGTTCACACAGCAGACAAATGGCAGCGGTGGGATTAGAACCCATGACCCCCTGACTCCCAGGCCCATGCTCTATCCACTACATCATGCTTAAGGGGTACAGATCTAAATCCAGAGGTTGCCCAGAAGGGAGAGAAGCAGTGTGGCTCAGTGGAAATAGCCCGGGCTTGGGAGTCAGAGGTCATGGGTTCGAATGCCAGCTCTGCCACTTGTCAGCTGTGTGACCTTGGGCAAGTCACTTCACTTCTCTGTGCCTCGCTTACCTCATCTGTAAAATGGGGATTAACTGTGAGCCTCCTGTGGGACAACCTGATTACCCCGTATCTACCCCAGCGCTTAGAACAGTGCTCTGCACATAGTAAGCGCTTAACAAATACCAACATTATTATTATTATTTGGGGGAATGAGGGTTTAGTCGGGGAAGACCTCTGGGAGGAGATGGGATTTTTTTAATAAGGCTTTGAAGGTGATCTGTTGAAGATGAAGGGGGAAGGAGTTCGAGGCCAGGGGGAGGACACAGACAAGGGGTTGGTGGCAAGAAGTTCAGCAGCTGCCGGGAGAATAATAATAATAATGGTATTTTTTAAACGCTTACTATGTGTCAAGCACTGTTCTAAGCGCTGGGGTAGATACAAGATAATCAGGTTGGAAACAGTCCCTGTCCCACATGGGGCTCACAGTCTTAATCCCCATTTGACAGATGAGGTAACCGAGGCACAGAGAGGTGAAGTGACTTGCCCAGGGTCACATGGCAGACAAGCGGCAGAGCTGGGATTAGAACCCAGGTCCTTCCGATTCCTAGGCCCATGCTCTGTCCACCAGGCCATGCTGCTGCTGAGTTGTCTTGTCCAAGCCCAAGGAAATCGGGCCCCTGCCCAACCCAAGCAGGGCTCTAAGACGCTGGCCTAAAATAGGCCCACAGAGGCCACGTGGGAGGACGCTTTTAATGAATGTGCCTGTTTATTGTTGTATCGTACTCTCCCAAGCACTCAGTACAGTGTTCTGCACACAGTAACCGCTCAATAAATATGATTGACTGATCCAAAGTGTTCATGTCCAAAGGAGTTTGCCATTCCTTCCTACTCCTTAATAGTGTTTATTAAGTACATACTGTGTACGATGGAGTACAATGGAGTAAATTAACCTGATCCCTGCCCTCAAGGAGCTGACAGTCTAGTGTGGGGGGAGACTGACATTAAAATAAGTTACAGATAGAGGAAGCAACCAGTTATATAAATATGTACACAGGTGTCTCATCCATCCCACTTGGAGCCGAGAGCGAGGCGGCAAAATTAGAATTCAATCAGCAGAGGCCAAAGGGGAGAAGACCAGGCAGTCACTAGAATAACGCAAAAGAGGCTCTGCTCAGGTCTATCTCCTTGGCCACAGCTGCTGCCTTATTATCATACGCATTCACTTGTTCCAAAACACGGGTTTTACTTAGCAGTTACGCTAGTATCCTGCTAGGAAATGAGGAAATGTCGTCTGACAGGATGAGCCTGCTTGGAGGCAGCCCGACACGGTATCAGAAGAAACAGTTGGCTCCGGGGGGCGGGGGGGGGTCTGTCAGACAAGGGTGCATGTGAACGTTTTCTTTGACGTAGGGTTTTGCGAGAATGCCCCCTACCCACCCTGCAGTAGGGAGCAGGGTTGCATTTAGAACAAGTCCACAGAAGAGTTGGCATTGTTGCTTTTTTAATGATATTTGTCAAGCACTTCATATGTGCCAGACACTGTACTGAGCGCTGGGGAAGATGCGCATTTATTGCCATTGTTCTTGTCTGTCCGTCTCCCCCGATTAGACTGTAAGCCCGTCAAAGGGCAGGGACTGTATCTGTTACCGATTTGTACATTCCAAGCGCTCTGCACAAAGTAAGCGCGCTCAATAAATACTATTGAATGAATGAATGAGCTAACTGGGTTGGGCACAGTCCCACGTGGGGCTCACAAGTCTTAATCACCATTTTACAGATGGAGGAATTGAGGCAGAGTGAAGGGATTTGCTCCTGGTCACACAGCAGATGAGTGTGGAGCTGCGATTAGAACCCAGGTCCTTCTGACTCCCAGGCCTTTGCTCTATCCACTAGACCACACTGCTTCTCACGCTGGCCCCAAGCCCTACGAAACCTCCTTTGGGGTCAGGCCAGTTCCTGCCCTCCTTGGGCTCTAATTATGATCCCGTGGAAGCTGGACGCTGTCCCCACTGATGCCAATATTGGCCAACAGACCGGGAATAAAGCATCCAGGACCAGTCTGGGGCAGCTGTCAGATCTGTGGAGAAAACGCTAATAGTAATAATGATAATGGTACTTGTTACGCGCTTACTATGTGCCAAGCACTGTTCTAAGCACTGGGGTAGATACAAGTTACTCGTGTTGGAGCCGGTCCCTGTTCCACGTGGGGGTTCACACCGCGTGGCTCAGTGGAAAGAGCACGGGCTTGGGAGTCCGAGGTCATGAGTTCGAATCCCTGCTCTGCCACTTGTCAGCTGTGTGACTGTGGGCAAGTCACTTCTCTGTGCCTCAGTTACCTCATCTGTAAAATGGGGATTAACTGTGAGCCTCACGTGGGATGACCTGATTGCCCTGTATCTACCCCAGCGCTTAGAACGGTGCTCGGCACATAGTAAGCGCTTAACAAATACCAACATTATTATTATTATTATTATTAATCCCCCTTTTACAGGTGAGGTAACTGAGGCCCTGAGAAGTTAAGTGACTTGCCCAAGGCCACATAGCAGACACATGGCAGAGCCGGGATTAGAACCCAGGTCCTTCTGACTCCCAGGTCCGTGCTCTATCCACTAAGCCACACTGCTTCTCTAAGATGTTTAGGCTCAGTACAAGTCTGGCTCACATCTGAGGATCTGAGATAGGTGTCCAGCATTTACTTCTTAAAGCCCTTTATAAGTACATGACATGACAGAAACCCTTAATCTGCTTACTGTGTGCGGAACACTGTGCTATGCGCTTGGGCGAAGCTGGGGTTAGAACCCAGGTCCCTCTGACTCCCAGGCCAATGCTCCAGTCAGCAAAAGTCTGAGATGCCTCTGCCATCAGTTTATCTTCTAAATAAAACTTAACCAGTGGTCTGGAATACATTGCCATTAGCTTTTCTGGTTATTACCAAATCGGGAGAGATGGCAAGAATTTGGAATGTTTAAAATGGTACAACAGAATCAAAACCAATCACGAGGAGGACAGACCCAAGTAAATGCGAAAAAGAAATAAAATGAAACAAACTTCCCAAGTGGAGTTTCCGCTCAGCCACTCAAGGTAATGGAGGGAGGGAGAGAGGAAGAGGAGAGGGGGCACAGTTTAGACCCAGGTTATTCTAAACCAAAAAGAAATCAGCAGATTTGGCAAAGATGCAATACGATATACAAAGTAGAAGAGTACTGCATTTATAGCAAGTATTAACGGCTTAATTTTAAATGCGGAAATGAGAATTCTTCCTTGGGTTTGTCGAAATAGGGCACGATCTTTTTTTAAAGCACTTTAAATGAAAGTGTAGCCAGCTGGGTAAAGCTTGGAGAAAAAGTAATTTCTGCTGGAGAAAAGAAGGCTGATGAGATAATAATGGCCTTCAAACCCAGTGGGGAGGGGGATGCTTAATATCATTATATGCTAATCTTAGTACTGGGGACCTAATCATCAGTTCTGTTTATGTTGTTCATAAGGCCTTATCCGATCTTTTCCCTGCCGCAACAGGGAGTAAAGTCAGGCTTGGGTACCAAGTCCACTCTTGCTCACCTATTCTATGTGACCTAGGGCAAGTCACTTAACTTCTCTGTGCCTCAGTTCCCTCATTTGTAAAATGAGGATTAAGACATGGAGCCCCACGTGGGACAAGGACTGCGTCCAACCTGACCAGCTTGTATCTACCCCAGTGCTTCCCCTCTCAGGGTCGCACCTGAAGGGTTTCCAGGACTCTACCAGTCTCGGCTACTGGAGGGAGAGTCAAGCAGAGGCCTCCCCATTCCATTCCTAGCTTGGGCAGTGGTTAGCGAGTGGAAGGTGATCTGCTACGAGTCAAAACTCACCCCTGCTGGGCAGCAGCGGCGGGGGAGAAAGTGGAGGACGGAGACCGGAGTTTACTGCGTGGAAGGCTGCAATTGGTAACCACTTCCGTATTTTTACCAAGAAAATTCGATGGATAGACTCCCAGAACGACTGCAGATGGAGAGCGAGACATTTGGGGAGAGATATGCCCGTGGTGTCGCTGTGGATCGGAAACTACTCGAGGGCATAAGAAAAGACAAGACCCCAGTGCTTAGAACAGTGCTTAACATGTAGTAAGTGCTTAACGAATACCAACATCATTAACATCCACCTGTTCTATGCAGACGTGTCTGAAGACGCAACAAGGAGTTTAGAAGTTAGATTCAAAATTCAATCCCAAAGGGATGAGAGGGAATGAAGTTTGAAGCACAGGCATCCCTATTTGATTTTAAGAGTAGTTGGAAGCAGTCGGCCAGCAGATAGAGCACGGGCCTGGGCGTCAGAAGGATCTGGGTTCTAATCCCAGCTCTGCCACTTGTCTGCTGTGTGACCTCGGGCAAGGCACTTCACTTCTCTGTGCCTCAGTTCTGTAAAATGGGTATTAAGACTGTGAGCCCCATGTGGGACATGGACTGTGTCCAACCTGATTACTTTGTATCTTACTTTGTACCTACCCCAGTATTTAGAACAGTGTTCGGCACGTAGTAAGCGTTTAACAAATACCATAAAAAAAAAAGAAGAGCTCTCCTTGGAAGACATTTGGGAAGGAGAACAAAGTGGACATAGAGGGAGAGGAACCTCTCAGAAGGACGTTCACATCTGATGGCTTCTATCTTGTCAAAATAGTAAGCAGGGCTGGGGAGTAGTGGGTATAGGAGCCTGCGGGAAGGAGTGAAAGGTCTGGAAGAGTTAGTTGGAGTTACGGAGGAGGAAGTCAATGATGGATGAATAATAGCGTTGCGTAGATGAAGAGTCGGAATTATAGCCCTAGGGGGCAAACGGATCATGGTGACATCACTCAGCTGCACAGCTAGGAGTAGGTGAAGTCAACTTCAAAAGCGATACCTTGCTAAATGTGGGCGAGGTGAAAGAGATGGAGGGACAAGGGAAATAAGGAATTGAATTTACCAGAGAAGTCAGTGTTGCGGGCATGGGTCTTCCTTCACGTTCAGGGATAGTAGGACTGTTAATAACGCTGGTATTGGTTAAGCGTTTACTATGTGCGGAGCACTGTTCTAAGCGCTGGGGGAGATACAGGGTCATCAGGTTGTCCCACATGAGGCTCACAGTTGATCCCCATTTTACAGACGAGGTAATTGAGGCACAGAGAAGTGAAGTGACTTGCCCACAGTCACACAGCTGACAAGTGGCAGAGCAGGGAGTCGAACCATGACCTCTAGCTCCCCAGCCCGGGCTCTTTCCACTGAGCCGCGCAGTAGTTTGGGGCAGGCATAGAGAATCCAGAGACTTCAGATTTGGGAGGGATCCAAGGAGAGCTCTGTGGGGTGGGCGGGGATATGAATAAGGTGGTAGGTTAGGTGGTCAGAAAATAGTAGGCAGTGTTGTGTTCCAAACGTTTGTTCTTCCCTCCTCCCAGCCCCACAGCACTTAGGTACATATCTGTAATTTATTTCTATTAATGTCCGTCTCCCCCACCCGCCCCTACCAGGCTGTAAGTTTGACAGGGAATATGTCTCTTTATGTTGTACTCTCCCAAGTATTGGAGAAGCAGCGTGGCGCAGTGGAAAGAGCACAGGCTTAGGAGTCGGGGTCATGGGTTCTAATCCCGGCTCCGCCGCCTGTCAGCTGTGTGACTTTGAACAAGTCACTTCACTTCTCGGTGCCTCAGTTACCTCATCTGTATAATGAGAGTTGGTATTTGTATTTGTTAAGCGCTTACTATGTGCCCACCACTGTTCTAAGCGCTGGGGGAGATACAGGGTAATCAGGTTTAACTATGTGTTAAAACCTGTTGTAATAATAATGTTGGTATTTGTTAAGCGCTTACTACGTGCAGAGCACTGTTCTAAGTGCTGGGGTTGATACAGGGTAATCAGGTCGTCCCACGTGAGGCTCACGGTTAATCCCCATTTTACAGATGAGGTAACCGAGGCACCGAGAAGTGAAGTGACTTGCCCACAGTCACACAGCTGACAAGGGGCAGAGCCGGGAGTCGAACCCATGACCTATGACTCCGAAGCCCAGACTCTTTCCACTGAGCCACGCGGGGCTCACAGACAACCTGATTACCCTGTATCTCCCCCAGCGCTTAGAACAATGCTCGTCACAAAGTAAGCGCTTAACAAATGCCAACATTATTATTATTATTTAGTCCAGTGCTCTGCACACGGTGAGTGCTCAATAAATACAATTGAATGAATGAATAAGAATAAGAATACTTGTTAGGCTCTTCCTATGTGGTACAACTGTACAGAATATGTGGCTTGGACACAGTCCCTGTCCCACAAGGGGCTTACAGTATAAGAGGTATTGAATTTCTGTGATTCAGATGAGGCGACTGAGGCACAGAGAAGTTAAGTGACTTTTCCAAGGTCACCCAGCAGACAAGTGGCAGAGCGGGGATGAGAACTCAGGTCTTTTGACTCCCAGCCCCAGCTCTTTCCACTAGATCCTGCTGCCTAGGTTGATCTGGGACAGATGAGGGCAGTTGAGGCTCAGCAGAATGAAGCAGCAGGTTGGAGCAAGAGACGGGAGGAGTGAGCTGGGTTATTAATTGGTGGTATTTATTGAACACCCTACTGGGAGAGTCCAACAGTAGCAAGACACGTGTTTCCTGCCCTCAAAGAACTCTAATGGGGAAGACTGACAGAAAAATACAGCTAGTGAAAGGAGAAAAAATTTAGGCAGTAGAGTTTATTGTACCCCTCGAAGCCTTAGGGAGACTATAATAGAATTAGTAGAGAAGATTCCTTCCCTCAGGGAGCTGACAGCCTAGTACTTGGGGAGACAGATGCTAAAGTATATTACAAATAAGAGGAAGATGGAAGAGGTATTTAATGACTTAATACATGAGTCATAGTGTAAATAGGATATGTACACACATGCTATGGCAAGTTGTGAGTTTTTAAGTGATTAGGTAGCCCGGAAGTACCGAAGCGTCATCTGAGGGGATATTAACGGGGCAGAATTAGAAACTAATCGGGGAAGTCCTGGAGGAGATGTGATTTCAAAAGGGCTCTTCGGACGCAGGGAGAACTGCGGTCAGGTGGATATGAAAGGGGAGGGAGTTCCAGGAAGGGGAGGGTGTCGTGGGCAAAAGGTAGGTAGCAGGAGAGAGGAGACGAAGGCCCAGCGAGTAGATTAGTTTAAGAAGAATGGAATCTGCCAGCTTGGCTGTTGTGCGAGAGGAGCCTGGCTGAGTAGGAGGGAGAGAGCAGATTAAATGTCTAAAAGCCAATAGTCAAGAGTTTCTGTTTCACGAATAAGGATATAGCAGGAAGCGGTAGAACTTAACTCTGTAGTTGGAGAAGCAGGTGATGTGGACTTTGAACGATGAAAAAGAGAGTGAAGGAGGGAGTTAGCCCACGACAAGCAGAGGTTCCATGGGGGGCAGAGTAGGGAATGGTATCACATTGGATAGGGATAAAGTTTCAGGGGAGGTGGTGCTTTGGGGCTGCGAAATACCAATGATCGATTGACTGACGGCGATGAGAGAGAATAGGGGTGAAGGTGAGCCGAAAGTAGAGTGACTGAGGAGGGTGGGGAAGGAGGGCTCAGGCAGGGGTGCGGTGAGCTTCGGGTGGTGCGGCTGGTGAGCTTCAACCCGCAGGATGGCATCGGGTTTCCCCAGGGACTGATGAGGCCATTGTGGAGCTTGTTAAGGAATGCCCTGCCTCCTCCAGGAACGCCCTCTCTCCTCAAATCTGCCACACAATCACACTTCTCCCCTTCAAAGCCCTACTGAGGGCTCACCTCCTCCAGGAGGCCCTCCCAGACTAAAGCCCCCCTTTTCCTCTGCTCCTTCTCCCCTCCCCATCGCCCCACTCGCTCCCTTTGCTCTACCCGTTGCTCGATTAGACTGTGCGCCCGTCAAAGGGCAGGGACTGTCTCTATCTGTTGCCGATTTGTACATTCCAAGCGCTTAGTACTGAGCTCTGCACATAGTAAGCGCTCAATAAATACCCTCTCCCCCCCCCCAAGAAGAAGGAGGAAGGAGGAGGAGGGAGAAGGAGGAGGGAGGAGGAGGAGGGAGAAGGAGGAAGGAGAAGAAAGGAGGAGGAGGGAGAAGGAGGAGGGAGAAGGAAGGAGGAGGGAGGAGGAGGAGGAGGAGGGAGAAGGAGGAGGGAGAAGAAAGGAGGAGAAAAAGGAGGAGGAAGGAGGAGGAGGGAGAAGGAAGGAGGAGAGAGAAGGAAGGAGGAGGAGGAGGGAGGAGGAGGAAGGAGGGAGGAGGAAGGAGAAGGAGGGAGGAGGAGGGAGGAGGAGGGAGAAGGAAGGACAAGGAAGGAGGGAGAAGGAAGGAGGAGGAGGAGGAGGGATGTTGTAATACAACTCTGCTGTATTGTACTCTTCCAAGAGCTTCCTGCAGTGCTCTGCACACAGTCAGCACTCAATACTCCTAGAACGAGTCGTCTACACTCGCTGCCTTGAATTCTTCAACTCCAACTCTCTCCTGGCCCCCCTCCAATCTGGCTTCCGTCCCCTCCACTCCACCAAAACTGCCCTCTCAAAGGTCAACCGTGACCTCCCTCTTGCCAAATCTAATAGCTCCTACTCTATCCTACTCCTCCTCGACCTCTCAGCTGCCTTCGACACTGTCGACCATCCCCTTCTCCTCCACACCTTATCTCATCTTGGCTTCACGGACTCCATCCTCTCCCGGTTCTCCTCTAATCTCTCTGGCCGGTCCTTCTCGGTCTCCTTCGCGGGCTCCCCCTCCCCCTCCCATCCTCTAACTGTCGGGGTTCCTCAAGGGTCAGTTCTTGGCCCTCTTCTGTTCTCCATCTACTCACTCCCTCGGTGAACTCATCCGCTCTCACGGCTTCAACTATCATCTCTATGCGGATGACACACAGATCTACATCTCCTCCCCTGTCCTCTCCACCTCCCTTCAGGCTCGTATCTCCTCCCGCCTCCAGGATGTCTCTACCTGGATGTCTGCCCGCCACCTAAAACTCAACATGACCAAAACCGAGCTCCTCATCTTCCCTCCCAAACCCGGTCCTCTCCCTGACTTCCCTATCACCGTGGACGGCATGACCATCCTTCCCGTCTCTCGGGCCCGCGACCTCGGTGTCATCTTTGACTCGTCTCTCTCGTTCACCCCACGCATCCGATCCGTCACCGAGACCTGTCGGTCTCACCTTTATAATATCGCCAAGATCCGGCCTTTCCTCTCCACCCAAATGGCTATCCTACTGTTACGGGCTCTCGTTATATCCTGGCTAGATTACCGTGTCGGCCTTCTCGCTGACCTCCCTTCCTCCTCTCTCGCCCCGCTCCGGTCTATTCTTCACTCCGCCGCCCGGCTCATCTTCCCGCAGAAACGATCTGGGCCTGTCACTCCCCTTCTTAAACAACTCCAGTGGTTGCCTATCGACCTCCGCTCCAAACAAAAACTCCTCACTCTAGGCTTCGAGGCTCTCCGTCACCTTGCCCCTTCCTACCTCTCCTCCCTTCTCTCTTTCCACCGCCCACCCCGCACGCTCCGCTCCTCTGCCGCCCACCTCCTCGCCGTCCCTCGGTCTCGCCCATCCCGCCGTCGACCCCCGGGCCACGTCCTCCCGCGGTCCTGGAACGCCCTCCCTCCTCACCTCCGCCAAACTAACTCTCTTCCCTCTTCAAATCCCTACCTAAAGCTCACCTCCTCCAAGAGGCCTTCCCACACTGAGCTCTCCTTTTCCCTCTGCTCCCTCTACCCCCCTTCACCTCTCCGCAGCTAAACCCTCTTCTCCCCCCATCTCCTTCTGCTCCTCCCCCTCTCCCTTCCCATCCCCTCAGCACTGTACTCGTCCACTCAACTGTATATATCTTCATCACCCTATTTATTTTGTTAATGAGATGTACATCCCCTCGATTCTATTTAGTTGCCATTGTTTTTACGAGATGTTCTTCCCCTTGACGCTGTTTAGTGCCATCGTTCTCGTCTGTCCGTCTCCCCCGATTAGACCGTAAGCCCGTCCAACGGCAGGGACCGTCTCTCTCTGTTGCCGACTTGTCCATTCCAAGCGCTTAGTCCAGTGCTCTGCACATAGTAAGCGCTCAATAAATATTATTGCATGAATGACTGTAGGGCGGGGCGTGAGGGGTGTGGGAGGAGCCTAAGGGGATAAAGGGCGGGGCGCGGCTGCGGGGCTGTTGTGTGCGGGAGCGGGACACGGGAGGGCGGGGCCTCGCGGTTTGGGGGCGTGTCCTTGCGGTCTGGGGCGTGGTCTGTGGTCTGGGGGCGCTTCATCGCGGTCTGGGGGACGTGTCCTGGCGCTCAGATGGCTTGGCCTAGCGGTTTGGGGGCGTGTCTTCGTGCTCGGGGGGCGTGGCCTTGCGGTCCGGGGGCGTGGCCTGTGGTCTGGGGGCGCGTCATCGAGGTCTGGAGGCGAGTCCGCGCGCCGAAGGGGCTGGTCTTGACGGTCTGCGGGCGTGTCCTCGAGCTCAGGGGGCGTGGCGTGTTGGACTGGGGGCGCGTCATCGCGCGCAGGGGGCGTGGCCTTGCGGTCTGGGGGCGCGGCCTGTGTCTGGGGGCGCGTCATCGCCGTCTGGAGGCGTGTCCGCGCGCCCATGGGGCTCGTCTTCACCATCTGCGGGCGTGTCCTCGGGCTCAGGGGGCGGGGCCTGTGGTCTGGGGGCGCGTCCTCGCGCTCAAGGGGCCGGTCCAGGGGGTCTAGGGGCGTATCCTCGCGCTCAGGGGCGTGGCCTTGTAAACTGGGGGGCGTGGCCTGTGGTCCAGAGGCGCGTTAGAGCGACTGGGGCGTGGCCTCGCGCTCAAGGGGGCGTGGCCTGACGGTCTGAGGGCGTGGCACGGGGTCCAGGGGCGCGCATCGCCGTCTGGGGGCGTGTCCTCGCGCTCGGGGGGCGTGGCCTAGGGTCCGGGGGCGCGTCATCGCGGTTTGGAGGCGTGTCCTCGCGCTCAGGGGGCTGGCCTTGCGGTCTGGGGGCGTGGCCCGGGGGCTGGGGGCGCGTCCTCGCGCTCAAGGGGCTGGTCCCGGGGGTCTAGGGGCGTATCCTCGCTGGCAGTGGGCGTGGCATGCGGTCCGACGGCGTGTCCTGACGGTCTGTGGGTGTGGCCTGCGGTCTGGGGGCGTGCCCTGGCTGCCCGTGGGCATGGTCTGCACTCTGGGGGCGTGTCCCGACGGCCCATGGGCGTGTCCTGCGGTCTGGGTGCATGTCCCGGCTGCAGGTGGGCGTGTCCTGCGGTCTGGGGGCGTGTCCCGGCTGCCTATGGGCGTGTCCTGCGGTC
Organism: Ornithorhynchus anatinus; assembly: GCF_004115215.2. Classification (NCBI taxonomy): domain Eukaryota; kingdom Metazoa; phylum Chordata; class Mammalia; order Monotremata; family Ornithorhynchidae; genus Ornithorhynchus; species Ornithorhynchus anatinus. The sequence continues at coordinate 121,568,959 of NC_041730.1, read as the reverse complement.
TGGGGGCGTGTCCCGCGGTCTGGGGGCGTGTCCTGGCTGCATGCGGGCGTGTCCTGCGGTCCAGGGGCGTGTCCTGGCTGGTTGTGGGCGTGGCCTGTGGTCCGGGGGCGTGTCCAGGCTGCCTACGGGCGTGTCCTGCGGTCTGGGGGCGTGTCCCGGCTGCCCGTGGGCGTGTCCTGCGGTCTGGGGGCGTGTCCCGCGGTGGGGGGGCGCGTCCCGCACCGTGCCTTTCCCCGGAGTCGTCCCGGGTCTGCTGGCCTCGGAGCTGCGTCTCTCCCGCCGCGGAGCGTCCCGCCCTTCCCTTCCCTTCCCTTCCCTCCCGTCCCGTCCCGTCCCATCCCGTCCCGGCCGAGCCATGAACACGGAGCGGATCGTCATCCAGGGCCCGGGGCCGTGGGGCTTCCGCCTGGTGGGAGGAAAGGACTTCGAGCAGCCCCTCACCATCTCCAGGGTAAGCGGCCGGACCGCCTCTCCCCTCCTCGACAAACTAACCCTCTCCAAAGCCCTCCTGAGAGCTCACCTCCTCCAGGAGGCCTGCCCACACTCGGCCCTCCCTTTCCCTCCACTCTCCCCCCCCCCCCCCCCCCCGCGCTCTGCTCATCTCTATATTATCTCTCACCCTATTTATTTTCTTAACGAGGCGTACATCTCCATGATTCTATTGATCTCGTTTTCTTTTGTTCCGTTGGGCTTGGCTGGCCCCCGTTGAGTCTGCGAGCCCATTATAGGGCAGGGATGGTCTCTCTCTGTTGCCGAATTAGCCATCCCCAGCGCTCAGTACAGTGCCCCGCACAAAGTCTAAGGCGCTCGGTACAGTGCCCCGCGCATTCTCTGCTAAGCGGCGTGGCCCAGTGGAAAGAGGCCGGGCTGGGGAGTCAGAGGTCGTGGGTTCCAATCCCGGCCCCGCCGCTTGCCAGCTGGGGGACTGTGGGCAAGTCACTTCACTTCTCTGGGCCTCAGTGACCTCGTCTGGAAAGTGGGGGGGAAGACTGGGAGCCCCACGTGGGACCACCTGATCACCCCCAGCGCTTAGAACAGTGCTCTGCACGGAGTAGGCGCTTAAGAAATACCACCATTTATACAAGATAATGGGGTCGGACAAGGTCCCTGCCCCCCCAGAGGGCTCCCAGTGTTAGTCCCCATTTTACAGTTGAGGTCACTGAGGCCCAAGTGCACCCAGCAGACCATTCATTCATTCAGTCGTATTTATTGAGCGCTCACTAGGCGCAGAGCACTGCTCGCTAGGTGCAGAGCACGAGGTGCAGAGCACTGCTCGATAAATACGATTGAATGACTGAATGCAGCCTCCCCCGGCAGGCAGGGGCGCGGCTTCGTCCGACAGGGCGGCGGCCGAAAGATCCCGGGACTTGGGAGGCAGAGGTCCTGAGTTCCAATCCCGCCTCCCCCACTGGTCTGCTGGGTGACCTCAGCCCAGCCGCTTCCCTCCTCCGGGCCTCGGTTTCCTCGGCTGTAAAATGAGCATTAATAATGTTAATGTTGGTATTTGTAAAGCGCTGACTATGTGCAGAGCACTGTTCTAAGCGCTGGGGGAGAGGCAGGGTGATCAGGTTGGCCCACGTGGGGCTCACAGTTTTCATCCCCATTTTAAAGATGAGGCACAGAGAAGTTAAGTGACTTGCCCACAGCCACACAGCTAACAAGTGGCAGAGCAGGGATTCGAACCCATGACCTCTGGCTCCAAAACCCGTGCTCTTTCCACTGAGCCACGCTGCTTCATAGTAAGGACGCTATTCGCTTAAGCGCACACTATTCACTCGATCCTCTTTACGGAGCGCTTACTGTGTGCGGAACACTGTACTAAGCGCTTATGGGCAGGGATTGTCTCTATCTGTTGCCGAATTGTCCATTCGAAGCGCTTCGTACAGTGCTCTGCACATGAATCCCGGCTCTGCCGCTTGCCAGCTGTGTGACTCTGGGCAAGTCACTTAACTTCTCTGTGCCTCAGTTACCACATCTGTAAAATGGGGATTAAGACTGTGAGCCCCACGTGGGACAACCTGATCACCTGGTATCCCCCCAGCGCTTAGAACAGTGCTTTGCACAGAGTAAGCGCTTAACAGATACCACCATTATTATTAGTAAGCGCTCCAAAAATACCGTTGAATGGATGAATGAAGTGCTGTTCTAAGCTCCGGATTAATGATAATAATGATGGTATTTGTTAAGCGCTTACTCTGTGCCGAGCACTGTTCTAAGCATGGGGGGAGATGCAAGGTCATCAGGTTGTCCCATGTGGGGCTCAAAGTCTTCATCCCCATTTTCCAGATGAGGGGACGGAGGCCCTGAGAAGCGAAGTGACTTGCCCAAAGTCACCCAGCCGACCAGTGGCGGAGGCCGGATTCGAACCCACGACCTCTGACTCCCCAGCCCGGGCTCTTGCCACTGAGCCACGCTGCTTCTCTGATCCCGCCGCCCTCCACTGGTCTGCTGGGTGACCTCAGGCCAGCCGCTTCCCTCCTCCGGGCCTCAGTTTCTTTGGCTGTAAAATGGGGATTATTAGTAAGGACGGTATTCGTTAAGCGTATACAATTCATTCAGTCAGATTTAAGGAGCGATTACTGTGGGCGATGCACTGTACTAAGCGCTTATATGCCAAGCGTTGTTCTAAGGGCCGGATTAAGACTGCTAGCCTCGCCTGGGACAACGCGATTATCTTGTATCTACTCCAGCGCTTGGAACAGTGCTTGGCCCGTAGTAAGCACTTAAGTTCAGACTGCGAGCCCGTTATTGGGCAGGGATTGTCTCTATCCGTTGCCGAATTGTCCATTCCAAGCGCTTAGTACAGTGCTCTGCACACAGGAAGCGCTCAGTAAATACTATTGAGTAAAATACCGTTATTATTAGTCTCCTAACAGCTGGAGATCTCCCCCTCCCCCAGCCGCTCCATGCCTGGGCCCGCTCTTCCCTCTCCACCCCGACCGGCAGGCCGGGCTAAAGATCTGCCCACCTACCTGAGGAAGGCCCTCGAGGGTCTGCCCGAGGAGCAACCATAATTTCACCCAGCTCCATTACCACTTTTCAGGTCAATTGATGGTACCGATTGATCGCCTGACCACTTGTTTTGTTGTCTGTCTCCCCCCTTTAGACTGCGAGCCCGTTGTTGGGCAGGGATTGTCTCTATCTGTTGCCGAATTGTCCATTCCAAGCGCTTAGTACAGTGCTCTGCACATAGTCAGCGCTCAATAAATGCGATTGAATGAACGAATGAATGAATGGAGCGCTGGCTGTGTGCCGAACATTGTGCTCAACGCTTGGGAGATGCTGTAAACTGAAAATTCGTTGCAGACAGGCAACACTGCTAGGTTGTTATATTGTGCTCTTCTAAGCGTGTAGTTCAGCGCTTTGCACACAGTGAAGTCCTCAATATTTACGATTGATTGATTGACCGGTACAATTGAGTCGGTAGGCACGAGGAGCAGTGTGACCGAGTGGAAAGAGCCGGGGCTCAGGAGTCAGAGGACCTGAGTTCTAATCTCAGCCTCTACCAATTGTTCTGCCGGTTGCTTGCTGTGTGACCTTGGGCAAGCCACTTAACTGTTCTGCCTAGTGGATAGAGCACGGGCTTGGGACTCAGAAGGTCATGGGTTCTAATCCCGGCTCCACCACTTGTCTGGTGGGTGACCTTGGGCAAGTCACTTCATTTCTCTGTGCCTCAGTTCCCTCATCTGGAAAATGGGAATTGAGATTATGAGACCCGGGTGGGACAGGGATTGTATCTTGTAATAATAATAATGTCGGTATTTGTTAAGCGCTTACTATGTGCAGAGCACTGTTCTAAGCGCTGGGGTAGACACAAGGGAATCAGGTTGTCCCACGTGGGGCTCACACTCTTAATCCCCTGACAAGTGGCAGAGCTGCCCCAGTGCTTAGAACAGTGCCTGGCAAATAATAAGGACTTAATAAATACCAGAATTATTATTAGAATTATTATCCTCTGTACCTCAGGTTCCCCACGGTAAAGTGGGGGTTCAGTACTTGTTCTCCCTCCTACTTAAGACGGTGAGCCCCATGTGAGCAGGGACTGTGTCCAACCAAATTGACTTGGGCTTAGACGAGTATTTAACACATAGTAAGCACTCAACAAGTGCCATAAAACAAACAAACATGATCCCAGATGCTCCCTGTCTCTTCTGTGCTGGGCTTCTGTTTGTTTATTTCTTTTCTAAAGTTTGATGTCTCTGCCTCCCACTCCAGTCTTCTCTTTATCTCACACCCATCAAGCAGTCAATCATCTCATCCCAAACTTCCCCAAAATGGCCTGGGAGTCAGAGGACCTGGATTCTAATCCCAGCTCCTCCACATGCCTTTTGCGTGACCTGGGGCAAATCCCTTAACTTCTCCGTGCCTCAGTTCCCCCATCAGTAAAATGGGGATTGAGACTGGGAGCCTCATGTGGGACATGGACTCTGTCCAACCTGATTATCTTGTATCAACACCGGCGCTTTAGTAGAGTGCGTAGCGTATAAAATCACTTAACAAACACCATTTTTTAAAAAAAAGCTTTCCCAATCCACACTTGACAAAAGACTGCATGATAGAAATTCTCAGGTGCTCCCAGGCAGTTATTGATATGAAAAGAGGGTTCTATTCTGATCTAATTTGGGGTGAAAGTAGTTCTAGTTACCCCAAATCAATTCTGTCACCAAATTCGGCACTAATGGATGGCTTGTCAAAACAATGCCCCGTACTTAGTACGGTGCTCTGCACACAGTTAGCGCTCAATAAATACTACTGAATGAATGGAATATAATGAAACAGTCTTTTAATGGGTGAGGCAAAGCATTAGGAGTTTAGCGACTGTGGTTCCGCCAGGTTTCTGTGCCCTTCCACTCCTGGACCCAGGCTCTGAGGGGTGGGCCTTCGTGTGAGGCTGGTTGGAGGCCCAGCACCCCAGAGATGGACTCTGAAAAAGTAGAGCCCTGGGTCAGCCATGCTCAGGCCCCAGCAGCACCCCCCACTCTGAGGGCCAAGGGACTTGGGAGGCCAGTATTTTCATGAAGCCAGTTTCAAGAGCCTCCCCCTCTTGGCCCTCCTTTTACACTCGGGGTCTCAGTAGCTTTCACTGTTGCTTGAATAAATCAGCCCCTCAGTGCATCCCCTGGCTGAGCTGTCGACTAGGGCAGTGTGGAAACAAAGCCGTCTGTGATGTTGATCCTCCTATCAGCCTTGTCAGTTTTTGCAAGTCCAGTGTCCCCTTCCTGGAGGGTGGAGGGCAGGCCTCCTCATGCCACACCCCTGCCGCCACAGTGTAGTGAGGGAGGCCCAAAGCTTCAACAAACCCCTCCGTGAACTTCCTTCACCAGGTCTTCCTCCACCCTTTCACCCGTCCCGACCCACCCTCCACCCTATTTACATCCTAGCCCCAAGGGCTACCTACCGTACTGCTAATTTCACCAGCGACCGACTACGGGGCGGTAGGAGAGGAGATGAAGCTACAGGGTTATCTTTGCAAAATATTCATTTTTATGATTTGTAATCATTTGTTTTATTTCTAGGAATGTGCCCTTTGTTCAAGACTCATTAAGTAAAACTGCCTTTTTCTGGTTTTTTAGATTTAAATTTGATATTCATTAACTGGGGGGAAAAAAAAGAAGTCTTGCACCTCAGATCAGGAGACTAGGGTTTTATCAGAAAGTTTCCAAAAAGTGGTTGCTGGTGAAAAATGTCCATTCCTTAATTCTCTGAAATGTTAACCCTAGAAGCCAATATCAGGCTAAGAACTCGGGAGAGGGGAGAAGTAATTAACTTGTATCTATCCCAACACTTACAACGAGCAGCAGTGTGGCTCAGTGGAAAGAGCCTGGGCTTCGGAGTCAGAGGTCATGGGTTCGACTCCCGGCTCTGCCCCTTGTCAGCTGTGTGACTGTGGGCAAGTCACTTCACTTCTCGGTGCCTCGGTTACCTCATCTGTAAAATGGGGATTAACTGTGAGCCTCACTTAATAATAATAATAATGTTGGTATTTGTTAAGCGCTTACTATGTGCCGAGCACTGTTCTAAGCGCTGGGGTAGACATAGGGGAATCAGGTTGTCCCACATGGGGCTCACAGTCTTAATCCCCATTTTACAGATGAGGGAACCGAGGCACCGAGAAGTTAAGTGACTTGCCCACAGTCACACAGCCGACGTGGCAGAGCTGGGATTCGAACTCACGAGCTCTGACTCCAAAGGCCGTGCTCTTTCCACTGAGCCACGCTGCTTCTCACTTGGGACGACCCGATTCCCCTGCATCAACCCCAGCGCTTAGAACAGTGCTCTGCACGTAGTAAGCGCTTAACAAATACCAACATTATTATTACAACAGGTTTTAACAGATAGTAAGCGCTAAACAAATACCATCCAAAAAAAGTAGACTAGTATCTACTAAGTATTCAAGCTGCAAAGAGTCCTAGGCCGAGCCTTAGGGGGCCCAGAGTCAGAGGGAGAGAATCAAAGTATTCTGTTTGATGCAATCAATCAATGGTAGTTACTGAGCACCTTACTAAGCGCTTGGGAGCCTACAATAAAATAGAGCTGGTAGACATATTCCGTGGCCACAAGGAGCTTACAGTCTAGAAGGGGAGACAGACATTAAGATAAATTACAGATGGGTACATATCTTTATACTCTGCCATTTCTCTCAAGTGCTGTGGGTGGGGCATCACAGTGCTTCAGGGGTATAGACCCGAATGCTTAGGTGACACAGAAGGGAGGGCAAATAGGATGGGGGAAATGAGGACTAAGTCAGGGAAGGCCTCTTGGCGGAGATAGGATTTTTAGATCATATAGTCAGGGAGGGGCGGGTCCCTCAATGACAGAAAGCGGGAATGGGCAGACTCTCGATCTGAATCAGTAATGGCATTTCTGATACACCTCCAGCAGAAGTCACAACTTGAACTCTCACCTCCGCCCCGGCGGACCTGAGTACGTTCCGGCTAGTCTTTGAGGCAAAGGTCTCTGTGTTTGCTGAGTTCAGTGCTCGTGTCGCGGGGCTGAAGGTGAAAGATATTTCTTCCTGGGATGCCACAGGGAGGTGGAGAGAGAGCATCGCGGGGGGTGGGGGAGTGGAGAAGCTGGGGGCAGAGGGCCTCGGGGTCAATCGATCAATCATATTTATTGAGTGGACTGTACTCAGTTGAGTCCAACAGAGTTGGTAGACAAGTCTCCTGCCCACAGCGAGCTTACAGCGTGAAGTGAAATGGGATCGGTGGGGCTGCCGGTGACCGCTGAGAGAGGCCGGGTCGGGGGCCGGTTGGCACAGCCCCTCCCTGCCCCGGGCCCTTATGGGCAGGAGCCGCCAGTTGCAGCCCATCCTGCTGACTTCTAGCACCGCCTACCCCTCGAAGGGGCAGAGTTCATCTCAGTTGGCAGGCTCTCTTGGAACCTGGCCAGTGGGTTGAGTTCCCATCCACCTCCAGCCCAGAGCCTCCCGGGCCATCTGGTAGCTACCGTGGGGACACGGCCATGGGAACTGCCAGGCGGCTCCAAGGACTTCCCAGTTTTTGCTGGGGCCGGCTTCCCGTGGGGGTCGAGGGCTCCAGGGTCCCCCCCCCCCCCAACCCCGGCCCCTTCCCTGCTCGCTCCCCACACAACCCCACCCCGTGGCCTTGAAGCACAGTCCTGGAGACGCTGCCGTTTCCCCCGCATCTGTTCAACACTCAGCTCCAGGGGAGCCTCAGACACGTTTTCAGGCAGCAGATACAATGCCTAGTTCGCAGACTAGTTTAAATCGTAGTCACCGATAGCCCACGGAAACGGAACGTTCCGTATCTGTTCTTATTTTGGTGAACAGAAGGTACCTGAGCCTACCAAAGTGCAAACATTAAGTACATATCTGTATAAATCATCTGTTGATTCATATTAACATCAGTCTCCCCCTCTAGACTGCAAGCTCTTTATGAGCAGGGAAGGTGCCTAACAACTCGGCTATAGCGTACTCTCCTCAGCGCTTAATACAGTGCTGTGCACACAGCGAGTGCTCAATAAATATCTTTAACGATGACCAGATGAGTTGCGGCACTCACTGGTCTCAGAGTTCACGAAAACTGAAGAGTATTAAAGAAAGTAGAGAATCTGTAGCAAATCCCGTAGTGAGGTCATTCTTACATCAGTCGAGATGAAAGAAAAGCTAAGGTTATTCATGCAACATGTTAATCAACGAAAGCAGGTGTCCTCTGATGGGGACTGATAAGTTCAACCCTAAACAGAAACAAGTTTCTACCGGCCTTGCTCATCCTTTGAAGGTTCTTGTTCGTGATCAGCTGCTTTTGTAGAATACTACATTGTAAAGTCTTCTTCACCCCACTTCATCAATCAGTCAATAGTAATTATTGAGTTTCTGGGCGCGGAACACCATATTGAGGACCTGACAGACGATAATCGACGTAATACCCCTTATTCCTGCCTTCAAGGAGCTTCCAATCAGATAAATTGTAGATTGGAGGAAGTGATCGTGGATATAGTTCATTCATCCATTCATTCGAACGTATTTATTGAGCGCTTACTGTGAGCAGAGCCCTAAGCGCTTGGGGAAGTACAGTACAACAATGAAAGGTGACATTCCCTGCCCACAATGAACTTACAGTCTAGAGTGGGAGAGAAAGCCATCAATACAAATAAAGAAAATTACAGATCTGTACAAAAGTGCTGTGGGGCTGGGAGGGGGGAAGAGTAAAGGAAGCAAGTCGGGGTGACACAGAAGGGAGTGGGAGATGAGGAAAAGTGGGATTTAGTCTGGGAAGGCCTCTTGGAGGAGATGGGCGTTCAGTAAGCCTTTCTTTGAAGTGTGGGGGATTTGAGGAGGGAGGGCATTACAGACCAGAGGCAGGACGTGGTCCAGGGGTGGGTGGTGAGACAGGCGAGATCAAGGGACAGTGAGAAGATCAGCACTAGAGGAGCGAAGTGTGCGGGCTGCGCGGGCTGCGTTGGAGGAGGGGAGAAGCGAGTTGGGGAGGGAGGGTGCAAGGGATCTGCATGAAATAAGCGCTCAATAAATATGATTGATTATAAGATATGTACACTATAAGCTCACTGTGGGCAGGAGACGTGTTTACCAGCTCTGTGGTATTGTACTCTCCCAAGCTCATAGTATAGTGCTGTGCACACAGTAAGTGCTCAATAAATAATAATAATGATGGCATTTGTTAAGCGCTTACTATGTGCAAAACACTGTTTTAAGCACTGGAGAGGATACAAAGTAATCAGGTCGTCCCACTTGGGCTCACAGTCTTAATCCCCATTTTACAGATGAGGTAACTGAGGCTCAGAGAAGTGAAGTGACTTGCCCAAAATCACACAACTGACAAGTGGCAGAGCCAGGACTAGAACCCATGACCTCTGACTCCCAAGCCTGAGCTCTTTCCACTGAGCCACACTCCTTCTCTACCATTGATGATGAGGATGATATGTACATAAAGGCTTCAAATCATTTAAAATCCTTCATAGAATGAGGAGATCCTTCCAAAGCAGAATATAGGGCTAAAAGATAAATCTCTTTAATGGCAGGGACCAGTTGGTTTGTTTGTTTTTCTGTTGTACTCTTCCATCCACTCAGCAAAGTGTTCTGCAAACAGTAGGTGCTCAAGCAATACTTCTGTTGTTGATGGTGATGATGAATATTAACAAACAATCCCCTCCTCCAGTGATCCTGAACAGATGGTTGGGAGACAAGCACTCACGCTTTCTCCAGAATGGTTTTTTCTGGTTAAAGGCTAGGACCCCGACAGATCACTGAATTAACAGCACCCTGTCCGCCAGATTATCCTGGAATATAACAGTCCCCACAGGGCTGGCTGCCTGCAGGCATTCAGTGGCTCTTGAGGTGGGGCAGAAAGACCCACTCCACACAATGCCGTCCCATACATACACAACATAACACAATGACATCAAGCACAACATCAGAAGAGTATTTCCCCATTGCTGCCTCCCCCTGCTATCCAGTCCCCTGAACCCCGTTGACCGAACGCTCCGGTCAGTGGCTCCAAGGCCCTGAAGTGCATCCTGTTGATTCATTCATTCAGTCGTATTTATTGAGCGCTTACTATGTGCTGATGGATCACTTTGGACTCCCGCCATCTTTGAGAAGGGTGGTGGGGTCACCCGTGTTTCTGAGAGAAGCATCATGGCAGCCATCTTTGGAAAGGGTGGAAGCCCCATTATCTTTAGACAGTCCCACGTTGCAATAGCTTGCTTTCTCCTCCCTACTGATGCCAAACCCCTTCCGTTAGAGAACAATCGTTTTACACCTTCTGATTTTATCACAGGAATGATCATCTTACTCAGTCTGACAAATTTCCCTCTACAAATCGTACGTGCATCCGACCCAAAAGAAAATCAGACAGGGAGGCCAAGTTTTCATCCTTCTTTTCATGCCCTTCTAGTTCTAAATTGTCCTAGATGTTTGTTTTCAGCAAATATACAGCGGCAACATATGTACAGCATCTACTTTGTGCAGAGCAGTAGAACAGTGGTGGAATGAGGGGAATCATAAAAATTCCAACTGCCTTCTTAATGTTCTTTCATCTTGTGATATGAGGAGAAGCAGCATGGTGTAGTGGAAAGAACACGAGCCTGGGAAACAGAGGATTTGGGTTCTAACCCTGGCTCTGCCATTTGCCTACAGTATGACCTTGGACAGGTCATTTAACTTCTCTAGACCTTAGTTTCTTCTTATGGGGGTTAAATACCATTTTCCTTCCTTCTTAGATTGTGAGCCCTATGTGGGACAAGGACTGTGTCCAAACTGATTATCTTTTACCAGCACTTAGCATAAAGAAAGCACTAAACCACAAGAGAGGCTGAGAGAGAAAGGGTAGAATTGATAACCGTGGGTCCTCTAGACTGTAAACTCACTGTGGGCAGAGACTGTGTCTACCGACTCTGTTGTACGCACTCTGCCAAGCGCTTAGTACAGTACTCTACACACCAAAAAACACTCAATAAATACAACTAATTGATTCTGGCTAACAGGTTGAGAGTGGAGGAAGGCAATCCCACTGTCTTGGAATAAACCTTCCATATTCAGAAAAGGGATGGGAGTTAAATTTTAATCTGTAGGTAAGAATTTGGCAAATCGGTTTTTTCTCTCTCAGCTGTCTCTAATTCAGTCTTGAAGAAGAATGTAATAGTATACTCTGAATTGCCTGATTAAGAAAATTGGATATAGGTTTAAGAATCTGAGAACAATACTACCATCTATAAACCCAGATTTTAAAAATCTCTTTAAGAAAATGCTTGGGTGCAAGCAGTGATTTTCGTCCCCCTCCCTAACTATAAAATAACCCTCGTATCTTTCCCTTGCACCACAAACGTCCCGAATCTCTGGGCTTGGCTCCCCTTCATGGCCCCTTTCTCTTACTATGGGATACCGCTTCCTTCCTCTCTCCTATCTTCCACCCTCCTGTCTCTCTCCCTCTCTCCCACACCTTCCTTCCACTTTCCACTCACTTGGAATTGGATTTGGAAATTTTACATTTGTGTATGTTTTCTGTCAATAAATCAGGGTGAGTGAAGCGAATTACCCCAAAGTGAAAGCGTTAGTCACTGAACTTTAAAATCACCTTTTGACTTTTTGGCTTTTCAGTGCCGTCACCTGGGGCATAACTACACTAACGTTTCAGAAGAACTTCCCCTTTGAAATCCATTTAATCTTGACCACATGTGCAACGGGGGAGGCGGGGATGTGTGGCAAGGCACACATGCGGTCTGCCTTGTCAAAACACTTAGCGGTTCCAACCATCAGAGGCTGAAATAAATACTGCCCATTTGTGCTTCCGGCCTGGCATCTCTGTGGGTCTGACTGACTAAGTTGACGGAAGGTCTCGGCCCTGACGGCCCTCAGGGATGAGATTGGGTGGCTCCAAAAGGGGATATGGTGCCCATTTGGCCAGGAGAATCTCTTAGCAACCATGAATGATCCCCACTTCTGATTCCGAGCTTCCCACAAAAATTGGACTTGGGTGGGGAAACACCAGGATAAATAGCCTTCCTGCATCCTATTGGCCAAGCTCAGGATGCAGTCCTTCCCTGTGGGGAAAAGAGAACTCCGGAGAGAAATCCTCCTCTCTTCCCACCCCATATCATCAGTGGTATTTATCGCGTGCTAACTGTGTGCAGAGCACTGTACTAAGCGGTTGGGAAAGTACAATACACCTGAGGTGTTAGACACATTCCCTGGCCACAATGAACTTAAAGTCTAGAGGAGAAGACAGACATGACTAAATAATTTGTGTGATGTAATTTATAGATATGTACATAAGTGCCACGGGGTTGAGGGTGAGGCGAAGATCAAATGCCCAAAGGTCACGGATGCAAGTGAGTCCAAAAAGTTCACTCCTCTGGGGATTCCAACCTCATTGTGGGCAGGGAATGTGTCTACCAACTCTATTATCTTGTACTCTCCCAGGCACTTCGTACAGTGCTCTGCACACATTAAGCACTCAGTAAATACAGACGATGGAGTGATTAATTCAGGGTTATTCTGAGGGCTAGCCGAGCCTAGACGACTTTTAGATTAAACATTGTTCCCGGTTATCGGAGACTGCCGGTACTTTGGGTATGGGTGAACTTATGTGACTTAATTGCCTCTTCATTTAAACTTGTAATTTCAAACAACATTTTCTTGGGGAAAAAAGTGGCACTCAAGCTATCATTCTTTTAAAATCCAGGTGGTTGTTAGGTCGGCCCTGATAAGCTCTAAGCCTGGAGCTTAGAGCCCTGAGGGGACTGAAATTCTGGAGGTGAGTCCAATGAGTGTCTGCTTTTCCTTTGGACCAATCCCACCGGATTTGTGAGATGTATTCATTCATTCATTCGTTCAATTGTATTTATTGAGCGCTTACTGTGTGCAGAGCACTGTACTAAGCGCTTGGAAAGTACAATTCGGCAACAGATAGAGACAATCCCTCCCCAACGACAGGCTCACAGTCTAGAAGGGGGAAGAAAGACAACAAAACAAGTAGACAGACATTAATGATGTGATGATGAGATGTAATGATCGTAATGCTTGTATTGCTTGATCGTACTGCTCAGATTTCCAGTCCCTGGAAGTTCAGATGGACTTCTACGCAGACATGAGGCTTTGCCTATGTGGCCCTGGTGATTATAATAATAATTACGGAACTTGTTAAGTGCTTACTGTGTGCCGAGCACTGTCCTAAACACTGGGATAGATACAAGTTAACCAGGTTGGACACAGTCCCTGTCGCACATGGGGCTTACACTCTTAATCCCCATTTTACAGATGAGGGAACTGAGGCCCAGAAAAACTGACTGGCCACAGAGCAGACGTCTGGCAGAGTCAGGATCAGAATCCAGGTCCTCCTGACTCACAGGGCCGTGCTTTATCCACTAAGCCACGTTAGCCAGGGGGCTGTGATCCATCACAACCTTTCAACTGAACTGCAGGAGCTGGTGCTCAGCTGTGCCTGGAGGGACTGGAACTCTGCTGTATCGGAATGAACAGTAATTGACCTCTCATTTTCCTTCCCTAGGTTACTCCGGGAAGCAAGGCAGCAGTTGCTAATGTATGTATTGGAGATGTTATCATGGCCATCGAAGGAGAAAACACAGATAATATGACTCATTTAGAAGCCCAGAATAAAATCAAGAACTGCCTAGATAAAATAACGCTAACAGTTGGCAGGTACGGTCTCTTTTCCAGCAATTTTCTTTCTTTTCTGTTTATGTTTTCCCCGGGCTCCTTGTAATTTGGTTGGACTTGTTTCTACTTGAAGTTTTGTGCAGTAAAGCATGACTGGCAACAATCGTATCCTTAAGAGTGCTGCTGTAGGGTTGGAGGGGTGGTTGCTGAATAGAAGCATGACATAAGACAAATTGCCACAATGTGGGATTGTTTGCTATGTGATTTATTTATTGCCAGAAGAGAACTAAGAATGCAAGGAAAATGGGTTCCCAGAGTAATACGGGTTCAAACAATGAAAAGCATATTTCCCAAATTTTGCTGTAAGAATACAAGAAAGCTGCCTTGCGGTGGCAATATACTACGGCTTCATTTGTTCGTTTACTAAAACTGTGACCGAGCCATCATCGTTCTTCTGCTTAGTTCTGGACAAGCTTCTGTCCAGAGAAGTCTGTGAAAATTTGTGGACATGAGACTCAATCAAACCTCCTTAGATTTTTATTTTAAAATTACAATATCAAGAATCTGTCCCATTTTAAGCAACCTAGAGTCTCTCTCTGGACTTGGGTTATCCTCAGCCTTTTACCCAGTAAGGCAAGGTGATGCCACACCATTCAATCAGTCAATCGTATTTACTGAGCGCTTACTGTGTGCAGAGCACTGTACTAAGCACTTGGGAGAGGTTTCTTGTGGGGGCGGTGGGGTTTACGGGGTATTTGTTAAGCATTTACTATGTGCCAGGCACTGTTCTAAGTGCTGGGGTAGGTCCAAGCTAATCAGGTTGGACACAGTCCCCATTCAGCGTGGGACTCACAGTCTTAATCTCTCATTTTATAGATGAAGGAACTGAGGCACAGAGAAGTAAAATGACTTGACCAAGGTCCCACAGCAGACAGGTGGTGGACCCTGGGTCCGGAATCCAGGCGCAAGTTGGTACACACATTTCCTACCCACAGTGAGCTTACAGTCTAGAGTGGGAAGACAGTAATATAAATAAATTATGGATATGTACATAAATGCTGTGGGGCTGAAGGTGGGGTGAATAAAAGGAGCAAATCTAAGTCCAAGGTTGACACAGAAGGGAGTGGGAGAAGAGGAAATGAGGGCTTAGTCAGGGAAGGCCTGTACAGGTCTATTCTGTCCCTAGAGTACTAGACTGCAAGGTTTTATCACTGGGTATTTAAGTGCTTACTAGGTGCCAAGCACTGTTCTAAGCACTGGGGTAGATACAAGGCAATCGGGTTGTCCCATGTGGGGCTCCCAGTCTAAAATCCCCATTTTACAGATGAGGGAACTGAGGCACAGGGAAGTGAAGTGACTTGCCCAAGGTCACACAGCAGATAAGTGGCAGAGTCGGGATTAGAACCCATGTCCTCTGACTCCGAAGCCCGTGCTCTTTTCCACTAAGCCACGCTGCTTCTGCTCAGGACTGTTAGTCTTCCACGTCCATTCATTCGATCGTATTTCTTAAGCACTTTCTATGGGCAGAGCAATATCTTCCGCTTCCAACTCATCGGCAGGGAACGTGCCTACCGACTCTGTGGTATTTATTATACTCTCCTAAGCGCTTAGTACAGTGTTCGGCACACAGTAAAGCATTCAAGTGAAAGCAGTTGGTTCTTGGGGATCCAGTCATTCACAAGGGAAATCCATCTGTTGTCCTGCCAGAAGACTAGGTGGGCTGCCCATCTTCAATTGGCTTGTCCCAAATAGTAGAAGTAGCGGGAGAATAACAAAGTGACATTTTCCCTGCCCACAAGGAGCTCATACTCTACTGGGAAAGGCAAATGTGAAAATACTTCTACCTAGAGTGGTCAAAATAGATAAGTTATGTGAGCATAAATCTATATGAGAGCTAAGGAAGCTGGAAATATTCTCCCTGATTTGTTGGCTTGTTAGGAAAGTGTTCTTTAAGGAAATTGCACATGTAGGACTCCATTGTTCTTTAGGTTACAGCCATTTTTTCTTTGTCATCGAGGCCTTTGATTGCCATCTTTTTCATTGAGGGTAAAATGGAGCCAGAGAGTTCTCTTTCCTTCTTCACGGGCAACTCCTCAACCAGCAGGGAACGTCTAGTATTATCGAGGGTGAGCCATGACTGCCTCCTTCTTCCTCCTTCCTCCGCCGTCAGATGGGCCGGCCTTCTTTGTTTCCTGGCCGAGGGATTTGGTTTTCCACTCCGGTTTATCCCATCATTTACCCGAATCGATCTTTCTGGACAATATCCATTACCCATCGGTCGGGTCTTCAAAAGACACATGTCCAGTACAGCCGCAGGCAGCCTCATCTGCAGTTATTTGCATTTTCCTTCTCGATCCCGCTGCATCATTGGCAGGAAGAGTAAACTCTCGATTATACAGTCGGGACGCATCCGGGTGGCAGATTATCATGGCCTTCCTGCTGCCGCTGCTGAGGAGAGGTGGGGGAGGAGTGCGGCAAGTGCCGGGCCGCCCAAGCCAAGAGGTTGAGCGGGGTCTGGGCCTGGTAGTCAGGGGACCTGGGTTCTAATCCCAGCTCCGCCATTTGCCTGCCGTGTGACCTTGAGCGAGTCACCTAACTTCGTGTGCCTCAGTTTTCTCATCTGGTGATTAAAAAGCGATTCTCCCTTCTTCCTTCTGTGAGGCCCCTATGGGACAGGGACTGTGTCTGACCTGATTATCTTGCATCTACCCCAGTGTTTAGTACAGTGTTGGACATGTAGTAAGTGCTTACCAAATACCACATATTATTATTGTCATTATTATGATTTTACTGTTATTACTATTATAGTGTAGGCGGTTAGCAGGGCTTGAGATATCTGGCCCTGCTCGATGCTGCGGCTCTTGCCGGGAAGTCGGGAAGCTTTTTGACTCTGGTGCATTCCCGGATCTACTGTCCGGGTGGCGTGTTCCGTCCGGGATGTTCCGTCCTGTGCAGCTGGAACCCTCCCCCCTCAATCCTGGCTCCACCTTCTGTCTGCTGTATGACCTTGGGAAAGTCATTTAACTTCTGTGCCTCAGTTCCCTCATCTGTAAAATGGAGATTAAGACTCTGAGCCCCATATGGGACATGGACTGTTTCCGACCTGATTATCTTATATCTTCCTCAGCGCTGGTACCTGCTAAGCACTTAACAAATACATTAAACAAAAAAGGACACCACCTGGACAGCTGAGGTGAAGGCGAGCTTCAGCCAAAAATCCTCTGAGCTATCCCACCATCTCTTCTCTCTATCCCCACGGGGCCTCAGTGAAATCTCTGTTTGTGGTAGAACTCTGATATGTTTTGAGAGCAAAACAGGTAGTAATTACAGTATTCATGCACTGTACTAAATGCTGGGGTAGATGACAGGATTATCAACTCAGACCCACTCCCTGTCCTACATGGGCTCACAATCCAGGAGGGAGCAAAACAGGTACCTCATTCCCACTTTACGGAGGAGGAAGTTGAGGCATGGAGAAGCTTCTTCTCCTCCCTCATCGACACCCATGCCCGTCACCCCCGCCGATTGTTCCGGACCTTTAACTCTCTCCTTAGGCCCCCTGTTCCTCCCCCTCCCCCATCTCTCACCCCTAATGATCTGGCCACCTATTTCCTCACGAAAATCAACACGATCAGGTCTGAGCTCCCCAAAGTCACCCCTCCGCCTCTCCCCTCCCCCCAACAACCCCCTCCCCTACTTTCCCATCCTTCCCTGCAGTATCCTCAGAGGAGATCTCCTCCCTCCTCGCAAGTGCCACCCCCTCCACCTGCGCCTCGGACCCCATTCCCTCTCACCTTCTTAAAACCATCGCCCCTGCCCTCCTCCCTTCCTTAACTTCTATTTTTAACCACTCAATCTCCAAGGGCTCCTTCCCCTCTGCCTTCAAACACGCCCACGTCTCCCCCATCCTAAAAAAACCCGCTCTTGACCCCACTTCCCCCTCCAGTTATCGTCCTATCTCCCTACTACCCTTCCTTTCCAAAATCTTAGAACGAGTCGTCTACAATCGATGCCTAGAATTCCTTAACTCCCATTCTCTCCTAGACCCCCTCCAATCTGGCTTCCGTCCCCTCCACTCTACCGAGACTGCTCTCTCTAAGGTCACCCATGACCTCCTTCTTGCCAAATCCAATGGCTCCTACTCCATTCTGATCCTCCTTGACCTCTCTGCTGCCTTTGACACTGTCGACCATCCCCTCCTCCTCCGTACCTTATCTCACCTTGGCTTCACGGACTCTGTCCTCTCCTGGTTCTCCTCTTACCTCTCTGGCCGATCATTCTCGGTCTCCTACGCTGGAGCCTCCTCCCCCTCCCATCCTTTAACTGTTGGAGTTCCTCAAGGGTCAGTTCTTGGCCCTCTTCTGTTCTCCATTTACACTCACTCCCTCGGTGAACTCATCCGCTCTCACGGCTTTGACTACCATCTCTACGCAGATGACACGCAGATCTACATCTCTGCCCCTGTCCTCTCCCCCTCCCTTCAGGCTCGCATCTCCTCCTGCCTCCGGGACGTCTCCACCTGGATGTCTGCCCGCCACCTAAAACTCAACATGAGCAAGACTGAGCTCCTCATCTTCCCTCCCAAGCCCGGTCCGCTCCCAGACTTCTCCATCACTGTGGATGGCACGACCATCCTTCCCGTCCCGCAGGCCCGCAATCTCGGTGTCATCCTTGACTCGTCCCTCTCGTTCACCCCACACATCCTATCCGTTACCGAGACCTGCCGGTTTCACCTCTACAATATCGCCAAGATCCGCCCTTTCCTCTCCACCCAAACGGCTACCTTACTATTACGGGCTCTCGTTATATCCCGGCTAGACTACTGTGTCAGCCTTCTCTCTGACCTCCCTTCCTCCTCTCTCGCCCCGCTCCGGTCTATTCTTCACTCCGCTGCCCGGCTCATCTTCCTGCAGAAACGATCTGGGCATGTCACTCCCCTTCTTAAACAACTCCAGTGGTTGCCTATCGACCTCCGCTCCAAACAAAAACTCCTCACTCTAGGCTTCGAGGCTCTCCATCACCTCGCCCCTTCCTACCTCTCCTCCCTTCTCTCTTTCCACCGCCCACCCCGCACGCTCCGCTCCTCTGCCGCCCACCTCCTCGCCGTCCCTCGGTCTCGCCTATCCCGCCGTCGACCCCTGGGTCACGTCCTCCCGCGGTCCTGGAACGCCCTCCCTCCTCACCTCCGCCAAACCGATTCTCTTTCCCTCTTCAAAACCTTACTTAAAAATCACCTCCTCCAAGAGGCCTTCCCAGACTGAGCTCCTCTTCCCCCTCTACTCCCTCTGCCATCCCCCCTTTACCTCTCCGCAGCTAAAGCCTCATTTTCCCCTTTTCCCTCTGCTCCTCCACCTCTCCCTTCCCATCCCCACAGCACTGTACCCGTCCGCTCAACTGTATATATTTTCGTTACCCTATTTATTTTGTTAATGAATTGTACATCGCCTTGATTCTATTTAGTTGCCATTGTTTTTACGAGATGTTCTTCCCCTTGACGCTGTTTAGTGCCATTGTTCTTGTCTGTCCGTCTCCCCCGATTAGACTGTAAGCCCGTCAAACGGCAGGGACTGTCTCTATCTGTTGCCGACTTGTTCATCCCAAGCGCTTAGTACAGTGCTCTGCACATAGTAAGCGCTCAATAAATACTATTGAATGAATGAAGTGCGATGATTTGCCCAAGACCAAACAGCAGGCAAATGGTGGAGCTGGGACTAGAACCTCAGTGTTCTGCCTCCCAGTCCAGTGCTCTTTCTCTCATGCTTTGATGACTCTCCGATTATGCGTATTCTCCACTAAGGGAACAGCTGAAGGAGATGGAGATGGTCAGGAAGGGGAAAAATGAGGGCAGAACCAAAACAATATCAATTTGGGGACCTAATGGATTTTTATAAGCTGAAGTCACTTTGAATTGTATTCCCGCTATTTTTTTTAATAATATCTCACCAGATTTTTGTCCAAGTTGGAATAGAGTAGGATTACCCTATCTCTACCCATCCCACTTTCAAAACCCACCTAAAATCACATCTCCCTCCAAAAGGCCTTCCCTAAGTCCTCCTTTTCCCATCCGCCCTCCCCTCACCCTTGACTAGACACTTGGCTGTGAAACACTGAAGTACTTTTCTTCTCACCCCAGGTTATGGGCTCGGACACAGGCCCTGTCCCACGTGAGGCTTATCCCCATTACACCCTACTATTTTCCCTTTCTCTACTTTATTTGAATATCTTTCTCCCCCTGTAAACTGTCCGCTCCTTGTGGGCAGGGATAGTTTCTACCAACCAACTCTATTATATTGTACTTTACCAAGCACTTAATAAGGTGCTCTGCACACAGTAAATGCTCAATAAATAGCATTGATATCCATCCCCAGTTAAGCCTGGGCTTTATATCTCTAATCCTTGGGTATGTCTAAAGAGGGTTCAGAAGTGTTAGATGGAAGTTTTGAGGGTTTTCATTATTTATTCTGGGGGGTCAGACAGCCCAGGGTGCATTATCGTGTAACAATAATCCGAAGCCAGGGCCAGGGCTACACTTTGGAGAGGGTCTGACATATTTTCCTGGTCTTCCCGAGAGACTTAAAGGGATATCTCAGATGACCCCCGTAACAACAGGCAAGAATGAGGGGTAGGACATGAAGCCAAACATGACAACTATCTGCTTTTGCCCTCCCCACTCCAGCTCTCTGCCTCTCCCCCGACCCCGAAAGCTTGGCTAGCCCGTGGGCCTTCGGATCTGCCCAGATTCCCACAAGGAAGTCTCACAACTCTGCTCCAAGGTTTCCTCAAGGCTAGTCTCCCAATGCTGCCCCAAAGGATTCAGCCTTTCCCGGTTCTTTTGTCTCCCCACATCCTCACTTGCCACTGCCTATGTTTCCATTCCCATCCCCACGCGTATTTTGCATGTATTGGTCCAAATATTCTTAATGGGAAGAAAAGATCGCTTTGACTCAGCGCTACCATTTCTGGGATTCAGATGGGAAATATCAGAGCGGGGAAATAACGGGAAAAGTAGAGGAAGTAACCAACAAAAGGAGGAGCCTTGCTTTTTATATTCTGTGACTCACCAAATTCCAGACTCCTTGAATCCATTCGCCCTCATCCCTGCCACGGTGGTAGCAAATTTTAAGTATCTTGGAAATGGACAGTAAAACAGGACACTCTATGGGTGATACATAGAATATATAGGACCATTAATTTCAGGGGAGTTTAGTGGAAAGGGCACTGGACGGGGAGTCAGGGAGACCTGGGTATCATTCCAGTTCTACAGTGGCTTTTGTGAAACCTAGGGCAAGTGTGGCTTAGTGGAAAGAGCCCGGGCTTGGGAGTCAGAGGTCATGGGTTCTAATCCCGGCTCTGCCACTTGCTGCTTTGTGACCTTGGGCAAGTCACTTAACCTCTCTGTGCCTTGAGGTTACCTCATCTGTAAAAATGGGGATGAAGACTGTGAGCCCCACTTGGGACAACTCCATTACCTTGTATCTACCCCAGCGCTTAGAACAGTGCTTGACACATACTAAGCGCTTAACAAATTCCATCATTATTATTATTATTATGAAATTATTTAGCCTCTAAGACCCTCAGTTTCCTCATCCGTAAAATGGGGATAAACTAGATAGTGAGCCTCATGTGGGACGGGGCCTTTGTCCATTTTCATAACCTTGTATCTACCCCAGTGCCTAACACATAGCAGGGACTTAATAAATGCCATTATTATTAGTAGTAG
The DNA here is from genome assembly GCF_004115215.2 of Ornithorhynchus anatinus. Classification (NCBI taxonomy): domain Eukaryota; kingdom Metazoa; phylum Chordata; class Mammalia; order Monotremata; family Ornithorhynchidae; genus Ornithorhynchus; species Ornithorhynchus anatinus. The sequence continues at coordinate 121,547,639 of NC_041730.1, read as the reverse complement.
TATTGCTGGAGGTGGGATACTGTGGTCACCAGTCATCTTCAATTCATCGCTTAACTGTGGGTATTATAATAATAAGCATCAGAATAATGTATTTTTTTAAGCACTTACTCCGAGCCAAGCAGTACTGAGCACCAGGGAGGATACAAGATAATCAGGTCCACAGGGCTCACAGTCTAAGTAGGAGGGAGAACAGGTATCGAAACCCTATTACGTAGATGAGGGAACTGAGACTCGGAGAAGTTGACTTCCCCAGTGTCACGCAACAGGTAAATGGCAGAGCTGGGACTAGAACCCAGGTCCTCTGACTCTGAGGCCCGAGGTCTTTCTACTAGGCCATGCTGCTTTTCTCTCATAGGAGAGACTTAATCTCCTAACGATCGCCAGGATCCTATTACAGCTTTCTTAAACCTGATGGAAATATCAAATTCTCTTGACTTATCTCTTGACTGCATTTTTGCTGAAGTTTGTGGTGCATTTAGGTCATTTGGGCTTTCCTTCAACTGAGGCTTTCTTTTCTTTTTTTAATGGTATTTGTTAAGTACTTACTATGTGTCAGGTTCTGTTCTAAGCGCTGGGATAGAAACTGGCCAAATCAAGTTGGACAGTCCTCGTCCCACCATGGGGCTCCTACGTACATGTGTCTGACTTCCAAATGCCTCTGCCGTGTTCTGTGGTTTGTCCTTGCCTGTCACTGTGATAAACTGTAGTCTGACGCTGTCTCTGATGCCATTTTGGTTCCAAATATACCATTGTCTGGCTGTCATTTTTTAATTTCTTCAGTACACGAATGATAGATGTGCAATTTTACTCTGTTGCAGAACGGAACACAAAGTCTGGTCTCCTCTTGTGACTGAGGAAGGGAAACGCCACCCATACAAGATGAATTTAGCTTCCGAACCTCAGGTGGGCAACCCTCTCCCCTCCAGGCTTCACTCCTCTGGAGGTCCCAACGGGCCAAGTTTCCGCTCCTGGGGTGGGTGACGCTGCAGGGATTTGCTTCATGACAGGCAAGACACTATGCTTCTACTATGCCCTGGAATGTGCTGTCAATTCTCTTCCCTGGTTTGGCTGCCGGCTAAAAGTTATTGCCTTTCACTCATTTCCTTTTTTGGCTGTTTTAGAATAAGTACAATAAATGAAAATCTCTTTAAAAATAATCAACACTGGCTTAGCAAAAATTCCAGAGAGGCTGCCTCCAAGATGCACTTCCATGGAAGTTCCTGGACTGTTAAGAATGAGTGTAGCTCAGTGTATTTCAGTCTCCCGGTGCCTTGGGGGAAATTCCCAGGAGGCCCCGAGAATTTGCTGTGCCACCAATTTTCACTTTATTCATTCAATCATATTTATTGAGGGCTTACCGTGTGCAGAACACTATACTAGGCGCTTGGAAAGTACAATTCGGTAACAAATAGAGACAATCCCTACCCAAAAAGGGGCTCACAGTCTAGAAGCGGGAGACAGACAACAAAACCAAATAAGTAGACAGGCACCAATAGCATCAAAACAGATAAGTAGAATTATAGATATATGCACATCATTAATAAAATAAATAGAATAATAAATATGTACAAATGTATACAAGTGCTGTGGGGCGGGGAAGGGGGTAAAACAGAGGGAGGGAGTAGGAGCGATGGTTGGGGGAGGAGGAGCAGAGGAAAAGGAGGTCTCAGTCTGGGAAGGCCTCTTAGAGGAGGTGAGCTCTCAATAGGGCTTTGAAGGCGGGGAAGAGAGCTAGTTTGACAGATGTGAGGAAGGAGTGCATTACGGGCCAGAAGTAGGATGTGGGCCCCGGGGTTGACGGCAGGACAAGCGAGAACAAGGCCCACTGAGGAGATTAGCAGTAGAGGAGCTGAGTGGGTGGGCTGGGCTGTAGAAGGAGAGAAGGGAGGTGAGGTAAGAGGGGGCCAGGAGATGGAGAGCTTTGAAGCCAAGAGTGAGGAGTTTTTGTTTCATGTGAAGGTTGATAGGCAACCCCTGGAGGGTTTTGAGGAGGGGAGTGACATGCCCAGAGCCTTTCTGTAGAAAGGTAATCCGGGCAGCAGAGTGAATATAGACTGAAGTGGGGAGAGAGAGGAGGTTGGGAGATCAGAGAGAAGGCTGATGCAGTAATCCATTCGGGATATGATCAGAGATTGTACCAACGAGGTAACGGTTTGGATGGAGAGGAAAAGGTGGATCTTGGCAATATTGTGAAGGTGAGACAGGCAGGTTTTGGTGACAGATTGGATGTGTGGGGTGAATGAGAGAGCTGGTCAAGGACGACACCAAGGTTACGGGCATGTGAGATGGGAAGGATGGTAGTGCCGTCCACAGTGACGGGAAAGTCAGGGCGAGGACAGGGCTTGGGAGGGAAGATAGGGAGCTCAGTCTTAGACATGTTGAGTTTTAGGTGGTGGGCAGACATCCAGGTGGAGATGTCCGGAAGGCGGGAGGGGATAGGAGACTGGAGGGAGGGAGAGAGAACAGGGGAGGGTTAGGGGAGGAGATGTAGATTTGGGTGTCATCTGCGTAGAGATGACAGTTGAAGCTGTGCGAGCCAATGAGTTCACCAAGGGAGTGAGTATAGATGGAGAACAGAAAAGGACCAAGAAGTGACCCTTGAGGAACCCCTACAGTTAGTGGATGGGAGGGGGAGGGGGAGGAGGAGCCCATGAAGGAGACCGAGAATGACGGGCCAGAGAGATAAGAGGAGAACCAGGAGAGGATGGAGTCTGTGAAGCCAAGGTTGGATAACGTTGGTTAAGGTTGGATCACCTCATCAATCCCCTCCTTGGGAGCCCCACCTCATGTGCCCAGTGAAGCCAAGAGGCCCCTCCCATCACTCCTGCTTTGAGAAGTCGTATAGTCCAGTGGAAAAAGCCCGGGCTTGGTAGTCAGAGGACCTGTGTTCTAATCCTGGCTCCACCGCTTGTCTGCTACTTGACTTTAGGAAAGTCACTTAACTTCTCTGTGCCTCAGTCTGCAAAGTGGACATTCATTCATCCATTCAATGATATTTATCTCCCTCCTACTCAGACTGTGAGCCCTATGTGGAACTTGCTCATCTTGTGTCTACTCCAGTCCTTAGCACAGTGCTTGACACATAGTAAGAACTTAACACATTCCACAATTATTATTATTGGGGCACTGTATGTGGTGATGCCCTGGGGGCATTGAGGTCTGTCTGTGGATCAGTTGGCCTTGAAGCTGGCCAATGGGGGGTCTGGTGAGCTAGAGAATGACTACTCCCATGCAAAAATGCCCCTGTGATGAAAGCAGCATTGTGGGAGATCTTGGACAAGTCTTCTAAGATGCGAAGTGTTCATCAGGGAGTTGTCTGTGGCACCTGGGACCCCAGGAGCCATCATAATGAAGGAAAAATGCAGACTGAGTCATATTTTTGTGTGTTGGTGGCTGGGCCCTGCAGGCATTCCGGTTCTGTGATTATGGGCAGTTTTGTAATGTCCACACAATATGGCCAGCCCTCAGTCTTGAAGAAAATCATCCTTACGGCAAAATTAACAGCACTAGGCAAGCCTATATGTGACTACACACATACACACACACACACACACACACACACACACACACACACATCTCTATTTGCAGCATTTCTCTGTCATTTTGGACAATTCAGGGTGTTTCCATATGTGCTGGGAAGCAGCTGACCCAAGGTCCCTGCAGGCCATAACCCGTGAACTAATCAGTGTATTTCAGCTGGGACAGCCCCCACCCCCAACCCCCTACCCACCCCCCGCACCTCCCCACAAGGCTTGAGCTGGGTCCAGAGCCCTCAGGCTCACTGAGCTTTGGGACTCAATTGGGCAGGAGGGCTGCTCCAGGAAGGCCCTCCACTGGTCACTGAAGGCCTGGGGGATCCCCCGCCCCCCGAGAGCATGTCAGTTGCAAGGAGTCCAGTTGTTCAAGGACAGTCATCATTATCAGTTTTTACAAAGTGCCTTCTGTACTAGCTTCTGAGGGCATACAGAAAAATTAGGTCCTGGTCCTCAAGGGACACCCGATCAGATTTGCCAACCCTAATTGAAATAAACCCTTCAACAGGGGCTACTTTCCTGCTGCGGGCGGGGCATCGGGATCCAGACTTCCAAAGTGGGTTACCTAGACCCGCCCATGACCAAACTGGGATCCTTGGGTTCTCTTGAATCCCTGATTCAGTCTGAAAGTCCCCAGAATTCCAGAACCAGATCTTGGATTGGATGTTTGCCGGGCAGGATTGCCTCTCAGCTCTTTAGTGTCCATCCAACCAGACAGCCCAGCCCCAACCAGTCCAGAGAAGCCCAAGGACTCAGACACTTTTAACTGCCCTGAATCCCTCTATACCTCCCAAATGCCACCTCAGCCCTTCTGCCCCACCTAAGTTCTTAAACCATCACAGCTCCCATTGCACTTAAATGTATCCTACACACACACAACACACACACATATGTATATACCTTATTATTTTATGTATTATGTAATTCTATTTATTTATATTGATGCCTGTTTACTTGTTTTCATGCCTGTCTCCCCCCTTCTAGGCTGTAAGCCCGGTGTGGGCAGGGATTGTCTCTATTGCTGAATTGTACTTACCAAGCGCTTAGCACGGTGCTCTGCTCACAGTAAGCACTCAGTAAATACCATTGAATGAGTGAATGAATAAATGAATATTTCTCCCCCATCTGCAATTTGAGTGTCTGATCCTCCTGTTGGACTGTAAACGCCTTAAGTTTAGGGATCGTGTCTTCTAATTCTGTTGTAATCAGTCGATCAGTCAATGGTATTTATTGAGTGCTTACTATATGAAGAGGACAGTACTAAGCACTTGGGAGAACACAATATAACAGTGCTTAGCACAGTGCTCGGCGTACTGTAGGACCTCAGTAAATGCTGCTGCTGCTGATGAAGTGCCCACTTCAAGGACAAAACCCTTTTCAAGCCTGGTTTATGCTACGGTAACAATATCTTGTGAATTCTGAGACAGTGGGATTCTTTAGCTGCTCTGGTATGTCCTGGCTAGTTCCAGAACCTCAGGTGAGCGTTGAAACATGTCAGTAAATGCATTGGCCTTCCCCGGCTCCAGACATTTCTGAAGCCTTTCGAGTCAGGGCTGATGCAATTGTTTTGGCTTCCTGTTTAGCCGTCTCCAAGGAAACTTACAATAGTGTGGAATAAAAACTGGGTGTGTATCTCATTGACTTAAGATAAGGCTGGGCATGTGTTGGGGAGAAGAAGTAATAGCCACCTTCCCTGTTGATTTTATAATGGTTAAATTCTGGAATCTTATAAAACGCGTTGCTGGAGCAGAGTTGTGAAGGGCTTTGGAAAGTCAGAGAAGGAGTGAGGGAAAAGCTCCATTCAGTTAGCGTTCTCTGAACCTAAAATAAAAATAACCTAAATCAAATACTTTATAATCTGAAGCTTCGTGAAGCAAGGGACCTTTAAATATGAAAATCATATTGCTCCACAAGAAAGATAAAAAACGTACCCTCTCAGGGAATTCGACTTTTAAAGGGGATATGAAGCATTATGATTACTTTAACCTGCCACAAGGAGTTTAGGCACTTGATGAAAAATGGAGATTGCTTCCTTCAAAGGCTTATACACAGTAAGTGTTAAATGCGTTCTAGGTTCCAGGCACTGTACTAAGCACTGGAGTAGATACAGCCAATCACGTTGGACCCAGTCCATGGCCCGCGAGGAACTCTCAGTATTAGTGTCCATTTTACAGATGAGGAAACTGAGGCATAGAGAAGTTAAGTGAGTTGCCCAAGGTGGAACAGCAGGATTAGAACCCAGGCCCTTCTGACTCCCAGGCCCGTGCTCTATCCACTAGACTACGCTGCTTCTCTAATGTTGCCATTAAATGGGTTCAAAGTTTGGCTCAAATTCTGTGTGTACATCCCTGCCCAAAATAGAATTCCGGATGACAGAGACTTCAATTAAAGTAGAAAAATCTGTTCTGTTTGGCTTGTAGCTTTGTTCTCTGGGGCCTGTCCCTGTACCACATGACCCCTGGCTGTCCGTTCTCCAGCCTGCATGGCTTAGGCATGTCTGACTTTCCCTCTGGTCCCTTGCATACAGGAAGTAACGCACATCGGAAGCGCACACAACCGGAGTGCAATACCCTTCTCCGTTGCCGCCGCTTCCAACACTTCCCCCAGAGTCATCACCGCCCAGTACAACAACCCGGCTGGCCTCTACTCTTCGGAAAACATCCACAACTTCAACAGTGCCCTGGAGTCGAAGACCACAGCCGGCATCCAGGAACCAAGTAAAACGTAAGGGTGACCAGATTTTCTCTCTGTCTCCTTCACGGCGAAGGATTTTCCCAGCAGCCTGAGGTTCTGTGAGGACGGCGGAAGGTGGAGAGGCCCTTTAACTAGGGGGACTTTTGCCTTTCGGATTATGACCGCGGAGCCGCTGGGCAGTTGGGTTGTTCCTCTGATGTGGCTTCTCGAGAAGCTCTGCAGAGAGTTAACAGATCTTTGTGTCTGTCAGAAAGCGAGCCGGTTTCAGTGGGCATTCGGCGTGACCGCCAGCCCTTAAAAATCACCATTCGTTCCAAGCAGATGCCAAATATTTTATCATGAGCCTTTCATCCTGAAATAGAGCTGGCTGGCACTCTCCCTGGGCCTATGTGAAAGGGAAGGTGGAGGGTGGTGCCAGGGTATACCCGCCCTCCCCTTCAAGGTTTGGTTCCCTCTGAAGTACTCACGGGACAATGGCCGATCTGAACAGGGCCTGGGTATTTCTCGTGAGGAATTTTCCACTGGAAAAATCCATTTTTCACCAAAACAGGAACGGCGAATCGTAAGGTGAGTGGGCAGCAGCGCAGGGTTGGCAGGTCTGCCCTGTGGGAACACGGCTCCAGGTTCAGGAGCCATATGCTACTCCGGGCTGCATATCCCTCGTTCATCAGGCCTGCCCGATTGGAAGATGATAGGCTGCACAGGGAAGCTTTTCCACCTGCTCCCAGCCTGACCCTTGGCCCTACTGCCAGCTGGGAAGTCTTATGAAAACAAAGGCCCTGTCCAGTCTGATCGGCCGTGCAAGAAGGGAAATTGAGAGCTTTTTGTTTAAATTTTACTATCAAGATGGCCTGCCTGCTGTTCACTCGCACCCTGGGAAGGAGCTCTGTGAGTGCCAGGGGGAGATGTTGTGGCTGTGGGTGGGCTGGGCGTGCGGAAGGGGGACCCCGTCAGCTACTTCCCCTCGTTATTCTCAGCAGATACGGAACGAATGGCACATTAGCTGATCAAAATTAGCGTTGACAAGACCAAAATGAATGGCATGGGTGTCTCCCCACAGAGTTGAATATACTCAGTAGGGTAATGCTGCTTTTGAAGAGCCAGCGCGGTAGGGTGCAACGGTCGAGACGTAGCCCTGCTACGATCAGATCCTTCTAGAATATCGGGTCCAGTCTTAGCGACGGCACTCTAACCAGGGCATGGGGAAACTAGAGAGAGATCTGAGTGGAAGAGTGTTTAAGCTACAGACGAGAAACTTTTCCATTTGAAGGCAGTTATTATGGTGAGGGGCCTGACCATTTGGTTGGCCCTCAGCGATCTTGGAGAATCAGCGGAAAAGGGTTTAAATTAAAGCGGGAGAGGTTTCGGTTGGACATAAGGAAGAACTTCCTGACTCTCAGTGTGATAAATGCCAAAACGGGCAGCCAAGAGATCTCTAAGCAAATATTCAATGACGGCTTTCTCTGAGTGTTTTCTGTCATTTCCCCTGACCCAGTAACCTCTTTAGATCTCTTTGAGCTGACCACAGTGGCTTCACTGTCCTGGTAGTCACTTCTGCCCCCCCCCCCCCCCCCCCCCCAGTCCCCTTATTTTCAGTGGCCCTTTCCTGGCTTATGGCCTCAATGCTGGTTCTCTTTGCTGAAAAATCTTGGATTTCCCCCCGTTTCTTTGCTTGGTGTCAATGACCAAAGAATGGCTCTACTTAGACTCTGAAGGTTGTCAGGGACCTGCCTCTCTTCCTCCTGTCCAACATGGCGTAGTGAGAAGCAGCATGTTATAGTGATATAGAAAGGGCCTGGGAGTCAGAAGGTCATGGGTTCATTTATTCATTCAGTAGTATTTATTGAGTGCTTACTATGTGCAGAGCACTGTACTAAGCACTCGGAATGGACAATTCGGCAACAGATAGGGACAATCCCTGCCCAGTGATGGGCTCACAGTCTGATCGATTCTAAACCTGACTCTGCCACTTGTCTGCTTTATGCCCTTGGGAAAGTCACTTCACTTCTCTGTGCCTCAGTCACCTCATCTGTAAAACAGGGATTGAGACTGTGAGCCCCATGTGGGACGGGGACGACGTCCAGCCCGATTTGCTTTTATCCACTCCAGCACTTAGAACAGTGCCTGGCACAAAGTAAGTGCTTAACAAATACCATAATTATTATTATCATCATCATCCAGGCCCCCAGAGAACACAAGGAGGGGTTGGGAAAGGACCCTCGGCATAGGTATGCTTTTTTCTGAGGTAGATTTGAAGCTTTGACCGTCTTCATCCAGGAAGCCCAAGTTAAGCAGTTAGCCCAGTCAACTACCAGTATCTGAACTGATGAATGGTGAAGGACGTTCACACAAACCAAGCAGCAGGAAGGGGTAAGCGGCATGGAAAGGCCGCTTGAGTCCTGATCTGTTTTCATTTAATGGTGCGGAGAAAAAACAAAGTGGCTTAGTAGATAGAGCATGGGCCTGGGAGTCAGAAGGACCTGGGTTCTAATACAGAAACCACCACTTGTCTGCTTTGTGAGACCTGAGGCAAGTCACTTAAAAATTGTGGTATTTGTTAAGCACTTACTATGTGCAGAGCACTGTTCTAAGCGCTGGGGGATACAAGGTGATCCGGTTGTCCCATGTGGGGCTCACAGTTTTTTAATCCCCATTTGACAGATGAGGTAACTGAGGCACAGAGAAGTTAACTGACTTGCCCAAGGTCACACAGCTGACTAGCAGCGGAGCTGGGATTAGAACCCGCGACCTCTGACTCCCAAGCCCGCGTTCTTTCCACTGAGCCACGCAGCTTCTCTAACTTAACTTCTCTGTGCCTCAGATACCTCCTCTGTAAAATGAGGATTAAGACTGTGAGCCCTACGTGGGACAAGGGACTGTGTCAAATCCAATTATCTCGTATCTACCCCAGTGCTTAGTACAGTACCTGGCACATAGTAAGCACTTAAGAAACACCATTAAAAAAAAAAATCAGAGTGTGAGCCTTTGTGGTTGTAGTTAATAACTCACTGACTCCTGGTTGTGGGAAAGAAATGCTATTCACCGGTAGACCTACCTGAGTTTAATGAATCTCGGACATTGCCTTGGAATTGTTTTTTCCCCTTTTCATCTCTTCCTTTTCTTCCCTCATGCTATCATCTCTTCCCCCCCCGCAACTCCACTGTCCACAGTTTTTTAATCTTTAACTGTCTCTAACTTTCTGACCGGAGCCCCTTACCCACCTATTACATTCAGGGCTCCTTCTGCCTCAGTCTATAATCCTCTCCAGCATCTCCGCAGAGGAGGCCCAGCACCTCCTCCTTCCCCGGCCGAGCGAGGGTGGAGCCCGAAGAGCTGAACCCAGCGACTCGGCCTCGTCCCCGCCTCGTCCCCGCGGAGGTGGAGGACCCCGGATGCGCGGTGCTGCCCGTACTGGGTAATTCCCCCCGCAGAGCCGCTCCCACCAAATCCTCCCGGAGTCTCTCCAGGGCAGATCTCTTCCATTAGCCCGGCTCTAACCAGGTAACCTCACCTCGACTCACCGTCGTCACCACCGCCACCCATCCGCACTGGTCCCCCCCCACCTCTCTTTTCAGCCTGAAATCACTGCAGTTGCATCCCCGTTTGTTGCGTGCACTGTCGTTCCGTCTGTAAAACTCAAACCTTCAGCCTCACTGGAAGGCTTTGTCTCTGGGACAGTGCATAAGTCCCAGCTGAGCTCCTCTTCAGGTTGCCCAGTCTTTGTCGGGAGCAGTGTAGAGCGCCAAGAGTGTCCGCAGTCTCTCCTGTGCTTGTCCATCCTGTATGTGGAGTGGAGGAAGGGAAGCAGGCGCCAGATTGGGTTGGAACTGGGCCCGAGGCACAGATGAGCCCTGACCGAGTAGCCCTGGTGTGGTCTGCCTTTCAATCAGTGGTATGTATTGAGTGCCTACTCGGTGCAGAGCACTGTACTAAGCGCTTGGGAGAGTACAGTAGCATCAGTAAGCGCGATCCCCGTACTTATGGTTTCCCCTTGGGGCCCTGGATTTAACCCGGTGTTGATCAGCAGTGAGCCAAGTGTGTCTAAAGAGGCTTGTGATTTGAATGAAATCCCCCTCTCTCCTCATTTTTGGACTGGTTTTGAAATCAGCCGGTGAAAGTGAATCGATTCTGGTCCAGCTCAGTGTCAACATTCAGACGCTAAAGAAGGGTTTTTTTAGTAGCTTTACCTCAGTAGAAGGTTTTCTCTTTACCACACCTAAAACCTGAGTGATATTTTTAGCAAGCTTAAATGACATATACTTGTTATACTAATCCCTCCTCTGCTCACAATAGCTTCTTTCTATTCAAAGGGCATTTATCACTGGGACAAATTTTGAGAGAGGAATTTGTTGTCAAAATAAGCCCCCGGATTAGATTCCCATAGCCTGACGGAAAATGGCTTTAAGTATTGAAATAATGAACTTGCAAGTGTTCCATATTTGCTTTTGAAAATAGGAAGCAGGGTTCACTAAGGAAAACCAGTAGTGGTTTCCTTTTCTTTTTTATCATTACTTTTATTATCACTGTTCCTATTAGAGAAGCAGCATGGCCTAGTGGAAAGAGCATGGGCCTGGGAGTCAGAGGACCTGGATTCTAATCCGGACTCTGCCAATTGCCTATGTGCCCTTGGGCAAGTCACTTCTTGGTGCCTCTGTGGCCGCATCTATAAAATGGAGTTAAAATGCCTGTTCTCATTATGAGCCCTGTGTGGGTTGGATTTTATGTCTGATCTGATTAGCTGGAATCTATCCTAGCTCCCAGTTCAGTGCTTGGAACGGAGCATTTAACAAATATCACTTCACTTCTCGGCGCCTCTATGGGGATTCCCTCCTACTTAGATCGTGAGCCCCATGTGGGATAGGGACTGTGTCCAGGGTAATTAACTTGTACCTACCCCAGCATTTAGAACAGGTGCTTGACCCACAGTGAGTGCTTAACAAATACCATAAAAAGAAATTACGGTATCTGTTAAGCACTCACTATGGGTCAACACTGTAGCAACAATATTTTGGGCTCCTCAACAGAATATCCCTTTACTTAGCTGAAATGGCTTATTTCTTTTGCCCTGACCCTCACAATGCACACTGTGTTATGAAAGAGTGGGAGGCATGTGGTGGTCATTCCCACATCTCACAACGCATGTCACTACTCCTCTGTGTTCGCCCCTAAGATCGACTTGGGCTTTTCATTATCACAGTCATTTGTCAACGAAATGTCTCCGGTGTATTATTGAATGTATGTTATGTACTGAATGTTCTTTTGGGAACCCTTTGAAAAATGCTTTGTCGATGATGGAAACATCTCACAGAATAGCTTCCTGGAAATTGCGTGATAATATTGGAGGCCAAATTAAGCAGCATCCTCTGTAGCTTTGCCCCGACGGTCACTCTAGACGTCAGCGTGCTTTAGAATTCTAATGACATCAGTCACAAGGGATATAGGGCTATTTCCCAAGGAAATTCCATAGCTTCCAACCCTACTAAAAAAAAAACCAACATTTCTCTATATAAACAAATAAAAGCCAAGAGAAACTGTTTTATTAACAGTGGTAATAATAATCTATTATATTACCTAATCAAATAAATAAGACAGAGCAAACATGTCCACCCTACTGGGTTTGCAGAATGCTTAATTCGGTTCCCTGCACAACAGTAAATGCGCAGCAAATTCATTCATTCATTCAATAGTATTTATTGAGCACTTACTATGTGCAGAGCACTGTACTAAGCGCTTGGGATGAACAAGTCGGCAACAGATACAGTCCCTGCCGTTTGATGGGCTTACAGTCTAATCGGGGGAGACGGGCAGACAAGAACAATGGCAATAAAATATTATATGAATATTATGTTATTATATTATTATATGATAAAATATGATTGATTGATTAAGGAGACCAGTGCTCACCTGGGCAGTTAGTGTGGGAAGGGAAGGGTGGGTGGCTGATGGAATGAGGAAGCTGAGAACTTCAACTTGCCTGTTGGTTCTCTCTAAATTTCCAGAAAGAATTGATTGAACCAAGCTGTCCCTGCTTTGAATGTTGTTGGAGTTAGAGGCTACACATCCACCCAATGGGACTCAACTTTTTTTCATTAGTTCCTGGGAACCGCATCTGGAGATGGGACTGGAGGAATATTTTAGCTCTTCTTCAAATGGAAGTGTTGGGAATGAAGGGACCATCAATCAATCAGTCAATGGAATTTATTGAGCACTCACAGTGGGCAGAGGACAGTCCTGAAGGCTTGGGTAGGAAAATAGAGTTGGTAAACATGGTCCCTGCCAACAAAGAGTTTATTATCTACAGGGGGAGATGGGTATGAAAATAAATTACAGATCGGGGAAATAGTAGAGCATAAGGATATGGACGTAAGTGCAGTGGGACTGGAATGAATATCAGAGCTTAAGGGGTACACAGCCAAGTGCATAGTCAATGCAGAAGGAAAGGCAGGTAGGGGAAATGAGGACTTAATCGGGAGAGGCGATTTTGGAGAGGTGATTTTAGGAGGGTTTCAAGGTGGAGAGACAGGTGGACCACCAGTGGGGCCTAACTCTCCTAACCACCACTCAAAAACTAAAATTTTCCATCCAAAGACAATGACTTTCATTTGCAATTCTGACTGCCCTTTCCTACCTTTTAACGGTTTCATTTTGGAAGACACTCACATCTCCTATGACATGGGAGGTGACAGTCTTGACAAAACAACGAAAGCGTACATATACCTCGACCGGTGTCGTATAGGTGTCCCCGACCGTTTCTTCTGACCCTAAGTCGGCTTCCACACAGACAGATGCCTGTCCTCGGAAGAGCGTCCCTTCATTTCTCAACCCCATTCCCTCCAGACGTGGGGTGAAAACACATGCTTCCAGAGGAATCACTGTAAGGCATCAGATTTGAGAATATGGGCAAATGGTAATAGAATCATGGGGAAGTTTTTCCAATATTTGAAATCAGTAGTGTTTACCCAACACCTGCTTTGGGCAGAATGCTGTTCTAAACACTTGGGCAAGAACACCAAAGGCCAAATTCAGTCCCTGCCCTCAAGATGTTTACAATCATTAGATTACAATCTAATCATTGTTTGAATCGTATGACCTAGTGAAAAGAGCACAGGGCTAGGAATCAGAGGACCTGGATTCATTCGTTCATTCGATCGTATTTATTGAGCACTTACTGTGTGCAAAGCACTGTATTAAGTGCTTGGGAGAGTACACTATAACAACAGACAGACACATTCCTGCTCACTCCCACACCTCAATGGGAGAGCACAGGGGTTGTGGCCCCGGCTGCCATGATGCGCCCGGGAAGAGGCCTGGAGCGGCTCCCTCCGATTAGACTGTAAGCCCGCTAAAGGGCAGGGACTGTCTCTGTTACCGATTTGTACATTCCAAGTGCTTAGTACAGTGCTCTGCACATAGTAAGCGCTCAATAAATACTATTGAGTGAATGAATGAATGTCCATGTGTGCCCTGAGCGCCGGCTAGATGGCCACCACTCTGACTTGGGATTGGCACCTGTCAGCCATGGCAAATGTGGGATTGGCCTGTCAGGTTTGGTCCCCCTGGGCTAGTTTGATGCCCAGAACTGAATTAAGCTAAATCTACTCTTGGAAAATGTTTACATGTCAGGTCTCCAGCAGGTGTCTCAAAATTCAAAAATCCACCAGAATCATTTAATATTATGCCTACTTAGCTGTGAGTTGGCCCAAAACTCATTTTTTAGTGATAAAGAATGCAAGTCACAGAATTCCCTATTAAGGTGAGGAAAATCTGGATGTGAATGAACAGTTTAATAAAATGACCACCTCTGCCTTCTCCTCTTATTGCACTAGAAGTTTGTCTTTTGTTCCCATAAATGACACTGAGAAAAGGTGGGTGAAATTTTCATTAACTATTTTGCAACAGAGGGAAAAACTATGAAACTACAGAACCGTGTTCCTTGCTGTTTTTTTTTCCTTGCTGTTTCTTTTAAAAAAGAGAGAAGTATAAACAATATTGCATGTGCATTTTGAGCTTTATTTTGGTGGCTGTCAGGCAGGGAGTCAAGTCCTTTCCTCAGTTCTGTGTAAAAGTAATTTTTGTTTTGTTTAGACAGGATGCCATCTCTGAGCGCATGTGCTGAGAATCTGTGGAGGAGGGAGTCCTCGGTTCAAATTTTGCTGCTTATGTGCCCCTTAATTTGGGATGAGGAATTCGGGCTGCTGTTTGGGTGGAGAAGAGGGAGAAATGCTTTCATTTCTGAAAATTGAGTTTGGATTTCCAAATGCTCTTTTTATAGCCCAGAGTCGGCCCGTCCTCAAGGTAACATCACCATAGACAAGAACTCGGAGGTTTACAAGATGCTTCAGGAGAACCAAGACTTAAATGGGCCTCCCAAACAATCTGCTTCATTCTTGGTGTTGGAGGAAATCCTGGAGACTGGTATGTAGCTCTCCTCCCTCTTTCCCTCTCTCCTCTCTCTCTCTCTCTCCACGCTCCCCCTTACCAACCCCCATGCCCTCAGCGGGCCTCAGTTGTCAAACCCCAAGAGGGGATTGTTTGCAGGGCGGACAGCCATCGAGGAGGGTGTAAAGCGAATTCAGTTGCCCTTGTCCTCACCACTGCACTCCTTGATGAGGAATGCTATACTAAAACCTGGAAAAGCAGTCGAAGTGAGAGAAATAAAGAGCCGGTCCCTTCCTTAAAGGAATTTCCAAGTTACTCAGCTTCAGAGACAGCAGGAAACAGTTGGGTTCTCCAAGTTTTAAAAATAAAATGATTAAATGAGACTTGTCATCCTGATAGGTGACTTGTCAGTTTCCTCTGTTCTCTGACTCAGCTCCTGAGGGCTGCTGCTTGGAAATGAGCTTTTTCACGCTAAAGAGACCCCAGATGCCTCTCGGGTGTTTCATGTATAATCACGGATGAATTATAAATTGGTTTCGTGGGGTTTCGCCTTCTAAACTGCATGGAGGGGCTTTTTCTGTAACGCTCATTTCTCCCAACCTTGAAGGTTTTGCTTTCCCTGTGAGGGCAGCATCGCTGAGGTGATTAACTAGAGTGTGTGGGCTGGGGACTGCAGGCTGAGGTCCAAGTTGAGGTTGGTGACAAATCCAACTACAATGAACCAGAAACACATATGACACCCTACAGAATTTAGAGCTTGGCAAAGGCAGAGATCGGGGAATGCTACTGCCCTTTGATCTTTGAAAACAAAAGGCATCAAATAAGAATCGTGCTATTGGCTAAGTTGTGCCATGTAGTTGCTTACTATGTGCCAAGCACTGTACTGCTGGGGTGGATGCAAGCAAATCAGGTTGAACACAATCTCTGTCCGACATGGGGTACTTACTATGGGCCAAGCACTGTATTAAGCACTATAAAAACGTTCAGAACATGTCTCACCACTCCTCAAAAACCTGCAGTGGTTGCCCATCCACCTCTGCATCAAACAAAAACTCACCATTGGCTTTAAAGCACTCAATCACCCTGCCCGCTCCTACCTCACCTCCCTAACTCTCCTACTACAACCAAGCCCGCACACTTGGCTCCTCTACTGCTAACCTTCTCTCTGTGCCTCAATCTCACCTTGTCTCGCCGACTACCCCTTGCCCACGTCCTGCCTCTGGCCTGGAACGCCCTCCCTCCTCAAATCCAACGATTACTTGCCCTCCCTTCAAAGCCTAATTGAAGGCACATCTCCTCCAAGAGGCCTTCCCAGACTAAGCCCCCACTTTCCTCATCTCCCACTCCCTTCTGCATCACCCTGACTTTGTCCCTTTGTTCTACCTGCCCCTTCCCAGCCCCACAGCAGGGAATGTGTCTGTTTATGGTTGTATCGTACTCTCCCAAGCGCTTAGTACAGTGTTCTGCACACAGTAAGCCCTCAGTAAATACGATTGAATGAATATAAGATAACCAGGTCAGACACGGGCCCTGTTACGTTTGGGATTCAAAGTCTGAGAGAGGAGGAGAACCAGTATTTAATCCCCATTTTGCAGATGAGAAAACTGAGATGAGAAGTAGAGTGACTTTCCCAAAGTCATTCCGCCGGCAGGAGGTAGAACCGGTATTAGAACCCCAGTCCTCTGACTCCCAGTCCCTGGTTCTCGCCACTAGACCACCTTAAGATGGTGCTTCTCCAGTTCACATAGATGGGGACATCCAGCATCCCCAGGATGAGCAACCTAGGGCACTGCTGGGGCTGTTTAGGTGGGAGTCTCGGAATTCCCAATTCTGACACGAGGCAGTACCGGCCAGGTCGGCGGGTGACCAGAATGTTTTATTGAGCCATTTCCCCCAGTCATCGTGGTCGCCACCCATGAGGACTGTACTAAGCACTTGGGGTTAGTAATAATAATGTTGGTATTTGTTAAGCGCTTACTATGTGCAGAGCACTGTTCTACGTGCTGGGGGAGATTCAGGGTAATCAGGCTGTCCCACGGGAGGCTCACGGTTAATTTACAGATGAGGTCACTGAGGCACAGAGAAGTAAAGTGACTTGCCCAGTCACCCAGCTGACAAGTGGCGGAGCTGGGATTCGAACCCATGACCTCTGACTCCCAAGCCCGGGTTCTATTCCACTGAGCCGCGCTGCTTCTCTAGTAGAGTTGGCAGAAACGTTCCCTGCCTACACCCCTCCCCCTGCCCTGCCAGCAAGGCACACTGACCGGACTGCCTTTGAATCCCGGCTATGGATCTGTGCCGCGAGGGGAAGGCCAGAGGAGAGAAGGGGCTGAGACGCCTCCTCTCCCCCGGTCCTCTGGCCCCGAGGCAGGAAGTGGGATGGTTCTGAGCCCCTGTGACCCCTCCCAAGATCAACTTCTCACTGTGCCGCTTTCTCAACTCTCCCACTGCCAACCTCTTGCTCACACCCACCCGCTGCTGGAGCTCCCTCCCGCTTCAGACCCCTACTCTCTCCATCTTCAAAGCACATCTTTCAGTCAGTCATTCGATTGCATTTATTGAGCGCTTACTGTGTGCAGAGCACTGTACGGAGTGATTGGCAGAGTACGATAAAATAAACGGACACATTCCCTGCCCACAGCTTAATAATAATAATAATAATCATGGTGGTATTTGTTAAGCGCTACTACGTGCCGAGCACTATTCTAAGCGCTGGGGTAGACACAGGGGAATCAGGTTGTCCCACGTGGGGCTCACAGTCTTAATCCCCATTTTACAGATGAGGCATCTGAGGCACAGAGAAGTTAAGTGACTTGCCCGAAGTCACACAGCTAGCAAGCGGCAGAGCTGGGATTTGAACCCATGACCTCCGACTCCCAAGCCCGGGCTCTTTCCACTGAGCCGGTACAGCCTGGGTTGGGGGGAGGGGGAGGCGGTGGAGACAGATACAGATATGGACATAAGTGCTGTGGGGAAGAGCAAAGGGAGCAAGTCAGGGTGAGGCAGGAGGGAGTGGGAAAAGAGGAAAGGGGGAGCTTAGTCCGGGAAGGCTTCTTGGAAGAGGGGTGCCTTCAATAAGGCTGTGAGGGAGCCTTCCCAGAATAATCTCTCATCTCGTGAGCCAACTCCAGAGTCTCAGTGAAACCAAGAGTCCTTTTGCCTCTTCCCAGGTGATGCCCCGGGCTCAGGCTGCTGCAGAGCGTGAGCCCTGGGCATGACTCCAGTCCCCCTGAGGCGTTTGGCACTGGGGAGAGGGACCCAGGACTCACCAAACCACCTGGGACTGGCACTGCTCACACTGCAGACGTGAGCCCTCGGGAAAATCCCCTCTTCAATCATCCCCCCATAAACTCCCTCACTGGCCTCAGTGAAATGCAAATTGGATTGAAACCAGCAAGGGTCATAATCAGACACCTCCCCCCTCCCCCGGCAACCCACGTTTTGGGGATGTCAACTGGGAAGAGAATGTCCATGTTTGGAATTTCCCCGTCTCGACGCTGACCCGTGCTCAGGCCAGTGTCAGGCTGGGAATCTTGATCAGAAAGTGATGTCGCTGGCCAAGAATGCTCCTTTTATAATCCTCATCCTGTGAGCCTCTCCGGCTTCTCCTCTTCCGCAGCAAGTGTCAGAGCCTTTTTCTTGAAATAAGACGGGGTGCCATGTGCCCTGTTGCTTTGAACGGTTGGCACTGCCCACGTGCCAATCCCAGCCCGACTCTAAGGTCGGACTTCTATTTAGGGAGAGTGCCAGCTTGGAAAAGAGGCCAGCCCTTTCCCCGTGCATTCACACCCCCCCCCCCCTCCTCTCCAAAACAAACCCAACTCAGTGTGACTTAATACTGATTTAAGCTGGGGCTCTTCCTGCCCCTTTAACCCTCCATTCAGGTTGGCTGGAGCCTTGAGGGGCAGCGGCTCGCGAATGCAAGTCCTAACTGGCCAGGACCGTGCATCTCGCTTCTGTTGTTCTCTCCTAGTTGTTCAACACTGTGCTTAACAGTCAGCACGCCCTCTGTGTTGATAAATTGATCATTTTACTTGTCCATCAGCTCCTTCAGGCCAGGGGGAACCGGTCTTAATAATAATGATAATAATAACAGAATTTAAATTTTTACTATGTACCAGGCACTGTATAAGTGCTGGGGGAGATATAAGATCATCGGGTTCATTTATTCTTTCCTTCATTTATTGACCACTTACTGTGTGCAAAGCACTGTACTAAGCACTTGGGAGCGTACGATATAACAGAAAACAGACACATTCGCTGTTGATGATGATGGTATTTCTCAAGCGCTTACTATGTGCCAAGCACTGGTCTAAGCACTGGGCGGGGGGCGGGGGGCAAATACAAGGTAATCAGGTTGTCCCACGTGGGGCTCCCCATTTTACAGATGATGGAACGGAGGCACAGAGAAGTTGTGACTTGTCCAAAGTCACACAGCTGACAAGTGGCGGAGCTGGGATTAGAACCCATGGCCTCTGATTCCCAAGCCCGTGCTCTTTCCACTGGGCCACGCTGCTTCGCTCAGCTTCTACTTCTATTGTACGTTTTCTGGCTCTTTTAGAGTGTGCCCCGTAGCCCTTCGATATCCATATATCGCACCAATACATAGGATTCAAAGACTAAACGGTCAGTCGGGAAGGCATTATGGCAAATGGCTCAGTTGAATGTTCCAGGGCACCCGTGATCCGGCCCAAGTATAACACTTCTCTTCCCGAGGTGCTTTCACATTTCTTATCTCACATCACTTCTGACTCATGACATTCCTGGGAGGCAAGGAGAGGCATTATTTTCCTAATTTTTTATAGGTGAGAAAAGAAAGGCAGAGAGCTCTTAAGTGGCTTACCCAGTACAATCTCTCATCCTATCCCGACTGGATTGCTGCATCGGCCTCCTCTCTGAGCTCCCGACCTCCTGTCTCTCCCCACTTCACTCTGCTGCCCAGATTATCTTTCTGCGGAAACGTTCTGGGCGTGTCACCCCCCTCCTCAAAAATCTCCAGTGGTGCCTATCAACCTCTGTATGAAGCAAAAGCTCCTCACTGTCGGCTTCAAAGCTCTCCATCGCTTTGCCCCCTCCTAACTCGCCTCCTTCTACAGCCCACCCCGTACAGTCCGCTCCTCCGCCGCTAACTTTCTCAATGGGCCTCGTTCTCGCCTGTCTCGCTGTCGACCCTTGGCCCTTGTCCTACCACTGACCTGGAACGCCCTCCCTCCTCAAATCCACCAAACACACTTCCCCCCCTCAAAAGCCTACTGAGAGCTCACCTCCTCCAGGAGGCCTTCCCGGACTTAGCCCCCCTTTTCCTCTGCTCCCTTTCTCCGTCAGCCCCACTCGCTCCCTCTGCTCTACCCCCCTTCCCACAGCGGTTGTATGTCTATGTGTACATATTTATAATTCTATTTTATTAATGATGTGTTTATATCTAAAAATCTATTTATATTGATGCTATTGATGCCTGTTTACTTTCACTCATTCATTCAATAGTATTTATTGAGCCCTTACCATATGCAGAGCACCGTACTAAGCGCTTGGAATGTACAATTCGGCAACAGAGACAATCCCTGCCCGTCGACGGGCTTGTTTTGAGGTCTGTCTCCCCCCGTCTAGACCGTGAGCCCGTCGTGGGCAGGGATTGTCTCTATTTGTGGCTGAATTGTACTTTCCAAGCGCTTAGTACAGTGCCCTGCACACAGTAAACGCTCAATAAATACGATTGAATGAATGACGCGGCCTACCGCCCATTTATGGATTATATGGGTGATGTATAAATTCTCCCTTACTCTTTCCTCCGTACCTCCCCACTCTTCTTGCCCCTTATCTCTGGCCCCTCTCTCCACAACTCCTCCCTCTCCCCATTCCTATTTTCCCCGATATCTCGCTAGCTAATCCTTGGATCTACATTTATGTAACTCACATTGCACAATAGGTTTTGACGTTTGTCACTCACATTTCTCATACTGCTAAATCTTACACTGCATTGGTGATGTTCTCCACTCAGGGAGGTAGGAAACACGTCTTTGAAACGCAAGGTAGTCCTTCTACGGGGCCGGCTAGAGCGGACCCGGGCCACGGCGTGATAGGGGCAATGGCTGAACGTGACCGATGGGGTTGATTCCACAAGTTAAATGCAATGAGTCGCATTTATTGAGCGCTTACTGTGTGCAGAACACTGAAGTAAGCACTTGGGAGAGTACAATATCGCAGAGTTGGCAGACACGTTCCTGCTTCCCGCTGTTGGTTAATGAGTACAATAAACAATGCAAGCCACTCCTCCGCAGTCGTGCCAAAAAGTAAACAAATTCAGGATATGTATTTTAAAACATGAGTCATAGCCCAAAGTCAGAAACCTGCCTCCATTTTCTACAGTCCTGCCATCTTCTCCCTGGCTTTGGAAACAATCAGAAGTAAATTTTGCCTGCTGTGGACCAGGAATTACGGTTAAATAATCAGTAGCTCCGAGAGGCAAGACGGTCCCTAAGGAGCCGGTTTCTGTCAGAAACATTTAACCTTACAGCTGCTCAAGCTGAGGAAACCCCTGCACTTTCCCCCCTTCCAAAGGAAACCAGGCTAAAAATACTGACCTCTTAGCATCAGGGAAAACAGTAGCAAATTCTGGAAGAACTCCTAAAGTTTGGAAAAGCATTCTCCCATGGCTCATGCTAACTCTGGAAAAGTTAGGCCACTACGTGTTGACAAAGATCAGATACTGATGGTAGCCTTCTGGTGGATCTTCGTTCTTGTCCCCCAGTAACCTGTTGACCAGAGTGACCGTGATTTTGGCCTGACCATACTGAAAGAAGATTGGAAGCATTTGGGAGATTTCCAGCTGGAAAGTAGGCATGGAAATCAGAGCATGACCAGGGCTCAAAACATAATTTCCTGTTCGTTACTGTCAGGTGGGATTCATATCCTGCTTTGACTAATCTCTCAGGCTTTTGCTCTTAAAAGAGCACCAAATCTGTAGCGATGATGTCTGATGATCCGGTGTGATGGGTTTAAGATGCAGCTTTCTGAAAGGAAGAGGTATAGGTCCCAACCCCCGCCATGGTGGTGGGCAAGGGTGGAAGGAGGCAGGGACTCCACATTCCCTCCCCCCATCTCCAGGGGCTAAAACTGGCCCCGGGATATGTTTGGAAGATGGAATTGTTTCAACTGACTCAGGTTTTTGCATTGAGCTGCTCCCCGACGTCCCCAACCACCCATAAATTCACAGACAGCCTCTGAGGTAAAATTGGTCGTGTCCATGAAACTCATCACACGTATCTGGACGTCTATGAACGTGGGGTGGCCACCACACATCGGGACAGCAGCAGGAGGAATCCCATTTAAAGCGTCGGGCGCCTGGGTGTCAGGCTTGCCAACAACAGAGAATGACTTTTACGGAGTCGTTACAAGTCCAGCTGGCTGGTCCCACGTGAACAGATGGCAGCTCTCCCCACCCTGTAACAGCGCCTGCTCTCCACCACTGTCAGGGGGAAAAAGTTTGAAAGTCAGTCATTTTTATCCTCAGCTTTTGGCAACTCTCCTTCTCATCCCATCTTTTCCCCCGAGAAAATACCAAGTGACTCTGAAGGTTGAATCGAGCTGTTCCAAGCTCCTCGGCTCCCCTGGGTGGGTGTGGAGACGGGGAGGAGAGAGATGGACGTAGGCGCCACGACGTACGGGCGGACGGTTTCTCTGTCACCTTAGCTTTCTCTGCTCCAATCGATGGAAGGGTCAAGGGCTAGTGTGAATCGTTTTAATGCATTTTGTATTGCTCAAGAGCTGAAAATTGCTTTTCCTATCCGTAGGGGACCCCAACAAGCCCTCGGGATTTAGAAGTGTAAAAGCACCGATCACCAAAGTTGCCGCTTCAGTTGGAAATGCCCAGAAGTTGCTCATGTGTGATAAATGTGGTGCCGGCATTGTGTAAGTACCGCTCTGCCCTCCGCACCCTGCTGCTGAAATCCAAGCCCAGTTCAGTTCAGTCACCGCACCACTGGGGTGGTTAAAAATGGGCCCGGGGCATGTTAGGGCAGGTTGGGAGGGGAACCGGGCTACCAGGGCTTTGGTGGGGGGCCTGGGTCAGTCGATGGTATTTATTAATTGCCCACTGTATGCAGAGGACTGTACTCTTGGCAGAAGACAGTGCAGTCGGTAGACACAGACCCTGCCCACCGAGAACTTCCATTCTAGATGGCTGGGTGCCACAAAAGCCACCCAAAGGGACCTTTCTCCAACCCCTTCCAGCTGCCCTGGTTTCCGGAAAGCCGGGAGCCTCGGCCCCCTTCGGTCTCGCGTACATTTAAGAAACGCGATGCTGCTTGGTTGAATTACTTCCCTAATGCTTAACACAGTAAGCGCTTAACAAATACCATCATTATTATAAGAGCAGGGGCATGAGGCAGCGGGCACTCAATAAACGCCACCGCCCCCCCCCCGTCGATCGATTCCTAACCCTCCTCCTCTGGCCCTCTCCCACAGAGGGGCGGTTGTGAAGCTTCGGGAGAAGTACCGTCACCCAGAGTGCTACGTGTGCAGCGACTGTGGGATAAACCTCAAGCAGAAGGGGCACTTCTTCGTGGAGGAGCAAATATACTGCGAAAAGCACGCCCGGGAGCACGTGACCCCCCCGGAAGGCTACGACGTGGTGACTGTGTTTCCAAAATAAAGTCGGACGTTCAAAACCGTGGTTTTTCTCTCCTCACTGCTGTATTCTCCCTTCTGTTTTCCTCGACTCTTCTCTCGTGAGCTCTTCGGCACTGGGTGTGGGCCCATCCCGCTTTGCTTTCCGATTGCATTCACTGGCTCAACGGCACTAATCACACTACTTGCTTTAGAAATAACAATTTGGTCGGAACCCTCTACTAGCAGCTTTTATCCTCCTCCCTGGATTTCCTATTGCAAGCCCGAAAAGGCTGGCATGTTCGCGTCACAAATAAAATGTGTCTGGTGGTGAAGTGAATATTCAATAATAAATCTAATGATCCCAAGGCAGAAGCTGGTTGTGTTTTTTTCACACTCCCCTAAGCCCTCCAGCCCCACCTCAAACCTTAGGCTAATGTTCCAGTACAATTTTGTGCTTAAATTACTCCTCCTCCCCCAGTTCACACACTGTAATTCCATTCCCAGTGTATGTGCTCCTTTACCTGGGACCTGGAGGTTTCCTTTCGCAGCGCCCACAGCTCCACGTTGATCTCAAACTCTGAGCCGCCATTTCAACGAGACACCTTTCGCTCAATCCCCTATGACCACAGCACCACGGACCGCTCTCTTCGAAGGCCCCGCGTGCTTACGATTCCTTTCCAGGCACCATTTCGCCCGGAGTTCATCAGATTGAGATCTAAGGGTAATTGACTTTCTCCGAGTCCTCAGAACGCAGCACTCCAGAGAGAAGTCAAGCTTGTTGGGAAATAATTGAAAATTCCATACACCAGAATGATGTTAAGGTACGTTCAGTGCTCTACCATTGTGGTTCCATTCTTGAAAAAACCTTTCCACCGTGGCCTGGTGGAAAGAACATGAACGTGGACCTGGGCGTCAGAAGGACCTGGTTTCTAATCCCAGCTTTGCCACTTGTCTGCTATATAATAATGATGGCATTTGTAAGCGCTATGTGCAAAGGACTGTTCTAAGCGCTGGGGGTGGATACAAGGTGATCAGTCTGTCCCACGTGGGGCTCGCGGTCCTAATCCCCATTTTACAGATGAGGTAACGGAGGCGCAGAGGAGTGAAGTGACTTGCCCAAAGTCACACAGCTGACAAGCGGCGGAGCCGGGATTAGAGCCCACGACCTCTGACTCCCAAACCCGTGCGCTTTCCACTGAGCCACGCTGCTTCTCTAAGCACCAGGGGCAAATCGCTTCACTTCTCTGTGGCTCAGCTCATCTGTCAAATGGGGATCAAAACTGTGAGCCGCCTTCGGGGCAGGGATTGTGTCCACCCCGACTAGCATAGATCTACCCCAGAGCTTAGTACACCGCCTGATGCGTAGGAAGTGCTTAACAAATACAAAAACAAAATAAATAAACACAAAAGTAGACACCCCCTACTCACCACTAGGCACTTCCCTTTCTTTTGACCTCACTTAACATTTTATCCAGATATACTTGCACTGTGTTTCTATGCAGACACACTGCCAGAAGAATGGCCCCAATTCCCTATCACCACACTATCCAGAGCCTGAAATAAAAACACAGGTTATGGGAGAACCGTAAACAACATTCTGTACTGCAACAGAAAGCAGCAACAACCAGACTACAATAGCCTCGCTCATCAGCGGGTATAGGATGGAAGAGCTGGCTGAAGTGATCTTTAACAGAAAGAGTTGCTTGCCATTCATTTTTGTGACATGAACCCTGTACAAGTTACATGGGCTGCGGGTGGGTGTGACTATAGTAATCGATGCTCACCAAAACCCGGGCGCCACTGACGCGGGAAGTTTCAAAACAAAGGAAACAAACAAGAAGCGACGTGACCTAGTCGAAAGAGGCTGGGAGTCAGAGGTCCTGGATTCTAATCCTGGCTCTGCCACCTGTCTGCTGGGTGATTTTGGGCAAGTCATCATCATCAGTGTTATCTATTGAGCATTTACTACGTGTACCGTACTAAGGTAAGCACTTGGGAGAGTACAACAGAGTTGGCAGGCAAGTTCTCTGCCCACAGTGAAGTGACTGAACTTCTCTGCGCCTCAGCTATCTCATCTGCAAAATGGGGGATTAAAAGTATAAGCCCTGAGTTCCCCATAGTTTACCGCACCGAAGAAGGCGATGGTAAACCACTTGGGTATTTTCACCGAGAAACTATGGATACGCTAACAGAATGACTGCAGATGGAGGCGAGGCGTTCTGGGAAGAGATGTGTCCGTGGAGTCGCTATGGGTTGGAAATGACTCAAAATAAAATAAATGATGGCAATTGTTAAGCGCTTACTATGTGGAAAGCACTGTTCTAAGCGCTGGGGGGATACAAGGTGATCAGGTTGTGCCACATAGGGCTCCCAGTCTTCATCCCCATTTTACAGATGAGGGAACTGAGGCCCAGAGAAGTGAAGTGACTTGCCCGAGGTCACACAGCTGACAAGGGACCGAGCCGGGATTAGAACTCATGACCTCTGACTCCCAAGCCCGTGCTCTTTCCACTGAGCCACGCTGCTTCTACAACAACATAAGACTAAACCCCATTGCTTAGTAGAGTCCCCGGTACATTATAAGTGCTTAACAAATACCACTGAGGGAAAATAATAAAAAAAAGGAAATGCTTTTTCACAGTGGGAGGTAAGCATAGAGCAAATGAACATGTCAACATAGAAGAAGGTTTTGAATAAATTCATGGACAAAAGGTTCTCGATGGAATTTCCCGTCGAAAATGGTAGGGGGCCTAAGGCCTGAGGTATCTAAAGACTGAACCTTTGCAGAGGCAGTGTTTGAAGTTTTAATGGCTCGTGCAGCATCACTTGCACTTTCGTCCCCACCAGTGACGGAGTGCAAATGAGAAGCAACATGGCCTAGTGGAACGGGCACAGGCCTGCGAGTCAGAGGACCTGGGTTCTAATCCCGGCTCCATTAAGTGCCTGCGTTGTGACCTTGAGCAAGTCGTTTAACTTCTCTGTGCCCCAGTTGCCTCATCTGTAAAGTGGGGATTAAATTTTCCTGCTCTCCCTCCTACTTCGACTACGAGCTCCACGTGGGACGGGGACTGTCTCCTACCTGAGTACCTTGAGAACAGTGCTTGACCCATAGTAAGCATTAGGAAAAAAGGAGCAAGTAGGTGGGCAGAAGTGCAGCGCACTGTGAAGGGCACAAGCTATCTGTCCACAGTAGCTCGCTACAAGAGAGAACTAGGACTAGAATCCCAATCTCCTGAGTCCGTGAAGGGGTCTCTCCAACTGGGAAAGAACACAACAGCAGCAGCAACAACGGGCTCGAGAGCTACATAATGGGCTATTCGAGGGGAAGTTAAGGATAGTAGATAACGTATCCCTAAATATTAGGATAGAAATCGGAGGGCATTGTTGTGGTCTGATACAGAATCCCGGGCTGCATATCCCATTGGCCTGACCCGGTAGTGACACTACCTATGATTTTCTTGTCAGAGTTTCCAACATTTTCCACCCCAAAATTTTTATCCGTGTGCTTTACAAGTTTCAACCTCTCCAGCTGCCTTTTGGACCGTTACTAGCAGGTGGCCAGCAGAAGGGAAAAGAGGACAAAATTTGCTCTAAATGACCCAAATGTGATTGCAAATTCACCAGGACTCCCCCCCGACTACAGGTACAGCTCGCCTACTTCTCATACACCAGTAAGTGATTGGAAAATCACATCACGTACATCCTACCTGGGGATATTTTGGACTGGGCATGTAAATACTTAAATTAAGGTCATTAAAAGAAAAACATTTATTTGGCAAAATATCTTGCAGCAATTGTCATTAAAATTACACAATTCCCTTTATGAACAAAATGAAACTTTCACCTACCCACCAAAAGCTTACTCCATAACTGAGTTGCTATTACTGGTCGATCAAATTACAATACTGCGAAAAACAAAATGTACGTATGCAAGACTTCCACAGGAAGATTGTACAAATCTGGCAGTGGTAACATATATCATAAAGTGTGCTACCGGAACACAAACGTTAACTGCAAACCTGAATATGGGTAAGTTCTTTAAAAGGTAAGAAAGCTACATCTATTGAAATGCAACTTAGTCACATTAGGTAGTCTATATTACAAGAAATTGAAAAGAGATATTTGAACCAGATTTCAAAACCAATTTAGATAAGTCACTCTATATGAACAAAAATCTTGGCAATACGTTGCTTTGCCATTTTTTAAAGTCAGTAATACACGGATCCAAATTAAAACATACACTCTGCGCTTGAATCCTCAGAATTTTCCAAGACCTTGAAAATCCCCATCTTCTCTTTAACTGCTACAGAGGTTTTCATTTGATCTGAGAGAAAAATGGAAATCAGTTAGGTTTCAGCGGTCTAAACAACCTTTCAAAAAGAACATGGGGGAAAACACCTTTTAGGGAATCTTTTAAAACTGAATTCCGTCTACTGGGATGAAGGAATGAAAAGTAAAACTGGAAAATGTGATTACGTACTTGACACAGTTAGATCTATTATAAAGACAGTTGTCTACATTTCTCCCTGCCCTTGGTAACAAAAGCAAGGTTTTTTTAATTGTGCTGTAGCCAACACCTTCTTCTTTTCATCCACAGAAGGATCAGAATGGTAAGGAAGCAGGATAAAGCAGACCTCTGCAGGGTTGTTAGCCGGCTTTCAGAAGGACAGGCCCTGGACTTGGATCTCCCCTCCTCCCCCAAACAAGTCCCTTGTTGAGTTTCTCCACTTGTCCTCGCTGCCACAGGCCCTGCCCAGGGAATAATAATAATTGTGGTACTTCTTTAGCGCTTCGACGTGCTAAGAACTGTACTAAGCACTGGGGGCTCACATTCTTAATCCTCATTTTACAGATGAGGTAACTGAGGTACAGAGAAGTGGCTTGCCCAAGGTCACAAGCAGACAAGCGGCGGAGCAGGGTTTAGACCCAAGTCTTTTGATTCCCAGGCCTGATTCCTCTAGGCTTATTGTCCAAGGCTTATTCCACGATGCCAGCAGAGACAGTGACTGATCCACATGAATTTTGTGGGGATCGAGAATGCGACTTAGACAAATGAAAGGGGATTGGTTCATACGTGAGAGCCAGAGGACACAGAGAAACTGAAATTGTTAGGAAATAACGATCTCTATTTTAGAGAAGAAACAGAAAATAGGTCCTGTCAACAAAGACTTATTGGGCAAGGTAAATCCTTTGACTACGCAACTGCTTTGAAACACAAAGTACAACTTACCGATTAGATCACTTCGATCTAACAGCAACTCTAGATCTGTATCGCTAATCACCTTCTCTCTTGATCCTTTAACTTCTCTATAAAAACAGAAGGTACAATGAACATTTTCATTCCAGTAAGAGGAACATTACAAGGTAGGTTCTAATGGAATTTTCAAAATTCAACATACCTCTCATAGTCTCGAGATTTAAGTAACTCAATTAGTTCTTTAGGATCCAAACAACGTTTTGATTGGTTCAATCCTGATTTCCCACCCTTGAATTGATCTAAAAGTATTAACAGAAATGAAATTTTCCAATTAAGCAAGTTCCTTAAAAGCACGAGAAGGAAGCCCCTACCCCACACTTATTCAACTTAAAAGCTAACGTGTCCTGTTCAAAAAAACAATACTAAACCCAGAATGCAGGTTATTTTTTAAGAGCCCAAACTTTGCCCCTGCAAAAAAAACAGTAAAAAAATCCAAAATAAAGACATTCAATAATGCAAAAAAGTTTGTTCCATCTTTTAGTCTGAATGCTCTCTTCCGGTCACTTTACAGCAGATGTGTTGGGCTTAATCAATCTAGAGATGTGTATGTAAGTGCTGTGGGGCTGAGGGAGGAGTGAATAAAGAATGCAAATCTAAGTGCAAGGTTGACACAAAAGGGAGTGGAGAAGCCCACATGAGGGCTTAGTCGGGGAAGGCCTCTTGGAAGAGTTGTGCTTTTAATAAGATTTTGTAGGTGGGGAGAGTGATCGTCTGTTGGCTATGAAGAGGGAGGGCGTTCCAGGCCAGAGGCAGGATGTGAACGAGAGGTCGGCAGTGAGACAGATAATACTGAGGTACAGTGAGTAGGTTGGCATTAGAGGAGCTAAGTGTATAGCCTGGCTTTCAGTAGAAAAATCAGGGAGGGATGGTGGGGAGTAGGGGAGAACTCTTTAAAGCTGATGGTAAAGAGTTTCTGTTTGATGCAGAGGTGGGCGAACAACCACTGGAGGTTCTGGACGAGTGGGGAAACTTGGACCGAACATTTTCGTAGAAAAATATGGACCGGAGTGGGGAGAGACAAGAGGCAGGGAGGTCAGCAAGGAGGCTGACAATTAAATTAGTTCATTTTTTTTTTCTTACAGATACAAGGAAAGAGTCCCCTAAAATTAGCAGGGTGGAGAAGGCAGACTGAAGAGGTGTATACCCACATAAATCAATGATATTAATTGAGCTCCTGTGCACACAACACTTCTACGATCATGAGAAACCATCAATAACATGAGTTTACAGTCTAAGGTGGAGACAGCCAGCCAGAAATTATTTCAAATAGTGGGAAGATGAGGAAGAGCACGGCTATAATAGATGGCAGCAAGCACAGTTGAGGGTGAGGTAGCTTAATAAGCAGCTTGAAGCAGCATGGCTCAGTGGAAAGAGCCTGGGCTTGGGAGTCACGGATCATGGGTTCTAATCCCGGCTCCGCCACTTGTCAGCTGTGTGACCTTGGGCAAGTCACTTAACTTCCCTGTACCTCAGTTACGTTATCTATAAAAGGGGAGTTATGATTGTGAGCCCCATGTGGGACAACCTGATTACCATGTATCTACCCCAGTGTTTGGCACATAGTAAGCCCTTAACAAATATCATAATTATTATAACTCATTGAGACTTTAATTGAGTATTTTATACACGGAAGTGCTGAGGGTGGATGTAACTACTCCGAGGTACTACAGGTACCTTTGAACACCCTTCCACTCCCCGCTTCATCTAGGAGTACAGAAAACCCGCTCTTGACCCCACTTCCTCCTCCAGTTATCGCCCTATCTCCCTACTACCCTTCCTTTCCAAAATCCTAGAAAGAGTCTACAATCGCTGCTTAGAATTCCTTATCTCCCATTCTCTCCCGGACCCCCTCCAATCTGGCTTCCGTCCCCTCCACTCTACCGAGACTGCTCTCTCTAAGGTCACCCGTGACCTCCTTCTTGCCAAATCCAATGACTCCTACTCCATTCTGATCCTCCTGGACCTCTCTGCTGCCTTTGACACTGTCGACCATCCCCATCTCCTCCATACCTTATCTCACCTTGGCTTCACGGACTCCGTCCTCTCCCGGTTCTCCTCTCACCTCTCTGGCCGGTCATTCTCGGTCTCCTTCGCCGGCGCCTCCTCCCCCTCCCATCCTTTAACTGTCGGAGTTCCTCAAGGGTCAGTTCTCGGCCCTCTTCTGTTCTCCATTTACACTCACTCCCTCGGTGAACTCATTCGCTCTCACGGCTTCGACTACCATCTCTACGCAGACGACACGCAGCAGATCTACATCTCCGCCCCTGTCCTCTCCCCCTCCCTTCGGGCTCGCATCTCCTCCCGCCTCCGGGACGTCTCCACCTGGATGTCGGCCCGCCACCTAAAACTCAACGTGAGCAAGACTGAGCTCCTCATCTTCCCTCCCAAACCCGGTCCTCTCCCGGACTTCCCTATCACCGTGGACGGCACGACCGTCCTTCCCGTCTCTCGGGCCCGCGATCTCGGTGTCATCCTTGACTCGTCTCTCTCGTTCACCCCACGCATCCTATCCGTTACCGAGACCTGCCAGTCTCACCTTTACAATATTGCCAAGATCCGCCCTTTCCTCTCCACCCAAACGGCTACCTTACTGCTACGGGCTCTCGTTATATCCCGGCTAGACTACCACGTCAGCCTTCTCTCTGATCTCCCTTCCTCCCCTCTCGCCCCGCTCGTCTATGCTTCACTCCGCTGCCCGGCTCATCTTCCTGCAGAAATGATCTGGGCATGTCACTCCCCTTCTTAAACAACTCCAGTGGTTGCCTATCAACCTCTGCTCCAAACAAAAACTCCTCATTCTAGGTTTCGAGGCTCTACATCACCTTGCCCCTTCCTACCTCTCCTCCCTTCTCTCTTTCTACCGCCCACCCCGCACGCTCCGCTCCTCCGCCGCCCACCTCCTCGCCGTCCCTCGGTCTCGCCCGTCCCGCCGTCGACCCCCGGGCCTCGTCCTCCCGCAGTCCCGGAACGCCCTCCCTCCTCACCTCCGCCAAACTGATTCTCTTCCCCTCTTCAAAACCCTACTTAAAACTCACCTCCTCCAAGAGGCCTTCCTAGACTGAGCTCCTCTTCCCCCTCTACTCCCTCTGCCATCCCCCCTTCACCTCTCCGCAGCTTAACCCTCTTTTCCCCCCATCTCCCTCTGCTCCCCCTCTCCCTTGCCATCCCCTCAGCACTGTACTCGTCCACTCAACTGTATATATCTTCATCACCCTATTTATTTTGTTAATGAAATGTACATCGCCTCGATTCTATTTAGTTGCCATTGTCTTTACGAGATGTTCTTCCCCTCGACTCTGTTTATTGCCATCGTTCTCGTCTGTCCGTCTCCCCCGATTAGACTGGAAGCCCGTCAAAGGGCAGGGACTGTCTCTATCTGTTGCCGACTTGTTCATTCCAAGCTCTTAGTACAGTGCTCTGCACATAGTAAGCGCTCAATAAATACTATTGAATGAATATACATACCCTCCTACCTCTCCTCCCTTCTCTCTTCCTACCGCCCACACCGCACACTCCGCTCCTCTGCCGCCCACCTCCTCACCTCACCGTCCCCCCTTCTTGCCTATCCTGCCATCGACCCCTGGGCCACATCCTCCCGCGGTCCTGGAATGCCCTCCCTTCTCACCTCCACCAAACCAATTCTCTTCCCCTCTTCAAAGCCCTACTTAAAGCTCACCTCCTCCAAGAGGCCTTCCCAGACTGAGCTTCCCCTTTTCCCTCTGCTCCCCCTCCACCCCCCAACCTCCCCTCAGCTAAGCCCCCTTTTCCCCCCTTTCCCTCTGTTCCTCCCCCGTTCCCTTCCCCTCAGCACTGTGCTCGTCCGCTCATTTGCATATATTTTTATTATCCTATTTATCTTGTTAATGAGATGTACATCGCCTCGATTCTACTTATTCCTATTGTTTTAATGAGATGTACATCCCCTTGATTCTATTTATTGCTACTGTTTTTGTCTGTCTCCCCAGATTAGGCTGTAAACCCATCAAAGGGCAGGGACTGTCTCTATCTGTTGCCGATTTGTACATTCCAAGCGCTTAGTACAGTGCTCTGCACATAGTAAGTGCTCAATAAATACTACTGAATATACATCTCCACTCTGCTGGGAAGCTCAGATACTTGCTCTGGGAAGAGGGGATTCTACCCCAGCTACTGCCTGGGTTCCTAGGAGCTAAAGGCGGGGAGGGGGTGAGGGGAGAATCACACACTGAGCGGCCCTGGGACCTCTGGAGAACAGCAGCAGCAACAGCTCTTTTAGCTCAGAGCAGGAGCTGGGGTGCCAGAAGGTGGAGGAGGGGCAGTCTTCACTGTCTGTTCCCGCCTCTCTCTCCCCTCCCACTTCCTCGTTCAGCCAGCCATAAGGCCAGTTGGAAATCCTCCGACAGGCTGACACAGTCGGTATTCTCACTTTAATGAAGACCTTTCCAGACTCGCTTTAGTCATTCCAACCTGAATGTCACATACACAGTGGCTCGGCTTTACGACGGCTACACCGTCTCAGAAGCCACCAGCATCTATACGCTGAGCCTGTCCCCTCTCCCGAGGGCAGATCCGTTCAATATCCTCCCTTCAGGTCTGGCTCTATTTCCGACTTTAAAAAGCGGCTCTTCAACCCACACAACGTGAGGGTGGGGAGGAAGAAGCTCCTTCCGTTGCAGACATCTGATGAAGTGATTGCTATATTTCAGCGCTGCCTGGTTAAGAAACTGAAGCACAAATGATTGAACCCTGCTGGCGTCATTAAAAGATATCCTGTAAAAACAACTACCAAGGGAACAGTGACTTAACCAAACCCATACTTCAGGTGTCTCATTCCACACTTAATTTACTCACTTTTATGAATAATCAATTTTTCCAGCTTTCTCTTGGCGGCCGCTCGCTCCACAATTTTCTGATCAACCGTGTTGGCTGTCACAAGGCGGTACACAACAACTGGCTTTGTCTGACCAATCCTATGACACCTGTCTTGGGCTTGGAGATCAGACTGGGGATTCTTGAAAAGAAAAACATTGTGGATATATTAATTTATATAACACAGCCTTTTCGGGAAGCTAATGTCCATGCTCTTCTTAGAGAAAGGAGTAAAATGGCCAATTCTCGAAGGACATTACCTCTGTAGGCCACTAGATTACCACGCTTTACCCTTGGAATCAGCAAGGCATTTAATTTCAATGGGACAAAGAAATTTTAACACTATTGGATAGAGCATGGGCCTGGGAGTCAGAAGGTCATGTGTTCTAATCCTGCCCCCACTCCTGTCACCTTGGGCAAGTCGCTTCACTCCTCTGGGCCATAGGGGCCTCATCTACAAAATTGGGGATTGAGACTGTGAACCCACATGGAACAGGGACTGTGTCCAACCCGATCTGCTTGTGTCCCCACTAGCGCTTAATACAGTACCTGGGACATAGTAAGAGCTAAACAAATGCCATAATTATTTATTTAAGGGGAACAAAATACATATTACTCAAGATAACATGCTTCATTTACTCTTTAAAATCTATAAAGACACTACTAATCACTTGTTTAAAGCAGTTATGCTGAACTAAAAATGCTTTTCAGTAAGAATTCAGTCCAGTTAGGAAAGTTCAAATGCAAAACTTAAGAACCCAATTTTCTCCCACAACTTACCCAGTCACTATCATATATGATTACGGTGTCTGCCGCAGTTAAATTAATACCGAGGCCGCCAGCTCGTGTACTAACTAAAAATATGAAAACCTCAGGGTCTGTGTTGAACTTGTGCATCTGAAAAAGGAAAAAGAACCTAAACAAAAGGGCACACAAGTAATATGATTCTTAAATCCACTTTGTATTTTCTTTTAATTTAACCATAAGTCACCCAAAGAATACCAGATGAGAGTACCTTCACCTAACAGTAAAGACCTCAATGAGCTTTCCATCTCCCCACCTCACTATCTCGCTCAGAAGATGGAATAATATGAGGTAAATGCTCAACGAGGAGGAAGCAAGATTGGAGGCTGGTCCTTTATTACTGCCTACACTCTTTTACTTCTTCTCAGCCTCTCCTGCCAGGAGTGGACCTTAATCAATTGATCAATCAATGATATTTGAGTGGTTACTATGTGCAGACCGCTCTTCTAAGCACTTGGTAGAGGACAAATCAACAATGTTCCCTGCCACAATGTCCCTTTCTCCTATCTTTTTCTGCTAACTCGTTAGCTGTAATTGCTGATATTTACTCATCACAGAACTGCCTGTCTTCCATCTCCTCCATAACCCAGATACTGAATGTTTCTGAGGTTTCCTTCAGGAAACAAACCCTCTCTGTAGGCCACATCCTCTTAAATACTTACATTTTCTTCTCTTGCAGCATACGACATGGAGCCATCCAACCTGCTAAAGCTAAAACTCCGTAGATAGCAGTAATCCATTAAAATGTCCAACATCATCGTCATTTGTGAAAACAGCAACACCTACAATGTAAAGAATTGGGAATATGTGCCTCAGCAATTTTTGGTCAGTAATGCTGTCAAGGATTCTGGTATCACATTCAAGTCGTAAGCCCCTGATGCAAGCTGAGCCCTGAAGCTCTGGGTTCTGCGAAGGTCTGGGGGTGACTGTAGCCAGATCCCACCCACAGGCTTCATGCCGTAGTCCAGAATTGTTAAAGCTGGCCATGGCCTGGCAGAAATGAGAGAGACAGAGAGTAAGGAGATATGAGGGTAGTTAAAGGGACAAAGAGCAGAAATCTGGTAAAGAGAAACGAACAGAGAATAAATTAGAAAAAAGAGAAAGAGGAGGAGAGTAACAGAAAGAGATGAAGAAGGTGCCTGGAGGAAAAGAGACAAGGAAAGAGAAAAATAGGAACAATCAAAGGGCAAAGGGATGGAGGGAAGATATAAGGAAAGGAAAAAGGCAAGAAAGTTGGCAAAAGATGACTGCAAGAGTTTACTAAACTATAAAACAGGCAAGAAGCAAATAATACATAGTAATGGCATTTTGTTAAGCGTTTACTGTAAGTCATGAACTATTTATTCTAAGTGCTGGGGTAGAAACAGTCCCTGTCCCTTATGGGGCTCACAGTCCAAGTAGGAGAGAGAACAGTGTACAGCATGGGAGGGCACACTAATATACTACACTAGCAGTCAATTTATTGTTTCCTTTGAATTGTTAATCGAATGAAAAACATTACCTTGTGACCCCGCTTTTTGAGTTCTGGTAGCATGCGGTCTAAAATTAAGAATTTTCCCGAATTTGTCACTAATTCTTCATCGACCTTAAAGGAGAGAAAAGAGGAAAATATAGTAAAATTTGAAATCAGGCAACTACTTAAGCCACATTAATTATCATCCACTATTATTTCTACTTTTTGTTCATTCAGTAGTATTTATTGAGCGCTTATTATATGCAGAGTACTGTACTAAGCGCTTGGAATGTGCAATTCGGCAACAGATAGAGACAATCCCTGCCCAATAACAGGCTCACGGTCTAAACTGATGGCATTTGTTAAGCGCTTACTATGTGCCAAGCACTGTTCTAAGCACTGGGTAGGATACAAGGTGATCCGTTGTCCCACGTGGGGCTCGCAGTTTTCATCCCCATTTTACAGTTGAGGGAACTGAGGCCCAGAGAAGTGAAGTGACTTGCCCAAAGTCAGACAGCTGAAAAGCGGCAGAGTAGAATTTGAACCCATGACCCGACTCCCCAGCCCATGCTCTTTCCACTGAGCCACGGAGTAGAAGCATAAATTAACGGGACTTTAAAAAGGGATTGCTATGAAGCTAAGCTCCATTCAACTATTCAGACTGATAATGCTATTCATTTTAGCCTGTGCAGGAAGTCAGAAACTTAATCAGAGGGCTTTAGGTTTAACACTCTCAACTAGCATCTTGAAAAGAGACTTTAATGAACCCCTTGAGTACAGTAAACAAAGTGTCCATGTATAGTTCCTCTGCAACCCAAGTAATATAACCAGGAAAGGACTGCATTTCGTTCTCTTCGCTAATAAAAATCTGTGCTCAATAAGTGAACAGTAAATTGAAAGCTTTTCAAAATTTAACCTAAGGAGGTTACCAAAGAAAAAAATACACAATTTAAATATTAAATAATTTTTACAACATGAGCCCTGGCTCATGATAGCACTAAAAAAGTTGCCCTTAATTTATTCCTAAGAAAGAAGAAAAAAAATCACTTTACAAAGGAAGCTAGTTTTTCTACTTTGAAAAAAGTGTGACGATTGTTTAAATGAACTCTTTCTTACCTATCCACGTAGACTTTATATGCATATTATGTTTAGATTTAAAAAACAGGTTGCTCATAAGACTGGATTTTAATTCTCATCCTCCAAGATTTCTATACTCAACAGGACTGCGACAGTAATGGGAGTTTGCCTAATGGTTCACTGTATTACAAATATGGGGAAATAGTGTG
Source organism: Ornithorhynchus anatinus (assembly GCF_004115215.2). Lineage (NCBI taxonomy): Eukaryota > Metazoa > Chordata > Mammalia > Monotremata > Ornithorhynchidae > Ornithorhynchus > Ornithorhynchus anatinus. Next base: position 121,510,778 of record NC_041730.1, on the reverse strand, counting down.
GCCTAGTGGAAAGATGACAAGATTGGGAATAGGAAGATCTGAATTCCACTCCCAGGGTCACCACTGACCTGTTGTGTGACCTTGGTCAATTGACTTAACTTCTCTGCCTCAGTTTCCTCATCTGTAAAATGAGGATAAAATACTTGTTTTCCCTCTTTTAGACTGTTGTCCCATGTGGGAAGTAGATTGTGTCTATTCTTCTGATTATCTCATTTCCAACTCAGCCATTAGCAGCACATGCTCAAAAAACAGTAAGTGCTTAATACCACAACTTTTATCATTTTATGATTAAGATGGAAAGCTCTGAAGTTTTGTCATTCAACACTATTAATTTAAATAAACAACAGTCTAGTTTCAGAAACCTCATCAATCATATTTACAAAGTGCATTTTAAGTGCTGGACTAAGTTCTTGGGAGAGTACAATATATTCTATTATTTCCTCCTGTTTTTAACACTTTATGTTTGTCTCCACAGCTAGATGGTAAACTTGATGAGGACAGGGATCGTATCTACTCCATTTATAACATTTTCTCAAGTGCCTAGCACAATATTTTGTACACACTAAGTACTTAATGCTATTGACTAAAAAAATACAATCCCCATCCACAACAGAGCCAAAATTAATTTACACATGAGATAAAGGGAATAAAAGTACAGGATAAGTGAACTCATAGGTGATTTTTGATTATGGTATTTGTTAAGCACTTACTATGTGTCAGGCACTGTACTAAGCACTGGGGAAGATACAAGCTAATAATAATTATAATAGTATTTGTTAAGAGCTTAGCATACATCAAGCACTGTTCTAAGCAGTGGGGTAGATACAGGCTAATCAGGTTGGACACAGTTTCAGTCTTAATCCCCATTTTACAGATGAGGCAACTGAGGTATAGAGAAGTTAAATAACTTGCCCAAGGTCACACAGCAGACAAGGGCAGAGCAGAAATTGAAATCCAAGTCCTTCTGACTCCCAGGCCTGTGTGCTACCCACTAGGATATGCTGCTTAAATAGAGTATATGAATCAATATATTTCTTCAAAAGTGGATAGATGGCTGTGGGTGCAAAAATTCAGAGTTGCTAGATTGGAGGGGTGACCTGGGATGAAGAAAATTAAAATTGGGGGTGCGGGAGTGGGGAGGGAGGGAAGAGGGGAAGGACGGAAAAGAAGCGGAGGAAAAGGGGAGCAGAAGGAGCAGGAGGAGAAAGAGGAGAAGGAGGAAAGGGAGAAGAACATTAAGGAGGAAGATGAGTTTAGCTGATTTGAAAGGAGAAGGAGTTTCAGGCGGGTTCACGCTCCAAACACTTGCTTTTAGCTACTTACCTGAAACTCTTGAGTGGCAGGATCTAAAGGATACTCAATGAGATATGGATGGTTACAGCACTTACGAAGTAGCATCATAATGTTTTGTAACTTAAGGTTAACTTCTGAATCCACTGGACCACTGATTTCTACAAGGGGCCTAGCAAAGACATAGAGCATATCAATCAATTAGTCCACTGTATTTGAGTCCTTACTGTGTGCAGAGCACTGCATTAAGCGCTTGGGAGAGTTGACACATTCCCTGCCCATAACGAGCTTACAGCCTAGAGGAGGGGCATATAAATAAAACCAGCTCTCAGAACACTAATCGTTTAAAAGATGTTCAGGTTTAACTACACACCTCTCTTGTTCTACCTCTTGTTGCACTTGATTAATTAATTTTTCCAACTCGTCGGAGGTATCACTTTCTACTTCTCGGTAATTGATCACTTTCCTACTCCGGCGCTTTGGTCTTCCTGTAGGACTCAGTTCAATTGTTTCTTTCTATGGGAAAAATAATAAGAGCAACTATTTTCTAAATGCCAAAAGGGCGTGTGTGTGTGTGCGTGTGTGTGTGTGTTCAAATTGGATAATCAGTTATTCAAAAGATGAAACAACTAAGCTAGGTGAAGAAATTCCTTTATCTCGGAGGAACAACCCCCCTCCCCCCGAACAAAAAACAACCTACGCTTCTGTTTTTCACTGTCAGCAATTTCACCCCACATTTACTAAATGTCCACAGGAACAGATGCTATATTTCATACATCATTAAATTAAACTGAATTTTTAAAATACCTCAGTGGCTCCAAACATTTTTGCAATGGTACGATTCACAATGGCTGTGTAGAATGTTTCCTGTTTCTTGGAAAGTGGTGCATACACCACTACTTCTCGTTTGGGAGGAACCTCGAGGGCAACATCCGATTTTAGTCTTCTCAGTAAGAAAGGAGTTAGAATCTACAATTTAAGCATAGTAAGTTCACCTCAATTCGTGGGACAGACAAAAAACTTCTAGGCCTCGTTATTCTAACTTCCAAAATGTAAACAAAATTTTCAATTGAGGCACACCAGAAACATTCCTATGACCAAAAGCATTCTGACGTTTCACATGTTCTCAATTTTATTTGTTCTATTTATTTCCATTCCCATATTAACTAAGATAGTTATATAGTGTTTGCTTGTCCCTCTGCAAATACCAGAGTTATGCTGAAGAGGATTTATGGAAACCAAGTTTCCCTCCCATTCTATTTTTTTGCCTACTGTATACATAAATTTTACTTAAATTGAATATAATTAAAGTGAAATATTGGGTTTCAATAAATTTATCTATTTCTTTACTTCTATTCATATCTGTCTCCCCCTCTAGACTGTGAGGTCGTTGTGGGCAGGAATGTGTCTATTTGTTGATGTACTGTACTCTCCCAAGTGTTTAGTGTTTAGAGAAGCAGCATGGCTCAGTGGAAAGAGCCAGGGCTTGGGAGTCCAAGGTCATGGGTTCGAATCCCGGCTATGCCACTTGGCAGCTGTCCCTTCACTTCTCTGTGCCTCAGTTACCTCATCTGTCAAATGGGGATGAAGACCGTGAGCCTCACAAGGGACAACCTGATGACCCTGTATCTATCCCAGCGCTTAGAATAGTGCTCTGCACATAGTAAGCGCTTAACAAATACCAACATTATTATTATTATTATTATTACTACAGTGTTTTGCTCAATAAATACAATTGAATGAATGAAAATTAGATTCTATTTCAGGATCTGGTACTATCTGACTTGTGGTTGACAAATCAGAGCTGGGTATTAGTAGGGTTATACAATATGTTGATGTCTGCCTCTCCCCTGCCCTCTACGGGCACTGAATATCTCAACTGTGCAGCATGACGTAGTGGAAAGAGCATCAACCTTGGAACCAAAGGACCTGTCTCTGTTGCTGAACTGTACATTCCAAGCGCTTAGTACAGTGCTCTGCACATAGTAAGCGCTCAATAAATACTATTGAATGAATGAATGACCTGGGTTCTGATCTCAGTTCTGCCAATTGCTTGCTGTGTGACCTTGCAAATGCAACTTAAACTACTTCACTGGGACTGGGATTGTGTCCAACCTGATTAGTTAATAACTTCTCCAGCACTTAGAACAGTAATAATAATGTTGGTATTTGTTAAGCGCTTACTATGTGCTGAGCACTGTTCTAAGCGCTGGGGCAGATACAGGGTAATCAGGTTGTCTCACATAAGGCTCACAGTTAATCCCCATTTTACAGATGAGGTAACTGAGACACAGAGAAGTGAAGTGACTTGCCCACAGTCACACAGCTGACAAGTGGCAGAGACAGGAGTCGAACTCATGACCTCTGACTCCGAAGGCCAGGCTCTTTCCACTGAGCCACGCTGCTTACATAATAAACTCTAATAAACTTTAGACTTGATTTAAAGAAGCAGCGTAGCTCAGTGGAAAGAGCACGGGTTTAGGAGTCAGAGATCATGGGTCCCAATCCCGGCTCCGCCACGTGTCAGCTGTGTGACTTTGGGCAAGTCACTTCACTTTTCGGTGCCTCAGTAACCCATCTGTAAAATGGGGATTAAGACTGTGAGCCTCACGTGGGACAACCTGATCACCCTTTATCTGCCCCAGCGCTTAGAACAGTGCTCGGCACAGAGTAAGTGCTTAACAAATACCAACATTATTATTACTACCAGAGACGTTCACACTTTTTGAAGGAACTATATCGCTGTGGTTACCAAGTTTTACCTGAAATGCTTTCTCGTAATAATAATAATGATAATGGCATTTGTTAAGCATTTACTATGTGCTGTGTACTTTGTAAGCATTTACAGTCTTAATCCCCATTTTACAGACGAGGGAACGCAGGCAAAGAGAAATTAAGTGACCGGCAGGGTCAGCAGCAGACAAGTGGCAGAGCCGGGATTAGAACTCAGGTTCTTCTGACTTCCAGACCCGGCCTCTCCTACGCCTTCCCTCAGTGGGCTCTTGGTAGCCCTCAAGAGGCCCTGCCCAATTAAGCCCGCTTTTCCCCGGCTCATTCTCCCTTGTGCGTTGAATGTTCACTTGGATCTGTGACCTATGGACATGATATCTGTGCCATCTCCCACCCCAGAGCGTTTATGCACGTACATATCGTTAAATTATTAAGTGATTTATTCAAATACTATCTGACTCCCCCTCTAGACTGCAAGCTCGTTATGGGCAGGGAATGTGTCTGCTAATTTTGTTGTATTGAACTCCCCCAACCACTTAGTACAGTGCTCTGCACCTTACCTCACTACTCTCCTACTACAACCCAGCCCGCACACTTTGTTCCTCTAATGCTAACCTTCTCACTGCGCCTTGATCTCATCTATCTCGCTTCAACCTCTCACCCAAATCCTGTCCCTGGCCTAGAACGTCCTCCCTCTTCATCAGACAATTATTCTCCCCTACTTCAAAACCTTATCGAAGCACATCTCCAAGACGCCTTCCCTTACTAAGCCCTCCTTTTTCCTTCTCCCACTCCCTTCTGCGTCACCCTGACTTGCTCCCTTCATTCATCCTCCCTCCTAGCCCCACAGCACACATGTATATATCCGTAATTTATTTATTTTATTCATTTATCTATGTATATTGATGTCTGTCTCCCCCTCTAGACTGTGAGCTAGTTGTGGGCAAGGAGCGCATCTTTTTGTTGTTATACTGCACTCTCAAGTGCTTAGTACAGTGCTTTCCACACGGTAAGCGCTCGACTGAACGAAGGAATGAATGTACATATATGTAATTTATTTTATTCATTTACTGATTCATTTACATATATTAATGCCTGTCTCCCCCTCTAGACTGTGAGCTAGTAGTGGGCCGGGAGTGTGCCTTTTTGCTGTTATACTGCAATCTCTCAAGTGCTTAGTACAGTGCTTTGCACATGGTAAGCGCTCAACTGAATGAAGGAATGAATGAATGCAAATATTAAGCACTCAATAAATACAACTGAAATACCATTGGAGTCTCCCATCTGGAATGCCAAATGAGTCCAGGTCCTGAGACTTGAGGACCGAGAATCTATACCGCTGAATTATCTGGCTAGTGTCCCTGTCAGTGATTTTCCCACTGGGACACAAGGTGGGATGAATGAGAAGATGGGTGCGAGTACTGCACGTTGCAGCGTGCATGTGCAATTTTTGTCCCCTTTAGCAAGTTACCAGTTGAAACAGGACCAGAACTCAAGTCTCCCAATTCCCAGAGCAGCGCTCTATTCACTAGACAGACAGGCCACGTATGTGCAGTTACATAAACACATAACAATAATAATGGTATTTGTTAAACGTTTAGTATGTGCCAAGCACAATTCTAAGCACTGCGGTAAATGCAAGGTAATCAGGTTGTCCCAAGTGGGGCTCACAGTCTTAATCCCCATGTTACAGATGAGGAAACTGAGGCACAGAGAAGTTACGTGGCTTGCCCAAGATCACACAGCAGACAAGTGGCGGATCCGGGATTAGAACCCAAGTCCTCTGACTCCCAAGCCGTGCTCTTGCCGCTAAACCACATTGCTTCTCATATATGCACAATCGATACCCCCAGAATGCATAGGAGTGCCAGAATCAAAGTAGCAGAACAGCGGCAGAAGGAATCATGAGAGGAGAAACTGCTCTTTGTAGCTTCCACCAATTCCTAGAAGGTTGTGTCCCCTGGATATCTGGGGTTGTTTCCTCCAACCCTGTTAATAGAGACCTGAACTTTGGTGAGCCAGATAATGACAGGAGCAATTTGTCTTCTCAGCTCATCTGTTGCTTATCCCAACAGCCAAGTGTTGTTAAGACTCCAAGTGTTAATATCCTAAGATTAGCTTATCTTTGCTTTGTGAGTTGGGGAGGAATCCTTTTATCATGGCACCTGTGATACGACAAAGGAATCCCTGGGCAGTAGGAAGACACGGTCCATGTCCTGCATTTAAATTCTTTGAAGACATGGGTCCTACCTTCTCAAATCCATGATAAACCCCCACAGTGCTTAGAACAATGCTACTCACATAGGATGTTTAATTTTTGATGATGATATACCATTATCAAAATGCTTCCACAGGATTTAAGACAGCAGGGTACTTCTAATCAATAGCATTTATTGGGCATTTACTTGGTAAATTAAGCCCTTGGCAGAGTTACAAGAGAGACAGTAGACAAGCTATCTGCTCTCAAGGTGCTTACGATCTAGCCGCAGAAACAGACACTAACTGCAGAAACAGACATTACAATAAATTATAAGTAGGCATAAGCAGTAAACATTAACTCAAGAAACATCTGTCACTAAATCATAACAAAATGACATCTATAATTGGGCAAAGAGACAATCAAAAAGAAAATTAAGACCTGGTGCAGCATGTGCAAGATGTTCTGTTCTCTTTCTTTCGCGACGATATCCTCAGCAATTTCAGTAAGGCTAGTTATGTCGAACCAAGACTCGAAGCTGGAGGGAAACAAAAGAATTGAGTCACCAAAGAGCCTTAAAATACAGATATTTTCATATTTAAAGAGGTAGTTACTCCTAAGGAATATTTAAACTATCTCCCTCTCTAGAATGTAAGCTCCTTGTGAGCAGGGAATGTGTCTACCAAGTCTATTAGAGTACTCTCCCAAGCACTTAATTCAGAGCTCTGCAGGGTCTCTCACTCTGTGACAGTGGTGTCGAGCTCTGTTCTGGGTCCCCTTCTGTTCTCCACCTACACCCACTCCCTTGGAAAACTCATTCCCTCCAAGGTCAACTCACATCTCCTCCCAGATGATTCCCAAATGTATTATCTCCAGCCTTACACTCTCTCTTTTTCTGCAGTGTTTTTAATGGTGTTTGTTAAGAGTTCACTACGTGCCAGGCACTGTACTAAGCACTGGGGTAGATGCAAGACAATCGGGTTGGACACAATCCATGTCCCAAATGGGACTGATAGGCTTAATCCCCATTTTACAGATACAGCAACTGAGGGACAGACGGTAAGCAACCTGCTGAGGTCACACAATAAACAATTGGCAGTCAGAATTCAAACCCTGATCCTTCTGACTTCTAGGCCTGTGGTCTGTTCTCTAGGCCACACTGCTCCTGCCTTCAGGACATCTCTGCCAGGATGCATACCTCCATCTTAACATGTCCAAAACAGAACTTATCTTCCCATCCAAATCTTGTCCTCCCGTTGACTTTCCTCTCACTGTAGACAGCACCACCTTCCTCATCTCACAAGCCCATATACTTGACATCATCCCTCTCACTCAACATATTGACTCGGTCACCAGATTCTCATAACCGCTAAAATCCACCCTTTCCTCTCCATCCAAACTACCTCCATTCTAATCCAAGAACTCAGCAATTCCAACCTCATCAGCCTCCTCACTGACCTTTCTATATCCTGGCTTTTCCCTCTCCAGTACAAACTTCACTCTGCTATTGGGATCATTTTTCTGCAAAATCATTCAGTCCGAATCTCCTTCCTCAAAAAAATCTCCAATGTTTTCCCATCCACCTCTGCGTCAAACAGAAATGCCTTACCACTGGTTTTAAGGCATTCGATCCGCTCTCACTTCTACCCTACATTGTGGATCTCCTACTTCAGCCCAACCTGTGCACTCTGTTCATTTAACACCAATCTACTCTCTATAACTCGATCTCGTCTACACTTCTGATCCCTTCCCCACATCCTCCCGCGGGCCTGGAACTCCCTCCCTCTTCGCATCCAACAGTTCATCACTCTCCCACATTCAAATGATTGATAATTATTGTATTTTTTTAAGGACCTATTACGTGACAAGCACTTTTCTAGGCACTAGAGTAAATATAAGAATCAGGCCAGACGCAGTCCCTGTCCACAGGGGGCTTAGAGTCTAAGTAAGAGGAAACCAAAATTCCCATTTTACAAATGAGGGACAGAGAGGTTGACTTGACCAAGGTCACAGAGCAAAGCCAAGATTTGAATCCAGGTCCTCTGACTCCAAGGCCCGGGCTCTTTCCACCAGGTCGTGCTGCTTACCCAAAGCCATTCGAAAATCACATCTCAAAGAGGCCTTCCTGGACTAAGCAAGCCTTTTTTTCTCCTACTCTCTCTCCATTCTGCATGGCGTATTCAGTTGGATCTACACCCGTTGAGCACCTGATATTCCCTACACCTTTAGCCCCAAGCACTTCCGTTCACATCCTTACACTCTATTTTCTCTATCTGTAATTTATTTCAATGTCTGTCACCCCCTAGACTGCAAACACCTTGTGGGCAGAGAACATATCTACTCTCTTAAGTGCTTAGCACAGTGCCCTACACTCAATAAGTGCTCAATAAATGCCACTGATTGACTGACTGAAAGAGCTAAAGCTAGAAAGCCAATATTTTGGTGTTCTCAGCCCTGACTGGAAATTCTTAGGACTTCAGTTAGAGACCTAGGAAAAGTAGGCTTGAAGTTCTGCTCAAAAGACTGGGGGGTAATCACCCATGTGAGTTGACCCCTACGACATACAAAACTTACAGTCCATGTTAAATCACCAGGACAAGATAACATCTTCCCAATAATTCAGAAGGAACTGGAGGGAAAGTTGCAGAATTCTTGGACCGTGTAGTCTTGAATCCCTCTCTAGACTGTAAATTCCTTTTTGGCAGGGAACATGACTACCATTATGCTAATCTGAATATTCCATTACAAAGTGGATAGTTATACCTCCGTTTCAAGGTAGTAATAACGAGAAATGGGTATGTTATCATCTGAGTACACTATGGTCCCATTTCCTTCTTCAAGATAGAAGATACTGTATATTCATTTTATTACTAGATCATCTAATGAATACTTAAGAGCTTATGTGTGCAGAGCACGGGTAGTAAACAATTACCTTCAAGATGAAAAACTGTAATGACTGCTTTTTATGACAATCCAATTAGAAGAAAGTACTATCTCATAGTATTTCTATCAACTGCTTTATATGTGATCTGCTTTAAAGTAATAAATAGTGCTTGAAGGTGCGATCATCTATATTTTAAAGGCTTCAAGGTTTGTTCCTCCATTTTCTTAATTTTTCATTTTTGAAGTATAAGCAAAAATCCAAACATTGTTTAGGAACAATGGTAAATTGTATAAAATTCACAGTACTGATTATTTTTTGAGCTAGATTAGGGATGTGAAAGTTGTGAGTATCCTAAGTCAACTTTTTTTTTAAAAAAAAGCTTATCTTCACATAAAGATGTAATAACTACGGTATTTGTTAAGCGCTTATCATGTGCCAAGCACTATACTGAGCACTGGGGCAAAGTCAGGATAGGCCAGCAGGTATGTGTCCCACATGGGAATCACAGTCCAAGTTGGAGGAAGAATAGTTAGATATATATTAATTAGATACACCTGTTCTAAAACAGAACACCCACAACATACTTTTAAAAGGAAACCAGTAAAAGTTCATTTGCTTCATTTAGCTCTGGAGAAAAAAAAGTCACATACAATCTAATTATGAGCCCTGGTTCTGAGATGCCAAAAATCATGATGAATCCAAATATGCCTATGACTCTAGATCCACCTACCTCTTCAAGTCATCAAATACATCTGGCAGCAAGAAGTTAAGTAGTGACCACAGCTCTGCTAAGTTGTTTTGTAAAGGAGTACCAGTCAAGAGAAGTTTATTGTCAGTATTAAATCGTTTTAGCTCCTGGATAAGACGGCAATTCATGTTCTTGATCCTGTGTCCTTCATCTACGATCAAGTATTTCCAATAGCAGTGCTAGAGAATGAATTTAAAATAAGAAAGGGAGAGACAATTGTGGTAACTTTTCATAGACCAGAAATCCGTGGATAAAACAAATTAATATCATTGAAGTTCATGACTTTCTTCTCATGGGAAGGCACTCTTGTTTAGGATTAGCTGTAAGGTTTCGGTGGGCCCTGTCTGTAGGAGTCAAGGGACTCTGGAAGCCACATTTAGCCTTCTACCCCTTTTCCCCAGAAAATGCACACTGTGACTTTCCCCTCCCCACACAATCAAGGTTATTTTTAATTGGGATAGACAAGGCCGCAGAAGGAATGGAGTTGGGGAAAAGTGCCAATGAATAGCCATTACAAAGTATGGTCTGGAGCAGTAGGCCTGAGACAAATGTCCAGTTTTGTCTAGTAGTAGACAACCATGGGATCCATTCCATTCCCAACTCCTGGCCTTCTTTCCTGCCTCCCTAACCCCAAGAAAATGGTTCGACAAACATGACCAAGTCTAATGATTCCTGGTGACAAATTTCCAAGGCTAATTTCTCAACTTCTTCATCTCCCTCATCTTCCAGGTTCTATCTCTGGATTGAACCCACTGTCATGGCACTCTCCTTTAAACCAACAGGAGAAGGTGAATATGGCAACAAAAAAGACTATAAAAAGACAAAGCCCATAGAGAGAGGCCCTTCAGGAGCAAACAAGTTAGAAGTCCTTGTAAGATGCTTTTCAAGTAACTTTTTGGCCTGCCTAAACCTAACGGAGGATTTTTCAAATACAATTAAAACACAAACCAGCTAGGCTATTTATGGGACCTCATGATGACTGTAGTTTAAGAGATGCACTCAGGAATGAAAAGTAGATTGATGAGAGGGTCAATTAATTCTTTGATTTCTGTGAGAAAAGTAGATACCCACATCCTACATTTTTTGTTTTAGCAACATATCACACTGAATCAAACTGAGATGTCCACACAAGGTGTCATAAAACTGATCCCTTTTCCTTCCTACTTGTCACTTATTTTAGTGCCTGTCACCCGGCTAGACTGTGAGCTTCTTGAGGGCAGGGATCATGTCCATTATTCCTATTGTACTCTCAACAAAGCAGGCACTCAATAAATACTATTAACTCACCAGTAAATCACCAGGACAAGATAACATCTTCCCAATAATTCAGAAGGAACTGGAGGGAAAGTTGCAGAATTCTTGGACCGTATAGTCTCTGAATCCCTCTCTAGACTGTAAATTCCTTTTTGGCAGGGAACATGACTACCAACTCTGTTGTACTGTATTCTCTCCCAGAGCACTGTACTAAATGACTGGGAGAGTACAGCATAATAGACACATTCCTTGCCCAGGTCTGGCATAGATGGAAGGGGGAATTCCAGGCCAAAGGGAGGACGTGAGAAAAGGTTCAGCAGGGAGACAGATGAGATGAACAAACAGTGACAACCCAGCACTACAGGAGCAAAGTGTGCGGAATGGGCTATAGGTGTGCTATGTTAGAAAGGGGAAAGTTGATTCACTGTTTTAAAGCCACTGATAAAGGGTTTCTGTTTGATACGGAGGAGGAAGGGCAACCAAAGAATGTGGAGATGTGAACTGCAGTTTTCTAGAAAAATCTAGGAAGCAGAGTGAAGACTGGAGTGGGGAAAGACAGGGGACAGGGAAGTCAGAGAGGAGGCAGATCCAGTAGTCAAGAAAAGACAAGGTAAGGGCTTGGGTAGCAGTTGGGATGGAGGCAGATTTTAGCAATGTTGTGAATGTAGAACTGGCAGGATCTGCTGATTAGACTGAATATGTAGTTTGGATGAAAGAAATAAGTCGAGGACATCAAGTTACAGGCTGTGGGATAGGGAGGATAGTGGTATTGTATAGAGTGATGAGAATGACGGGGAAGGCATAGTTTGGGTGGGAAATAAATTATGTTGCTTATGACATGTTTAAAGTATCAGCAGGATGGCCAGTTAGAGATGTCCTGAAAGCAGGAGGAAATCTGCAGCGAAAGAGAGAGATCAGGGCTGGAGGTGAATTTGGGATCACCTGCAAGAAGATGATAGTTGAAGCCTTGAAAGTGAATGAGCTGTCCAAGGGAGTGGGTGTAGATGGAAAACAGAACGGAAGTCCCAGAGCTGAGCTTTGAGACCCCTCCACTGTCAGAAGGTAGGAGGTAGAGAAGGAGTCTGCAAGAGACTGAGAAAGACCAATCAGATAGGAGAAGAACCAAGAAAGAACAGTGTCAGTGAAACGAAGGTTATATAATGTTTCAAGGAGAAGGGGGTCATCCACAGTGTCAAAGGCATCTGAGACGATACAAGGATGGAGTAGAGGCCGCTGGATTTGGCAAAGTTATTGGAGACCTCAGAGAGGGCAGTTTCTGTGGAGTGAAAGGGGAGGAAGCAAGGTTGGAGGGGGTTAAGGAGAGAAATGGAGATAGCTGGTGTGGACACCCCTCTCAAGGAGTTTGGAGAGGAACGGTAGGCGGTAGATGGAGAGTGTGAATGAGCACGTTTGAGAGCAGTGAGGAAGAAGGAACTGGAAAGTGAAGACAGGCTTGGAGCTTAAAAAAGCCGCATCTCTGGAAGGAGATCTTATAATCATATTTTGTTCCTTCGAAGTATCAGTCCAATATGTACCACAAGCCAAAAAGGCCAATAGAATGCTGGGCATCACCAGGAAGATGAAAGATGAAGATGAAATTGTGCTGCTATTACATAGAACACTTTATGATCACAAATGGAATGCTGCTTACAGTTTCAGTTACTACAAGAACAGAATAAAGCAGGAGAAGGAAGAGGAAAAGGGCTTCAAGATGACCAGAAGGGTGAAGATCCATGTGAGAATAGACTAATGATATCAATAATAATAATTATGGCATTTGTTAAGCGCTTACTATGTGCCAAGCACTGTTCTAACCGCTGGGGTAGATACAAGGGAATCAGGTTGTCCCACGTGGGGCTCACGGTCATTTTACAGATGAGGGAACTGAGGCACAGAAGTCAAGTGGCTTGCCCAAGGTCACACTGCAGACAAGTGGCAGAGTTGGGAATGGATGCCATGTCCTGACTCCCAAGCCTGTGCTCTTTCCACTGAGTGACAGGATGAGAGATATTCTGCTAGATTATAAACAAAGAGGGCAGGGATCAGTCTATTAACTCTAATGTATTCTCCCAAGGGTTTAGTCCTGTGCTCTGCTCCAGGTAGGAGCTCAGTAAATAATATTAACTAAAGAACAGCAGGATAGGAGGAAGAGAAGAGGCAAAATGGATGCTCCCCTCAGTACTCTCTAAGGTAATAATTCTGACTATAGCTGCCCTGTCTTTACTGTAGGTGGATATACAATCCCATTCAATATACGTGCCCGTAGTGAGGATCAGATGAACCATTAAGTTTAATACTTGCAATCGGATGGACCATACAAATACATTTCACAGGCCACAGCCTGTACGTATTATGCATAGTTTATTTTTCTGATTAAACATAATACAGTAACACACACACACACACAAATTATTTTTGTACCTGAAGAGCATTTCTGTCCCTCATGGCTATTTCAAATGATGTAATGACCACAGGATGTATTTGCACTGACCCGTGTCGCTTATGAATCTTCTGTACCAGTTTGCGACGCTCCTGCTGATTTCCATGATACAATAATATAGGAATCTAGAACATCAAAGAAAAAAACAAAGCACTCGGCTGCAATCAAAACTTAAGAAAAGCCCATGGATTGCTAGAAAACACTTAAGCCCCCAGATTAAAATGACTAGTCAGCTCTCAGGAATGACAGGTGAGCCTTGATCAATCATTCAACCAGTGGTAGTTATTGAGAGCTTACTGCGTGCAGCACTCTTCTAAGCGCTTGGAAGAGTACAGTAAATGATTTGATGTGACCCCTACCCTACAGGATGAAAGCTTCAATAGTGGTCATTTTAATCTGGTGATTTCATTTACCATTACACATAATCATTTCGCTAGTGACACTCTCACACCTCCACCCATTCTCACCAGCTTGAGCCATGGGGTACACAAGCCACCTCCCTTTCCCTCTGCAGCAAGAGGTAGTGTTGCCTAGTGGAAAGAGCAGACCTGGGAGACAAAGGACCTGGATTCTGACCCCAGCTCTGCCACTTGCCTGATTTGTGACTTTGGGCAAGTCGCTTAATTTCTACGACTCTCACTTTCCTCCTCTGTAAATGGGGATTCATTACCTTCTCTCCCCCTTGCTTAGACTGTGAGCCCCAGGCGGACAGGGACTGTGTCTTCTGTGATTATCCCATATCTAGCCCAGAGCTTAGTACAGTTCCTGGCACATAGTGAACCCTTAATAAATAGCAAAGTTAGCAGTAATAGTATTGTTATTATTATTGATAAATCAAAGCCAAATCCCCAGTGCCAGCATAGTCAAGAAAATCCACAGCCAAATTTGGGGATAAAAGGAGAAAAAAATAGACTAAAGGGAAGGAAAAAACAAAAAGAAAAAGTACAACAAAAATACAAGAGAAGGAAAAATAAGTACGGGGAAGGAACGAGAATCAACAAAAATAACAAATGGGGATAAAAAGGATACAAAAATTGAGCCAGAAAGAGGACAAAATGAAGACCAATAGAGCAGGAGCCGCAAAGTGAAGTCAAGGAATAACTTTTCAGATTTCATTATTTCTGCCATAGGTATTAGTGGAAAAAAATATTTTAACAATATATTAAGGAAAAACTGCTTCCTCTTTTACCTCTGGGGTAAATCGCCTGAATTCTGACATCCAATTAGGGAGTGTAGACAGGGGACCACATACAAGGAATGGGCCAGGCACTCCTCGCTCCACCATCAGTGCGATTGTTGCAATACACTGGACTGTCTTTCCTAATCCCATTTCATCAGCCAAAATCCCATTGATACCATTTTCCCAAAGCATCTGCACAAAAAAAGGTACATTTAAATTTAGGCATAATAAAGCTATAATGTTCCCGCAAACCAATTATCAAGGAAAAAGCGAACCAAGATTACGCTGAATCAATCCATCTGAAAACAACGAATTTGTCGACAGATTTGTAACCATTATTCTCACAGTCAGAAAACTCACTCCTGTCTCCACTCACATCATCTCCCTTAAGCACAAGTCAGCTAGCATCCTCATTCATTCAGCCGTATTTATTAAGCACTGTGTGCAAAGCGCTGTACACTAAGCGCAGCATGTCCTTCACTATGGCTAAATTCTAATTGCAATGATAACGGCAAGGGCAACCTCATCCAGTATCAGCTGGATAGTCAGGTAGGACCATTTTTGGCCCCATGGCCAGGATTCTTGAGATCCTTGAGGTCTTCTCCCTGTGAGCCCCCTTCTCTAATCCCCCTGGGACTGACCAAACAACCTCAGGTTGGGGATCAAAGCTCTTCCTCACTCTATCCCAGTTACTAGATCTTATATTCCCCTCAAGCTCCATTTTCCATTCCCGGATCTGGGCGGTGACAAGATTTTGCACCATTATTTGAACCTACAATCAGAATTTTCCTTAGTTTATACACCTAGTTTTGAAAAACTATCTTTGTATTTTAAGTTTTCAGAGAAGGGTAATCTTGGATAGCTCATGACAGCACATATTTGATGATGGACAGATTTATTCTGTATCACTACCTGGAGTCTAAACAACAAAAAAATCATACCCTCAGCCACTCCATGCCTTCCACCTGATACCAACGCATTATTCCTCCTGTAAAGTGCTTTGGTTGTTGAAAAGGTACTGGCTGGCCGTTACATTTCCGAACCGGATCCAGGAAATATTTTGCACTGTGGCGTACAGCTTGAGATAATCTATCTTTAATTTCACTGTTTGAATCACTATTTTTCTGAAGATCTTCTGCACAGAGTTTGTTTGATGAGGAGCTTTCATCCTAGAGAAGAAATGAATGCATGTTCTTAGAGCTAAAGGGGCTTATCTATTAAACACTTACATAATCACTAACATTTAAACATCACAGCTCTGGGAAAATGTTATCTATTCCCTGCCCAAGGAACACACTCCAACTCAGGAGGAGTTTCTCCCACATCTCCCACATTTGTGATACTTCCGCAGTCTGACAGTCTCCCAACCCAAGAATAGATGCACTCCCCAAGACACAAAACCAGAGAATTAGTTCCCATCTAGAACACCTTCCCCTCTTGGAATAAATCATATCTCCCCCTCAGTGTCCTTATTTCAGATCACACATCTCTCCAATCCCATACTTGGCAATACAGCCTGCTATAATCCTCTCTCACACCTTCTAATTACTTCAGAGAAATTCATTGGATAATTGCTAAAAGTCAAATAAAAGACTGAGATTTATCAAACCAAGGTTATTAATTACCTGCTAAGACAAGGTATATTTTTGGCCTTTCATGGAATCTTTGAAAAAAATCTTATGATTTACATGTTACATACCTGATTCTCCTTTTTCCTTTGTTTAGCCACTGACAAAATTTCCTAGATAAAAAGGGGAAAATCTGATTTATCACTGTGCTTAAGAGGCTGAAAAAAATGCACATTATAGGAAGCTACTTGTTTACAAACAAATTGCTGGCACAGTTGGAAAAACAGCTTTACAACTACAGTATTTGTATTTTATGTAACACTACTTTGTGTAATATGTTGCAAGTAAAACAGTTAACACAGTAACACTTCTGTGGAAATTCACTAAGTATTTTATTATTCTTCTTACTATGGATTGTTAAGCTCTTCCTGTGTAATCGAGCACTGTTCTAAGCACATTTGCTGAGTGTCTACTGTTACCACTTATTTTCAGTTACATACTATAAATTATTTATTTATATTGTCTGTCTCCTCAGACTTTAAACTCCTTGGGGGCAGGGCTCTGATCTACAAATCCTGTTTTACTCTCCCAAGTGCTCAGTACAGTGCACTGCACACAATAAGTATTTAATGAATATAACTGATGATGATCAGCCTGAAGAAACCTTGGGCCTCAGTTTCTTCACCTTTTAAAATGGGGACAGAGAAATCAAGTGGCCCAACGGTCCCAGTGGGCCAGTGGCAGAGGGGCTCCTACCTTTCAGTCCCATGCTCTTTCTTCTAGGCCACAAAGGAAAAAAATGGCTCTATTTTCTAAGTTGGAAAGTACCAAAAAACCTCCCTTAACATATCTGTGCTCTAAAGCCCAATGTTTGGCCATAGTACTTTTCTACACTGAAAACCAGGCAGGTCAGTTCCTTCTAAATTACCTACATGCTTAAGTTAAAAATTAATGTTCTGTAGCTTAACTAAAACCCATTGACTTCCAATTTTGTCAAAGTGACTTCTTTTCCTTTAAATAAATCCATAAAAATAAGAAAAGTAAGTTAAATGGGCTAAAGAGCCATGTTACAGCAGGGCTTAAAACGGAAGCCTGAAAAAGGCTTTATTCACGCCTTTAATTTCATGTTTTTCATTTTTACCTCTTTCGATATAACTTCTGAAATGAAGGCCATGTTACAGTGGGGCCTAAAACGGAAAGCTGAAAAAGGCTTTATTCACGCCTTGAATTTCATGCTTTTCATTTTTACCTCTTTCGACATAACTTCTGAAATGTTATAGGTGTCCTCTTCTCTTCCTCTTTTCCTTCTCACAGCTACAAATAAAGTGAGAAAAATATTAGCCATGTAACAACAATTTGGAAAGAAAAAAAATCCAAGCTTAACCATATAAACAGAATCAGTTTTGTCAAAAGTAGAAACTTACCAGCCTTCTCTTCATTTGCATCGGTTAGATTTTTCCCCTACAAAATAAACGTTTGGAATATTACGTTTTGAACCTGCCCCTTAAAGTTACAAATATTAAAAACACAAATAAATTTCTTCCTTCAGTTGTACGGGTGATATTTAGGAGGGAGATGAATCAGTGGATATAATGTAACCTGAAAAGAAGAGACATACCCTTTCTGGCCCATGTACTATAGGGCACCAAATGTAAGGGGCATTTTCACAACTTGCAGTGAAGGAGAGAAGGAGACAGAGCAAAGTAATGCAGAGTAATGCAGACTGCTGGCATCAAACTCAAGGATTCCAATGCACCACAATTAAGATCCCACATGTTTCTAGCAGTATTGATCTGCGGTTGCTAGGGGCATTGGTGGTTCAGTGGTAGAATTCTCGCCTCCCACGCGGGAGACCCGGGTTCGATTCCCGGCCAATGCATGCAATTTTGGAGAAGCAGCGTGGCTCAGTGTAAAGAGCACGGGCTTTGGAGTCAGGGCTCATGAGTTCGAATCCCAGCTCTGCCACTTGTCAGCTGTGTGACTGTGGGCAAGTCACTTAACTTCTCTGTGCCTCAGTTCCCTCATCTGTAAAATGGGGATTAAGACTGTGAGCCCCACGTGGGACAACCTGATTCCCCTGTGTCTACCCCAGTGCTTAGAACAGTGCTCGGCACATAGTAAGCGCTTAATAAATACCAACATTATTATTATTATTATTATTATTAGAGCACATATCTTCATTCTCTCTGTGCCACTATTTTCTCTCCTTCGTCTCTTCTTCACTCCCTCTCCCTACAACGTCCTTCTACTATACCTTCTTAAAAAGAAAAATCCAGGACATGTTAAAACTAGCTGGAACATAATATAATTTGGCAAGCTATAGGGTAAGATTTCTTTTCTTTGAAAGTATAACAAAAGCATTAGAAATTTCTCAAGTCATATTTTAACAAATACAATACCTTTGAAACTTTCAGAATTTCCTTCTTCCGCTCCAATTTCTCTTTCCTTTTCTGTTCCTAAAATGATAAATTTCTTCACTTGCACAGGGTACGAATAAAACATGCACATGACATGGATGGATTTCTACAAAATCAATCAGGCTATGGTATTTAAGTCCCTCCTAGGTGCAAAGCACTACAAAATGCTTCAGAGAGTACAACATAATTTGGTGGAAAGGATCCTGACCGGAAATATCTTATACTGTGGAAGGGGAGACAAACAGTAAAATAAAGTACAGAGAAGAGGAAGATGGAAAAGGTGATATGTATATGACCACGGATTAAGTTAAAGGGTAAGCTGCTATGCAGAGAAGCACTACAGGAGGTTGCGAATAGATAAGTGCTTAGGTGGCTTAAAAAACCCAAAAAAACAGTAGGGAGGATATAGGCAGGGAAATTAGAAATTAATTAGAAATCTCCTAGAGGAAATCTGATTTCAGAAGGGCTTTGAAGTTGGATAGAGCTGTAACCTGGCAGATTTCAAAGGGGACTGAGTTCTAGGCAGGTGGGAGGCCTAAGCAGGAAGAGTTCATCAAGCAGGAATAGGGAGTAGGTTATGAGGAACAATGAGTGAGAGCTGAGGTGAAATAAGAGACAAGAGGAGAGGGAGAGAGATAATTGACTGCAAGCTCTTTGTGGGTAGGGATCCTGTCTATCGACTATTGTATTCTACTTTCCTAAGCACTTAGGAGTGCTCTGTAGACTCTAAGTTCTCAATAAATGCCACTGATTGAATTCTCTAAAGGCTACGGTCAGGAGTTTCTGTTTGATAGGTGAGGAACCGGTAGCCATTTGAGGTTTGAAAAGAGACTTGGAGAACAATTTGAAAAAACAGATGTGGGCAGCAGAGAAGAGGGTGAAGGGAAGAGACTGGAAGCAGGGAGACCAGTGAGGAGCCTGATGCGGTAGCCGAGGTGGGATATACGTGCCTGGATCAGTATGACAATCTTTTAATTGGAGAGGAAGGGGTGTATTCAGGAATAAAACAACCAAGAATTTGTAGACAGATCAAATATAAAAGTTGAAAGAGAGTCAAAGATGCCATAATGGCAGGGAGATGGATAAGAGAATTATGTTCTCAGATGTGGGATTTGGCTTCTAATCCCAGCTACACCTCTTACGTGCTGTATGACTTTGGGCAAGCCACTTAACTTCTCTGTGCCTCATTTTCCTCCTCCGCAAAATGGGGATTCAATAAGTGTGCTCCCTCCTACTTAGAATATGAGCCACATGTAAGACCTGATTATCTTGTATCTACGCCAACACTTAGTACCATGCGAGGCACATTAGTAAGTACTTAACGAAAACCACGATTATTATTATTATTATTATTATTATTATTATTATAATAACTGGGTCAGTCAGGTGGAAGGGAAAACTTGGGAGGGAAGAATGCAAATTCAGTATATGCAAATGCAAATATCAAACCTGAAGGGCTGCCAGCACATCCATGAAGGCTTTTTTTCAAAGAAAATGAAAACAAAGTCACGTTAAAATGGCTGGGGCAGAAGATCCTCATTGAACTAGCTTTTCTTTGAAAGAGATGAGGAGGTAGGGTCTCCTTCCCTGAATGAGTGGAAGAGCAAGGAAGGGATCTTCGATCCGAGCTATATGGAGTAATCCACTGCTCTATTTCCTATCTCAATGCTATGAGGTTGCTACAGCCAAGAGAAAAACAACTGCTTTGAACCCATTTCTACTCTTAATTAATAAATCCCTTCCCCATAATTCCAGGCTGCCAGAGAAGAGTCTCCCTAGTTTGCCATGGGTGGGGGAGTGTTTCATTCAGGGTGACTACTGATTCCAAGCACATTCGTTTCTCCTCACCAAACCCTTCCGCCGACTCCCTGGAATTGTAGTCGAGAAGCCTGTTTTCCCTGCCGAGTGATGTTTTGCTCCCAACGACTTGATGAAACTCTAGTAGTCCCCAGTAATTGCTGAGAACCGAGACACAGAGCATCACCTTGGGATGCGTGAACCCAACTCTGAGGTGTGAGGACTCACGGCTCTCGGGTTGCCAACCTGATTCAGAGGTGCCAGGTTATCCTGGTTACTTCTGTAAACAATAACCTAAGATTCAAAGATTCCAGGTTATCCTGGTTACCTCTGTAAACAATAACTTAACAGTTGAAAATAAAGGCAGTCAACTTGTTCTCTCAAATAAAAACCTTTTTCGAGTCTGAGGAGTATATTCTTCTAAAAAATTCGGTAAAGCCAATAACAGACAAATTTACCTCCAGTTGTTGCTGTTCCATTTTGGTTAGCAAAAACTTTGAGTAGATGTTGCTTTTTTCAAGCAAATGCTGAAGTCTCTTGTAGCGCATTTCACTAGAATCTCTATCCCAAGACATGCGAGCCTATAAATAAAATAAAACTGTATTCTTAAACATCATAAATAACTTAAATTTATTGTAATCTTTAATCCAAGAATTGGTCAAGGCCAGAGAAGTTGAATAAATTGGATAACAAAATTTGCAATGGAAAGAATTCAGCCAAAGAGGGACTGCCTTATTTGAAAAACAATCAAAGCAACATTTAAGAATATGCATAGGAATACTTTACCAGCACAGAGTTCTGGTCCCATGACCCAAGGATTTAGTGATACATTCCTTGATGTGAAGAAAACAGTGCATATACCATACCACCTAACTGTTCCCACCACTTTTTACACCACCACCCACTCCTGTCTTTCAATCTGCATAATCCATCTTTTACCAAATCCTGTCAGTTCCTCCTTCGCAACGGCTCCGGAATCTATCCTTTCCAAACTGCCACCAGGCTAGTTCAAGCACTTATATCTCAATTTGACTGCTGCACCAACCACCTCATTGCCCTTCCTGCCTTCAGTTTCAGCCTTCTCCAATTTCTCACTCTGCTGCAGATCATTGTTCTAAACCATTGTTTTTTGCATTCCCTCACTTCTCAAAACCCCAAGAGTAGGTACATGCATAATACAGTGTTCTGAACACAGTAAGCACCCAAAGAATGGTTGATTTATTGAAGTTTCCTGTCTTCAAACAGAAACTCCTTACCATTGGCTTTAAAGCAATCAACCCCCTCCCCTCTATTTATCCTCACTCCTCTCCCAAAACATGCCAGCTCCAACATCTCACGCCTCTCAAGCCCACCTAATGAGTCCCCTTTTCATCTCTTTTGCTGCCAATCTCCCTTCTGCCTGGAATTCCCTCCCCACTGATACCTGGCAGACCACTGTTCTCCCCATTTTCAAGGTTTTTCTGAAATCATATCACCAGGAGGCCTTCCGCCTTTAATTTTTCACATCCTCTGTAGACTGTAAACTCGTTATGGGCAGGGAATGTGTCTGTTAATGCTGCTGTATTGTTCTCTCCCAAGCTCTTAGTACAGTTCTCTGCACAAAGCAAGCGTTCAATACCAGTGATGGATTGATATACCCATCTTGTTCTCCCTTCTTCTAAGACTGGGAGCCCATGTGGGACAGGGACTGTGTCTGATTATCTTATACCCACCCACGTGGTTACTTTAGTTCTGGTGCGTACTAAGTACCTAACAAATACCACAAATATTTTTATTACTTATTTCCCACCCTGTCACTTGAACAATTTACTGCCACCTAAACACTTGGGTACTATCACAAGACTGTAACATTTTTGTATACATCTTTTTACTCTGTCGCTTCCCCCTACCTGTAATTTTAGTGTCTCTCTCCATTAGTCTGTAATAATAACAATGATAATAATAATAATGGTATTGGTTAAGCACATTCTATGTGCCAGGCACTCTTCTAAGTACTGGGGTGGATACAAGCAAATTAAGTTGTCCCAAGTACAGACGAGGTAACTGAGGCCAAGAGAAGTGAAGTGACTTGCCCAAGGTCACACAGCAGACAAGTGGCAGAGCCGGGATTAGAACCCAGGACCTCCTGACTCCGAGGCCCGTGCTCTACCCACTACACTATGCTGCTGTAAACTCCTTGAGGGGAGGGATCATTCAACTAACTCTGCTTTACTCCACCAAACATTTAGTCTAGTGTTCTGAACAAACTAAGTGCTCAATAAATACTACTGACTGATGGATGTCCCAAAAGGAGCAGGGCCAGAAAACCCACTAGATGCACATTCCCTTGGGGCACAATCTCTAGTTATTTCCACTTAGGCAGACAGAAGCTCAAGGAAAGCCCTCTTCCCAGATGGCAGAGTTCTAAGAACAACTTCAAAAAATGTTCAACTTATCTCCTTTACCTGATGCAGGAAAAGAGTTGAATAAAAGGGAAAATAGGGTGACAGTGAGCCCCATGTGGAATAGGGATTGAGTCAGACATAAAAGCCTGGTGGAAAGAGCATGGGTATGAGAGTCCAGGAGATTCTGATCCTGGATCTCCCACTTGTCTGCTGTGTGAACTCTGGCAAGACACTTAACTTCTCTGGGTCTCAGTCCCTTCAAATGCAAAATGGGGGTTCAATACCTGTTCTCCCTCCCCATTAAACTGTGAGTCCCATGTGGACTATGATTATCTCGTATCTACTCCAGTGCTTAGTATTCACTCATTCAATCGTATTTATTGAGCGCTCAAGTGCTTAGGCACATAGCAATAGGCACATAGCAAGCGCGTAACACACGCCACAATTATTATCATCTACCAAGGGTTGATATCATCTACCAAAGGTTGATCATGACTTGGGCACAGAGTAATTAATGTATATGCCATACTTAATAGGGTCTTTATGTACAGAAAATATGTTCCTCTGCATGGAAGGGACAATCCAAATTGAGTGGCTTTATCCAACACTTATAATTTAAATAAATTCACAACTGATTTTAGACACTTTTTATGCCTAATTAGGCATATCAAGTCTGTATTTTATAAATAAAACATTTATAACCTTTTCCTTTACCTTATGAAATTTTTCAAAATTTCTTCCATACTTAGTCCAGTTCAAATTAAAGTAGAAAAAAAACTTTAATCAATCGATCAAACTAAATGGAAAGCTCACTGTGTTCAGGGTATTTTACTAAGTGGTTGGAAGAATGTACAATCTAGTGAAGGAGATGGGCAGTAGAATAAATTAGACTGTAAACTCTTTTAGACTGTAAGCTCATTGTGGGCAGCTTTGTTGTTTTGTGCTCTCTCATATGCTTAGTACAGAGCTCTGTACCATTAATAATGATAACAGAGTATAAGGGTATGTTCACAAGTTTAGTGGGGGTGGGTTGAATATCAGTGTGCTTAGGGGGTACAACATAAATGAACAGATGACACGGGAAAGAGGGGAAATAGAGTGGATGGGTGAGAGGTTAATCAGAGAAGGCTCCTTGAGGAGCTATGTAGATGGGGAGAGGTCACCTGTTGGAAATGAAGGCATGATTTCCAGGAACCTGATCTCTCTCCCTCATCCTGGTCCTTGATCATTTAAAAGAATTTAGCACTTACAAGCATATCACATTACATATTCCATTTATTAATTTTTGATTATTTTTATCAGCTGTATCTATGTTTTCCTTTTCGTTTCCACTTATATGAATTTTATCTGTCTGCCTGCCTACTCCATTAGAATCTAGACTTTTCATGGGCAGGAACTGTCTTCTACTGCCTAGTGTAATGCTATACATATAGTAGATGCTCAGTAAATATTAACGATAAGATTGTGTGTGGATCAGAGATTTCAGTCGGCACCAGCGTGACTTGGAAGCCAGGCAGCGGAAGGTGTCACACAGAACAAACCTAATCTCAGCTACATGGGAAGGAAGGCTTGTTGTGAGAGGCAGTGGGAAGGGAAGACATTGTACGTATGTTTCAAGAGTTTTGGAGACATACGGTTCTAGTCCACTGCCAGAAAATCTACTGCATTTTTAAGACCACACATCTAGAGGCAGTTAGGGCAGGGTAGAGGAAGTACAAGCAGTGATAAAGAGCTGAATAACCACACACTGAAAGTGGGCCCCCAGGATTTCCCATCACAGTGTGGCTGCCACTGCTGAGCTGACAGTCTTGGTGTGAAAATAGCAGTTTCTGTGGTGGAGAAAACTCACAACAGTTAAAGAGGCGGAGGACCTCTCCCAAAAACAGAGTCAAGACGATACAAACTAGTTAAATCACTCCCCAAAACCCTGGAAAACCATGAAAAATCATGGACACCCCTGAATTAAAGCAACCCCCAGCTCCCCTGGAAGATTCCAGGTCAGGCTTGCCTCAAAATAGCCTCCAGGGCTGGGCTCTATGCAGTTTTAGCTTGCCATTCTGCTGCTAAAGAATAGCCCCTTGATTGCTCCTAGATTGACACCACCCAAGGAAAGACTTGGAATGAATAGTCAGATCCCAATAAAGGAACTGAAAATCTTAGTGGGAGAAGGCATAATAAAATATATTTTACAGAACTCTTTCTAACCTTGAGATTGCAAATGGTGACATTCCACGCTGACTTACATTTCAATTGAAGATAACTAAAAGGGGCTGAAATGCTCTGCCAGCATTTCAATATCCTAGGAAAGGCAACCATTCGGGACAAAAGGAGCATAAAGACAAAGGACTGGACTCTACCTTTTGGAAAGCTAATTTTTCAGTTAACACAAGAAGTCTACTTCTTTAAGTATACTTTGAATAAGTAGCATTAGTACGGTGAAATGCATTTCTTTAGAACTTCTTTAGTTCAGTTATTCAGGGTCAAGTGTTCACTACAACTTTCCTCAAAACTTGTTCATTAACAATAGGTTCATACATTAAGCATTCTCAGTTAAAACTGCATGTTCTTTATGTTGATGATGAAAATAAACAATGATAACAATAAATACCATTGATTGACTGAAGACATTAAAAGCAATAACTGTTCAGCAGCTTACAAAAGATACTAGTCTTTGTTACTGTAGCTGGGTTCCCATAGCGTAAGCACTCAAATACCACTGTTTGATTTAGAGAAAAGTCTATAATTTTAAGAAGAAACAGAAAAGTCAGGCAAGTTGGGGGAAGAGAGTGGTGTTAGAAGCTTAGAGTATTCTCAAAGCAAGTCTACTGTGTCATCCTCATCACCACCACACATTTTATTGAACCCCTAAACAGTTTTATAGAGGCAATCTAAAGAATGTAGTGACAAGGTTTGGAGAACTTTGTAGAGGAATCGTGACAAACATAGAAGGAAATCATGGATTTTGTTGGTGCCCCGTAAATGGGTGGGGTTAACACCAAGATGAACGCGAGCCTTGATCTGGGAATTGGGAGAGGAAAAGTTAACAGAGTTTGAAGGCAGTTTCCAGGATACCCTAAGAAGGCAACTAACTACAAAGGAGAGTTCAGGTTCCAATTCCAAGCTGGTCCAACCTAGAGGGCCCACTCCACTCCATCAGCAGCAGTCTCTGGGTCCACACCTGCCTGGAACTGGCCTTGTGACCGTGGAGCAACAGGGTTGGGAACCAAGGCGATAGCCTCCATGTAGTGGAGTGGAAAGGTTCTGGGAGAGGGAAGGGAGCCATCTAATTTGCTAAACATTATCTAGAGTTCCAGATCAAGAGACTTGATTTTTGAAGCTTTAATCTTCCACTACTAGTTGCGACTAAATTGGCTGTAGGCATTCTTCGAGACTCCAGGAAATCATACCCAATACAGGAGACTTTCCCCAATCAAGTTTTCCTGTCCCCAAGTCACATCCTCCCAACTATCACCTCAGCATCACAGACACTACTTCACCAACCACTTCAGAAACAAATGATTTGCATACTCTGGAAATACGTGACTTGCACACTCTACTAAGCACTTGCTTATTTATATATCTATTTTTCTAATCAATGGTATTTATGGAGCACTTACTATGTGCAGAACACTGTACTAAGTTCTTGGGAGAGTACGACAGAATTAGCAGACAAGCTTCCTGCCCATAATGAGTTTACAGTGTAGAGGGGGAAACACACGTTAATATGAATAATTTATAAGTAATTTGTTGAGCATTTACTGTGTGCAGAGCACTGTACTAAGCACTTGGGATGGTAAAATACAAACAGTTGGTAGATGTGTTTCCTGCCCACAAGGCGCTTACAGTCTTCAGTCTCTTCCTTGTATCTGAAAATCAGTATATCTCCCCAATAGATTTTATGCTCCTGAGGAGAGAAATCTTATCTCCCAAGCCCTTAGTAGAGTGCTTTGCACTCAACAGGCATTCAGTAAATACTGACAGGATGGTAAAATACAAACAGTTGGTAGATGTGTTTCCTGCCCACAAGGCGCTTACAGTCTCCAGGCTCTGCTTACAGTCTCCAGTCTCTGCTTACAGTCTCCAGTCTCTTCTTCGTTGTATCTGAAAATCAGTATCTCCCCAATAGATTTTATGCTCCTGAGGAGAGAAAACTTATCTCCCAAGCCCTTAGTAGAGTGCTTTGCACTCAATTGGCATTCAGTAAATACTGACCGATTGACTAAAATCCCCTAAAATCCCCTTCTTCGGTTCTCAGGGTTAAATCAGACAACCTGCAGACAACTCCTGTCCCTCTCTTTGGCTTTATTAGCATTGAAGTTATCCAGATCTTTCCTGCTCCACCTTTACTTCCTCAGGGCTTTATACTGTATAATACGCCTGACTCACTTACAAATCCCCACTAGCTGGGATAACAGACATTCTTGACTGTGAGTCATACTTTCCTTCAGGGTCAATTAATAATCTGATATGAAAATACCTACCTGCATGTGCACACACATTCCTATTTCTAGTCCAAAGAACTACCAGTATGAACTCAGATCTCTTCTCCATTAGAATGAATGACTGTCAACAAGCCAATCACTCGTTTAAAAGTGCCTGCAAGCAGAGGTAATAATAAAAAGGGCAAATTTGAAAGAACACAGCAGTTCATCCAATAAGCGGGTTTTTTTTAATTATACTCTGCAAGTTGCAGTGAGTGCTAAACTCCCAATATTACTCATGAGGCAAAACCAAAACCACTTTTAAGCATTCACTTTCTGTCACAAAGGCAAAGCCAAAGTTACTCTACCATAACCTACATCCCTTACTGTTATGAAATGAGTTATAAAGGTAAAAGAAGCAATCAACATCCACTTTCTCTTCTCACCATCCACCACAGAAGTGCCCTAGCTTACCCAGATTGGGAGCTGACTAGCTAAATTCAGCAGAACGGTTTGACTCCATAACCTGTGATTAGCCCACTTATTAAATAAGTACCTTGAAGTATTAGATCCTTCTTGAGGATTTGTGAGTGAAAGGAAATAACCAGGCATCATGAAGTGAATGTGGACTCTTGATGTTCTTAAAGTAACTCAAGTCTTCACCTGATATGTATTGGGTCAACATGATTCATTCATTCATTCAATCGTATTTATTGAGCGCTTACTGTGTGCACAGCACCGTACTAAGCACTTGACAAGTACAATTCGGCAACTGAGAGAGACAATTCCTACCCAGCGATGGGCTCAAGGTCTAGGTCCAGTGAACTACCCAACTACTTGTTATGCACCATCCCCAACTTTCTATGAGCCATACCACTTGATGCAAAACAACCTTTTTAATATGGGACTATAACTCTTCATTAAAACCTATGATTAAATACATTCATTAAAAACAAGAAGTGTCACATTGTGCCTGAGTTACCTCATCTGTAAAATCAAGGATTAATACTGTGAGCCCCATGTGGGACGGGGACTGTGTCCAACCTGATTAGCTTGGATCTATCCCCGGCGTTTAGTACAATGCCTGGCATGTATAAGCAGCTTGGCTCAGTGGAAAGAACCTGGGCTTGGGAGTCAGAGGTCATGGGTTCGAATCCCGGCTCTGCTGCTTGCTAGCTGTGTGACTTTGGGCAAGTCACAACTTCTCTATGCCTCAGATACTTCATCTGTAAAATGGGGATTAAAACTGTGAGCCCCACGTGGGACAATCTCCTCCGCCAAACTGATTCTCTTCCCCTCTTCAAAACCCTACTTAAAACTCACCTCCTCCAAGAGGCCTTCCCAGACTGAGCTCCTCTTCTCCCTCTACTCCCTCTACCACCCCCCCTTCACCTCTCCGAAGCTTAACCCTCTTTTACCCCCATTTCCCTCTGCTCCTCCCCCTCTCCCTTCCCATCCCCTCAGCACTGTACTCATCTGCTCAACTGTATATATTTTCATTACCCTTTTTTGTTAATGAAATGTACATCGCCTCGATTCTATTTAGTTGCCATCGTTTTTACGAGATGTTCTTCCCCTCGACTCTATTTATCGCCATCGTTCTCGTCTGTCCGTCTCCCCCGATTAGACCGTAAGCCCGTCAAACGGCAGGGACCGTCTCTATCTGTTGCCGACTAGTTCATTCCAAGTGCTTAGTACAGTGCTCTGCACATAGTAAGCGCTCAATAAATACTATTGAATGAATGAATGAACAATCTGATCACCCTGTATCCCCCCAGCGCTTAGAACAGTGCTTTGCACATAGTAAGCGCTTAACAAATACCACCATTATAAATACCATAAAAATGCTGTTTGATTTTGGAGAGAAAGATACCTTAGGACTGATCTTAGGACCCCCTCCGAAATGGGGAGTTTAAATGCAGGGTGAATTGGTGGCTATCAACATTTACTTTCCCTAATGTTACACCTCCCTACATTAAGGTAATCCTGAATCCACTCTCCACGGTGGCTGAAAGCTGAAAGATTGCCAGGCTCAGTGGAAAGAACACAAGTCTGGGAATCGGAGACCTGTGTTCTAATCCCACTCTGCCACTTGCTTGACGAGGGACCTTAGATGAGTCACAACTTCTCTGTGCTTCAGTTACCTTTGTAAAATGGCCTAAACCACATCTGGGAAAGAAACTGTCCAATCCATTTGCACTGTATCGACCCCAGTGCTTAAATAGTGCCAGATACAAGCTAATCGGGTTGGGCAGACATTTTCCCAAATGGGGGCTCAGTCAAAGCCCTATTTTACAGATGCAGTAACCGAGGCCCACAAATGTTATGTGACTTGCTCAAGGTCACACAGCAGACAAGTGGCGGAGTGGGGGTTAGAACCCAGGTCCTCCTGACTTTTGGGTCCGTGGCTCTATCCACTAGGTCATGCTGCTCCCTCATGCTCGAAACACAGTATGTGCTTTAACAAATACCACAATCATCTAGGAACCTCATTCTGTGCACCTCTTAGCCAGTGCTACATCCACCTTTGACTTTTTATTCCTAATCCCTCTTTGCCCAAGTCTTCCCCTAAACAAAAAAATTAATACTTTAAAGGTGTTTGCTTATAGGTAGAAGATTAGGCACAATTATTCTCTGACTTAGAATGCAGTACCATGAAACCTGCAATTTAGAACACAATTTAAAGCAGATCAAATGAAGCAGAAAAAAAGTAAATGGGCGTCCGACATTCGATTTTATTCCCGACTCAAAGAGCCTTTGGGTGCCCCAATATCCCTTCACGTTCCACTTTTTCCACCTCCCCTTCTCAACCAAGACTCAATATCGAAGAGAAATCTGCAGATGCAAAAAAGAAACGAAAATCATAAGGGAAAAACCCCCACCGTCAAAACACTGACATAACGCATCCTTCAAGACGTGCACTTCTTTTGCATCTGAGATGGAGAATTTATGCCACAGGTTATATTTCTAAATTTAGAAAAGGCACGCTTAAATCATATTAAATAATGGCGGAAATATGGCCGATTTTTACCGAAAAACTAGGGGTGGGAGGGGGATTTTGGTGCAGAACTAAACTGAAAGCACAGGATCCACCTGTCAGCCACTTCTGCCTCCATAAAGAGGGCAAAGATACAGGCAGCAAACTAGACGCCGGCCCTCAATATTACCTTTTCCAGCATTTTTCGCTCTTTCTCGAGTCCAGCTGCTTCGAGCTGCTCCTCCTCTTCCAGCATGGACGGGGTAATCACTGAGGCTTCAGGTTGCTCGTCCATCTCTGCCGCTCCACCTACAACACAGCATTTCAGTGAAGTAGCATGGCTTAGTGGAAAGAGCCCGGGCTTGGGAGTCAGAGATCATGGGTTCGAATCCCAGCTCTGCCACTTGTCAGCTGAGTGACTTTGTGCAAGTCACTTTACTTCTCAGAGCCTCAGCTCCCTCATCGGTGAAATGGGGATTAAGACGGTGAGCCCCATGTGGGAAAACCTGATTGCCTTGCATCCCCTGCCAGCGCTTAGAACTGTGCTTGGCACATAGTAAGCGTTTAAAATACCATCATTATTATTTTTAGACTGTGAGCCCGTCATTGGGCAGGGATTGTCTCTGTTGCCGAACTGTCCATTCCAAGTGCCTAGTACAGTGCTCTGCACATAGTAAGTGCTCAATAAATACTAATGAATGAACGATTTCCTCCAACTCGATTATATCATATTTCCTCCACCCCACATCCTCACACACAACCCAGATGCACCCAAAGCAACCCAACCCCACCTGTTGGGAAACTTCCTTAGGTCGGTTCATTCATTCGGGCATATTTATTGAGCGATTACTGTGGGCAGAGCACTGTACTGAGCACCTATAATGTACAATTCGGCAACAGATGGTGCGGCTTTGTGGAAAGAGCACGGGCTTGGGAGTCGGAGGTCGTGGGTTCTAATCCTGCTTCTCCACTTGTCTGCAGGGTGACTTTGGGCAAATCACTTCTCTGTGCCTCAGTTCCCTCATCTGGAAAATGGGGATTAAGACTGTGAACCCCATGTAGGACAACCTGATGACCTTGAATCTCCCCCAGCACTTAGAACAGTACTGGGCACATAGTAAGCGCTTAACAAATGCCATCATTATTATTATTATTGTTCCCGCCAGACAACAGGCTCAGTCTAAAAGTCAATAAGACGTCCAGGGGAGCCGGTTCATTGCCAGGGCATCCCCTTTTGAACATTAGGGTTCATTCATTCAATAGTATTTACTGAGTGCTATGTGCAGAGCACTGTACTAAGCGCTTGGAATGGACAATTCGGCTCCAAGCCTTTTCCACACGCTCTTGGGCAAGAAGGGTGCAACTTAAGGGCGTCTGCCTAAGATTCATTCATTCATTCAATAGTATGTATTGAGCACGTACTCTGTGCAGAGCACTGTACTAAGCGCTTGGAATGGACAATTCGGCTCCAAGCCTTTTCCATACGCTCTTGGGCAAGGGTGCAACTTTAGGGAGTCTGCCTAAGATTCATTCATTCATTCAATCGTATTTATTGAGCGCTTACTCTGTGCAGAGCACTATACTAAGCGCTTGGAATGGACAATTCGGCTCCAAGCCTTTTCCATGCGCTCTTGGGCAAGAAGGGTGCAACTTTAGGGAGTCTGCCTAAGATTCATTCATTCAATCGTATTTATTGAGTGCTTACTCTGTGCAGAGCACTATACTAAGCGCTTGGAATGGACAATTCGGCAACAGAAAGAGACCAACCCTGCCCAATGACGGGCTCACGGTCTAAACGGGGACAAAACGGGGATAGTCTAGGATAAAAGAACTCCAGCTCTTTTTCTTTTTTAAATTCCCCAACTCTTTTTCTTTTTTAAAGTTTGCATGAGGGCACGGGAGTTGTCTGGGAGATCTTGAGAGCCTCGCCACAGAGGAAGATGTGGGAAAAGGGCGGGTGGCCAGCTTGGCAGGTCCTGTCACTCACAGCCTCGTGAAACAAAAACTTCTCACTCTGGGCTTCAAAATTGTCCATCCCCTTGCCCCCTCCTACCTCACCTTCCTTCTCTCTTTCTACTGCCCAGCCCGCACGCTCCGCTCCTCTGCCGCCCACCTCCTCACTGCCCACCTCCTCACCGTCCCCCGTTCACACCTGTCCCACCGTCGACCCCTGGGCCACGTCCTGCCGCTGTCCTGGAATGCCCTCCCTCCTCGCCCCCACCAAACTCTCTTCCCCTCTTCAAAGTCCAACTGAGAGCTCACCTCCTCCAGGAGGCTTTTCCCACACTGAGCCCTCCCTTTCCCTCTGCTCCTCCCCCTCAGCACTGTGCTCATTTGTATATATTATTTATTACCCATTTTGTTGATGAGGTGTATATCCCCTTGATTCTATTTATCATGATGATGTCGTCTTGTTTTTGTTTTGTCCTCTTTTGCTGTCTGTCTCCCCCGTTTAGACTGTGAGCCCGTCGTGGGGCATGGGGCAGGGATGGTCTCTCTCTGTTCCCGAATTGTCCATTTCAAGCGTTCGGTCCAGTGCTCTGCACAGTCAGAGCTCAATAAATACTATTGAATGAAGGATTTCCTCCATATTCCTCCTTAAATTATATTTCCTCTGCTCTCCATCCTCACACACAACCCAGATGCACCCAAAGCAACGCCACCTATGGGAAACCTCCTTTGGTCCGTTCATTCTTTCATTCAGTAGTATTTATTGAGTGCTGACCCTGTGCAGAGCACTGGACTAAGCGCTTAGAATGGACAATGAATGAATGTCCTCCGCAGGTGCAGAGGACTGGACTAAGCGCTTGGAATGGACAATGAATAAATGAATGCTCTCCGCAAGCCCCTTCTCTGAATGAATTCATCCAACAGTAGTTATTGAGCGCTGACTCTGTGCAGAGCACTGGACTGAGCGCTTACAATGGACAATGAATGAATGAATGTCCTCCTCAAGCCCCTTCTCTGTATGAATTCATTCAACAGTATCTATTGAGCTCTAACTCTGTGCAGGGCACTGGACCGAGCGCTGGCAATGGACAATGAATGAATGTCCTCTGCATGTGCAGAGCACTGGACTAAGAGCTTGCAATGGACAATAAATGAATGAATGTCCACAAGCCCCTTCCCTGAATGAATTCATCCAACAGTATCTACTGAGCTCTAACTCTGTGCAGAGCACTGGCCCGAGCGCTCGCAATGGACAATGAATGAATGTCCTCTGCATGTGCAAAGCACTGGACTAAGAGCTTGCAATGGACAATGAATGAATGAATGAATGTCTTCCTCAAGCCCTTTCCCTGAATGAATTCATTCAACAGTATCTACTGAGCTCTAACGCTGTGCAGAGCACTGGACCGAGAGCTTGCATTGGACAATGAATGAATGTCCTCAAGCCCCTTCTCTGAATGAATTCATCCAACAGTATCTACTGAGCTTTAACTCTGTGCACAGTACTGGACCGAGCGCTTGCAATGGACAATGAATGAATAAATGTCCCCTGCATGTGCAAAACACTGGACTGAGCGCTCGCAATGGACAATGAATGAATAAATGTCCTCTGCATGTGCAAAACACTGGACTGAGCGCTCGCAATGGACAATGAATGAATGTCTTCTGCATGTGCAAAACACTGGATTGAGCGCTCGTAATGGACAATGAATGAACGTCCTCTGCTTGTGCAAAGCACTGGACTAAGAGCTTGCAATGCACAATGAATGAATGAATGTCCACAAGCCCCTTCCCTGAATGAATTCATCCGACAGTATCTACTGAGCTCTAACTCTGTGCACAGCACTGGACCGAGCGCTCGCAATGGACAATGAATGAACGTCCTCTGCTTGTGCAAAGCACTGGACTAAGAGCTTGCAATGCACAATGAATGAATGTCCACAAGCCCCTTCTCTGAATGAAATCATCTAACAGTATCTACTGAGCTCCAACTCTGTGCACAGCACTGGCCCGAGCGCTCGCAATGGACAATGAATGAATGAATGTCCACAAGCCCCTTGCCTGAATGAATTCATCCAACAGTATCTATTGAGCTCTACCACTGTGCAGAGCACTGGCCCGAGCGCTTGCAATGGATAATGAATGAATGAATGTCCTCCTCAAGCCCCCTTCCTGAATGAATTCATTCAACAGTATCTATTGAGCTCTAACTCTGTGCAGAGCACTGGACTGACCGCTTGCAATGGACAATGAATGAATGAATGTCCACAAGCCCCTTCCCTGAATGAAATCATCCAACAATATCTACTGAGCTCTAACTCTGTGCACAGCACTGGCCAAAGCGCTGGCCATGGACAATGAATGAATGAATGTCCACAAGCCCCTTCTCTGAATGAATTCATCCAACAGTCTCTGCTGAGCTCTAACTCTGTGCACAGCACTGGCCCGAGCGCTCGCAATGGACAATCAATGAATGAATGTCCACAAGCCCCTTTCTGAATGAATTCATCCAACGGTATCTGCTGAGCTCTAACTCTGTGCAGAGCACTGGCCCGAGCGCTCGCAATGGACAATGAATGAATGAATGTCCTCCACAAGCCCCTTCCCTGAATGAATTCATCCAACAGTATCTGCTGAACTCTAACTCTGTGCAGAACACTGGCAATGGACAATGAATGACTGTCCTCCCCATGTGCAAAGCACTGGACTAAGACCTTGCAATGGACAATGAATGAATGTCCTCAAGCCCCTTCCCTGAATGAAATCATCCAACAGTCTCTGCTGAGCTCTAACTCTGTGCAGAGCATTGGCAATGGACAATGAATGACTGTCCTCCCCATGTGCAAAGCACTGGACTAAGACCTTGCAATGCATAATGAATGAATGTCCTCAAGCCCCTTCCCTGAATGAAATCATCCAACAGTCTCTGCTGAGCTCTAACTCTGTGCAGAACACTGGCAATGGACAATGAATGACTGTCCTCCCCATGTGCAAAGCACTGGACTAAGACCTTGCAATGGACAATGAATGAATGTCCTCAAGCCCCTTCCCTGAAATCTTCCAACAGTATCTGCTGAGCTTTAACTCTGTGCAGAGCATTGGCCGAGCACTGGCCATGGACAATGAATGAATGAATGTCCACAAGCCCCTTTCTGATTGAAATCATCCAACAGTCTCTGCTGAGCTCTAACTCTGTGCAGAGCATTGGCAATGGACAATGAATGACTGTCCTCCCCATGTGCAAAGCACTGGACTAAGACCTTGCAATGCATAATGAATGAATGTCCTCAAGCCCCTTCCCTGAATGAAATCATCCAACAGTCTCTGCTGAGCTCTAACTCTGTGCAGAACACTGGCAATGGACAATGAATGACTGTCCTCCCCATGTGCAAAGCACTGGACTAAGACCTTGCAATGGACAATGAATGAATGTCCTCAAGCCCCTTCCCTGAAATCTTCCAACAGTATCTGCTGAGCTTTAACTCTGTGCAGAGCATTGGCCGAGCACTGGCCATGGACAATGAATGAATGAATGTCCACAAGCCCCTTTCTGATTGAAATCATCCAACAGTCTCTGCTGAGCTCTAACTCTGTGCAGAGCATTGGCAATGGACAATGAATGACTGTCCTCCCCATGTGCAAAGCACTGGACTAAGACCTTGCAATGGACAATGAATGAATGTCCTCAAGCCCCTTCCCTGAATGAAATCATCCAACAGTCTCTGCTGAGCTCTAACTCTGTGCACAGCACTGGCCCGAGTGCTGGCCATGGACAATGAATGAATGTCCTCAAGCCCCTTCCCTGAATGAAATCATCCAACAGTCTCTGCTGAGCTCTAACTCTATGCACAGCACTGGCCCGAGTGCTGGCCATGGACAATGAATGAATGAATGTCCACAAGCCCCTTTCTGATTGAAATCATCCAACAGTCTCTGCTGAGCTCTAACTCTGTGCAGAGCATTGGCAATGGACAATGAATGACTGTCCTCCCCATGTGCAAAGCACTGGACTAAGACCTTGCAATGCATAATGAATGAATGTCCTCAAGCCCCTTCCCTGAATGAAATCATCCAACAGTCTCTGCTGAGCTCTAACTCTGTGCAGAACACTGGCAATGGACAATGAATGACTATCCTCCCCATGTGCAAAGCACTGGACTAAGACCTTGCAATGGACAATGAATGAATGTCCTCAAGCCCCTTCCCTGAAATCTTCCAACAGTATCTGCTGAGCTTTAACTCTGTGCAGAGCACTGGCCGAGCACTGGCCATGGACAATGAATGAATGAATGTCCACAAGCCCCTTTCTGATTGAAATCATCCAACAGTCTCTGCTGAGCTCTAACTCTGTGCAGAGCACTGGCCCGAGCGCTGGCCATGGACAATGAATGAAGGTCCTCATGCGCAGCGCACTGGACTGAGAGCTAGCAATGGAGAATGAATGAATGAATGGATGGATGGATGAATGAATGTCCCCCTCCTGAGGCCCCTGGGTGGTGGCCGGTGGGCGGTCCCCGTCGGTCCCCCTGGTCCCCCCCCCGGGGTGTCGTGTCCCCCCCCCCCCGTCCCGGACTGTCCCCCTCCCCCCTCCCGGGGACGGCGGGCTCTCACCGTGGCTGTCCCGGCGGCGCTGGTCCGGCATTGCTGAGGCGAAGGTCCGGGCGGGCCGGGCCCGCTCAACCCAGCGCCTCCCAAAGAGCGCGCCAAATTCTTCCCCCCTCCCCCCGCCCCAAATCTCGCGAGAGCCCCGCTGCCCGCCAGCCTCGCTCGGGGAAACCGCGCGCGCCGCCTTCGCCGGAGGGGGGGGGGGGGGCACTCAACCCTCCACCTCATCTCGCGATAATTCCTTTGGCCCCCTTCTCTGTACCTCAGTGACCTCATCTGTCAAATTGGAGATTAATACTACTAATAATAATATTGGTATTTGATAAGCGCTTACTAGGTGCAGAGGACTGTTCTAAGCACTGGGGTAGATTTACAGGGTCATCAGCTTGGCCCACATGAGGCTCACAGTCTTCCCATTTTAATAAAAATCATGTTGGTATTTGTTAAGCGCTTACTAGGTGCAGAGGACTGTTCTAAGCACTGGGGAGATACGGGGTCATCAGGTTGGCCCACGTGAGGCTCACAGTCTTCCTCCCCATTTTAATAATAATCATGTTGGTATTTGTTAAGCGCTTACTAGGTGCAGAGGACTGTTCTAAGCACTGGGGTAGATTTACAGGGTCATCAGGTTGGCCCACGTGAGGCTCACAGTCTTCCTCCCCATTTTAATAATAATCATCTTGGTATTTGTTAAGCGCTTACTAGGTGCAGAGCACTGTTCTAAGCACTGGGGAGATACAGGGTCATCAGGTTGGCCCACATGAGGCTCACAGTCTTCCTCCCCATTTTAATAATAATAATGTTGGTATTTGTTAAGCGCTTACTAGGTGCAGAGGACTGTTCTAAGCACTGGGGAGATACAGGGTCATCAGGTTGGCCCACGTGAGGCTCACAGTCTTCATCCCCATTTTAATAATAATAATGTTGGTATTTGTTAAGCGCTTACTGGGTGCAGAGGACTGTTCTAAGCGCTGGGGAGATACGGGGTCATCAGGTTGGCCCACGTGAGGCTCACAGTCTTCCTCCCCATTTGACAGATGAGGGAACTGAGGCCCAGAGAAGTGAAGTGACTCACCCACAGTCACACAGCTGACAAGGGGCAGAGTCGGGACTGGAACCCATGACCTCTGACTCCTAAGCCCGGGATCTTTCCACTGAGCCACACTGCTTCTCTACTACTAATAATGTTGGTATTTGTTAAGCACTTACTAGGTGCAGAGCACTCTTCTAAGCGCTGGGAAAGATACAGGGTCATCAGGTTGGCCCACGAGAGGCTCACAGTCTTCATCCCCATTTTACAGATGAGATCACTGAGGCACAGAGAAATGAAGTGATTTGCCCAGAGTCACACAGCTGACAGGTGGCAGAGTCGGGATTCGAACCCATACCTCTGACTCCCAAGCCCGGGCTCTTTCCACCGAGCCATGCTGCTTCCCAATAATAATAATAATGTTGATATTTGTTAAGCACTTACTATGTTCTAAGCACTTACATTGTTTTAAGCGCTGGGGTAGATACAGGGTAATCAGGTTGTCCCATGTGAGGCTCACAGTCTTAATCCCCATTTTACAGATGAGGGAACTGAGGCGCCAAGAAGTGAAGTGACTTGCCCCAAGTCACCCAGCTGACAGGTGGTGGAGGCGGGACTAGAACCCATGACCTCTGGCTTCTAAGCCCGAGCTCTTTCCACTGAGCCACGATGCCTCAATTTCTTCTCCTCCTCGGCTGTGGTCTGAGGGCCCATCCCTCTTCTCTGTGCCTCAGTTATCTCATCTGTAAAATGGGGATTAATAATAATATTGATGGTATTTGTTAAGCGCTTACTATGTGCAGAGCACTGTTCTGAGTGCTGGGGTAGATACAGGGTAATAAGGTTGTCCCACGTGAGGCTCACAGTGTTCATCCCTATTTTCCAGATGAGGTCACTGAGGCATCGAGAAGTTAAGTGACGTGCCCCAAGTCACACAGCTGACAGGTGGTGGAGCCGGGATTAGAACCCATGACCTCTGACTCCTAAACCCGGGCTCTTTCCACTGTGCCACGCTGCCTCAATGCCTTCTCCTCCTCAGCTCTGGCCTGAGGGCCCGTCCCTCTTTGTTGGACTCACTCAGTCGCATTTATTGGGCACTTACTAGAAAAGCAGCGTGGCTCGGTGGAAAGAGGCCGGGCTTGGGAGTCAGGGGTCATGGGTTCTAATCCCGGCTCCGTCGCTTGTCAGCTGGGTGACTTTGGGCAAGTCACTTCACTTCTCTGTGCCTCAAGTCACTTAACTTCTTTGTGCCTCAGTTACCTCATCTGTAAAATGGGGATTAATAATAATGTTGGTATTTGTGAAGCACTTACTATGTGCAGACCACTGTTCTAAGTGCTGGGGTAGATACAAGGTCATCAGGTTGTCCCACATGAAGTTCACAATTAATCCCCATTTTACAGATGAGGTAATTGAGGCACAGAGGAAGTGAAGTGACTTGCCCACAGTCACACAGCTGACACGTGGCAGAGTCAGGATTCGAACCCATGACCTCTGACTCCCAAGTCTGGGTCTTTCCACTGAGCCACGCTGATTAATGCTACTACTAATAATAATGATGGCATTTGTTAAGCGCTTACCATGTGCAAAGCACTGTTCTAAGCGCTGGGGGAGATACAGGGTCATCAGGTTGTCCCACGTGGGGCTCACAGTCTTCAGCCCCATTTGACAGATGAGGTAACTGAGGCTCAGACAAGTGAAGTGACTTGCCCAAAGTCACACAGCTGACAAGTGGTGGAGCCGGGATTTGAATCTATGACCTCTGACCCTCGATCCCGGTCTCTTTACACTGAATTAAAACTGTGAGCCCTACATGGGACAACCTGAATACCTTGTATCCCCCCCAGCGCTTAGAACAGTGCTCTGCACATAGTAAGCGCTTAACAAATACCAACATTATTATTAAGTGCTTACTATGTGCAGTGCACTGTTCTAAGCCCTGGGGGAGATACGGGGTCATCAGTTTGTCCCACGTGAGGCTCACAATCTTCATCCCCACTTTCCAGATGAGGTCACTGAGGCCCAGAGAAGTGAAGTGACTTGCCCACAGTCACACAGCTGACGAGTGGCTGAGCCGGGAGTCGAACCCACGACCCCTGACTCCCAAGCCCGGGCTCTTTCCACAGAGCCACTCTGCTTCTCTTACAATTATCATCATCATCATCATGTGCCAAGCACTGTACTACCCCAGCGCTTAGAACAGCGCTCGGCTCCTAGTAAGCGCTTAACAGATACCGACGTGGTCATTATTACTAAGCGCTGGACCACTGGGCAGCAGATAGAGACAATCCCTGCCCAATAACGGGCTCACAGTCTAAGGAGTGATGTTTTACAATATCTTTACAGTACCTCCGCGCGAAACAAAAACTCCTCTCTCTGGGCTTCGAGGCTGTCCATCATCTCGCCCCCTCCTACCTCTCCTCCCTTCTCTCTTTCCACGGCCCACCCCGCACGCTCCGATCCTCCGCCGCCCACCTCCTCAACTATCACCTATCAACTTCCGCACTAAACAAAAACTTCTCACTCTAGGCTTCAAGGCTGTCCATCCCCTTGCCCCCTCCTACCTCTCCTCTCTTCTCTCTTTCCATTGCCCACTCCGTACGCCCACCTCCTCACCGTCCCCCGTTCTCGCCTATCCCGCCGTCGACCCCCGGGCCACGTCCTCCCGCGGTCCTGGAATGGCCTCCCTCCTCACCTCTGCCAAACTCACTCTCTTCCCCTCTTCAAAGCCCTACTGAGAGCTCACCTCCTCCAAGAGGCCTTCCCACACTGAGCTTCCCCTTTTCCCTCTGCTTCCTCTGCTCCCTCTCCCTTCCCCCCTTCCCCTCCCCTCAGCTAAGCCCCCTTTCCCTCTGCTCCTCCCCCTCTCCCTTCCCCTCCCCTCAGCGCTGTGCTCATTTGTATAGACTTTTATTCTCCTATTTATTTTGTTAATGAGGTGTCCATCCCCTTGATTCTATTTATCGCGATTATGTTGCCTTGTTTTTGTCCGTCGTCTCCCCCGATTAGACTGTGAGGCCGTCACTGGGCAGGGATTGTCTCTATCTGTTGCCGAATTGTACATAGTACAAGTATAGCTCTGCGCATAGTAAGCGCTCAATAAATACTATTGAATGAATGAATAATAATAATAATGATGGTTTCTGGTAAGCCATTACTATGTCCAAAGCACTGTTCTAAGCGCTGGGAGAGGATACAAGGTGATCAGGTTATCCTACTTGAGGCTCATAGTCTCATCCCCATTTTACAGACGAGGTCACTGAGGCCCAGAGAATTCATTCATTCATTCATTCAATAGTATTTATTGAGCGCTTACTATGTGCAGAGCACTGTACTAAGCGCTTGGAATGAACAAGTCGGCAACAGATAGAGACGGTCCCTGCCGTTTGACGGGCTTACGGTCTGATCGGGGGAGACGGACAGACGAGAACGATGGCAGTAAATAGAGTCGGGGGGAAGAACCTCTCGTAAAAACAATGGCAACTAAATAGAATCGAGGCGATGTACATTTCATTAACAAAATAAATAGGGTGATGAAAATATATACAGTCGAGCAGCCAAGTACGGTGCCGAGGGGATGGGAAGGGAGAGGGGGAGGAGCAGAGGGAGATGGGGGGAAAGAGGGTTAAGCTGCAGAGAGGTGAAGGGGGGCGGTAGAGGGAGAAGGGGAGATCAGTCTGGGAAGGCCTCTTGGAGGAGGTGAGTTTTAAGTAGGGTTTTGAAGAGGGGAAGAGAATCGGTTTGGCGGAGGTGAGGAGGGAGGGCGTTCCGGGACCGCGGGAGGATGTGGGCCAGGGGTCGAAGGCGGGACAGGCGAGACCGAGGGACGGTGAGGAGGTGGGCGGCGGAGGAGCGGAGCATGCGGAGTGGGCGGTGGAAAGAGAGAAGGGAGGAGAGGTAGGAAGAGGCGAGGTGATGTAGAGCCTCGAAGCCTAGAGTGAGGAGTTTTTGTTTGGAGCGGAGGTCGATAGGCAACCACTGGAGGTGTTTGAGAAGGGGAGTGACAGGCCCAGATCGTTTCTGCGGGAAGATGAGCCGGGCAGCAGAGTGAAGAATAGACCGGAGCGGGGCGAGAGAGGAGGAAGGGAGATCAGAGAGAAGGCTGGGGGAGATACAGGGTAATCAGATTGTCCCACTTGGGGCTCACATTTTTAAATCCCCATTTTTACAGATGAGGTAGCTGAGGCAAAGAGAACTTAAGTGACTTGCTCAAGGTCACACAGCAGACAAGTGGCAGAGCCGGAATTAGAACCCGTGGCCTCTGACTCCCAAGCCCGGGCTCTTTCCACTAAGCCACGCTGCTTCTCTATTTGTTAAGTGCTTACTATGTGTCAGACACTCTACTAAGCACTGGGGTAGATACAAGATAATGGGGTTGGACACGGTCCCTGTCCCACATAGGGCTCACAGTATTTATCAGTCCCCATTTTACAGTTGAGGTAACTGAGGCACAAGTTCACACAGCAGACAATTCATTCATTCAATAGTATTTATTGAGCGCCTACTATGTGCAGAACACTGTAGCTCTTGGAATGTACAATTCGGCAACAGATAGAGACCATCCTGCCCAGTGACGGGCTCACAGTCTAAACGGGGGAGGCAGACAGCGAAACGAAACAGAACAAAACAAAACAAGCAGACTAGTGCAGACATCAAGATAAATAGAATCATGGAGATATATACGCATCATTAACAAAATAGAGTAATAAATAATATATACAAATATGCCCAGTGCTGAGGGGAGGGGAAGGGGGAAGAGCAGAGGACGGGAGACGGGGGAGACGGGGGAGGAGGAGCAGAGGGAAAGGGAGGGCTCAATCTGGGAAGGCCTCCTGGAGGAGGCGAGCTCTTAGTAGGGCTTTGAAGACGGAAAGAGAGTAAGTTTGGCGGATGTGAGGAGGGAGGACATTCCAGGTCAGACAATTAGCGGTGCTGGGGTTGAGCTGGGAAGAAACAAAGAATTGGGGAATCAAGGATGAAGAACGCAGAGAGACAAGGTAGGATCGGTTGGTGGAGACCCTTGAAGACAATTGTGAGGCGTTTACGTTTGATGCAGAGGGAACCAGGAAGCCAGAGGAGGGTTTTGAGGAGTGGAACAACACTTTAAAGATGATCTGAGCAGCAGCTTGTAGGAGAAGGGAAAAGCTGGAGGGAAGAAGACGAACGAAGAGGATATAATAGTCTAGCCACGGCATGACCAGAGTTTATTCCGGGCGGTAACTGTTTGGGTGGAGAAGAAGGCTGCGGCCCAGGTTATGAGTCAACGGGACCTGGTAGTGAAATCTAATGTAAGAATTGAAGGAATCAAGGATGATACAACATAGTTGGCTTCATATCACCAAAATCTGCCCTTTCCTCTCCAACCAAACCGCTACCTTGTTGGTACAATCTCCCTTCATATCCCGACTGAATTACTGCATCAGCCTCCTCTCTGATCTCCCAACCTCCTGCCTCTCCCGCTTCAGTCTATACTTCGCTCCTCTGCCCAGATTATCTTTCTACAGAAACGCTCTGGGCATGTCACTCCCCTCCTCAAAAATTGCCAGTGGTGGTTGCCTATCAACCTTTCCATGAAGCAAAAACTCCTCGCTCTTGGCTTCAAAACTGTCCATCCCCTTGCCCCCTCCTACCTCACCTCCCTCCTCTCCTTCTACAACCCAGCCCACACACTCCGCTCCTCTGCCGCTAACCTCCTCACGGTACCTCGTTCTCACCTGTCCCCCCGTCGACCCCTGGCCCACGTCCTACCACTTACCTGGAATGCCCTCCCTCCCCACCTCCGCCAAACTAATCTCTTCCCCCCTTTCAAAACCCTACTGAGAGCTCACCTCCTCCAGGAGGCCTTCCCAGACTGAGCCCCTCTTTCCATCTGCTCCTCCTCCCCTCCCTGCCCCACAGCACTTGTGTATATTTGTACATATTTATTATTCTATTTATTTTATTAATGATGTGTATAGATCTATAATTGCATTTACCTATTTTGATGCTATTGATGCCTGTCTTCTTGTTTGGTTTTGTTGTCTGTCTCCCCCTTCTAGACTGTGAGCCCACTGTTGGGTAGGGATTGTCTCTCTCTCTTGCATCCTTTAACTGTTGGAGTTCCTCAAGGGTCAGTTCTCGGCCCTCTTCTGTTCTCCATTTACACTCACTCCCTCGGTGAACTCATTCGCTCTCACGGCTTTGACTACCATCTCTACGCAGATGACACGCAGATCTACATCTCCGCCCCTGTCCTCTCCCCCTCCCTTCGGGCTCGCATCCCCTCCCGCCTCCGGGACGTCTCCGCCTGGATGTCGGCCCGCCACCTAAAACTCAACGTGAGCGAGACTGAGCTCCTCATCTTCCCTCCCAAACCCGGTCCTCTCCCAGACTTCTCTATCACCATGGATGGCACGACCATCCTTCCCGTCTCTCGGGCCCGCGATCTCGGTGTCATCCTTGACTCGTCCCTCTCGTTCACCCCACACATCCTATCCATTACCAAGACCTGCCGGTTTCACCTCTACAATATCGCCAAGATCCACCCTTTCCTCTCCACCCAAACGGCTACATTACTGTTACGGGCTCTCGTTATATCCCGGCTAGACTACTGTGTCAGCCTTCTCTCTGACCTCCCTTCCTCCTCTCTCGCCCCGCTCCGGTCTATTCTTCACTCCGCTGCCCGGCTTATCTTCCTGCAGAAACGATCTGGGCATGTCACTCCCCTTCTTAAACAACTCCAGTGGTTGCCTATCGATCTCCGCTCCAAACAAAAACTCCTCACTCTAGGCTTCGA
Source organism: Ornithorhynchus anatinus (assembly GCF_004115215.2). NCBI lineage: Eukaryota > Metazoa > Chordata > Mammalia > Monotremata > Ornithorhynchidae > Ornithorhynchus > Ornithorhynchus anatinus. Next base: position 121,466,131 of record NC_041730.1, on the reverse strand, counting down.
GGCTCTCCATCACCTTGCCCCTTCCTACCTCTCCTCCCTTCTCTCTTTCTACCGCCCACCCCACACGCTCCGCTCCTCCGCCGCCCACCTCCTCGCCGTCCCTCGGTCTCGCCTATCCCTCCGTCGACCCCCGGGTCACGTCCTCCCGCGGTCCTGGAACGCCCTCCCTCCTCACCTCCGCCAAACTGATTCTCTTTCCCTCTTCAAAACCCTACTTAAAAATCACCTCCTCCAAGAGGCGTTCCCAGACTGAGCTCCTCTTCCCCCTCTACTCCCTCTGCCATCCCCCCTTTACCTCTCCGCAGCTTAACCCTCTTTTTCCCCTTTTCCCTCTGCTCTTCCACCTCTCCCTTCCCATCCCCACAGCACTGTACTCGTCCGCTCAACTGTATATATTTTCGTTACCCTATTTATTTTGTTAATGAATTGTACATCGCCTCGATTCTATTTAGTCGCCATTGTTTTTACGAGATGTTCTTCCCCTTGACGCTGTTTATTGCCATTGTTCTTGTCTGTCCGTCTCCCCCGATTAGACTGGAAGCCCGTCAAACAGCAGGAACTGTCTCTATCTGTTGCCGACTTGTTCATCCCAAGCGCTTAGTACAGTGCTCTGCACATAGTAAGCGCTCAATAAATGCTATTGAATGAATTGTACTTTCCAAGTGCTTACTACTGTGCTCTGCACACAGTAAGCGCTCAATAAATACGATTGAATGAATTAATTAATTAATGCAAGGTTTTAGGTTAGGGACAATGGTGATGTTATGAACTGAGATGAGAAAATTAGTAGGAAGAGTAAACTTCAAGGGGAAAGATGAGTAGTTCTGTTTTAGACATATTGGGTTGGAGGTGCTGGTGGCTTAATGGATAGAGCCTAGGAGTCAGAAGGACCTGGGTTCTAATTACGGCTCTGCCATATGATGATCTGGGTTCTAATTACGGCTCTGCCATATGACTGCTGTGTTGACCTTGGCCAAGTCACTCCCTTTCCCTGGATCTCAGTTACCTCATCTGTAAAATGGGAATAGGGACTGCGTCCAACCTGATTAATTTTTATCTATCCCAGAGCTTAGAACAATGCTCAGCACATAGTAAACACTTAACAGATATTATCATCGACATCCAAGCGGGTTGTGGGCTTACAGGCCTGGTGCCTTCTATTCTACCAACAGAGTAGTTGGTAGACAAACAACAAGGTAACCTTATTATCTCGTATCCGCTCTAGCATTTAGCACAGGGCTTGGCACATACTACATGCTTAATAAATACCCTCATTATTTTAATTTATTATAATAATGATGGTATTTGTTAAGCGCTTACTATGTACCAAGCACTGTTCTAAGCGCCCAGCACTGTTCTAAGTGCTGAGTTAGAGGTGGGGTCATCAGAGGGTAGGGCCTGGGGGGCTTCCGGAGGGAGCTGAAGCTTTGGAAAAATTGGTAGCGGTCAATGACGAAGAAATAGTAATGTTTTCTAGCCAAAAACAAAGCTGAGAGAATCCGTAGCGGCAGCAGTCGGGCCGGACCTGGATTTCCAGCAGGGGCATTCAGAGGCGGAGCTGCAGGAGTAGAGGAAGCAGAGGATGGCAGGGAGCCAGCGTCGTGGGTAAGAGCAACAACGCGATGGCGGTGGGAGAGAGTTGAGATTGGTGAAGAAGGCAGAAATGAGGGCATCTAGGGATGCCCTTCCAGACTGTAAGCTCGCTGTGGGCAGGGAATGTCTCTGCCAATTCTGCTCTATTGTTATATTGTGCTCTCCTAAGTGCTCTGCACAGAGTAATCCCTCAATAAATATGAATGATTGATTGATGGAGGGCTGGGAAGGTGCCCAGAAAGGGTGAGCGAGGGCCTGGGCTGGTTGAAATAGGTATGAGTTTGAGTTCATGATAGCGGGTGAAGACCAGATTCAAGAGACAAGGGGTGGAGATGAGGAGGGCAGTTAGAAGGTTGTGATTGGAAAGTAGACAGAGTTGGTGAGGTTAAAAGTGAGGCACTGTTGAGAAACTTTAGATGGAGTGTATGTCCAAGCTTTAACTTTGCCTTCTCCCCTACCTGGCAAAATTATTTCTCCATCCTTATTAACACCTAAGCCCATTGCCCTTTCCAGTTATTCCAGACATTTAACTCCCCACCCCTCAAACTCCCTGCTCCCCCCACCTCTCCCATCGCTTGCCCCTAATGACCTGACCACCTCCTTTATTGAGAAAATCAAAACTATCAGGTGAGATCTCCCTAAAATCTCTCCTGCCCCTCCCCAGACCCTCCCCCTTCCTGCCCCTTCTTCAACTCTTTCCCACCTATCTCAGCAGTATCACAAGAGGAGATCTGCCTTGAGGAAGCAGTGTGGTTTAGTGGAAAGAGCACGGGCTTGGGAGTCAGAGGTCTAATCCTAGAATGAGTCATCTACAGTCGATGCTTAGAATTCCTTAACTCCCATTCTCTCCTAGACCCCTTCCAATCTGGCTTCCGTCCCCTCCACTCTACCGAGACCGCTCTCTCTAAGGTCACCCGTGACCTCCTTCTTGCCAAATCCAATGGCTCCTACTCCATTCTGATCCTCCTTGACCTCTCTTCTGCCTTTGACACTGTCGACCATCCCCTCCTCCTCCATACCTTATCTCACCTTGGCTTCACGGACTCCGTCCTCTCCCGGTTCTCCTCTCACCTCTCTGGCCGGTCATTCTCGGTCTCCTTCGCCTCCTCCCCCTCCCATCCTTTAACTGTTGGAGTTCCTCAAGTGTCAGTTCTCGGCCCTCTTCTGTTCTCCATTTACACTCACTCCCTCGGTGAACTCATTCGCTCTCACGGCTTCGACTACCATTTCTACGCAGATGAAATGCAGATCTACAGCTCCGCCGCTGTCCTCTCCCCCTCCCTTCGGGCTCGCATCTCCTCCCGCCTCTGGGACGTCTCCACGTGGATGCCGGCCCGCCACCTAAAACTCAACGTGAGCAAGACCGAGCTCCTCATCTTCCCTCCCAAACCCGGTCCTCTCCCGGACCTCCCTATCACCGTGGATGGCACGACCATCCTTCCCGTCTCTCGGGCCCGCAATCTCGGTATCATCCTTGACTCGTTTCTCTCGTTCACCCCACACATCCTATCCGTTACCGAGACCTGCCGGTTTCACCTTTACAATATCGCCAAGATCCGCCCTTTCCTCTCCACCCAGATGGCTACCTTGCTGCTACGGGCTCTCATTATATCCCAGCTAGACTACTGGGTCAGCCTTCTGTCTGACCTCCCTTCCTCCTCTCTCGCCCCGCTCCGGTCTATTCTTCACTCCGCTGCCCGGCTCATCTTCCTGCAGAAATGATCTGGGCATGTCACTCCCCTTCTTAAACAACTCCAGTGGTTGCCTATCAACCTCTGCTCCAAACAAAAACTCCTCATTCTAGGTTTCGAGGCTCTACATCACCTTGCCCCTTCCTACCTCTCCTCCCTTCTCTCTTTCTACCGCCCACCCCGCACGCTCCGCTCCTCCGCCGCCCACCTCCTCGCCGTCCCTCGGTCTCGCCCGTCCCGCCGTCGACCCCCGGGCCTCGTCCTCCCGCAGTCCCGGAACGCCCTCCCTCCTCACCTCCGCCAAACCGATTCTCTTCCCCTCTTCAAAACCCTACTTAAAACTCACCTCCTCCAAGAGGCCTTCCCAGAATGAGCTCCCCTTCTCCCTCTACTCCCTCTACCACCCCCCCTTTACCTCTCCGCAGCTTAACCCTCTTTTCCCCTCATCTCCCTCTGCTCCTCTCCCCTCCCTTCCCATCCCCTCGGCACTGTACTCGTCCGCTCAACTGTATATATTTTCATTACCGTATTTATTTTGTTAATAAAATGTACATCGCCTCGATTCTATTTAGTTGCCATTGTTTTTACGAGATGTTCTTCCCCTCAACTCTATTTATCGCCATCGTTCTCGTCTGTCCGTCTCCCCCGATTAGACCGTAAGCCCGTCAAAGGGCAGGGACCGTCTCTATCTGTTGCCGACTTGTTCATTCCAAGCTCTTAGTACAGTGCTCTGCACATAGTAAGTGCTCAATACTATTGAATAATGGGTTCTAATCCCAGCTCCGCCACTTTTCAACTGTGTGACTTTGGACAAGTCACTTGACTTCTCCGTGCCTCAGTTACCTCATCTGTAAAAGGAGGATTAATAATAATTTTGGTATTTGTTAAGCGCTTACTAACTGCCAAGCACTGTGAGCCCCACGTGGGACAACCTGATAGACTTGTATCTACCCCAGAGCTTAGAACAGTGCTGGGCACATAGTAAGCGCTTAACAAATGCTATGATTGATCTCTCAAAATCCACCCCCTCTAGCCGCTCATTCAACCTCATCCCTTTGCACCTTAACAAACCGCTTGCCCCTTCCTTTTTCCCTCCCTGCCACTTTCAACTGTTCACTCTCCAATGGCTTCTTCCCCACTGCTTTCAAACATCCCCATGTCTCCTCTATCCTAAAAAAATCCCTTCCCTGATCCCATAGCTCCATCCAATGGCTCCCTTCAATTATCGCCCCATCTCCCTGCTACCGTTCCTCTCCAATCTGTTTGAGTGAGTTGTTTACATGTACTGTCTCAAGTTTCTCTCTTCCGATTCTCTCTTTGACTCCCTCCAATCTGGCTTCCATCCCCTTCTCTCCACTGAAACCACCCTCTCAAAGGTCACCAATTGATCTCCTTGCCAAATCCAATGGCTTCTACTCCATCTTAATCCTCCTCGACCCCTCAGCGGCCTTCCACACTGTCACCCAACCCCTTCTTCTGGAAACGGTGGGCCTCCTTGCCTCCTGTTTCTCCCCACTCCAGTCCTTTCACTCTGCTGCCCAGATCATTTTTCTACAAAACTGTTCAGGTTACGTTCCTCCACTCCTCAAGAACTTCCAGTGGTTGCCCAACCTCCTCCACATCAAACAGAAACTCCTTACCCTTGGCTTTAAAGAACTCAATCCCCTTGGCCCCTCGTACCTCACCTTGCGACCTTATTACAACCCAGCCTGCACGCTTCGCTCCCCCACTAGGCTGCAAGCTCAATGTGGGCAGGGAACATGCCTGTAACTCTGCTGTTTGGTACTCTTCCAAGTGCTCAGCATAGTGCTCTGCACATAACATTGTTGATGATGGGGATCCAAGGATGAGAGGGGAGGAAGGATCCAGAGGGTATCGTGAGGGAAGCGGATGTTGGTGGACTAGGGGAGAGAATAGCAGGTGTTGGGGGTTGGAGAGAGGGAGAGGACATGGAGCAGTGCAGACCATCACTGTTTTGAGGTTTAGTTGCTGCTGTGCCACAAAATCCTGTCAGCTCTACTTTACGATATCTCTAGAATCCACCCTTTCCTCTTCACCCAACTGTTACCTCATTGATCCAAATAATAATCGCTTCCCGCCTTGACCTCTGCTTCAACCTCCTCTTTGACCTCCCATCCTCCTCACTGACCTCTCCGCTTCCCGTCTCTCCTTCTCTAGTCCATATTTCACTCTGCTGCCGGAATCTTTTTTGGAAAAAATCTTTAGTCCTTATTTCCCCATTATCAGTCAATCAGGGGTATTTACTTGAATACTTAGAACACAGTACTAAGTACGCGGGAAAGTACAATACAATAGAGTTGGTAGATGTGATCCCGGTCCACAAGGAGCTTATAGTTCGTTGGGGGATGCAGACAGTAAAATAAAGTACAGATGTGGGAAATAAATAGATTATAAGGATACGTACATAGATACTGTGGGACTGGGATGAGTATTAAAAAGCTTAAGGGGTACCCACACAAATGCAGAGCCAATTCAAAGGGGGAGGGTGGAGAGAAGATACAAAAGGTTTAGTTTGGGAAGGCTTCTTGGAAGAGCTGGGATTTTAGGAGGGCTCTGAAGATCGGCAGAGTGGTGGTCTGTCAGATAGGAAGGAGGAGTTCCACCCCTGAGGGAGGAACTTGGAAGAATACAATAGAGTTGGTAGATGTGTTCCCTGCCTGCAGTGAGCTTAAAGTCTAGAGGGGGATACTGACATTAAAATACTTAAATTGTGGATATGTAAAAGTGCTGCGGGCTGAAGAAGGGGTGAATAAAGATTGCAAATCCAACTGCAAAAGTGACCTTGAAAGGAGTGGGGAAAGAGGAAATGGAGTCATAGTTGGGGAAGGTTTCTTGGAGGAGATTTGGTTTTAATAAGGCTTTGAAGGTGGGGAGAGTAGGAGAGTCTTTCGGATAGGAAGAGGAAGGGCGTTTCAGGCCAGAGGGAGGATGTGGGTGAGAAAGACGAGATTGAGGTACAGTGAGAAGGTTGACAGTAGAGGAGAGAAGTGTGTGGGCTGGGTTGTAGTAAGAGACCGGCGAGGTGAGGTAGGAGGGACAAAGTGACTGAGTGCTTTAAAGCCTGTGGTAAGGAGTTTCCATTTGATGCAGAGGTTGACACCAGGGGAGCAGAGTGTGCAGATTGGGTTGAAATAGGATATCAGCTAGGTAAGGCAGAAGGAAGAGACTGATAGAGGGCTTTAAAAATGATGGTAAAGTGTTTCTGTTAGTTGTGGACATGGATGGGCAATCACTGGCGATTTTTGAGGAGTGGGTTGATACAGGCTGAATGATTTTTCAGAAAAATTAGCTGGCAGCAGAGTGAAGTATGGACTGGAATGGGCAGAGCGTGGCTCAGTGGAAAGAGCCCGGGTTTGAGAGTCAGAGGTCATGGGTTTTAATCCCGGCTCCACTGCAGCTGTGTGACCTTGGGCAAGTCACTTAACTTCTCTGTGCCTCAGTTACCTCATCTGTCAAATGGGGATTAAAACTGTGAGTCCCACATGGGACAACCTGATCACCTTGTATCCCCCAGCGCTTAGAACAGTGCTTTGCACGTAGTAAGCGCTTAACAAATACCACAATTTATTTAGTCAACTCGGGACATAATAAGTCCCTGGATCAGCAAGATAACAATTTGGATGGAGAGGTAAGGGCAGATTTTAGCAATGTTGTGAAGGTAGAATCGACAGGATTTGATGACAGATTGAATAGATTGAATTGATTGAGAGACATGGGTGGAGGATAATTGCCCAGGTTATGGGCTTTCGCAACAGGGAGAATCATGATGCAGTCTAAAGTGACAGCAAAGTCAAGGGCAGGGGCAGGATTTAGGTGGGAAGTTGCAGAGTTCTGTTTTGGACATATTAAATTTGAAGTGTCAGTGAGACATTCAAGTAGAGATGTCCCGAACGGAGTGTTTACTGTGTGCAGAGCACCGTACTCATTCAATCAGTCTTATTTCCTGAGTGCTTACTGTGTGCGGAGCACTGTACTAAAGGCTTGAGAGAGTACAGATTTAACAGAGTTGATAGACACCTTCCCTATCCACAATGAGCTTACAGTTTAGAGGAAATGTGAGACTGCAGAGAAGGAGAGTGGTGGGGAAGGAGAGTCAGAATCGGAAACATGTACATAGACATGGCAGTCGAAGCTGTGGAATCAATCAGTGTCATTTATTGAGCACTTGCTGCGTGCAGAACACTGAACTTAGCTCTTTGGAGCGTAAAATGCAACAGAGTTGACAGACGAGCTCCTTGCCCATGAGAAGCTTACAGTCTTGAATGAGTTCTCCAAGAGAGTGGAGAATAATTCCAGTGCTATTGATGCCTGTCTACTTGTTCTGTTTTGCTGTCTGTCTCCCCCTTCTAGACTTAAGAGAAGCAGCGTGGCTCAGTGGGACGAGCACGGGCTTGGGAGTCAGAGGTCACGGGTTCAAATTCCGGCTCTGCTACTTGTCAGCTGTGTGACTGTGGGCAAGTCACTTCACTTCTCTGGGCCTCAGTTCCCTCATCTGTAAAATGGGGATTAAGACTGTGAGCCTCACGTGGGACAACCTGATTCCCCTGTATCTTCCCCAGGGCTTAGAACAGTGCTCTGCACATAGTAAGCGCTTAACAAATACCAACATTATTATTGATCCCGTTGTTGGGTAGGGATTGTCTCTATCTGTTGCCGAGTTGTACTTTCCAAGCATTTAGTATAGTGCTCTGCACACAGTAAGCGCTCAATAAATACAATTGAATGAATGAATGATTAAATGAACTCCTCACAAGCCTCCTATGTTGCCCATCCACGTCTGCATCAAACAGAAACTCCTCCACATCCGCCTTACGGAATTCAATCAATTCTCTCCCTCCCATCTTACCTAACTCATTTCTTACTACAACCCACACTTGGCTCCTCTAATGCCAGTCAACTCACTATACCTCGAACTCATCTATCCCACTATCGACTCCTTGCCCACATTCCTTCCTCCCGCCTGGAACTCCCTCCCTCATTCTATTTATTGCTATTGTTTTAGTGAGATGTTCATCCCCTAGATTCTATTTATTGCTATTGTTTTTGTCTGTCCGTCTCCCCCGATTAGACTGTAAGCCCCTCAGTGGGCAGGGACTGTCTCTATCTGTTGCCAATTTGTACATTCCAAGCGCTTAGGACAGTGCTCTGCACATAGTAAGCGCTCAATAAATACGATTGAATGAATTCATTCAATCGTATTTATTGAGCGCTTACAATTCCTGTCACTTTAGACAGCACCACCGTCCTTCCCGTCTCGAAAGCCCGTAACCTGGGCATTATCCTCTACTCATGTCTCTCAGTCGATTGAATTCCCCCTTCATATCTGGCAGACCACCACTCTCCTCGCTTTCAAAGCCTTACTCAAATCACCTTTCCTCCAAGAGGCCTTCCCTGACTAAGCCCTCCTTTCTGCATCACATATACATATATATATATACTTGGCTCTGTAACCCTTAAGCACTTTGATACTCACCCCAACCCTATGGCACTTATGTACGTATCCTTATACTTTACTATTTCCCCTATCTGTAATTTATTTTAATATGTAAGCTTCTTGTGAGCAGAGATCATGTCTACCCACTCTATTGTACTGTTGTGATAATAATAATAATAATAATGGTATTTGTTAAGCACTTACTACTTGCCAGGCACTGCTCTGAGGACTGGTAATAATATTGGTATTTGTTAAGTGCTTAATATGTGCAGAGCACTGTTCTAAGCGCTGGGGTAGATACAGGGTAATCAGGTTGTCCCATGTGAGTCTCACAGTCTTAGTCCCCATTTTAAAGATGAGGTAACTGAGGCACAGAGAAGTGAAGTGACATGCCCACATTCACACAGCTGACAAGTGGCAGAGCCGGGATTAGAATCCAGGTCCTCCGACTCCCAAGGCTGTGCTTTTTCCACTGAGCCAGGCTGCTTCTCTGACTGGTAGATACAAGGAAATCAGGTCATCCCACAGGGGGCTCACAGAGAAGCAGCGTGGCTCAGTGGAAAGAGCCCGGGCTTTGGAGTCAGAGGTCATGAGTTCGAATCCCGGCTCGGCCACCTGTCCGCTGTGTGACTTTGGGCAAGTCACTTAACTTCTCGGTGCCTCAGTTACCTCATCTGTAAAATGGGGATTAAGACTGTGAGCCCCACGTGGGACAACCTGATTCCCCTGTATCTACCCCAGCGCTTAGAACAGTGCTTGGCACATAGTAAGCGCTTAACAAATACCAACATTATTATTATTATTATTATCTTAATCCCCATTTTACAGATGAGGTCACTGAGGCCCAGAGAAGTGAAGTGAGTTGCCCAAAGTCACATGACAGACAAGTGGCAGACCTGGGATTAGAACCCATGTCCTCTGACCCAATTTATTTGGTCAGTGAGGTGTACACCCCCTTGATTCTATTTATCGTGATTACGTTGTCTTGTTTTTGTCCGTCTGTCTCCCCCGATTAGACTGTGAGCCCGTCACTGGACAAGGATCGTCTCTATCTGTTGCCGAATTGTACATTCCAAGCGCTTAGTACAGGTCTCTGCACATAGTAAGCGCTCAATAAATACTATTGAATGAATGATTGAAAGCCCGTGCTCTTGCCACTAGGCCATGCTGCTCGAAATTTCCCAAGTGCTTAGTTCAGTGCTCTGTACACAGTAAGCACTCAATAAATACCATTGATAGATTGAATAATTGCTCTCGCCTCCATTCATTTATTCAGTCGTATTTATTGAGCGCTTACCGTGCACAGGGCACCGTATTAAACGCTTGGGAGAGTACAGTACAACAACAAACAGATACATTTCCAGCCCACAGTGAGCTCACGGTCTAGAAAAGTTGAAAAAGCAGCTTCTGAATGCCTCTCTCCCTTGCCCTAATGGAAGAGACGGAAGGGGCCGAGGATGCAGGTCAATCAATCGCCAACCGATCTCTTGAGCGCTTACTGTATACAGAGCACTGTAGCTTAGTGGAAAGAGCAGGGGCTTGGGAGTCAGCGGTCTTGGGTTCTAACCCCGGCTCCCCCACTTATCAGTTGGGTGACTTTGGGCAAGTCACTTCACTTCTCTGGGCCTCAGCTCCCTCATCTGGAAAATGGGGATTAAGACAGTGAGCCCCACGGGGTACAACCTAATAATGTTGGTATTTGTTAAGCTCTTACTATTCTGCCGAGCACTGTTCTAAGCGCTGGGGTAGATACAAGGTAATCAGGTTGTCTCACGTGAGGCTCACAGTTAATCCCCATTTTACAGATGAGGTCGCTGAGGCACAGAGAAGTGAAGTGACTTGCCCACAGTCACACAGATGTCAAGTGGCAGAGCCGGGAGTCGAACTCATGACCTCTGACTCTGAAGCCCAGGCTCTTTCCACTGAGCCATGCCGCTTCCCCTAACCTCATTACCTTGTATCTGCCCCAGCACTTAGAACAGTGCTCGGAACATAGTAAGTGCTTAACAGATACCAGCGTCATTAATATTTATTATTATTGTCTCTCCCTCAGGGCTTAAACAATGCTTGGCACCTAGTAAGCGCTTAACAAATACCATCATCATTATTATTTATTATTATTATCTCTGGCTTAGAACAGTGCTCAGCACATAGTAAGCCCTTAACAAATACCATCATCATCATTATTTATTATTACTGTCTCTCCCTCAGGGCTTGGAACAGTGCTTGGCACATAGTAAGCGCTTAACAAATACCATCATTATAGGAAGCAGCGTGGCTCAGTGGAAAGAGCTCGGGCTTGGGAGTCAGAGGTCATGGATTCAAATCCCAGCTCTGCCACTTGTCAGCTGTGTGACTGTGGGCAACAAGTGCAGTTGTGCAACCTTGGGCAAAACACAACTTCTCTGGTCCTCAGTTACCTCATCTGTAAAATGGGGATTGAGACTATGAACACCATAGGGACCTTGTCCAATGTGATTATCTTGTGTCTACCCCAGCGATTAGAAAAGTGTCTGGTACATTGTAAGCACTTGATAGATACCATAAAAAGGGATAGCATCCCCCACAACACACACACATTGCGCTTTACTTGTGCTCTAGTATTAATCGGTCATATTTATAATAATAATAATGTTGGTATTTGTTAAGTGCTTACTATGTGCAGAGCGCTGTTCTAAGCGCTGCGGTAGATACAGGGTAATCAGGTTGTCCCACGTGAGGCTCACAGTTAATCCCCATTTTACAGATGAGGTCACTGAGGCCCAGAGAAGTGAAGTGACTTGCCCACAGTCACACAGCTGACTGGGTGCAGGACACTGTACTAAACTTTTGGAAGAGTACAAGCAACAATATAACAGACACATCCCCGGCCCACAGACTGAGTTTACAGTCTAGAGGGCTAAAGAGACATTAATATAAATACATTACGGATATCTACATTATGGGGCATTAAGTATAATACGTTAAGTATTATGGGGCTGGGACATCATGGTGAATAAAGGGAGCAAGTCAGGACAAAGGAAAAGGGAGTGGGAAAAGAGGAAATGAGGGCTTAGTCCCAGAAGACTTAGTCATAGAAGGAGGAGATGTGCCTTCAATAAGGCTTTGAAGGTGGGGAGAGTAATTATCTGTCGGATATGAAGAGGAAGGATGTTCCAGGCCAGAGGCAGAAGGTGAGCCAGAGGTCGGGGGGGGGGGGGGGGGGGGGGGGGGCTCTCCAGGTACATTGAACAGGTTGGCATTAGAGGAGCTAAGTGTGCAGGTTAGATAATAATGTTGGTATTTGTTAAGCACTTACTATGTGCAGAGCACCGTTCTAAGTGCTGGGGTAGATACAGGGGAATCAGGTTGTCCCACGTGAGGCTCACGGTTAATCCCCATTTTACAGATAAGGTAACTGAGGCTCAGAGAAGTTAAGTGACTTGACCACAGTCACATAGCTGACAAGTGACAGAGCCAGGATTTAAATCCATGACCTCTGACTTCCAAGCCCGGGCTCTTTCCACTGAGCCACACTGCTTCTCTAACCACACTGCTTTTCTAGGCACAACCACAAGGACTTGAGAGTCTAGAAGGGGAGACTGACATTTGAAATATCTTACAGAGGGGGGAATGGGAGAATATAAGGATATGGACATATATGTTGTGGAAGTGAGGGTGGGTGAATATCAAGTAAATATCTAGTTCACGACCTGGAGTAACTACATTCTAAATATCACTCATTTTTGAGTGAGGTTGTCCCACGTGGGGCTCACAGTCTTAATCCCCATTTTACAGATGAGGTAACTGAGGCACAGAAAAGTTAAGTGACTTGCCCACAGTCACACAGATGCAAAGTGGCAGAGCTGGGATTCGAACTCATGACCTCTAACTCCAAAGCCCATGCTCTTTCCACTGAGCCACGCTGAGTAATATATATGCAATACTGTTCAGTTCTGCTCTGAACTAGTCTAGAGTCTAGAGGTGGGAGACAGACATCAGTACAAATAAACAGACATCAATATAAATAAATACAATTACAGATATATACGTAAGTGCTGTGGGGAGATGGTTACGCTTAAGGACAGATGGGCATATTTCAAACTCTTTTTCCATTTCCCTCTGATCTTCTATTCTCCATCTATACTCCTTTGGAGAACTCATCTGCTCCGATGCGTGGGAGAAACGCAAAACTACATCTCTTCCCCGATCTCTCTCCCTCTCTCCAGGCTTGCATTTTCTCCTGCCTTCAAGACATCTCTACTTGGATGTCCTCCCACCGCCTCAAATTGAACATGTCCAGAACTTTACTCCTTTATCTTCCCACCCAAACCAGTCCTTTTCCTGACTTTTCCATCACTGTAGAAGAGTATGGGCTTGGGAGTCGGAGGAGGTGTGTTCTAATCCCAGCCCCGCCACTTGTATAATAATGTTGGTATTTGTTAAGCGCTTACTATGTGCAGAACACTGTTCTAAGCGCTGGGGTAGATACAGGGTAATCAGGTTGTCCCACGTGAGGCTCACAGTTAATCCCCATTTTACAGATGAGGTCACTGAGGCCTAGAGAAGTGAAGTGACTCGCCCACAGTCACACAGCTGACAAGTGGCAGAGCCGGGAGTCGAACTCATGACCTCTGACTCTGAAGCCCAGGCTCTTTCCACTGAGCCACGCTGTATTCTGGGTGACCTTGGGCAAGCTACTTAATTTCTCTGTGCCTCAGTTCCCTCATCTGTAAAATGGGAATGAAGACTGTGAGCCCCATGTGGGACAACCTGATTAACTTGGATCTACCCCGGCACTTAGGACAGTGCTTGGCACATAGTAAGCGCTTAACAAATACCATAAGTATTATTATTAAGTGCTTAGTATGCTGCTCTGAACACAGTAAGTGCTCAATAAATACTATTGAATGAATGAATGTATATGGAACCACCATCCTTCCCATCTCCTTGACTCCGCTCTCTCATGGTCATGGGTTCGAATCCCGGCTCTGCCACTTGTCATTCTCGGTCGGCTGGTCATTCTCGGTCTCCTTCGCAGGCGCCTCCTCCCGCTCCCATCCTTTAACTGTTGGAGTTCCTCAAGGTCAGTTCTAGGCCCTCTTCTGTTCTCCATTTACACTCACTCCCTCGGGGAACTCATTCGCTCTCACGGCTTCGACTACCATTTCTACGCAGATGAAACGCAGATCTACATCTCCGCCCCTGTCCTCTCCCCCTGCCTTCGGGCTCGCATCTCCTCCCGCCTCCGGGACGTCTCCACCTGGATGTGGGCCCGCCACCTAAAACTCAACTTGAGCGAGACTGAGCTCCTCCTCTTCCCTCCCGAGCCCGGTCCTCTCTCGGACTTCCCTATCACCGTGGATGGCACGACTGTCCTTCCCGTCTCTCGGGCCCGCGATCTTGGTGTCATCCTTGACTCGTCTCTCTCGTTCACCCCACGCAACCTATCTGTTACCGAGACCTGCCGGTCTCACCTTTACAATATCGCCAAGATCCGCCCTTTCCTCTCCACCCAAACGGCTACCTTACTGCTACGGGCTCTCGTTATATCCCGGCTAGACTACCGTGTCAGCTTTCTCTCTCATCTCCCTTCCTCCTCTCTCACCCCGCTCCAGTCTATTCTTCACTCCACTGCCCGGCTCATCTTCCTGCAGAAACGATCTGGGCCTGTCACTCCCCTTCTTAAACACTTCCAGTGGTTGCCTATCGACCTCCACTCCAAACAAAAACTCCTCACTCTAGGCTTCAAGGCTGTCCATCCCCTTGCCCCCTCCTACCTCTCCTCCCTTCTCTCTTTCTACCGCCCACCCCGCACGCTCCGCTCCTCTGCCGCCCACCTCTTCACCGTCCCCCGGTCTCGCCCATCCCGCCGTCGACCCCCGGGCCACGTCCTCCCGCGGTCCCGGAACGCCCTCCCTCCTCACCTCTGCCAAACTGATTCTCTTCCCCTCTTCAAAACCCTACTTAAAACTCACCTCCTCCAAGAGGCCTTCCCAGACTGAGCTCCCCTTCTCCCCCTACTCCCTTACCGCCCCCCTTCACCTCTCCGCAGCTTAACCCTCTTTTCCCCCCATCTCCCTCTGCTCCTCCCCCTCTCCCTTCCCATCCCCTCGGCACTGTACTCGTCTGCTCGACTGTATATATTTTCATCACCCTATTTATTTTGTTAATGAAATAATAATGTTGGTATTTGTTAAGCGCTTACTATGTGCCGAACACTGTTCTAAGCGCTGGGGTAGACATAAAGGAATCAGGTTGTCCCACGTGGGGCTCACAGTCTTAATCCCCATTTTTTACAGATGAGGGAACTGAGGCACAGAGAAGTTAAGTGACTTGCCCACAGTCACACAGCCGACAAGTGGCAGAGCTGGGATTCGAACTCATGAGCTCTGACTCCAAAGCCCGTGCTCTTTCCACGGGCTTGAAATGAAATGAAATGTACATCGCCTCGATTCTATTTAGTTGCCATTGTTTTTACGAGAAGTTCTTCCCCTCGACTCTATTTACTGCCATCGTTCTTGTCTGTCTGTCTCCCCCGATTAGACATAAGCCCGTCAAAGGGCAGGGACTGTCTCTATCTGTTGCCGACTTGTTCATTCCGTGCGCTTAGTACAGCGCTCTGCACATAGTAAGCGCTCAAATGAATGAATGAATGAATGAACTTGTCAGCCGTGTGACTGTGGGCAAGTCACTTCACTTCTCTGTGCCTCAGTTACCTCATCCATAAAATGGGGATTAACTGTGAGCCCCACCTGATTACCCTGTATCTTCCCCAGCGCTTAGAACAGTGCTCTGCACATAGTAAGTGCTTAACAAATACCAACAGTATTATTATTATTATTATTATTATTCAACCCAAGTATTAAATCCATCACCAAATCCTGTCTATCCCACCTTCACGACATCACTAAAATCCACTCTTTCCTCTCCATCCAAACAGCAACCACATTGTCTCTGTTGCCGAATTGTACATTCTGAGTGCTTAGCACAGTGCTCTGCACATAGTAAGCGCTCAGTAAATACTACTGAATGAATTTATTTGTACTGATGTCTGTCTCAGCCCCTCTGGACTGTGAGCTCGCTGTGGGCAGGGGACGTCCTTGCTTATTGCTCTACTGTACTTTCCTAAGCTTTTAGTAGAGTGCTCTGCAAACGGTAAATGCTTAATAAATACGATTGAATGAATTAGAGAAGCAGCGTGGCTCAGTGGAAAGAGCACGGGCTTTGGAGTCAGAGGTCATGAGTTCAAATCCCAGCTCTGCCACTTGTCAGCTGTGTGACTCTGGGCAAGTCACTTAACTTCTCTGTGCCTCAGTTCCCTCATCTGTAAAATGGGGATTAAGACTGTGAGCCCCACGTGGGACAACCTGATTCCCCTATGTCTACCCCAGCGCTTAGAACAGTGCTCGGCACATAGTAAGCGCATAACAAATACCAACATTAATTGAATAATAATATCGGTAAAGTGTTTACTATGTGACAGGTGTTGAGCCTGGGCTTCAGAGTCAGAGGTCATGGGTTCGACTCCCGGCTCTGCCACTTGTCGGCTGTGTGAGTGTGGGCAAGACACTTCACTTCTCTGTGCCTCAGTTCCCTCATCTGTAAAATGGGGATTAACTGTGAGCCTCACGTGGGACAACCTGATTACCCTGTATCTCCCCCAGCGCTTAGATCAGTGCTCTGCACATAGTAAGCGCTTAACAAATACCAACATTATTATCAGATCAGACACAGTCCCTGTCTCACATGGGGATCATATTCTAAGTAGGAAGGACAGGTATTGATTTCCCATTTTACGGGTGAGGAAACTGAGGCACGGAGAACTAAAGTGATTTGCCCTAAATCACCCAGCAGAAGGGAAAAAAAGAAGGAGGTGGACTGGGAGATGGAAAATAGGAGGCAAAGTGGAAGATGAGTCCATAGAAGGAGAAACTACAGAGACCTGTAAAGATTGCATGCCTTCAGGGCCTCAAATTTAGAGGCTCTTTCATGGCTTATCTTTCCTTTTAAAGAGCACTTTGAAGGCAAACTGTTTTTCAAGGGTCAAATTCAGAAAAATGCACCCTGGGGGCTCAATAAACGCTTGCTGATTGATGGGTTGGACCTACCCTTTTTTTTATTATTATTTTGCCGCCTTTTCCTTCTTGCATACAGTTGGAAAAGGAAACAGCCTGCTTAATCCCTTTGTGTTTCTTTCTGTGGAATTTCTTTTGAGCCCTACCCTCTGCCTCCTCCCTCTGGCAATCAGCCGCATACAAAGTACCTTCACCTGGACCTGCATTAGCTTGTTGCTCCAGTGATTTTTGCAGATACAAAGTTAGCATTCCTGAATTGTGGTGTTTATTTTTCTTCTGACTCTCCTCCACCAGTTCTAACCTCTTCTTCACCGCATTTTTCTCTTTTTACAATCTCATCATGTTAGCACTTATGTACGTATCTTTAAATTATATATAATAAGCGGGGCTCAGTGGAAAGAGCCCGGGCTTGGGAGTCAGAGGTGATGGGTTCGAATCCCAGCTCTGCCACGTGTCAACTGGGTGGCTGTGGGCAAGTCACTTCACTTCTCTGTGCTTCAGTTACTTCATCTGTAAAATGGGGATTAAGACTGTGAGCCTCACGTGGGACAACCTGAATACCCTGTATCTACCCCGGCGCTTAGAACAGTGCTCTGCACATAGTAAGCGCTTAACAAATACCAACAATATTCTTATTACCTATTGAGACTAATGTCTCTCTCCCCCTCTAGACTGTAAGTTCATTATGGGTAAGGAACATGTCTGCTAATTCTATTGTATTGTACTCTCTCAAGCGTTTAGTACAGTGCTCTGCACACGGTAAGTCCTCAATAAATACCACCGATTGATTGATTAGTTTTGGAGCAAGGATTAGACTCTCAGAGCTCTTGACTACAAGGACAGGCTCAAGTCACCGTACTATGTAGCTCGTGAATAATCTTGCCTTTTTCCTTTCTTCTCTTTTCCCTTTTCTTCTCCCCACACTATTCCCTTCTTTCTTTCCATTCCCCTTTTCCGCTTCTCACCTTCTGTTTCCATTTCTTGTTAATTCACTTCCACCCCTTCCCCATTCTAGGGAGGGGCCTCCCTCATTACCAAGGTGAAGAGATTTTTGCAAATTTAGAGGGGAGCTGGGCGGGGGGGCACTCCTCCCCTGGGGCAAGGCAGAAAGGAAGGAAAGACAAAGAAAGGAACGGGAAGCCATGAAAGGAGTCAGAGGTAGAAAAGGGGTGGGGGGAAGGGAAAAAGGAGATAAGGAGGACAGGAGAATCATCATCAATGGTATTTACTGAGTGCTTAACTGTGTGCAGAGCACTATACTAAGCTCTTGGAGTATAATACAGCAGTTGATAGACATGTTCACAAACTTATAGTCTAGAGGGGGAGACGGGCATTAATATAAGTAAATACAATTTGAATATGTCTGTAAGTGCTGTGGGCCTGAGGGTGGAGTGAGCAAAGGGTGCGAAGGCGATGCAGAAGTGGGAGAAATGGAAATGAGGGCTTAGGCCTCTTGCAAGAAATGTGATTTTAATAAGGCGTGATCTTTTGTGGGATACGTTGGGGGAGAATGGGACTTCTCAGACCTATGAAGATGATTTAGTGTCCGGTTGTAAACCATGAGCAAGCCTTGATCCAGTTACAAAGATTTAGAGACTGTAAACATCTTGAGGGGAGAGAATTACCTTGGAATGCCCTCCATCCTCTAATCCAACAGACAATTACTCTCCCCCTTCAAAGCCTTATTGAAGGCCCATCTCCTCTAAGAGGCCTTCCCAGACTAAACCCTCCTTTTCCTCATCTCCCACTCCCTTCTGCATCTCCCTGACTTACTCCCTTTGTTCTCCCACCCTACCCCCAGCCCCACAGCAGTTATGTATATATCTGTAATTTTATTTATTTGTCCTGATGTCCATCTCACTTCCTTTAGACTGTGAGTTCGTTGTGGGCAGGGAAAGTCACCGTTCATTGTTGTGTTGTACCTTCCTGAGTGCTCGGTACAGCGTTCTGCCCACAATAAGCGCTCAGTAAATAAGATTGAGTAAATGAAAGGGAAATTGTCTACCAACCCCATTCATTCATTCAATCGTACTTATGGAGTGTTTACGGTGTGCGGGAACACTGTATTAAGCACTGGGGAGAGAACATTGCAACAATAAGCAGACATATTCCCATGTTGTACTCTCCCAAGCATCTAATATAGTGCTCGGCATAAAGTTAAACATTCAATAAATAAATACCATTGATTGACTGAACTTGTGTAAAGGGATTGCTAGCAGTGTTAGTGGTTACCACAGATCCATTCACAAAGTCTTGCCCGTGAGAGTCATGTTCCCCCTGGACCAGTGGCTACAGCACTGAAGCAGTGTGGCTCAGTGGATAGAGCATGGGCCCGGGAGCCAGAAGGACCTGGGTTCTAATCCGGCTCAGCTACATATCTGCTGTGTGGTTTGGGGCAAATTACTTCTCTGTGCTTCAGTTTAGACTGTGAGCCTGTTATTGGGCAGGGATTGTCTCTCTCTGTTGCCGAATTGTACATTTGAAGCGCTCAGTACAGTCCTCTGCACATAGAAAGTGCTCAATAACTACTACTAATAATAATGTTAGCATTTGTTAAGCGCTTACTATGTGCAGAGCAGTGTTTTAAGCGCTGGGGGAGATACAGGGTCATCAGGTTGTCCCATGTGAGGCTCACAGTTAATCCCCATTTTACAGATGAGGTAACTGAGGGACAGAGGAGTTAAGTGACTTGCCCACAGTCACACAGCTGACAAGTGGCAGAGCCGGGAGTCGAACCCATGACCTCTGACTTCCAAGCCCAGGCTCTTTCCACTGAGCCACGCTGCTTCTCACTGGGGATTAAGAGGGTGAGCCCCATGTGGAACAGGGATTGGGTCCAACATGATTAATTTGCATCCACCCTAATGCTTAGAACAGTACTTGACATATGGTAAATACTTAGCAAGTACCCCAGAGAAGCAGCGTGGCTCAGTGGAAAGAGCCCGGGCTTGGGAGTCAGAGGTCATGGGTTCAAAACCTGGCTCTGCCACCTGTCAGCTATGTGACTGTGGGCAAGTCACTTCACTTTGCTGTGCCTCAGTGACCTCATCTGTAAAATGGGGATGAAGACTGTGAGCCTCACATGAGACAGCCTGATTCCCTGTATCTACCCCAGCGCTTAGCGCTCTGCACACAGTAAGCGCTTAACAAATACCTTATTATTAATATTAATTATTATTAACAAGTGAGAAAGCAGCAGGCAGAGGGCAGCACATGCAAAAGTGAGAGCAAGAATTTTACATACAGAACTCACTTATGATCATATGCAGACACACAGACATACGCAGATTATCGCTCCCTTGCTGCTGCTATCTGAGCCCTGCCTTGACCCCACTGCACCCTCCAGCTAGAGCTCCATCTCTCTGGGACCATTGCTTTCCATACCCTGCAGTGAGTTATTTACACTTATGGACTCTCCTCCCATTCTCTCCTAAACATCCCCAATCTGGTTTCCCCCCCATCTCTTCTGGAACTGTCCTTTCCTCCAATTCTCTCCTAGACACCGTACAATCTGGCTTCCCCCCCATCCCCTCTGCAACTGCCCTCTCCAAGGTCACCAATGATCTCCTTCTTGCCAAATAATAATAATGTTGGTATTTGTTAAGCGCTTACTATGTGCAGAGCACCGTTCTAAGCGCTGGGGTAGATACAGGGGAATCAGGTTGTCCCACGTGAGGCTCACGGTTAATCCCCATTTTACAGATGAGGTAACTGAGGCACAGAGAATTGAAGTGACTTGCCCACAGTCACACAGCTGACGAGTGGCAGAGCCGGGAATCGAACCCATGACCTCGGACTCCCAAGCCCAGGCTCTTTCCACTGACCCAACTGACTCTATCCCTTCCTAATCTTACTCGACCTCTCAGTTGCCTTTGACTTTGTAGATGACCGGTTTCTCCTGGAAACATTATTTTACCTTGGCTCCACTTACTCTTTTCTTCTCCCGGTTCTCCTCCTATCTCTCTGGCCACACCTTTTCCATGTCTTTTCATTCATTCATTCAATACTATTTATAAAGCGCTTACTATGTGCAGAGCACTGTACTAAGCGCTTGGAATGTACAAATCGGCGACAGAGACAGTCCCTGCCTATTGACGGGCTTACAGTCTAATCGGGAGAGACAGACAGACAAGAACAATAGCAAAAAATAGAATCAAGGGGATGAACATCTCATTAAAACAATAGCAATAAATAGAATCAAGATGAAGTACATCTCATTAATAAAATAAATACGGTAATAAAATATATACAAATGAGCGGACCAGGGAGGGGAGGGAAAGGGAGAGGGAGAGGAGCAGAGGGAAAAGGGGGGAAAAGGGGGCTTAGCTGAGGGGAGGTGAAGAGGGGGTAGAGGGAGTGGAGGGAAAAGGGGAGCTCAATCTGGGAAGGCCTCTTGGAGGAGGTGAGCTCTCAGTAGGGCTTTGAAGAGGGGAAGAGAATGAGTGGCAGAGGTGAGGAGAGAGGCCGTTCCGGGAAAGCGGGAGGACGTGGCCCGGGGGTCGACGATGGAATAGGCGAGACCGAGGGACGGTGAGGTGGGCGGCGGAGGAGCGGAGCGTGAGGGGTGGGCAGTAGAAAGAAGGGAGGAGAGGTAGGAGGGGGCAAGGGGATGGAGAGCCTCGAAGCCCAGAGTGAGAAGTTTTTGTTTCATGCGGAGGTCGATAGGCAATCACTGGAGGTTTTTAAGAAGGGGAGTGACAGGCCCAGAGCGTTTCTGCGGGAAGATAAGCCGGGCAGCAGAGTGAAGAATAGACCGGAGCGGGGCGAGACAGGAGGAAGGGAGATGAGAGAGCAGGCTGACACAATAATCCAGCCGGGATATCACGAGAGCCCGTAACGGTAAAATAGCCGTTTGGGTGGAGAGGAAAGGGCGGATCTTGGCGATATTATAAAGGTGAGACCGGCAGGCCTCGGTGACGGATCGGATGTGTGGGGTGAATGTGAGAGCTGAGTCAAGGATGACACCGAGGTCGCGGGCTTGAGAGACGGGAAGGATGGTCGTACCGTCCACAGTGATAGAGAAGTCAGGAAGAGGATGGGGCTTGGGAGGGAAGATGAGGAGCTCAGTTTTGGCCATGTTGAGTTTTAGGTGGCGGGCAGACATCCAGGTAGAGACCTCCTGGAGGCGGGAGGAGATACGAGCCTGAAGGGAGGGGGAGAGGACAGGGGCAGAGATGTAGATTTGGCTCATGAATCTTTTGCTCATTCCTCTTCTGCCTCTCACTCCCTAACCTGTGGGAGTCCCTCAAAGCTCAATTCTGGGTCCCCTTTCTTGTCTCCATCTACTCCCGCTCCCTTGGAGAACTCATTGGCTCCCATGGCTTCAACTACCATCTCTATGCGGATGGTTCCCAAATCTACATCTCCAGCCCTGACCTCTCTCTTCTGCAGTCTCCTATTTTCTCTTGCCTTCAGGTCATGTCTACCTGGTTGTCCGGCTGACACCTCAAATCTAGTATGTCCAAAGCAGAACTCCTCATTTTCCCACCTAAACCCTGTTTACCCTAAGACTTTCCTTTCACTATAGACAACACCACCTCTTTCCCTGTTTCACAAAGCTGTAACCGAGGCGTTATCCTCAATTCAACCCACCTATTCAGTCTGTTAGCAAATCCTGTCAGTCCTACCTTCCCAACATCTTTAGACTCCACACCTCCCTTTCCATCCACTTATCATATTCTTTCTCAACTGCTGCATCAGCCTCTTCGCTGACCTCCTTGCCTTTAGCCTCTCCTCCCTCCAGTCCGTACTTTGCTGTGCTACCACACAGCTGAGAAGCAGCGTGGCTCAGTGGAAAGAGCCCGGGCTTGGGAGTCAGGCATCACGGGTTCGAATCCCGGATCTGCCATTTGTCAGCTGTGTGACTGCGGGCAAGTCACTTCACTTCTCTGTGTCTCAGTGACCTCATCTGTAAAATGGGGATTAAGACTGTGAGCCTCACGTGGGACAACCTGATTACCTTGTATCTACCCCAGCGCTTAGAATAGTGCTTGGATCATAGTAAGCGCTTAACAAATACCAACATTATTATCATTACCACTTCTCTAAAAAAAATCACTCGGTGCACATCTTCCTCTAGACTGTATGCTCATTTTGGACAGGGAGCGTATCTGCTAATTCTCTTGTATTTTATTCTCCCAATGCTTATAACAGTTCTCTGCATATAGTAAGCACTCTATAAATATCACTGATTGATTGACCTCCCCATTCTTTGATGATTGCTCCACAACCTTAACATAAAACCAAAGCTCCTTACTACCTGGCTTTAAGACACTCAATCAGCTCTTTCATTCCTACTTTACCTCACTCAGCTTCCATTTCAAACCAACCCACACAGTTTCTCCTCTAACACCAACCTACTTCATCTCACCATCAAGTTCCTGTTCACGTCCTTCCTCCTGCCTGAAACTCCCTTCCCCTTCACATCTCAACTGTATATATTTTCATCACCCTATTTATTTTGTTAATGAAATGTACATCGCCTTGATTCTCCTTAGTTGCCGTTGTTTTTACGAGGTGTTCTTCCCCTCGACTCTATTTATTGCCATTGTTCTTGTCTGCCCTTCTCCCCCCATTAGACCGTAAGCCCGTCAAACGGCAGGGACCGTCTCTATCTGTTGCCGACTTGTTCATTCCAAGCGCTTAGTACAGTGCTCTGCACATAGTAAGCGCTCAATAAATATTATTGAATGAATGAATCTGATGGGCCACCTCCTCCAAGAGGCCTTCTGTGACTAAGCCCTCATTTCCTCTTTTCCCACTCCCTCCTGTGTCGCCCTGATTTGCTCCCTTTATTCACCCCTCCCTCAGGCCCAGAGGTGTGTACAATGTCTTTAATTTTTTCTTCATAT
Source organism: Ornithorhynchus anatinus (assembly GCF_004115215.2). NCBI lineage: Eukaryota > Metazoa > Chordata > Mammalia > Monotremata > Ornithorhynchidae > Ornithorhynchus > Ornithorhynchus anatinus. The sequence goes on along the minus strand of NC_041730.1, from coordinate 121,442,484 downwards.
TAACATCTGTATCCCCCTCTAGCAGCGTGGCTCAGTGGAAAGAGCCCGGACTTGGGAGTCAGAGGTTGTGGGTTCTAATCCCGGCTCCACCACTTGTCAGCTGTGTGACTTTGGGCAAGTCATTTAACTTCTCTGTGCCTCTGTTACCTCACTGTAAAATGGGGATTAAGACCATGAGCCCCACGTGGGACAACCTGATTACCTCGTATCCACCCTAGCACTTAGAACACTGCTTGGCTGCTTCTCTCCCTTTTAGCTCTGAGATCTGATTCAAGTCAAATGCTTTCAGTTATCAGTTATCACACTTTTTCTTCTTGAAAAATTCAATTAAAGGTTTGTTCTCCGGGCTGTCGGCGGAGGGTGTGATTGAGGATCTCATGTTACTTACCTAGGAGATAATAATAATTATGACATTTGTTAAGCGCTTACTATGTGCAAAGCACTGTTCTAAGAGCTGATCTATTCCTGTGTTGCACCCCAGGGACTTCTTAAACTGCCACTGATACTGAAAATAGGAACGGGCTCAGTCAAACTGATCCCTACATTTATCATTTACATCTTCAGAGTAAAATTTTTTCGAGCGACGAAAACTCGGAGTAGCGCGTATGGTCATTCCTTAGATTACTCACTATCATCCTTAGAGAAGCAGCGTGGCTCAGTGGAAAGAGCACGGGTTTGGGAATCAGAGATCATGGGTTTGAATCCCAGCTCTGCCACTTGTCAGCTGTGCGACTGTGGGGAAGTCACTTAACTTCTCTGGGTCTCAGTTACCTCATCTGTAAAATGGGGATTAACTGTGAGCCTCACGTGGGACGACCTGATGACCCCGTATCTCCCCCAGCGCTTAGAACGGTGCTCTGCACATAGTAAGCGCTTAACAAATACCAACATTATTATAACAGAGGCCGCTCTGCTTGCCCCACTGAGAAATCCCGGCCTGGCGCCCTCCCTACCCTCTCCACCCGCAGTTCGATCACGACAGTGGGCGGTGACGGCGGCAGGAGTGTCTCTCCGGAGCCTGGAAAACGAGCCCCGAAAGCAGAGGAAAGCACACTTTCGTGAAGTTGGCCTGGGTTCCTTCCTCCCGATCCCTTATTATTCACGGAAAGCCCCGCCGGTGCCCTCTTCCGTGGTGCCACCCGCTGCTTGAAGATCAGGAGACCTAATAACTCAGTGAGACGGATCTCTCAGTAGCCCCTAAAAGCCTGCCTGCTCTTCATGCCATCTTGGAAGGATTTCACCTGAATAACAGTTCAAAGAGCACGAGCCCACTGTGGAACTGGAAGGAATTTACTAGTTCCGCTGCTGTGACCGCCGCTTCAGCTCAGCGGTTCTGTCTTCTCACCCCAGAATAAAATGAACTAAGGGGTCCCCCTTTGGGGCTTGCAATTGGGGCAGCTATAATAATGTTGGTATTTGTTAAGCGCTTACTATGTGCAGAGCACTGTTCTAAGCGCTGGGGGAGATACAGGGGAATCAGGTTGTCCCACGTGAGGCTCACAGTCTTAATCCCCATTTTACAGATGAGGTAACCGAGGCACAGAGAAGTGAAGCGACTTGCCCACAGTCACCCAGCTGACAAGTGGCGGAGCCGGGATTCGAACCCATGATCTCGGACCTTCTTCCAGATTCTCCCTTCCCTTCTCCTTCACCCTCAGAGCATCCAAGAATGCAGACGGCCCTTGCTTCCCCCAATCACTAGGGAGATCTCTTTTTCTTATTCTTCCTGAGTCTCTCGGCCTGACTCCTGAGCCCTGCCTTCATCAGGGCTCCCTTCAACTGTGCATCAAAAAGGGAGCGGGGCCTAGAGGAGAGAGCACAGGTACGCCTGAGAGTCCGAGGCACTGGGTTCTGATCCAGACTCTGCCACTTGTTTGCTGTGTGACCTTGGGCAAGTCACTTCCCAAAAGTAAAATTTCCTCTTATGTAAAATGGGGATGCAATGCCTGTTCTTCCTCCCTCTTATTCATTCAGTCAAATCTATTGAGCGCTCAATGAGGGCAAAGCACTGTATTAATGTCGGTATTTGTTAAGCGCTTACTATGTGCCGAGCACTGTTCTAAGCGCTGGGGTAGACACAGGGGAATCAGGTTGTCCCACGTGGGGCTCACTGTCTTAATCCCCATTTTACAGATGAGGTAACTGAGGCCCAGAGAAGTTAAGTGACTTGCCCACAGTCGCACAGCTCTCGAGAGAGGACAGAATATCAATATGAGCCCCAAGTGGGACAGGCACTGTTTCTGATCTACCTCATTGCTTAGTTCAGTGCTTAGCACATAGTACATGCTTCAAATACTGTTATTATTATTACCATTATTATTATCTAGAAATCCAAAACATCTCAGGGAAGCCAATAAGGGGCTTTGAGTTATTTTTATATTTAAGCCTGTATCGGCTTCTCGACTATAAGCTCACTGTGGACAGGGAACACGTCCATTATATTCTTCCTTCATTCAATCGTATTTATCAATTAATTTACGAGAAGCAGCGTGGCTCAGTGGAAAGAACACGGGGTTGGGAGTCAGGGGTCCCGGCTCCGCCACTTGTCTTTGGGCAAGTCATTGAACTGCTCTGGGCTTCAGTGACCTCATCTGGCAAATGGGGATTAAGAATGTGAGCCCCACCTGCGACAACCTAATAACCTCGTATCTCCCCCAGCGCTTAGAACAGTGCTTGGCACATAGTAAGCGCTTAACAAAATACCATCATTATTTATTAAGCACTTACTGCGTGCAGAGCGCTGCACTAAGGGCTTGGGAAAGTACAATATGACAGTAAACAGTGATATTCCTGCCCACGACTCTCTCAAACGCTTAGAACAATGCTCAGCACACAGTAAGAGGTCAATAGTATGATTGACTGACTTTATTGGCTGGGAAGTCTACATGAAGCTAAGGCACCTGTACTTTAAGAATTATTAGATTTATTAAGAAGTCTTAAAAGTGTACCTTATTACTTTGTTAGAAACTTTGATATTTACCCCAGCCCCACAGCATTGATGTGCTTATCCTATAATAATTATAACGTTGGTATTTGTTAAGCACTTACTGTGTGCAGAGCACTGTTCTAAGCGCTGGGGTAGTTACAGGGTAATCACATCGTCCCACATGAGGCACACAGTCTTAATCCCCATTTTACAGATGAGGTCACAGAGGCATAGAGAAGTGAAGTGACTTGTCCACAGTCACACAGCTGACAAGTGGCAGAGCTGCGATTCGAACCCATGACCTCTGACTCCCAAGCCCGGGCTCTTTCCACTGAGCCACGCTGCTTCCCTTATGATTTCCTCTCTCTGTAATTTATTTTAGTTCCCGTCTCTCCCTGTAGACTGTAAGTTCATTTTGGCAGGAATTGCAACTATCAACTCTAGGCTGCAAATTCGTGGACAGGGAGTATGTAATAATGATGGCATTTGTTAAGCGCTTACTATGAGCAAAGCACTGTTCTAAGCCCTGGGGAGGATACAAGGTGATCAGATTGTCCCACGTGGGAATCACAGTCTTAATCCCCATTTTACAGATGGGTTAACTGAGGCTCACAGAGGTCAAGTGACTTGCCCACAGTCACATAGCTGACAAGTGGCTGAGCAGAGATTTGAACCCATGACCTCTGACTCCCAAGCCCTGGTTCTTTCCACTGAGCCACGCTGCTCTCACGCTGCTCACGCTGTTTAGTATGTCTGCTAACTCAGTTATATTAAACTCTCCCAAGAGTTTAGTAATAATAATAATGATGATGGTTTTTATTAAGAGCTTATTACGTGTCAAGCAGTGTTCTAAACGCCGGGGGAGATACAAGCTAATCAGGCTGGTCACGGTCCATGTCCCACATGGGACTCACAGCATGAATCCACATTTTACAGATGGGAGAACTGAGGCACAGGGAAGTGAAGTTACTTGCCCAAGCTCACACAGCAGACCAGTGGCGGAGCCGGGAGTCGAACCCAGGTCCTTCTAATTCCCAGGCCCGTGCTCCATCCACTAAGGCACGCTGCTTCCTGTACAATGCTATGCACACAGTAAGCGCTCGAAAATATTACTGATGACTGTATTCATTCATTCATTCAATAGTATTTATTGAGGGCTTACTATGTGCAGAGCACTGTACTAAGCGCTTGGAATGGACAGGTCGGTAACAGATAGAGACGGCCCCTGCCCTTTGACGGGCTTACGGTCTAATGGGGGGAGAAGGACAGACAAGAACGATGGCAATAAATAGAGTCGAGGGGAAGAACATCTCATTAAAACAATAGCAAATTAACAGAATCAAGGTGATGTACATCCCATTAACAAAAGAAATAGGGTGAGGAAGATATATACAGTTGAGCGGACGAGTCCGGTGCTGAGGGGGTGGGATGGGAGGGGGGAGGAGCAGAGGGAAAGGGGAGAGAAGAGGGTTTAGCTGTGGAGAGGTGAAGGGGGGGTAGAGGGAGCAGAGGGAAAAGGGGAGCTCAGTCTGGGAGGGCCTCTTGGAGGAGGTGAGCTTTAGGTAGGGCTTTGAAGAGGGGAAGAGAATGAGTTTGGCAGAGGTGAGGAGGGAGGGCGTTCCGGGACCGCGGGAGAACGTGGCCCAGAGGTCGACGGCGGGACGGGCGAGACCGAGGGACGGCGAGGAGGTGGGCGGCGGAGGAGCGGAGCGTGCGGGGTGGGAGGTAGAAAGAGAGAAGGGAGGAGAGGTAGGAAGGGGCGAGGGGATGGACAGCCTCGAAGCCCAGAGTGAGAAGTTATTGTTTCGTGCGGAGGTCGATGGGCAACCCCTGGAGGTTTTTAAGAAGGGGGGTGACAGGCCCAGAGCGTTTCTGCGGGAAGATGAGCCGGGCAGCGGAGTGAAGAGTAGACTGGAGCGGGGAGAGAGAGGAGGAAGGGAGATCAGAGAGCAGGCTGACAGTAATCTTGCCGGGATATTACGAGAGCCTGTAGCGGTATTGCTCTTTCCCAGGCATTTACCACAGTGCTCTGCACAGTGAATATCACTGATAGATGGGAGGTAAACAGTGGGTCATTATCTCCATTTATTTGATGAAGCTTGATTGATTTTGCTAACTTCTTGCCCACATCCTCTCTCAGTCCAGAACTCTCTCCCCCTTCACATCTGACAGGCGACTACTCTCCTCACCTTCAAAGCCTTGTTAAAATCGCCTCTCCTCCAAGAGGCTTTCCCTGACTAAACCCTCATTTCCTCTATTCCTTCTCCCTTCTGCGCTGCTTGGATCTGTAACCTTGAATAATAATAATTGTATGTTAAGCACTTACTATGTGCAAGGACAGTTCTAAACGCCGGGGTGGATAGAAGCTAATCAGGTTGGACACAGTCCCTGTCCCATATGGGGCTCGCGGTCTTAATCCCCATTTTACAGATGAGATAACCGAGGTACAGAGAAATGAAGTGACTTACCCAAGGTCACACAGCAGACAGGTTGCAGAACCTGGATAAGAACCCATAACCTTCTGACTCCCAGGTTCATGCTCTATTCACTATATTCGCAACACCCTCCGTCCCACAATCGATCGGTCAGTCGGTGGTACTTAGTGAGGGCTTCTTGGGTGCAGAGCACTGTACTGAGCGCTTGGGAGAGTATGACATTGGGCAAGTTCATTCAATTCATTCGATCGTATTTACTGAGCGCTTACCGTGTGCAGAACACTGTACTAAGCGCTTGGAAAGTACAATTTGGCAACAGAGACAATCCCTACGCAACAACGGGCTCACAGTCTAGAAGTCACTTAACTTCTCTCTGCCTCAGTTCCCTCATCTGGAAAATGGGGACTAAAAGTGTGAGCCCCACGCGGGACAACCCAATTACCCTGTATCTACCCCAGCACTTAGAACAGAGCTTGGCCCATAGTAATAATAATAATAATACTAATAATGTTGGTATTTGTTAAGCACTTGCTATGTGCAGAACACTGTTCTAAGCGGTGGGGTAGATACGGGGTAATCAGGTTGTCCCACGGGAGGCTCACAGTTAATCCCCATTTTCCAGATGAGGTAACTGAGGCCCAGAGAAGTGAAGTGACTTGCCCACAGTCACACAGCTGACAAGTGGCAGAGCCGGAATTCGAACCCATGATCTCTGACTCCCGAGCCTGGGCTCTTTCCACTGAGCCACCCTGCTAACTACCATAATTCATACAGCAGAATTAGCGAACACATTCCCTGCCCTTAATGAGTTTACAGTCTAAAAGCGAGACAGACATTAATGTAAATAAATAATTTATAATAAATAATTTTAAGATATGTACGTAAGTGCCGTGGGGTTTGAGTGCTTTGTGCAGAACACCGAACTTAGCGCTGCGGAGAGTAGAGTGTAACCGAGTTGGTATCTGTAATTTAAGTACGTAGATTAATACCTGTCGCCTCTAGACTGTAAGCTTTTTGTGGGCAGGGAGTGTGTCTGTCAACTCTGTGGCATTATAATCTCCAAAGTGCTTTAATATAGTCCTATTTGCACAGTAAGTGTTCGATAAATGCCGTCGATCGATCGATTTAAGAACCTGCCAAAATCGGCCCTCGCCTTGTCACCGTATCCTCTCTTTCCATCCTCCAAGTTACTTGCTTGTATCTCCCGTGCGCAGATGCCGCACCATCGGCGCGGGCTTTTTTTATTCGAAAAGGTTTCGACCTTCTGGTTGGTGACATCCTAGCTACCTTTTGGCCAGCTTTCTCTGACAGAATGGAGTCAACCAGAAGGATGCAGCTGTAAATGGAGCGGATGCAGGAACTCAGGGGCCCCCTCTGTTTAGCTGCCCCGAAGGAAATTCGTAGCAGGAGCTGACTAAGATAGTTTTCCTCTTCCTATTGTACCTTGAGCAAATGTCCTACCGATGGCAGAATCTACGGAGCAGTTTTTGCTTTAGAAGTAAGGCTAGAGATCAGCGTGGCTCAGTGGAAAGAGCCTGGGCTTGGGAGCTAGAGGTCATGGGTTCGAATCCCAGCTCTGCCACTTGTCAGCTGCGTGACTGTGCACTTCACTTCTCTGGGCCTCAGTTACCTCATCTGTAAAATGGGGATTAACTGTGAGCCTCTCGTGGGACAACCTGATTCCCCTGTATCTCCCCCAGCGCTTAGAACAGTGCTCTGCACATAATAAGCGCTTAACAAATACCAACATCATTATTATTATTATCATTATAAAACCGAATTTGTCTGTGGAAGCCAAAAAAATTGTGGTACTTGTTAAGTGCTTACTATGTGCAAAGCACTGTTCTAAGCGCTGGGGGATCAGGTTGTCCCAAGTGGGGCTCACAGTTTTAATCCCCGTTTGACAGATGAGGCAACTGAGGCGCAGAGAAGTTAAGTGACTTGCCCAAGGTCACACAGCTGACTAGTGGCGGAGCCGGGATTAGAACCCATGACCTCTGACTGCCAAGCCCGCGCTCTTTCCACTGAGCCACGCTGCTTGAAAATCCCTTGTTAAACTATAAAGGTTAAAAAAGGGTGTACATTGATTTGACCCTTTATTTGTCCATCAGCCCCACAGAATTTATGTTATATTTATTTCGTAATAGCTTATTATTATTTATAATTCATTTATATTAACGTCTGTCTCCTCCTCTCGACCGTAAGCTCACTGTGGGCGGGGAATGGGTCTACCAACTGTTTTTTATACTCTCCCAAGCACTTAACACAGTGTTCTGCACACAGTAGGCACTCCATAAATATGACTGATTGAAATATAGGACTTGTAACCTGGTCATCCCAGGCTCCTCCCCAACTTCCCGACTAGGCCGGCCTTTAAAATCTTCGTGTCGCGCACTGGGGTAGATACAAGATAATCAGGTCCCACATGGGGCTCACAGTCTAAGTAGGAAGGAGACTCCTGTTCCCCATTTTGCAGATGAGGGGACTGAGGCACCGAGAAGTTAAGTAACTTGCCCAAGGGCACACAGCATGTACACAGCGGAGCAGAGATTAGAACCCAGGTTCTCTGACTCTCTGGCCCGAGCTCTTTCCACCAATGCTGCCCCCCACTTGGGGCCCTGCCGAGACAACCCTTTTAAAAACAGTTAAAAACCCCCCTAAAAACAGTTTCCACAAGGAGCACCGGGCTGCGGCTCAAGATAAGCAGCGAGAAGCAGCGGGGCTCAGTGGAAAGAGCCCGGGTTGGGGAGTCAGAGCTCATGGGTTCGAATCCTGGCTCTGCCACTTGTCAGCTGTGTGACTGTGGGCAAGTCGCTTAACTTCTCTGTGCTTCAGTTCCCTCATCTGTAAAATGGGGATTAAGATCGTGAGCCTCACGCGGGACAAACTGATAGCCCTGTATCTCCCCCAGCGCGTAGAACAGTGCTCTGCACATAGTAAGCACTTTACAAATACCAACATTATTATTATTATTATTATTACAAGCACAGGAACACTGACAGTTCACCATTATTGATTGCATTTCAGTTGCTGGCCAGAGCGCTTCCACCTACAGTGAGCCCCCGCTGGGGGACAAAAACTGCTTCTGACCTGCTTATTTGCATTTTCACAGTGCTTAGCATTGTGCTTGGCGCATAGTAAGCCCTTAATAAATATCCTAATCATCACCGTAACCCTTCCCTCTTCCATTCCCACAGCCCAGTAAACATGCTTGACAAATACTGAGAGAGATCCTTCCTAAAGTGGGACTGGTAACAAATTGAAGATGCATTTAAAAATTTGAGAAGGAGTAATGAAAAAAAATTGAAAATATATTTCTAATCTTTTCTTCTTTAAATATACCTGTCTCCAGTTAAACCTTTAATTCGTGTTTTTCTTTCACTCACCCTCCCCTCTTGTGGTCTCCTCCCAATTCACCTTTTCCACTCGATCCAGCTGCCCAAGGGTTCTTTAAAACTTTTATTTATTCATTTCTATTTATCGAGAGCTTCCTGTTTGCAAAGCACTGTACTAAGCAGTTGGGAGAGTACAAGAGAACAATAAACGGACGCATTCCCTGCCCACAACGAACATACCGTCTAGAGAGCTCCTCTGTGCTCCACTTAATCATTCCCTGTGCCTCAAACCTGAACATCAGTCGATCGACCGTCCAATCAATCAATCAACGGCACGTACTTGTCTGCTGTATGACCTTGAGCGAGTCACTTCACTTCTCTGTGCGTCAGTTATCTCCTCTGTAAAATGGGGATTAAGACCGTGAGGCCCACGCGGGACACGGACTGTGTTCGACCTGATCATCTTGCATCTGCCCCAGCGCTTAGAACAGCGTCTGGCAAGTGATAAGCGCTTAACAAATAGTACGAAAAGAATACTGGGCCATTTGCGGTCCGCAGGATCGCCCTGGAGTAAATCTAAGCACTTGGCCCTGCGGTAGCCTCGGCGTACCGTGCCTGAAACCAAACCGGAGCCAAGGTGCGTTTTGGTTTTTTTCTTTTTTAATCTCTTCCCACCATGGGCACCACCTCCCTCTCTGCCAGGCTGGGATGAAAAGGTGGGATGGGAACAGGATGGCCACAATCCCCTCCCGGGCTTCCTCCACCGCCCACCCCGTCCCATCCTGTGCCTCTGGCTTCGAGGTGACCCCGGCTCTAGGGGGCCCGCACGGAAGTGAAGCGGAAGGGCCAAGTTAAAAATGAAGCAGCGTAGGGAGCAGGGTCGGTGTCACGTGTGGAACTGGTCTGGGTGGAGATGGAGCGGCATAGTTCTTAATACTGGAAAATTCAGGACCAGGTGCATCCCGCATTCCTCTAACAGCCGTCATGGGACATTGTAGGAAAAAATCAGCCCCCCAAATGAAAGAGTTCCCAAACTATGGGACATATGGCCACCCTAAGTATATGATAATGATGGCATTTGTTAAGCGCCTACTATGTGCTGAGCACTGTTCTAAGTGCTGGGGTAGATACAAGGTAATCAGGTTGTCCCTATGGGGCTCCCAGTCTTCACCCCCATTTTAGAGATGAGGGAACCGAGGCCCAGAAAAGTAAAGTGATTTGCCCAAAGTCACACAGCTGATAAGTGGCAGAGTGGGGATTTGAACCCATGACCATATATGACACACACCCTCCCTGACCTCCCCTCAGCTAAGCTCCCTTTTCCCCCCTTTTCCCTCTGCTCCTCCCCCCTCCCTTCCCTTCCCCTCAGCACTGTGCTCCTCCGCTCATTTGTATATATTTTTTTGCCTTATTTATTTTGTTAATGAGATGTACATCCCCTTGATTCTATTTACTGCTACTGTTTTAATGAGATGTTCATCCCCTTGATTCTATTTACTGCTATTGTTCTTGTCCGTCCGCCTCCCCCGATTAGACCGTAAGCCCGTCAGTGGGCAGGGACCGTCTCTATCTGTTGCCGATTTGTACATTCCAAGCGCTTAGTACAGTGCTCTGCACATAGTAAGTGCTCAATAAATACTATTGAATGAATGAATGACAACCACTGTCCCACTTTGTCCTCCACGTCTATGGAGGGCAGGGTCTTGGGCGCCGGAACGTTCTTGGGTCGGGGTGTGGGAGTGGGGAGTGTCTGAAGGAAGATTTGGCACCCGCGTGAACTTGGTCCTGTTGGCTTGGGATCTGGGCCATTTGCACTCGGCAGGATCACTCCGGAGTAAATCTAAATGATTTTCAGGCCACGGACATTCTTACACACCCTCCTGAGCGGCAGAAGGCAAAACAAATCTTTTGAGGCTCTCCTGGCTTCTCTCCTTCCCAGCCGCAGCTCTTCACTTCTTCCCTCCCGGTCCACCCGTCACCGACAGAGGAAGAGCGGGGTTTGGAAGAGAGCGGGGGGGGGGGGGGGGTCATTCATTCATTCAATAGTATTTATTGAGCGCTTACTATGTGCAGAGCACCGTACTAAGCGCTTGGAATGAACAAGTCGGCAACAGATAGAGACGGTCCCTGCCGTTTGACGGGCTTACGGTCTGATCGGGGGAGACGGACAGACGAGAACGATGGCAGTAAATAGAGTCGAGGGGAAGAACATCTCGTAAAAACAATGGCAACTAAATAGAATTGAGGCGATGTACATTTCATTAACAAAATAAATAGGGTGATGAAAATATATACAGTCGAGCAGACGAGTACAGTGCCGAGGGGATGGGAAGGGAGAGGGGGAGGAGCAGAGGGAGATGGGGGGAAAAGAGGGTTAAGCTGCGGAGAGGTGAAGGGGGCCGGTAAGGGAGTAGGGGGAGAAGGGGAGCTCAGTCTGGGAAGGCCTCTTGGAGCAGGTGAGTTGTAAGTAGGGGTTTTAAAGAGGGGAAGAGAATCGGTTTGGCGGAGGGGAGGAGGGAGGGCGTTCCGGGACCGCGGGAGGACGTGGCCCGGGGGTCGACGGCGGGACGGGCGAGACCGAGGGACGGCGAGGAGGTGGGCGGCGGAGGAGCGGAGCGTGTGGGGTGGGCCGTGGAAAGAGAGAAGGCAGGAGAGGTAGGAAGAGGTGAGGTGATGTAGAGCCTCGAAGCCTAGAGTGAGGAGTTTTTGTTTGGAGCGGAGATCGATAGGCAACCACTGGAGGTATTTAAGAAGGGGAGTGACAGGCCCAGATCATTTCTGCAGTAAGATGAGCCGGGCAGCGGAGTGAGGAATAGACCGGAGGGGGCGAGAGAGGAGGAAGGGAGATGAGAGAGAAGGCCGACACGGTAGTCTAGCCGGGATATAACGAGAGCCCGTAGCAGTAAGGTAGCCGTTTGGGTGGAGAGGAAAGGGCGGATCTTGGCCATATTGTAAAGGTGAAACCGGCAGGTCTCGGTGACGAATAGGATGCGTGGAATAAGCGAGAGAGACGAGTCAAGGATGACACCTAGATCGCGGGCCCGAGAGACGGGAAGGACGGTCGTGCCATCCACGGTGATAGGGAAGTCCGGGAGAGGACCGGGTTCGGGAGGGAAGATGAGGAGCTCGGTCTTGCTCACGTTGAGTTTTAGGTGGCGTGCCGACACCCAGGTGGAGACGTCCCGGAGGCGGGAGGAGATGAGAGCCCGAAGGGAGGGGGAAAGAACGGGGGCGGAGATGTAGATCTGCGTGTCATCTTCGTAGAGATGGTAGTCGAAGCCGTGAGAGAGAATGAGTTCACCGAGAGAGTGAGTGTAAATGGAGAACAGAAGAGGGCCGAGAACTGACCCTTGAGAAGCAGTGTGGCCTAGTGGATAGAGTAGGGGCCTGGGAGTCAGAAGAACCTGAATTCTAATCCTGGCTCCGCCACCTGTCTGCTGTGTGGCCTTGGGCAAGTCACTGTCTTGGAGGATCACAGCGGTAGCAACAGCCACCATGTGTCTTTCCCTGCCCAGAGCGCCAGACGCCCGTTGTGCCACTAGGACAAACGCACAGAGACAGGAGTCGCGGGACGGCTGAAAAAGGTTTCCCTGCAGGTTCTCCCACCAGCCCAGCAGGCTAAAACCAGCAGCAGTTAATAATAATAATAATAATAATGTTGGTATGTGTTAAGCGCTTACTATGTGCAGAGCACTGTTCTAAGCGCTGGGGTATACAGGGTCATCAGGTTGTCCCACATGAGGCTCCCAGTCTTCATCCCCATTTTACAGACGAGGAAACTGAGGCCCAGAGAGGTTCGCCTCTACCACCCACTCCAGTTACTTGTCGCCGTCATCTACCGCCCTCCCGGTCCCACCTCCGACTTCTTCAACCACCTTGACCCCTTTCTCACCTTCCTTCTCTCCTTCTCGCTGCCCACTCTGATCCTCGGAGACTTCGACATCCATACGGATGTACCCGACGACTCCTCTGCCGCCCGCCTGCTATCCCTCCTCGACTCTGCCGACCTCCTCCTCCACCATACCGCGCCCACTCACCGACTCGGTCGCACCCTCGATCTCGTCATCTCCTACCGCTGCACTATCTCCTCCCTCACCGACTCTGAAATCCCTCTCTCTGACCATAACCTTCTCACCCGCCTCATCTCTCACACTCCCTCCCCCTGCAAATCTTCACTACTGCCCCACGGAGACCTCCGCTCTCTCGATCCCATCCGTCTTCCCAATAGCATCTCGCCTCACCTTGTCGCCCTGTCCTCTCTTCCCACTCTCGACGAGCGGGTCTCTGCTCTCGACTCCACCCTCTCTACTCATCTTGACTCTCTCGCCCCCCTTTCCCTCCGCCGCTCTCGCTCCACTAACCCACAGCCCCGGATCACCTCCTCCGTCCGCCTCCTACGCTCCTATGCTCGAGCTGCTGAGCGCTGCTGGCGAAAGTCCAAGCACCGAGCCGACCTCACACACTTCAAATTTATCCTTTCCTGCCTCAACTCTGCCCTCTCCTCCGCCAGGCAAAGCTTCTTCTCCTCCCTCATTGACACCCATGCCCGTCACCCCCGCCGATTGTTCCGGACCTTTAACTCTCTCCTTAGGCCCCCTGTTCCTCCCCCTCCCCCATCTCTCACCCCCAATGATCTGGCCACCTATTTCCTCACGAAAATCAACACGATCAGGTCTGAGCTCCCCAAAGTCACCCCTCCGCCTCTCCCCTCCCCCCCAACAACCCCCCCCTACTTTCCCATCCTTCCCTGCAGTATCCTCAGAGGAGATCTCCTCCCTCCTCGCGAGTGCCACCCCCTCCACCTGCGCCTCGGACCCCATTCCCTCTCACCTTCTTAAAACCATCGCCCCTGCCCTCCTCCCTTCCTTAACTTCTATTTTTAACCACTCAATCTCCAAGGGCTCCTTCCCCTCTGCCTTCAAACATGCCCACGTCTCCCCCATCCTAAAAAAACCCGCTCTCGACCCCACTTCCCCCTCCAGTTATCGTCCTATCTCCCTACTACCCTTCCTTTCCAAAATCCTAGAACGAGTCGTCTACAATCGATGCCTAGAATTCCTTAACTCCCATTCTCTCCTAGACCCCCTCCGATCTGGCTTCCGTCCCCTCCACTCTACCGAGACTGCTCTCTCTAAGGTCACCTATGACCTCCTTCTTGCCAAATCCAATGGCTCCTACTCCATTCTGATCCTCCTCGACCTCTCTGCTGCCTTTGACACTGTCGACCATCCCCTCCTCCTCCATACTTTATCTCACCTTGGCTTCACGGACTCTGTCCTCTCCCGGTTCTCCTCTCACCTCTCTGGCCGATCATTCTCGGTCTCCTACGCTGGAGCCTCCTCCCCCTCCCATCCTTTAACTGTTGGCGTTCCTCAAGGGTCAGTTCTTGGCCCTCTTCTGTTCTCCATTTACACTCACTCCCTCGGTGAACTCATCCGCTCTCACGGCTTTGACTACCATCTCTACGCAGATGACACGCAGATCTACATCTCCGCCCCTGTCCTCTCCCCCTCCCTTCAGGCTCGCATCTCCTCCCGCCTCCGGGACGTCTCCACCTGGATGTCGGCCCGCCACCTAAAACTCAACATGAGCGAGACTGAGCTCCTCATCTTCCCTCCCAAACCCGGTCCGCTCCCAGACTTCTCTATCACCGTGGATGGCACGACCATCCTTCCCGTCCCGCAGGCCCGCAATCTCGGTGTCATCCTTGACTCGTCCCTCTCGTTCACCCCACACATCCTATCCGTTACCAAGACCTGCCGGTTTCACCTCTACAATATCGCCAAGATCCGCCCTTTCCTCTCCACCCAAACGGCTACCTTACTGTTACGGGCTCTCGTTATATCCCGGCTAGACTACTGGGTCAGCCTTCTGTCTGACCTCCCTTCCTCCTCTCTCGCCCCGCTCCGGTCTATTCTTCACTCCGCTGCCCGGCTCATCTTCCTACAGAAACGATCTGGGCATGTCACTCCCCTTCTTAAACAACTCCAGTGGTTGCCTATCGACCTCCGCTCCAAACAAAAACTCCTCACTCTAGGCTTCAAGGCTCTCCATCACCTCGCCCCTTCCTACCTCTCCTCCCTTCTCTCTTTCTACCGCCCACCCCGCACGCTCCGCTCCTCCGCCGCCCACCTCCTCGCCGTCCCTCGGTCTCGCCCATCCCGCCGTCGACCCCCGGGCCACGTCCTCCCGCGGTCCTGGAACGCCCTCCCTCCTCACCTCCGCCAAACTGATTCTCTTTCCCTCTTCAAAACCTTACTTAAAAATCACCTCCTCCAAGAGGCGTTCCCAGACTGAGCTCCTCTTCCCCCTCTACTCCCTCTGCCATCCCCCCTTTACCTCTCCGCAGCTAAAGCCTCATTTTCCCCTTTTCCCTCTGCTCCTCCACCTCTCCCTTCCCATCCCCACAGCACCGTACTCGTCCGCTCAACTGTATATATTTTCGTTACCCTATTTATTTTGTTAATGAATTGTACATTGCCTTGATTCTATTTAGTTGCCATCGGTTTTTACGAGATGTTCTTCCTCTTGACGCTGTTTAGTGCCATTGTTCTCGTCTGTCCGTCTCCCCCGATTAGACTGTAAGCCCGTCAAACGGCAGGGACTGTCTCTATCTGTTGCCGACTTGTTCATCCCAAGCGCTTAGTACAGTGCTCTGCACATAGTAAGCGCTCAATAAATACTATTGAATGAATGAATGACTTGCCCACAGTCACACCGCTGACAAGCGGCGGAGCCGGGATTCGAACCCATGACCCCCGACTTCCAAGCCCGTGCTCTTTCCACTGAGCCACGCTGCTTCTCTAGCCACGCACAGCAGCGAGGCCTCCTCCAGTCCACGGCCAGTGGGATTGCGACCAAACAGATGGTGCCGCCTTTGCAGACTTGTGCTGTGGAACTGTGGGATTCTGACTTTTGGAGGCCCACCAGATGAACCACGGTCAGGCCCGATAGAGAACTGCTGCCTCCAACCCTAGATCTGAGCCCAGGTTGCTGCTTCTGGACCATCAGCTGAGCTTGCCTGCTGCTCCCCGGGACCTGAGGTCCCACAGACCCTCAGAAAGTCAGAAATGGGGAAGCAGCGTGGCTTAGTGGAAAAAGAGCCTGGGCTTCGGAGTCAGAGCTCCTGAGTTCGACTCCCGGCTCTGCCCCTTGTCAGCCGTGTGACTGGGGGCGAGTCACTTCACTTCTCTGGGCCTCAGTTCCCTCATCTGTAAAATGGCGATTAACTGTGAGCCTCACGTGGGACGACCTGATTACCCTGTATCTCCCCCAGCGCTTAGAACAGTGCTCGGCACATAGTGAGCGCTTAACAAATACCAACATTATTATTCGAAAGTCATCCAGATATGAGATGTGAGGGAATGAAATTCTCCTCTAGACTGTGAGCTCGTTGTGGGCAGGGACTGTGTGTCTACCAACTCTATTGGAGCGTCCTCTCCCAAGTGAGAGCTCACCTCCTCCAGGAGGCCTTCCCAAACTGAGCCCCCCTTTCCCTCTGCTCTCCCTCCCCTCCCTCCCCACCCTCTGCTCTTCCCCCTTCCCCTCCCCTCAGCACTGTGCTCATTATATATATCATTTATTACCCTGTTTATTTTGCTAATGTATAATGTTAACGTATATCTCCTTGACTCCATTCGTCTTGATGATGTTGTCTTGTTTCTGTTTTGCGTTGCTGTCTCCCCCATTTAGACTGTGAGCCCATCATGGGGCAGGGATTGTCTCTATCTGTTGCCAAATTGTATATTCCAAGCGCTTAGTACAGTGCTCTGCACATAGTGAGCGCTCAATAAATACTAGTGATCGATTGATTAAGTCACTTCACTTCTCTGTGCCTCAGCCAGCTAACCGGAAAATGGGAATGAAGACTGTGAGCCCCGCGTGGGACAACCTGATTACCTTGTATCTACCTCAGCGCTTAGAACAGTGCCTGGCACCTAGTAGGCGCTTAATAAATACCAAAAAAAAAAAAAGTCACTTCACTTCTCCGTGTCTCAGTTACCGCATCTTTCAAATGAGGATTGAGACGGTGAGCCTTATTTGAGACATGGACTATGTCCAACCTGATTAGCTGCTCAGTGGAAAGGGCACGGGCTTTGGAGCCAGACGTCATGGGTTCGAATCCCAGCTCTGGCACTCGTCAGCTGTGTGACTGTGGGCAAGTCACTTAACTTCTCTGGGCCTCGGTTACCTCATCTGTAAAATGGGGATTAAGACTGTGAGCCCCACCTGGGACAACCTGACTCCCCTGTGTCTACCCAGTGCTTAGAACAGTGCTCGGCACATAGTGAGCACTTAATAAATACAAAACACCAACATTATTATTACCCCAGTGCTTTTTGCAGATGAGGGAACTGAGGCCCAGAGAAGATAAGTGACTTGCCCAAGGTCACGCAACAGGTAAGTGATGGAGCCTGGGATTAGAAACCAGATCCTCTGATTCCCGGGCCTGTGTTCTTTCCACAAGGCCACACTGCTTCTCAAGTGCTGTGGGACTGAGCGGGGGCCGGGGGGGGCGATGAATATCAAATGCCTTAAGGTTATAATTCCAAGTGCACAGGCATTTCAGAAGGGAGAGGGAAGAAGGATAAATGAGGGCTTAGTTCGGGAAGGTTTACTGGAGCTGAGCTTGTTGTCTGGTGGGGTCCTCATAATAATGACAACAGTAATAATAATAATAATGTTGGTATTTGTTAAGCGCTTACTACGTGCAGAGCACTGTTCTGAGCGCTGGGGGATACAAGGTGATCTGGTTGTCCCACGTGGGGCTCACAGTTTTAATCCCCATTTTAGAGATGAGGTCACTGAGGCACAGAGAAGTTACGTGACTTGCCCAAAGTCACACAGCTGGCAAGCGGCGGATCCGGGATTAGAACCCCTGACCTCTGACTCCCAAGCCCGGGCTCTTTCCACTGAGCCACGCTGCTTCTCTTGCCAAATAATAGTATTTGTCAAGCACTTACTAGGTGCCAAGCTCTGTACTAAGCGCTGGGATAGATACAAGTTAATCAGATAGGACACAGTCTCTACCCCGGACGGGCCTGGGAGTCAGAAGGGCCTGGGATCTAATCCCAGCTCTAACACCCGTCTGCTGTGTGACCTTGGACAAGTTCCTTAACTTCTCTGGGCCTCAGTTTCCTCATCTGTAAAATGGGGATTAAGACCAGGAGCCTGATGTAGGACAAAGACTGTGTCTAACCTGATTTGCTTGTATCTCCCCCAGCGCTCAATACAGTGCCTGGCACATAGTAAGCGTTTACCAAATACCATAAAACGGGGGGAGGGTTCTAAAGGGGAGTGACCACAGGATCTCTGCTCCCTTCGTTGGTCCAGAGTTCGTTGTGTTTCCCCTGTGTACACGAGCACCCTTTCTGAACCATGGCACTGGATGGCAGGAACCCAGGCAGAGGGAGCCCGAATGAGAAGCAACATGGCCCAGTGGATAGAGCACGGGCCCGAGAGTCAGAAGGATCTGGGTTCTGATGCCGCCTCTGTCACTTGTCTGCTGTGTGACCTTGGGCAAGTCGCTTCGCTTCTCCGTGCCTCGGTTACCTCATCTGTAAAATGGGGATATAGGCTGTGAACGCCACGTAGAACGGGACTGCATCCAACCTGATTAGCTTGAATCTTCCCCAGTATTTAGTACAGTGCCTGGCATAGAGCAAGCACTTAACAGATACCACAATCATTATTATTATTATTAAAAAATTAAAATACCAGGCATTTGCCGCCATATCAGTACCAGGCAGAGGATAGTCCAGCTGGAAAAAAACCCCCAAAACACCTGTACTACCTGGGATAAAACTGAATGAATGGCCATTTTAGGAACAATGGCTCCCAAAGTGGATTGCAGGTTTGGTACCCTGAACAGGGATGTCTAGGCGGATTACAAACCCCAGCAACACACGGGATGGAAAGCCACGTAGTCATAACGCTTATTCCTGAAAATCAGGTCCAATCTGGGCCAGAGGAACTCTGAGTAATAATAATAATAATGTTGGTATTTGTTAAGCACTTACTATGTGCAGAGCACTGTTCCATGCGCTGGGGTAGATACAGGGTAATCAGGTTGTCCCACGTGAGGCTCACAGTCTTAATCCCCATTTTACAGATGAGGTAACTGAGGCACAGAGAAGTTAAGTGACTTACCCACAGTCACACAGCTGACAAGTGGCAGATCCGGGGTTCGAACTCATGACCTTTGACTCCGAAGCCCCGGCTTTTTCCACTGAGCCACACTGCTTCCCTTGGTTCTATCAATCAATCAATCGATCAATAGTATTTTCTGAGCTTGGGAGAGCACAACACCCCACTAGATTGTATACTCCCTGAGGGCAGGGATCGCGTCTACCAACTCTATTC
The DNA here is from genome assembly GCF_004115215.2 of Ornithorhynchus anatinus. NCBI lineage: Eukaryota > Metazoa > Chordata > Mammalia > Monotremata > Ornithorhynchidae > Ornithorhynchus > Ornithorhynchus anatinus. The sequence goes on along the minus strand of NC_041730.1, from coordinate 121,423,426 downwards.
CATTGTACTCTCCCAAACGCTTAGTACAGTTCTCTGTACACGGTAAGCACTCAGTAAATACAATCGATGGATTGATATCAGACCGGATATGGACCTACGCTCATAACCCTGAGGCCAGTTCGGACCAGTCGGGGCCCCAGGATTTCGGTCCATGCCGGACATTAAAGGGTGGGACAGGGCTAGATGGATTAGACTGTAAGCCCGTCAATGGGCACGGACTCTAACTGTTGCCAATTTGTACATTCCAAGCGATTAGTACAGTGCTCTGCACATAGTAAGCGCTCAATAAATACTATTGAATGAATTGAATGAATGAACCTGCGGGACTGCTTACGTCTGAGAGCGTTGGATGAACCCCACACCTGAGCAACCCCGAAGACTGGATCATTGGAAGACCATCTGGCGCTTGAGATAATGCTAGAAGGGGATGAATTGGCATTTGAACTTCTTTAAAGCCATGTATTACATCAACTCTGACATTAAGTGACGTGAATGATCCTATCAGAATTTGTAAACAATTAAAATCAGTCAGGCAGTTGTATTTGAGCGCTTACTGTATGAAGGCTACAGGACTAAGCACGTGGCAGAGCACAGCACAACAATATAACAGACGCGTTCCCTGGCCGCAACGAGCTTACAGTCTAGAGGGGGAGACAGACATTAATGTAAATAAAATTACAGATATGTTTATAAGTGTTGTGGGGCTGGGAGGGGCGATGAATAAAGGGAGCTAGTCAGGGTGACACAGAAGGGACTGGGAGAAGAGGAAAGGAGGGCTTAGTCAGGGAAGGCCTCGTGTCTCTTGTCTCTATCTTGTCTCTGTCTCTATCTGTTGCCGATTTGTACATTCCAAGCGCTTAGTACAGTGCTCTGCACATAGTAAACACTCAATAAATACTATTCAATGAATGAATGAATGAAGGAGAAGGGCCTTCAATAAGGCTTTGAAGCCAGGGACTATAATCGTCTGTCGGATATGAAGAGGGAGAGTGTTCCAGGTCAGAGGCAGGATGTGGGCGAGAGGTCAGTGGTAAGACCGATGAGATGGAGGTATAGTGAGGCGGTTAGCATTAGAGGAGCAAAGTGTGCGGGCTGGGTTTTAGCAGGAGAGTAGTGAGGTGAGGTAGGAGGGGGCGAGGTGATTGAGTGCTCCTCTTGCCTCCACTGCACTCCAGGCTCTCCAGGGGCATTTTATAATAATAATAATAATTTTGGTATTTGTTAAGTGCTTACTATGGGCGGAGCACTGTTCTAAGCACTGGGATAGATACAGGATAATCAGGTTGTCCCACGTGAGGCTCACAGTTAATCCCCATTTGACAAATGAGGTAACTGAGGCACAGAGAAGTTAAGTGACTTACCCACAGTCACACAGCTGACAAGTGGCAGAGCTGGGACTCAAACTCATGACCTCTGACTCCCAAGCCCATGCTCTTTCCACACCGCTTCTCTAAGCCCCCAGTGGGGGCTAGTGGGGAACTTCTGGCCCTGGAAGCCATCCTCTCAAATTCCTCAGAGACCCACACCTGCCAATCCCATCCCAAAGTCACTCGTCTTCAAAATGACAAGTTGGCAGCTATGATTCTTTTTTACAGTGTCTGAAGTTCTCTGGAGGAACAGCACTACGGAAATCTAAGAAATAAAGACAAATCTGTGGGGGGCAGGAACATCAAAACAACAAATTGTCCATTGGTCAAGCTCTGGTGAGCTCTCGGGGACATTTTCTGAATAGTATTATAGAAGTCCCGTCGAAAGAGTAAGTTCAGTCAACTACTGGAGCCAGAAGAGCACAGTCTGACTTCTAGGTACTTAATTTCCCAGAGAAACAACAATTTAACAAACACTGCATTTGTTTATGGAGGGTTAGGACATTTTGGTTCTACTTTGGGCTTTCTTATCATTCTGTAACTATTCAGTCAATTGCCAAAGAATGCTTTAGGTTTTTTCCAGTCATTCTTAAGTATTGGATTGTGGAGCCCCATTAATTGAATCAGAAACAAAATCCTGAGATTTTTTTTTCCTCCTAAGAACCAAGGAGTTTCAAAATATTTACTATTATGCAAGGGTTCAAGCATTTTTCAGGAGTGACTGGGCAGCCAAGGTAGTTCAAATCCATATACTCATCTTGGTTTATCAGGCAAAAGAGATACATTCCATGGGGCGGCCCCCCTTACAAGTTATTTCTGGCACCCAGCCCATTTGCCGTTTCGTGCAGTGAGAAGAAAACAGCCTCCTGCTGCTGGAAGCTCAATTTCCTTTCAAGCTCAGCAGAGGTCCCAGCCTCTGTTTCTTCGGGACTGAGAAAGTACAACATCATGTCTGGGCAGCCGAAACTGCGCCAGGAGAAAGGAGACACTAACAGGGAATTAAGGAAAGTCCTGGTGCAAATTTAATTATGACCGCAGTCAGTTCAAGAAAAACAAGGTGCTTTGACAGGATGATCGTCTGCTTGTACTGTGCCATCTGTAAGTGAAGAAGTCTGAAGACGCTTGTGAATTCCCGATTTGTGATTCCTCTTCCTAGGAGCTCACACAAAGATGTTAAAATGGCATCGGACATTCAATATTCGTGGTCCCTGGAGAAACGGTAAGTGAGATGCTTTTATTTCTAATGTGCATTACTCGCTTGAGAACATAGGTGCCCAAAAGCTGGGTTCCACTTCCATCTCAGACTCAGTTTTCCCATCTAGGCAGTAGAGACTGTAAAACTGATCTTTGTTTTAGGGAATTGTGAGGATTCATTCATTCCGATAGATGAAGAATGTGTTACAATAATAAAATATCAGAATGAAACAAATAATGATATAATGAAATAATCTTAAAGCCATAGAGTCCTCGAGGGAGCCCCTCCTCAAGGAAAATCAAAGGGAGAGAGTTCAGGAGAGATGGGTGTCTTCTTTTCTTAATGATCTCCGGGGTCTGAGGCTCCACAGCCTCTCTTGCTAGCCCCTTTCAGGGTTCACCCGTCTGATAGCCAAGAAATTCTCCCTTACATTTTACTGAAATGGTACTTACTTTAATGGAAGTCCATTTCCTTCATAAAAAAATACCTTACACCAAAGTCCTCCTTAAACCATCCCTTCTCCAGACCAAGGAACGCCAATTCTTTAAATCTTTCCTTATATTATCGATTTCCATCCTTTTAATCATTTTTGTCAATTTCCTCTGACTCCTCATTTGAAAAGGCAGAGACCCAAGCTGGACACCATTTAGTGGTTTATCTAAAGTAAACTAGAGAAGAAGGATAACTCTCAGGCCATTGGATGTCATACTCTTGTTTATCCCAGTAACATACTGACTTTTTAAATATTGGCACTACACAGCTGACTCACATTCATTTTGTAATCAATTATGACTCCAGATTTCTTTCTGCCTGTATTTGCATTTAACGAGTCCTGTATACATGGTGATGTTTTTCTGTAAAACAAAGGTACTGGTTTGTACCTGTCTCTTTCAGATTTCCTACTTTTTGTAAGACCATTTGTGTGGTAGCTAAGATCTCTATTCGGTTTTATTCTTAACTTCGAAGAAGTTCTCAGTTCATCCCAATTTAATATCATCAGCACATCTGCTGCGCTGATTCTCCATTCCCTTACGTCGGTTACCCCTCTTCATAAGATGCAGCAAATTTAACAGTTTTAACAGTTACTTTTGTTCTGGGTGTATATGCATGCCATAAATATCTAAATTGCAAAATTTATAAAATGGCAAAACATTTTAAAGTTGAGTACTTACTATAACAAACCCAAAACTGGTATTTTTTTTAAAAAAAGGAGGATAGGCAGAGCAAAGCCAGGCCTTGAGCCTCAGAGTGAAAATTGGACACTCCACTCATTGTAGAAAATTACCTATTTGGCTATCTGCTTATCTTCTCCAAGTACTCAGGATCAAACATAAAATAATAATAATAATCATTATTTTGATATTTAAGCACTTACCATCTGCTAAGTACTATTCTAAATGCTGGGGTTGATAGATAATCCAGCTGGACACAGTCCCTGTCCTTAGCTCACAGTCTAAGTGGGAACATGTGTACTTCACTTCAGACCCAGACTTAAGAGTCTGCTCTAGGGCTTTTAAAAGGAATTCAGGATAATTTAAACCCATTTCATTTGAAGATTTTATTTTCATTTCTTGATAACTTTTCCATCCAGGATCCTTCTTGTTTTGAACTTGATTAATTGAATAATAATAATAATAGTAAGAAGAAGCATGACGAAGAGGATAGAGCATGGACCCGGGAGTCAGAAGGTCATGGGTTCTAATCCCAGCTCTGCCACTTGTCTTGCCTTGGGCAAGTCACTTCATTTCTCTGTGCCTCAGTTACATCATCTGGAAAATGGGGATTAAGACTGTGAGCCCTATGCAAGACAGGGACTGTATCCAACCCAATTTGCTTTTATCCACTCCAGTACTTAGTACAGTGCCTGGCACACATAGGTGCTTGATACCCTAAGTATTATCATTAATAATAATATTCAGTGCTTACTGTGTGCCAAGCACTATGTACTAAGTTTTGGGGTAGATCCATTACCTACTCCTTGTCTCACTTGGGGGCCCCAATCTAAGGAGAAGAATACATGACTTACCCTAATTTTATAGATGAGGAAAAGTTTCTTGCCCAAGATTGCACAGCAGGTAAGAAGCAGAACCAGGATTAGAATCCACTTTCCCTGACTCCAGGCCTGTGGTTTTTCCACTAGGCCATGTGATAAAGAGTTTCTCCACAGGCACTGAGATAGTAGATTTGAGAATATACTGGGTAGTGGGGATGATACAGCCTGAACCAAAGTGAGGTTAAATTAGCAGATGCAAAATTCTTGCCAGGTGGTCCTGGATAATTGCAGTTGAAACCTGGATAGTATTGCCATTTTGACCACAGTGAGCTCTGATTTGGAAGAAATTTTGCAAAAAATCACACATTTCACCTCACCATGGGGGAAAATCCCTCATTTGGGTATTGGAAAAAGAAGGGGAAAAGTCTGGCATTATGATTGTGAGGTCCAGACTCCGCTGGCAAGTTGATCAAGAGGCCAATGGGCCCCTCCCCTTGGCCTGCCTGCCGAAACAAAGACCATCGGACTTTCTCCCAGTCTAGACTGTGAGCTCCTTGTCGGAAGGGAATTTGCCAACCATTATCTGTTATATTGTACTCTCCCAAGTGCTTGGTTCAGTGTTCTGCATAGAGTAAGCGCTCAATAACTGCGACTGACTGATTCACAACTACTTGAGTCTTCTCTCACTTAGTTAAGTGAAGTAATGGTCCCTGAACAATATAAGGAACACGTGAACTCTCTCCACTGTGAGAGCAGCAGCTAATCTGTTCCTTCCTAGCATTCACAAGGGAGGATGTCAGAAAGAAAACTGCCTATTGTTAAAAAAAAAAAAAAGGGAAATGACCACTTTTTTTTAGTCATGGGAAACGTACACACCCTCACTGCAAGCAAATCTCTTGGAGCGAAAAGGAAATATCATCAATACTTGACTTCTCAGCGCTTCGGCAAAGAAGTCAGGAACTGTATACAATATCTGGGCCCAGGAATGAAAAGTTATCAGCTTTTTCCTGCTTCCCCGGTTCCCAACAGACCATAATCCTAATCAGCAGATACAGGTCTGCTGAGGGGTTCGTATTTTTTTCAACCATAAATTTGGCTCGTAGCTTGTCTTTTGAAACAACTACCTTCAGGAAGAGTCAGAATTCCATCCTCCCTTAGCCTGGGGTAGGTTAGGGAACAAAATAAATCACAAGGGCTTTTATCATTTAAAGGTTGACCTTTTTTTTAAATAGGAAAGAAAACTCAACCAACGGAGAATGAGGTGGTTCTGACCAACATGAAAATACTAAGGAGTGAAGCGATTCCAAGCGAGTGGTTGTTTCCTCACTTCCCCAGGGGGTCGGAGGCAGGGGCAGCAGCCTCCGTTCCTCAGGTGGTCATCTCGGAATGCCCAAACAATGATTTGAGCCCAACCGAGGTGCCAGAGAAGCCAGGCTACATGACAGCGCAGGAAATCCTGGATCAGCAACCGCAGCAGGGCCAGTTCTCCAAATTAGAGTGTGAAGAGTCTAGGTTTGAATTGCACGGATTGGTCAATTCTCCATCTACTCCGACAGAGTCCGAAAAGAGCTTTATACTTCACAGCAGGGAGTCTTCCTATGATTCCGGCATGCTCAGTGCCTCTTCCTCTCCCAGAACCAGTCACATAATAGCAGAAGCCGGGCAGGGTAATCCAGAGAGCATCCGGCAAATCAAGGGCCCCACTGAAGCCGCAGATCCTGGACTGAATAGTCCCGCAGTGGGGCTGGAAGACCTCCGGAGTCCCCCGGGGAGAGACAACCCTGACCATCCTCTGAGCCAAAGCCAGGAAGAGGTTTCTGGAAAGGAAAACAAGGAAAAGAGCTCTGACTCCACTTCAGCTGCAGTTTCCGAAGAGGAAGAAAGAACAATCCTCAACCAGCATACAGCCATCTTGAATAGTACCCGATATCTTCCCGGGCAGCAGTTAAAAATATATCCGGGTGACAGCTTGAATGAATACACAAATGGATGCCGTAAATTAAGTGAGGTAAGAAAATAGACGAATAGGTCTAAGTGTCACCCCAAATCATTTCGCACCCCATATGGAGTCTCCTGGTGGCTGTTGGGAGTCAGGCGGTTTGCAGTGTTCGTGCTCGTAGGAGCTGGTCCCTACTCAGACTGTACACCCATCGTGGGCAGGGAAAGTGCCTGTTTATTATTGTACTGTACTCTCCCAGTGCTTAGTACGGTGTTAGCCCTCAATAAATAAGAGCGAATGAATAATCTCAGATCAAGGGGTAACTTTGATTTCCCCTCCATGTGGTAGAATCCCATTTGGTTCAGCAGAGGTTAAAGGGAGAGGCTGAGCTGCTCTCTGGGTGTCCCCTCCCCACCTCTTTCTCAGCCTCTCTCTGTTTCTTTACTTCTCTTTGTCAGTCTCTCTCTCTCTCTCTCTGTTTTTGTCCCTCATTCGTTCTGCCTCCAAGTAATCAACTTTCCTTTTCCTTTTCTTTTTTTCCTCTATTTAGTGTTGGTCGTATCTTTCTGTTTGTGACTCTCTTTTTTCTCTTGTCTCTCTGTTTCTCTTGTGGTTGTAGAAATCACAACAACTACATTTGCTTATTATGACAGTCTTGCCCCCATACAATTTATTATGTCTGTTTTACCACCACTGCTGTGATTGTGTCAGCCTTGCCCATGTGTAGAAGATAATGTTTTTGAATGGAAAACCCATGGAAAATGATTATGTAGGATTAGAAGCTTGCCTCGGGGGAATTTAAAAAAAGACATGGGAAAGGGAGAAAGAGAGGGAGGGAGAGAGAGAGAGGGGAAGAGGCAGTGAAAGAAACAAAAACAAGAGGTAGGGAGAGATAGAAAAACAAGAGAAAATAGGGACAAGGAAAAGGAACACAACAAATGGAAGAGAGAGATAGAGGTTTGGGAATAGAGGGGAACTGCCCCAGGGAAAGGGAAGATAAGAGCACCGAAATCCATATTAGCCGCAGTGTGGAAAGGGGCTGGAAATCTGTTTTCATATCCTGATACATGAAACTCTCTCCTTTTGAGGAGATGGGAATGGGTGCAAATGCTGATTTTGGCCTCTTGAGTTTGGAAGAACTGGCAGCACCTCACATTTGCCTGGGATTTTCCCCACAAAAATCCACCTTCCCACCTTTTCCCCAGGGCAAACCCAGTGCCATGAGCATGAACCCAATAAGGCACCCTCATTTACCAATGTACACCTGCTCTCCTGTCCAAGGAGGGAAAGGAAACTAAGAACTGGGATCTAGATAACAGGAATAATTTAATTATAGGTTTCCCATAATAATAATGATGATAATAATAATAATAATGTTGGTATTTGTTAAGTGCTTGCTATGTGCAGAGCACTGTTCTAAGCGCTGGGGGAGATATAGGGGAATCAGATTATCCCACATAAGGCTCACATTCTTAATCCCCATTTTACAGATGAGGCAACTGAGGCACAGAGAAGTTAAGTGACTTGCCCACAGTCACACAGCTGCCAAGTGGCAGAGCCGGGATTTGAACCCATGCCATTCGAACCCGTGCCTCTGGCTCCCAAGCCCATGCTCTTTCCACTGAGCCACGCTGGTATTTGTTAAGTGCTTACTATGTGTCGAGCCCTGTTCCAAGCACTGGGATAGACAGAAGCCAATCAGCTTGGACACAGTCCCACAAGGGGTTCACAGTCTTAAACCCCATTTTACAGGTGAGGTAACTGAGTCACAGAGAAATTAAGAGACTTGCCCAAGGTCACACAGCAGACAAATGGCAGAGCCAGGATTAGAACCCAGTTCCTTCTGACTCCTAGGCCTGTATCTATTCACTGGGCCATGCTGCTTCCTTCATTTGAAGCCCTTATCATCAACCTCTACTATGCTGTCCAGATACTACTCCCCTGCAACTTTCTGAACCATTTAGATCTCTTCCTCGCATGCCTTTTCTCTTTCCCCATCCCTACGTTGATCATTCAGGACATCAGTATCCTTGTGGATATTCCTGATTACCTTTTCGCTGCCTGCTTCCTCTCACTCCTCAATTTCAGTGATCTCTTGCTCCACCCCACCTTACCCACTCACCATTTTAAACACGCATTGGATCTTATCGTCTCTAATCGTACAGTCCCTCCCTCACAAACTCTGAAATTCCTCTAACTGCTCCTAACCTCTTCACCTTCCTTCTCTCCCATACACCCGCTCCCCCCAAATCTGCGCTGTTCCTCCACAGAAACCTCCAATTACTTGGACTCCTCCAGTTTTCTAAAGAAATCCTGCCTCCTTTGGTCTGCTTACCACAACTATCTTCTCTTAATACACAGATCGATGTCCTCAACACCACCCTCTCCACTGAACTCAACTCCCTCATTCCCCCGTCCCTCCGCCTATCTCGCACCACTAATCTTGACACCCTTGATCACCTTCACAGTACAATTCCTCTGCTCCTGTCCTTGAGCTGGAGAACATTGCTGTAGAAAGACACCAGACTGATTTCGTCCATCTCAAAATTCATCCTCATCTGCTTTAATTCTGCCCTCTCTTCTACCTGACAACAGTACTCCTCCATCCTTATTGACTCCTGTACTCATAATAATAATAATTATGGTACATGTTAAGTGCTTACTATGTGCCAGGCATTACACTAAGTGCTGGGTAGATACAAGTATATTGGGTTGGGCACAGTCCCTGTCCCACGTGGGGCTCTCAGTCTCACTCCCCATTTTACAGATGAGGTAATTGAGGCACAGAGAAGCAAAGTGACTTGTCCAAGATCACACAGAAGACAAATTGCAGAACCACAATTAGAACTCATGACCTTCTGACTCCCAGGTCTGTGCCCTGTCAACTACGTCATGCTGCTTCCCATTGCCTCTGCCTCCTGTTTCAAATATTTAACTCCTTCCTCAAACCCCCATCCTCCCATCCCCATCTCTTTCTCTGAATGACCTGCTCATGTATTTATTGATAAAATTGAAATCAACAGACGTAATCTCTCTAAAATCTCCCCTGCCCCCCTTTGACTCTCCCCTCTTTCCCAGCAGTATCTCAAGAGAAGATCTCCTGTCTCCTGTCAAAAACCATCCTCTGCACTTGGGCCTCTGATCTAATCCCTTTCTATCTTATCAAAACACTTGCTCTTTCCTTTATTCCTCCCTCACTGCTTTCTTAAATCATTCACTTTTGAAAGGCTTTCCCCCCACTGCTTTCAAGCATCCTCATATAGCCCTTCTCTTAAAAAAAAAAAAAACCCTCCCTTAACCCCACAGCTCTTTCCAGTTATCACTTCATCCCCTTCCTATCACTCCTCTCCAAATTCCTTGAGCAAGTTGTCTACACCTGTTGTCTACATCTCCTGCCTCCACTTCTTCTCCAATTACTTCTTGGCCTCCCTCCAACCTGGCTTCCACCCCCTTCACTCTATGGAAACTGCCCTCTCTAAGGTCACCAGTGAACTCCTTCTTGACAAATCCAATGGCAACGACTCCACCCTAATCCTCTTTGTTCTCTAAACTGCCTTATATCATGGACCACCCCCTCCAATCATATTTATTGAGCACTTCCTATGTGCAAAGCATTATACTAAGTGCTTGGAAGAGTACATTATAACAGAGTCAGTAGATAGGTTCCTTGCCCAAAAAGAGCTTATAGTCTGAGTCTTGAAACAACCAACCTTGGTTTCACTAGCACAGTACTCTCCTGGTTCTCGTCCTGTTTCTCTGACCACCCCTTCTCAGTCTATTAGGCTTCTCCTCTCCCTCCCACCTTCTAATTGTGGGAGTCCCTCAAGACTCAGTTTTGGACTGAAAGTTAACATGTCCAAAACAGAACTCCATCTTCCCACCCAAACCCTGTCCTCTTCCTGTTTTGGATCTATTCCCATCATTGTAGTCATCAACACTATCCTCCCTGCCTTACAAGCCCATAACCTCAACATTATCCTCAACTCACCTCTATCATTAAATCCGCATATTCAATCTGTCTGAATTGTACATCGCCTTGATTCTATTTAGTTGCCATTGTTTTTACGAGATGTTCTTCCCCTTGACGCTGTTTATTGCCATCGTTCTTGTCTGTCCGTCTCCCCCGATTAGACTGTGAGCCCGTCAAACGGCAGGGACTGTCTCTATCTGTTGCCGACTTGTTCATCCCAAGCGCTTAGTACAGTGCTCTGCACATAGTAAGCGCTCAATAAATACTATTGAATGAATGAATGAATCTACCTTCACCATAGCACTAAATTCTGCCCTTTCCCCTCCATCCAAATTTGTATATATTTTTATTACCCCATTTATTTTGTAAATGAGATATACATCCCCTTGATTCTATTTATTGCTATTGTTTTAGTGAGATGTACATCCTCTTGATTCTATTTATTGCTATTGTTTTTGTCTGTCTCCCCCGATTAGACTGTAAGCCCATCAATGGGCCGGGACTGTCTATCTGTTGCCGATTTGTACATTTCAAGTGCTTAGTACAGTGCTCTGCACATAGTAAGCACTCAATAAATACTGTTGAATGAATGAATGAATCCAAACTCCTTCTATGCTGATCCAAGCACTCAGATTCCACCTTGACAACTGCATCAGCCTCCTCGCTGACCTCCCTCCCTTCTGCCTCTCCTCATTCCAGTCCATACTTCACTCTGCTGCCCAGATTATTTTTCTAAAAACCCATTCAATCTGTGTTTCCCCACTTCTCAAGATCCTCCACTGATAGCCCATCCACCTCTACATCAAACAGAAGTTCCTTACCATAGACTTTAGAACACTCAATCAACTTGACCCCTTTTACCTAACCTCACTGCTTTCCTACTGGAGCCCAGGCTGCATACTTCACTCCTCTAATACCAATTTATTCCTTGTACCTCCATCTCATCTATGTCACCACTCTCCCCTTGCCCAAATCCTCCTTCTGGCCTGGAATTCCCTCCCCTCCCATTAGCTATCGCTCTCCCTACATTCAAAGCCTTATTAAAATCTCATTTCTTCCAAGAGACCTTCCCCAATTAAGCCCGCATTTACTCTATTCCCATTTCTTTCTGTGTTACCTATGCACTCGTATCTGGACCTTTTAAGCACTTGATATTCATCCCACCCTCAGTGCACAGGACTTACAGAAATATCTGTAATATATTAATTTTAATATCCATCCCCACCTCTAGACTGATTCTTGTGGGCAGGGAACATGTTTACCAATTCTGTTGTATTGTACTCTTCTATGTGGTTAATACAGTGCTCTGCACACAGCAAATGCTCAATAAATACCACTGATTAGTTGATGTATAGTATCGATTATAATTGTATAATACAAATATGAATGATAGATTACATATTCACACAACGGGCTTTTTCATTGCAGATGAACCAAAGGAATCCTAAAGCTCTCGATTTAGGCTTCAGATATCTGGAACACGTTTGTCAGTTGATAGAAAAAATTGGGCACCTGCAGGAGCACAACCTCAGTCTTCAAAAGCAAATCTGTGGCTTGAGGAAAGAACTGAAAGTGAAACAAAAAAATGAGGTAAGGATACCTAAAATTTAAAACCAATTTTGTTTTCTATTGAAGTTTTTGTCATTTAGTTTTATTTCAACCTTAAATTTTAATCCTTATACCTAACATTGCACTGGGGTTAAAACTGCATTCAGTTTATGCAGATCTTCACCACAAATATATGTCAGAATATATATTTGGGAATATCATCCTGTCTCCCAGGTCTTTTCTGTTATCTTTAAACCCAATCTGGTTCTAAGCCCCAACCCCTTAATTTGTCTGATCCAATTTCCTTTAAACCCAATCTGGTTCCAAGCCCCAACCCCTTAATTTATCTGATCCAATTTCCCATCACCAGCAGAACGTAACCCAAAGGACTTTTTTTCAAGCGGCATTTGTTAAGCGATTATTATGTGCCAGGCACTGGTGAAGATACAAGATTATCAGGTTGGATTATGTCTCACGGGGGGCTCACGGTCTTAATCCCCATTTTACAGATGAGGTAACTGAAGCACAGAGAAGCTAAGTGATTTGTTCAAGGTCACAGAGCAGGCAAGTGATGTAGTCGGAATTAAAACGCAGGTCCTTTTGACTCCAAGGCTCAGGCTGTTTCCACTGGGCCATGATGCTTCTTTAAGGAGAATCCATCCTAGTCTCAAAGATTTCCAGGGAAGGAGTTTTCACAATTTCTCTCAGAAACCAATGCTGGTGCTTAATAGTCCTCGCCAAAGCGAAGTGCTGTAGGATTTCTCATCTGTTGTTGATGATGATGATGATGGTATTTGTTGAGCACTTACTATGCATCAAGCACTGTTCTAGGCGCTGGGGTAAATGCAAGCAAATCAGGTTGGACACAGTCCCTTTCCCACATGGGGCTCACAGTCTTAATCTCCACTTTACAGATGAGGTCACTGAGGCACAGAGAAGCGAAGTGACTTGTCCAAGGGCACACAACAGACACGTGACAGAGCTGGGATTAGAACCCAAGCCTTTCTGACTCCCAGGCCTTTGCCCTATCCACTAGGCCTTGTTGTTATCTGTGTTGTTGTTGTTATCTGTTGTTATTGTTTTTATGAGATGTTCTTCCCCTTGACTCTATTTATTGCCACTGTTCTTGTCTGCCTGTCTCCCCCGATTAGACCGTAAGCCCATCAAACGGCAGGGACCGTCTCTATCTGTTGCCGACTTGTTCATTCCAAGCGCTTAGTACAGTGCTCTGCACATAGTCAGCGCTCAATAAATACTATTGAATGAATGTGTTGCTGCCTTTCATATTGGCTGGCAGGCTCAGGGGTTGGTTCCATGACCTCTGACTGGCAGGACAGTAGAATTCACCTGCCTTGTCCCAAGGACCCTGTAGCTGAGAGGATCTGGTGGGTAGGAGCGGGTGGGGGTAATGAATTCATTCATTCAATAGTATTTATTGAGCGCTTACTATGTGCAGAGCACTGTACTAAGCGCTTGGAATGTACAAATCGGTAACAGATGGAGACAGTCCCTGCCCTTTGACGGGCTCACAGTCTAATCGGGGGAGACGGACAGACGAGAACAATGGTAATAAATAGAATCAAGGGGAAGAACATCTGTCGAGGGGCCTCAATAAACAACATTGCATCAGGGACTTATATTACCAGGGGAAGCAGGAGCTAGTGGAGGGGGTGCCGGTCTGGGACCTCTGGGAACATGGCTAGAATTGTCTTGGTTGGTTGTTCTAATTAAGATAAATTCATCTCAATCCCTTTCGGTGAAGTTTTTGGCAATTCCCTCTTGCTCCGCACCTTCCAAATTTGTCACCCCCATGGGGGAGAGGGTCTGCATCCAACCTGCTTACTTTGTATCTACCCCAGTGCTTAGCGCCATAAGTTCTTAATAAATTCCATAATTATTACATAGTTTTGTATGAATTGCCTTTGGTTTCATATTTTTTTGAATAAATCTGTAAGTTCCTTGTCATCTTTGATTCTTTATCCCAACCCCTTAATGTCTTAGTAACCAAGTAGAGTAGAGTAGAGTAGCTTTCCTTGCACCCGAGGCAGGTTTCAACTGAAATCACCATCTCCGGTGTTAGGGGCTCTTGGCATCTTTCCCTCTGGGGTTGTTTGGGGATGATGCCCCTAGAAAAACCTCCAGAGAGGCTTCTTTCTTTGGCCTGGGGTGAGAGGACCCCCTCCCCACTCCACTCCCATCTCTGCATCTGTCTGCAATCAGAGCACATGTTCATACACAGGCTGATAAGGCGTAGCAAGGGCCTGGGAGTTAGAGGACCTGGGTTCTAATTCCAGCTCTGCCACCTCTCTGCTGTGTGACCTTGGAAAATCATGCAACTTCTCTGTGCCTCAGTTACCTCATCTGTAAAATGGGGATTAAGACTGTGAGTCCTAAGTGGTAAAGGGACTGTGCCCAACCTGATTATCTTGTAGCTACCCCAGTGTTTAGTACAGTGCCTGGCACATAGTAAGCACTTAATACAATTTAAAAAAAACAACTAGTTTTACCACCGTTGGCATACATCCTCAGGGATCTCAGTTATTTCTGATTTTATGACGTCATTTAGAAAGAGTCAGTCCCCTCTTTTGGGCCTAATAATTAGTGTTATACGTCTAAACACCTGTGGGATTAAGAATGCCGGCAATTTGTGTGTACTGTGTGGTTTATTACAGTAGAGCAGAAGAACGTAAGAGCCTGTGTATTTTCTCCCCCTGTCTGGTCTAGGAGTATTTTCTGCAGCACTGTTCCTGTGGCACAGCCACTGCCTCGTCCAGCTCGAAAAAGGAGGGGAAAAAATATTGGAATGTGAAGGAGAGACCACACAGCCTCTTGGTTCACAGTGGAAATCAGTCGGATCTTTCAATTATTCCAGAAATCGGCAGAAATGGTGGAAAACAGAGCAGTTACAATGGTAAGGATTTCATGTCCAACTGGAATAATTGAACTGTAGAAAAACAGATCTGGAACCCAGGCATGATCTGGTCCTTTCCCTCCCTTTAGATACAAGGATGATTTTCTTAAAGATCTCCAGGAATGAGATTTTCCATAATGTCCCAAATCTCCACAACTACTTCCTATTCCAGAGTTTCATCACCTTGCTAATCTAGTAGTCTGGGGATTCTTCCCTGTAGTCTTCTGATTTCTCACCTACTTGATTCTAGGTGCATTTCCTCTTGTTCTGTCTTCAGTGGACACAAAGACAGCTATCCCCTTTCCTGGACTAATGATTCCCTTCATCTTTGCTCATGGAATTTGTTGTTCATCGTTTCACATCAGTTTTGTTGGCTTTCCTTTCAGGGTTCTGAGCATGAGTGGGAATTTAGGGACAGGGCAGGAGTGGGGATGGCGGGGAAGGGAAAACACGGATACCGACAGACCTGGGTCTGGGGAGGAGTAGAGGAAGTGGACTTGTACTGGGATTCTCAAATGTCAAAGGTTGCCAAATTTGGCTTACTCAGAGCTGGTTTGAGACTTGGGCTGTGTAAAGGGCTCTAAGTTTGGCAGCCCTTTACATATCCACCCCTGAAACTGGCTCAAGGAGAGTTGGGTGACTACTGACAGTCCTTGCTCATGATGATGATGATAATAATCATAGTTGTATTTGTTAATAATAACAATTATGGTATTTAAATACTTACAGTGTGCCAGACACTGTTCTAAGCGCTGGGGTAGATACAAACTTATCAGGTTGGACACAGTCACTGTCCCACGTAGGGCTCACAGTCCTAATCCCCGTTTTAAAGATGAAGGAATTGAGGTCTTCTCTAGAGAAGCAGCGTGGCTCAGTAGGAAGAGCACGGGCTTTGGAGTCAGAGGTCATGGGTTCGAATGCCGGCTCGGCCACTTGTCAGCTGTGTGACTTTGGGCAAGTCACTTAACTTCTCGGTGCCTCGGTTACCTCATCTGTAAAATGGGGATCAAGACTGTGAGCCCCACTGGGGCAACCTGATTCCCCTGTGTCTACCCCAGCGCTTAGAACAGGGCTCGGCACATAGTAAACGCTTAACAAATACCAACATTTAGTTAAGTGACTTGCCCAAGGTCACACAGCGGACAAGTGATAGAGGTGGGATTAGAACCCAGGTCCTTCTACTTACAGGCCTGTACTCTATCCACTAGGCCCCTGCAGCTTCTTTACTATGAAACTCTACGATGAGTTTACTGTGTGCCAAGTAAACTCACACAAGGGTTCAGTCTAAGAAAGTGAGAATAGGTACTGAATCCCCATTTTACAGATGAAGAAGTTGAGGTACAGAAAAGTTAAGTGACTTGCCCAGCACGAAAATGGCAGAACTGAGATTATAACCCAGCTAACTGAGAAGCAGTGTGGCTTTGTGGAGAGAGCACAGGCCTAGGAGTCAGAAGGACTTAGGTTCTAATCCTGGCTCTGCCACTTGTCTGCTGTGGGACCTTGGGCAAGCCACTTCTCTTCTCTGTGCCTCAGTTACCTCATCTGTAAAATGGGAATTAGGACTATGAGCCCCATGTGGGACAGGGATTATGTCTAACCTGGTTAGCTTGTATCAACTCCAGGGCTTAGTAC
Source organism: Ornithorhynchus anatinus (assembly GCF_004115215.2). NCBI lineage: Eukaryota > Metazoa > Chordata > Mammalia > Monotremata > Ornithorhynchidae > Ornithorhynchus > Ornithorhynchus anatinus. The sequence goes on along the minus strand of NC_041730.1, from coordinate 121,406,871 downwards.
AGTCCCTGGCACTTAGTACGCGCTTAATAAATACCATTAAAAAACCCACAAGAAACAGGTCCTCTGACTCCCAGAGCCCATGCTCTTTCCACTAGGCCATGCTGCTTTTCATCCCATACTCTACGTCATACTCACGGTGTAGGGTAAGATGATGTCCCAGGTACCATTTTGAGGAAGTCCACCCAATTACACCTGGAACAGAGAGCATATTGCCGCTTCCTGGATTAGGCTGGAGGGAACCCAGGATGCTCCTGTGTCAGCCTTCTCTCTGATCTCCCTTCCTCCTCTCTCGCCCCGCTCCAGTCTATTCTTCACTCCACTGCCCGGCTCATCTTCCCGCAGAAACGTTCTGGGCATGTCACTCCCCTTCTTAAAACCTCCAGTGGTTGCCTATCAACCTCCACTCCAAACAAAAACTCCTCACTCTAGGCTTCAAGGCTCTCCATCACCTTGCCCCTTCCTACCTCTCCTCCCTTCTCTCTTTCTACTGCCCACCCTGCACGCTCCGCTGCCGCCCACCTCCTCACCATCCCTCGGTCTCGCCTATCCCACCGTCGACCCCTGGGCCACATCCTCCCGCGGTCCTGGAATGCCCTCCCTCCTCACCTCTGACAATCTAATTCTCTTCCCCTCTTCAAATCCCTACTTAAAGCTCACCTCCTTCAAGAGGCCTTCCCAGACTGAGCTCCCCCCTTTGTCCCTCTGCTCCCTCTACCCCGCCCTTCACCTCTCTGCAGCTAAACCCTCTTCTCCCCCCTTTCCCTCTCCTCCTCCTCCTCCCCCTCTCCCGACCCACGCCCTCAGCACTGTACTCGTCCGCTCATCTGTATATATCTTCATCACCCTATTTATTTTGTTTAATGAGATGTACATCACCCTGATTCTATTTATTTGCCATTGTTTTTATGAGATGTTCTTCCCTTTGACTCTATTGATTGCCATTGTACTTGTCTGCCCGTCTCCCCCAATTAGACTGTAAGCCCGTCAAAGGGCAGGGACTGTCTCTGTTGCTGATTTGTACATTCCATTCATTCATTCAATAGTATTTATTGAGCGCTTACCAGAGCAGAGCACTGTACTAAGCATTTGGAATGAACAAGTCGGCAACAGATAGAGACAGTCCCTGCCGTTTGACGGGCTTACGGTCTAATCGGGGGAGACGGACAGACAAGAACAAATGCAATAAATAGAGTCGAGGGGAAGAACATCTTGTAAAAACAGTGGCAACTAAATACAATCAAGGCGATGTACATTTCATTAAAAAATAAATAGGGTGATGAAAATATATACAGTCGAGCAGATGAGTACAGTGCTGAGGGGATGGGAAGGTAGAGGGAGAGGAGCAGAGGGAGATGGGGGGAAAAGAGGGTTAAGTTGCGGAGAGGTGATGGGGGTGGCGGTAGAGGGAGTAGAGGGAGAAGGGGAGCTCAGTCTGGGAAGGCTTCTAGGAGGAGGTGAGTTTTAAGTAGGGTTTTGAAGAGGGGAAGAGAATCAGTTTGGCGGAGGTGAGGAGGGAGGGCCTTCCGGGACCGCGGGAGGACGTGGCCCGGGGGTCGACGGCGGGACAGGTGAGACCGAGGGACGGCAAGGAGGTGGGCGGCAGAGGAGCGGAGCGTGCGGGGTGGGCGGTAGAAAGAGAGAAGGGAGGAGAGGTAGGAAGAGGCGAGGTGATGTATAGCCTTGAAGCCTAGAATGAGGAGTTTTTGTTTGGAGTGGAGGTCGAAAGGCAACCACGGGAGATGTTTAAGAAGGGGAGTGACAGGCCCAGATCGTTTCTGCAGGAAGATGAGCCGGGCAGCGGAGTGAAGAATAGACTGGAGCGGGACGAGAGAGGAGGAAGGGAGATGAGAGAGAAGGCTGACACGGTAGTCTAGCCGGGATATAACGAGAGCCCGTAGCAGTAAGGTAGCCGTTTGGGTGGAGAGGAAAGGGCAGATCTTGGCAAGTGCTTAGTACAGTGCTCTGCACATAGTAAGCGCTCAGTAAATACTATTGAATGAATGAATGAATGCTCATTCCCTGCTGAACTCAGGGACAGAGCTCAGTTGTGACTCTACCTCCAGTTTTTTTACTGCAGGGGGTAGGTTGAGCTGCCCAATAAGTTTATGGGGCAAAGCTAATGACTTCACCCACTTAGCCCAATTACAGTGGATCCCCAATCTCCCCACTGAGTAGGAATGGCAAAGTAGCGGATGGTGACTGATAGAAATTTTGATACCAGAATAAGACAGGGAGGGGATGAGGGAGAGGGTGGTTTTCATTGTTAAAAATCCATCAGAGGCCACCTAACTAAAATAATGTAGGAAGAATTATGGTGTGACTAGGATACTCTCCACATCTCTGTTCCTTTAGAGAAGGTGCTAGCCGGGCCTGGATGACACCAACAGGAAACAGATTTTCTTGCCCAGTGGTCTGCTCGCTATCGTTCACTGGGGTGAGGAAAAAGTAGTGAGGGGTAGGTTCTCAAGGTGCAGCAGAAAGACACAACTCTCTCCCGCTGGTACTATGACTGCCTCATCCAGCTAGGTTCTAAATACAGGCTGGACACCATCATTTCTGTGTCATCTTTTACTGCGGCTGGAGGTTTTTTCCATATTGAATCCACATTCTTGAGAACCACCCAAAGAGACTCAGCTGGATTTGGGGTATTTGATGGGGACCTTTGTTCTGTACTGTTAAAGACAAGGACTGGACAACCAATAGTCAGTCAGTCAACAGCATTTATTGAGAAGTCCCTGTCGGAGACAGTGTATACACTGGGAAAACTACAGACACTGTATTAGACATTCTGGGGAATTACTAAGAAAGTCTACAGTCTAATGGGGAGTCTGATAAACCCACATACACAAATCATCATAAAACTTTCTAAAATACTTAAGAACGTAACTGAAAGATATAAAATTTAAGTTTAGAGATGATCACAGTTGTTGAGGAATTAAGTGTTGTGAATAGAGTGATCCATCACAGCTGGGTGCGTTTGAGAAAATCTTCATAGGGGAAATGAGATTCAGTATTTGGAAAGAGAACAGAGGGAGTAGAGAGTAGCATTCCAGGAGGTGGCAAGTGTTTGGCATGGAGGTGGGAGAGTCGAATGCAAGGATTGATAAAATGATCCCCATCTATTGGTCATTCCATAAAAGGGAATTCTTCAAGGTCACAGAAATTCAGAGCATCAATCAATCAGTGGTATTTACTGAGTGCTTAATGTGTGCAGAGCTCTGTACTAAGAGCTTGGGGGAGTACAATGCAACAGAGTTGGCAGACATGTTCTTGCCCCCAAAGATCTTACAGCCTAGAAGGGGAGACAGACATTAACATAATAAATCATTTAGAACATAAGGGCTGTGGAAAGGAGGAGGCCGTGTGATCTAGATCTCACTAGGTTGTTAGCCCACAGCTAGGACTCTTGATCCACAGTCTACAGGCTCCAATCCTGTTTCTGATTCACATTTCCTGTCAGTCTGTGGGAAACCCAGTTCTGGGCCCCTCCCTCCCTGATTTCCCAAATCCACCCCTCCTCCTGAAACTCTAATTTGAGTTTCTTTACCTTCTCCTTTTCCTGGAGGATGTTTTAGTCTGTATCCACCTGGTTCTTTAAACCAGTCTATTAAGACCAAGGAGTTCCACTCAGTCCCTACTTCCACAAACTGTTTATTCCTTCTAAACAAGTGGACGTGTTGGACATAGAATTAAAAAAAAAACCCAATCAAGTGATGCGATGTGGTTTCACAACAAATTAATATTTCAAGAGTCCTAACTGTGGGCTAACAGAACCTGGTGGGCTAGATCATCACAATCTGTGACCTGAAATTCTGGTTCAACTGGACTGGCCACGGGCCCAGGACTCTGGGCCAAAGTTGGTCCTGAGAGTCTCCTCCAAGCCAGCTCTTGAGACAGCCAGAGGACTCAAGACCTGAAGGTCTCAGGGGAAGTTCTCTTCCCCACCTAGAAGAGGGTGGTGGAGAGATCTGAGAAGAGGGGAGACGATTCCCTCCTGTGGCTGGTTCCAAGAAAGGAGTCCCTCCAGGCTTCAGTAATTTGGGGAGGAGGGAGCCTAGGAGCGTGTAGGTGTGTGTTTAGAGAGCCAGGCGTTTTGTCGCTAGATCTCTTCAAGTAGTCATTGCTGTCACAATGTTGTGACATTTGTTGTTAGCAGCAGCAAAGCCTCCAATAATCAAGAGAGTGAAAAAAGAACCATACCTAGTCAGAGCTGGCAACTGAGTCACTGGAAGTTTAGCTCTTGACTGAAAGCTCCCTTCTAGACTGTAAGCACCTTTGTGGGCAGGGAATGTGTCTTTATATTGTGGCGTTGTGCTCTCCCAAGCTCTTAGTACAGAGCCTTCACACACCAAGTGCTCAATAAATACGATTGAGTGATTTAGTGGCTGTCAAAAAAAAATGGAAGTGGAGTGTTCACAAGTTACTGCCCTCTTGTGTTTGGTGCATAAGCAATACAAAACAATGTCGTTTGCCAAGACAGAAAGACAAAACCTTCTCTATTGTCTACCTACCATCTCGGATTATAACCCCTTGCCCACGTCCTCCCTCTGGCCCGGAAGTCCCTCCCTTCATAGCTGACAGGCCACCACAGTCCTCATCCTAAAAGCCCTACTAAAATCACATCCCAGCTCCACCACTTGTCTGCTCTGTCACCTTGAGCAAGACACTTCACTTCTCTGTGCCTCAGTTACCTCATCTGTAAAATGAGGATTAAGACTCTGAGCCCCATGTGGGACAGGGACTTTGCCCAATCTGATTTGCTTGTATCCACCCCAGCGCTCAGTACAGTGCCTGGCAAATAGTAAGCACTTAACAAACATCAAAATTATTATTATCTCCTCCAATAGGCTTTCCGGCATCTCCCCACCTTATCTATCCTCCCTCTGTGTCACCTATTCTCCTAGGCACTTGGGTCTGTACCCTTTAAGTACTTTGCTACTCAGCCCAACCTAGTCCCGGAGCACTTAAGTACATATCCTTATACTCTGTTGTTTCTGTAATTCATTTTAATTCTGTCTTTCCCACTAGACGCTAAACTCCTTGGGGGCATGGATTGTGCCCCAGTAAATACCATTGATTGATTGATTGATTACCAGCTCTGTACAGTGCTCTGCACACAGTAAGGACTCAGTAAATACCATTGATTGTTACACTGATCGATAACCTAATTGAAAGTAAAGTTCATCTCAGATCTCTTCCCTCAAAATAGAAAACAAAAACTTTAACATCTAGCATTTCTCCATTTCACTAGTGAGGGAGTATTCTGAGCCATACATTTCCCCAGTAATAGAGAGGGAAAAGATTTTGGAGGGAATTCTGAAAGTTTACTGTTAAATAATTTCCGAAGTGTTGGGACAAGTAAGATCGCTTACCTCTACACCCAATTAATTCCCACAACTCTTTTGCCCCACAGTGCAAATGGGAATAATGATTAACAATAAATGTGTTTTTTTGTTAAGTGCTTACTATGTGCCAACCAGTGTAGACTTTGGGGTAGATACGGGATAATCAGGTCAGACTCAGTCCCTGTCCCAAATGGGGCACGCAGTCTAAAAGGGGAGAGAGAACAACATTGAATCCCTAGTTTACAAATGAGGAAACTGAGGTACAGAAAAGTTAAGTGAGTTGCCCAAGGTCACAGAGCAGGTAACTGGCAGAGCCAGAATCAGAACCCAGGTCCTCTGACTCCCAGGATAGTGCTCTTTCCACTAGACCACACTGCTTCAGGAGGAATAGTAATTATTAAATGCATGTTCAAATATATTCATGTACATGTCTTTAAACTGTATTAATTCCTCTTACCTGCTAGCTTGTATCATGTCTATTAATTCTATTGTAAGCGCTTTCTAAGGTACTCTGCACACAGTAAGAGTTCAGTAAATACTATTGATTAATTCTTAAAGATACTAGGAGGTAAAATGCTTTTGACCACATGTACAACAACACTCTATTTGGGATATAAGAATTATTAACGAGCTCTAAATGGTATGTGGTTTGCACTAAATGAGAATTTTTTAATCTAATTGTCTTCTTGAAAAAAATTATATGCTTTTTAGATATCTATTACTATCATCCGCAAGCGCAAAAATTGAGTAACAAAAATAAACCAAATTTGTGTAATATCAGAAAATGTTAACTATAGTCTACTATGCATTTCTTTCCCATGGTTCAATATAATCCAATCCCAGATGTGTAAAAATATCTTCTTCACTTTCCGCTTTGAGAAAAATCTTCTGTAAAACAAAATAGAAACAAAACAGTACACGTGTTAAAACAGTTTCCATATTCTCACTAGTCATTTCTACCCTGAAACAGTGAAATGTAGTGCAGTATTGTCATGCTCCTGAACTTTAATTATGTTTTAATTTAAATTTTTTAAAAATGATATTTAAGCGCTTACAATATACCATGCACAGTACTAAGCATTGGGGGCGATTCAAGTTAACCAGGTGGGCACAGTCCCTGTCCTACACAGGGTTCACAGTCTTAATCCCCATTTTAAAGATGAGGTAACTGAGGCACAGAGAAATGATTTACCCAAGGTCACCCATCCGACAAGGGGCAGAGTCAACATTAGAACTCAGGTCCTTGTGACTCTCAGGCCTGTGGTCTTCCCACAAGACATCGCTGCTTCTGTTTTGGGAACTTAGACCCCAAATTTAAAATACACAATACTAAAATTTTACCTTTATTTAAAAGTGGTTGCATTTTTATCTTTGTGCCCCTAAAATCTGCAACAGCGTTCACCATCCAAGAGAAAGTGAGCATGTGTAATTTGATTGCTTTCCTGCCCCACCTCTTTTCAAAGTTCTGTCTTCAAGAAGGCTCCCGGCTTCTCTCCGCAACACACTTAAGGTCCTAACAGTGTGGGAAATTCCCTACCCACTCCCCAGACTGGAATCGGGCTCTCAGTTTAAGGGTTTAAAGGCTTTAAAGTTCGCCTTGGCACAGGTGAGTAGGGGTGTGTACACATGTGCTTAGACTTGTGGGCGTGTGTTTGTATCTGGGTGTGGGTCGTTGTGTTCTTACAGATTTTCTCGGATTTTTCAGAGGCCAAATCCAGGGAGAAATAACAGTATGTGCAGAAATGCCAAGAAATATATTACACTTTCTATTTTCTCGGCAGCATGAGAAACAGCGAGGCTTAGTGGAAATGGAACTGGCCTGGGAGGCAGAGGACCTGAGTTCTAGTCCCAGCTTTGCCACATGTTTGCTATGTGATGTTTAGGAAAAACAGTGCAACTTTCTCTGGCTTTGGTTAGAGGAAATGAATGCATTTATTGCTGGATATGTAGTAAGAGACGGGCCAGCTTCCATGGCCAGGGACAAAACCCATCGTTGGAGGGGGTGATGTGTGTCTCTATACAGGGAGCCATGGCCTAGTGGAAAGAACACGGGCCTGGGAGTCAGAGGACGTGGGCTCCAATCTCGGATCCTCCACTTGTCCGCTGCGTGACCTTGGGCAAGTCACTTAACTTTTCTGCGCCTCAGTTACCTCATCAATAAAATGGGAATTAATAATAATAATAATAATGTTGGTATTTGTTAAGCGCTTACTATGTGCAGAGCACTGTTCTAAGCGCTGGGGTAGACACAGGGGAATCAGGTCGTCCCACGTGGGGCTCACAGTCTTAATCCCCATTTTACAGATGAGGGAACTGAGGCACAGAGAAGTTAAGTGACTTGCCCACAGTCACACAGCTGACAAGTGCCAGAGCCAGAGGGAATTAAGACTGTGAGCCCCAGGTGGGACATGGACTGCGTCCAACTCATATCTACCCAATGCTTAGTATGGTGTCTAAGCACATTCATTCATTCAGTAGTATTTATTGAGTGCTTACTATGTGCAGAGCACTGTACTAACCGCTTGGAATGTACAAATCGGTAACAGAGACAGTCCCTGCCCTTCGACGGGCTTACAGTCTAATCGGGGGAGACGGACAGACAAAAACAATGGCAATAAATAGAATCAAGGGGATGAACATCTCATTAAAATAATAGCAAATAAATAGAGTCAAGGTGATGTACATCTCATTAGCAAAATAAATAGGGTAATGAAAATATATACAGTTGAGCGGACGAGCACAGTGCTGAGGGGAGGGGAAGGGAGAGGGGGAGGAGCAGAGGGAAAGGGGGGAAGAGGGCTTAGCTGAGGAGAGGTGAAGGGGGGGTAGAGGGGGAGCAGAGGGAAAAGGGGAAGCTCAGTCTGGGAAGGCCTCTTGGAGGAGGTGAGCTTTAAGTAGACTGAGCTCCCCTTCTCCCTCTACTCCCTCTACCGCCCCCCCTTCACCTCTCCGCAGCTTAACCCTCTTTTCCCCCCATCTCCCTCTGCTCCTCCCCCTCTCCTTTCCCATCCCCTCAGCACCGTACTCGTCCGCTCGACTGTCTATATTTTCATCACCCTATTTATTTTGTTAATGAAATGTACATCGCCTCGATTCTATTTAGTTGCCATTGTTTTTACGAGATGTTCTTCCCCTCGATTCTATTTATCGCCATCGTTCTCATCTGTCCGTCTCCCCCGATTAGACCGTAAGCCCGTCAAAGGCTGTCTCTATCTGTTGCCGACTTGTTCATTCCAAGTGCTTAGTACAGTGCTCTGCACATAGTAAGCGCTCAGTAAATACTATGGAATGAAAGTCAGGTTTTGAAGAGGGGAAGAGAATGTTTGGTGGAGGTGAGGAGGAAGGGCGTTCCAGGACCGCGGGAGGAAGTGGCCTAGAGGTCGACAGCGGGATAGGCGAGAACGGGGGACGGCGAGGAGGTGGGCGGCAGAGGAGCGGAGCGTGCGGGGTGGGCGGTAGAAAGAGAGAAGGGAGGAGAGGGAGGAGAGGGCGAGGTGATGGACAGCCTTGAAGCCTAGAGTGAGAAGTTTTTGTTTCGAGTGCTTAACAAAAACCATTTAAAAACAACAACAAAATCTGCCAATACTGTTACAATCAAGGAGCTTTCCACAGGGAATAATAATAATATTTGTTAAGCGCTTACTAGGTGTCAAGCATTGTTTTAAGCACTGGGGTAGATACAAGTTTTTCAGGTTGAACACAGCCCCTGTCCCAAATGGGGCTCCTAGTCTAAGAAGGAGCGAGAACAGGTATTTCTAAACAGGTAGTTCAGAACAGCCTCTTCTCCCAAGAGTTCACACCTCCCAACTCAGCATGAGCCATCCTATACCTACTGCTTTTTTTTAGCTGCTCCTCTGACTTGTAGCTGCCAGAGGTGCTGGGCCGTGAAGGAAATTTCAGCCATGTTCACTTCTTGGTTTGGGCTAACGTGAACCGAAAATGTGCCAGCTTTCGTCATCTCTAAGAGCATCTTATTAAACTGCCAATTCTTTCGGTGATAATCAGTAGTTTCACAGTGGTTCAGGAATGAGAGTTATATGTTGTAAGCACATTTTCCTCCACTAATGGGTCAGTTTTCTCTAGGTACTAAAGATTCAAGATGAGCTGAGAATAAATAGAGTTTCATACTTTCCCCAAATAAACAAGAAATCAGGAAAGATCCTCCTGTACGCTGGAAATGCTGACAGTCTTTTTTTGAGCCCTTTATTTCAGTAATTACTTTAATTGCATTTTGATCTCGTCTCTAAATTAGTTCTTTTTCTTGATTTGTTCTCTACTCACGAGTTTCTAGTTTATGAACTAGGAATTTAGTGATGCCGTTATTTGGTGTTCAGTCTTTTTGGAAATTGAGGTTCTGTGGGGTTTTTTTCTCTTTCTTCATTCCTATAAATCTACCGAATCTATACTTCTAGTGTGACATTCCCCAAATAAACTGGCTTCAATCGATGTTTTTACTACATGCTGTAGATGCTAAATACAAGGGGACAGTGTGGGAAATGGTCCCAACACTACCTGAGTGTGGTTTAGTGGAAAGAGCGGGGCCTGGGAGTCAGAGTTCGTGGGTTCTAATCCTGGCTCTGCCACTTGTCTGCTGTGTGACCTTGAGCAAGTCACTTAGCTTCTCTGTGCCTCAGTTACCTCATCTGTAAAATGGGGATTAAGTCTGTGAGCCCCACGTGGGATAACCTGACTACCTTGTATCTACCCAAGCACTTAGAACAGTGCTTGGCACATAGTAAGAGCTTAACAAATACCATCATTATTAATATTAACTTCCCAGCCTCGCTCATGGCCCGGTCTCTCTCTGAGAAGACGTGAGAGTTTCCAGGCAATTTTTTTGTTGTTTTATGATATTTGGTAAGCACTCACTATGTTCTAGACACTGTACTACTAAGTGCTGGGGTTGATATAAGATAAGCAGGTTGGACACAATCCCTGTCCCACATAGAGCTCACAATCTTAATCTACATTTTACAGTCCCAACTTTACAGTCAAGGGTGAAAAGTCCCAGAATGATAGCTTTCAGAATGAGTAGCCAACCCCTCTGCGACATGTTACGCGTAAAATACAAAAAAACCAGTTTGCTTCTGTGAAAAAAATGTCAAGGCCATTACATCCCATCTTTATGGTGACATGCACATTTTCTATTAAAAGGCAAACCATTCTTTCCAGCTGTTAACGCCCTAAATTTAAGAAAAGAATAAAAGAATAATCTCTAGACTTAAAGGATTTTCACTTGATTGAGAATGGTAGACAGTGGAAAGAGCCTGGGCTTCGGAGTCAGAGGTCATGGGTTCGACTCCCGGCTCTGCCACTTGTCAGCTGTGTGACTGTGGGCGAGTCACTTAACTTCTCTGTGCCTCAGTTACCTCATCTGTAAAATGGGGATTAACTGTGAGCCTCATGTGGGATGACCTGATGACCCTATATCTCCCCCAGCGCTTAGAACAGTGCTCTGCACATAGTAAGCGCTTAACAAATACCAACATTATTATTATTATTTAAAAATTCAGTTTCAGCTCTTGCCTCTGGGCATTTTGTTCTGATAGTCAAGTTACTAAGGGCTATATTGAGCTCGATAATCCTGCTTCACTCCTACTTCAATAACTTTATATTTGCAGTTGTATCACAGCCCATTAAAGATGGCCTTGAGCTTGGTGATGTGACTTCAGGATTTGATTGTGCAAGAAATGTTCATTTGGTAATTTTGTACCCTGTTTTGCTTGCGTTTATCAGCTTGGACTTTTGGTTTTCCCCTGCAGCCTCGCCCTTTTCTTCTTTGATGTTATTTGTCGGCTTGACGTGAAAAATGTGATTTAGTAAACCCAAAGCTTAATTTCATCTAGAGAAAATAAAATGATCCAGATCTCAAATGTGGAATTAACTGCATCAGCTTCCACAAAAATAATCACACCCTTTGCCCAGGCTCTAGAGTGGAGGCAGTGATAGGTTGGGATCAGGCCAGGGGCAGTTTCTGGAAGCTGGCCAAGCCAGTGGGCACAGGTCCCAGTACCTGAATGGAAGCCAAGGGAAACCTGGAAACTGAAAACATTCAGGAAAAAATAGAGTGGGGGAAAAAAAGCAGAGAATAAATGAGATCCGGAGTGAAAAAGTGAAGTTGGAAATTAGCTTACCCATATTACTAAGAGACTATTAGTATTCCAAAGACTGAACCCTCCCGAACTGATCCAAACCCATCAGAATCTGCAGGGGGTTCCAAATAGAATCTTTTTAAATGATCACCTGAAGTCCTAAAGAAATAGATATCTTTACAGTAAGAATACATCCTCACACTCAAGGAATAGACCTTCCCAATCCACTCTGTCTTCCTCTTTTGTGAGAGAACTATTTGTTTTGATCCTGGAACCTTTTTAAATCTCTTCTACTCTCCTATGACTATCCTGCTAATGACAGTGTCCTTTTCTCTACAGATTACACAATATGACCTGCTACGACGAAAGAAGCTAGGTTTCTTCTTCAGAATATGGAACCCAAAGATGGTACTGCAGACTTTAAAGATGCCCAAATAATCGTTATTACAAAGGAAAAGTGAACAATCTGACAGGGGAACTGCAATGATATGTCATAAGTGTCTATCAGTCAATAAATGGTATTTATTTAGTGTTTACTGTGGGCAGAAACCTGTATCAAGTGCTTTGGAGAGTACACGATAGCAGAGTTGGTGGCGATGTTCCCTGCTGACAACGATATACTGTAACCAAGATCTTGACCAGTGGTTAAATGTCATCGATGTCTATTGTTCACTCCATGAAGTCAATGTGATTTCAGACTCTAGCAAGGCATAGTAGACATGACGTTTTTGCTCACCGGGTGCGGAAGGGATGAAGAGAAATGTGGGATGTTGATGTAGGAAGATTTACTTGGGAGAATTAAATAGTACTCTAAATATATTGTTTAACCATTCTATAAGAGGTTTGAAGACAGTATAACTAGGTTATTATAGGAGAACAATAACTGAATAAAAACTAACCTTGTGAATTATGAACAATAAGTTCTTATTTCAAAGAGAAAATTCTACCTTAGTTTTGTCATATAAGGCATGATTATCCAGCATCATCTTCTTCTCATGGGTGGCATACCTCCGTAAGTCACGTTCAAACTGCTGTAAATGTAAATTATTATTTGGAGTCAGATACTATTTTATTGTTTAATACGTAATCATCCTGAGATACCTAAAGACCAATGAATAAACTTACTGTGGTGTATTTCCGCTTTCTGCTAAGGTATTTTCTTTTTGTCAAGTCTCAACAAACTTTCAAAATAGTCCACAGAATAAATCTTATGTAGAAATCAGTCTTGGATATATGTACATATATGACACTGTCAAGTGTCTGTTAACAGGTAGGCCAATTGTGAAATACAGTGCTAAACACCCTTCAGGCTCTCCATAAATATTTTGTTATTTTAATCATTTCATAGATAAGATCAAACTTATTTATTGAGCGTTTACTGTGTGCAGAGCACCATACTAAGCACTTGGAACAGTACAATATAAGTTGGTATAGGTTAGAGAAGCAGCGTGGCTCAGTGGAAAGAGCCCGGGCTTGGGAGTCAGAGGCCATGGGTTCGAATCCCAGCTCTGCCACTTGTTAGCTGTGTGACTGTGGGCAAGTCACTTACCTTCTCTGGGCCTCAGTTACCTCATCTGTAAAATGGGGATTAACTGTGGGACAACCTGATTCTCCTGTATCTACCCCAGCGCTTAGAACAGTGCTCTGCACATAGTAAGCGCTTAACAAATACCAACGTTATTATTATTATTGGTAGACCCCTTCCTTGCCTACAACAAGTTTACAGCCCAGTGGGATGACCTGGTATAAAAGCCTGAAGAGTTTCTAAAGTGATAGTTGTAGTTTCCCCATCAAATCTCACTTTCGGTCATGGACATTTCTTTCTTCATTTATCAGTGAGCCTGGGTACTTACTGGAAATGGATCCATTGCCATGAGATTAATTTTCAGTGGGTAAGAGAGTAACTCAGAATTGGGAAAATAACTCAGAAGTGGGAAAATACAATCCCCTCTACCTGGTTAGTGGGAAGAGACTAACTATGACTCTTCAAAAACCAAACCATGGCTTCCAGAGAAAGCGTATTTTGTCATTTGTGCCTGCAAGATGATGTCTCTGCCCTGCGTTTGCCATAATTAAATGAAGAGAGTGGAAAGTTAACCCAAAACCCTGTTATTTCCAGGTGGCTTAACAAGAATGAAGGAGAATGCACTTGCTCCAGGGGGAGATGGACTACACTGCTGGATTCAATTGAGATGCAGCATGGCCTAGTGGCAAGAACACAGGCTTGGGAGTCAGAAGATAATAATAATAATATTGGTATTTGTTAAGTGCTTACTCTCCCCCGATTAGACCGTAAGCCCGTCAAATGGCGGGGACTGTCTCTATCTGTTGCCGACTTGTTCATTCCAAGCGCTTAGTACAGTGCTCCGCACATAGTAAGCGCTCAATAAATACTATTGAATGAGCATGTGCAGAGCACTATTCTAAGCGCTGGGGTAGATACAGGGTAATCAGGTTGTCCAATGTGAGGCTCACAGTTAATCCCCATTTTACAGATGAGGTCACTGAGGCCTAGAGAAGTGAAGTGACTTGCCCACAGTCACACAGCTGACAAGTGGCAGAGCCGGGAGTCGAACCCATGACCTCTGACTCTGAAGCCCAGGCTCCTTCCGCTGAGCCACACTGCTTCAAGATGTGGGTCAAGATGTGGATCAAGAAGATGTGGGTTCTAATCCTGGCTTCACCACTTGTCTGCTGGGTGACCTTGAGCAATTCACTTAACTTCTCTGTGCCTCAATTACCTCATCTGTAAAACGGGGATTAAGACTGTGAGCCCCACGTGGGACAACCTGATTACCTTGTACCTATCCCAGTGCTTAGAATGGTGCTTAGCACGTAGTAAGCGCTTAACAAATACCATAATTATTTTTTCTGCTCCCATGAGAACACCTCAGCTGGTCACTCATGTTGTTTGTCGCTCAGACTTCTGAAGGCAGCTCTGTGTAGCCGCTAGGGTTAGGTGATATGCGTTCATCTCCCCTGGCTGAGGCACATTCTTAAGGGATTGGATAAAGTCACTACGAGACTAGTAGTAATTGTTTTCAGGGCTTAAAAAGGGAAAATAAAGGGCTTATCTTCCACAAGATGGAAAAAAAACACCACCCTACAATTCTGAACACTACAAACTAGTCAGATAACTTCTACACCGGGAAAAAACAATGGAAAATGTTATCAAAATATCACTGCGGGCATGTAGAAAACCAGAGTCCTGTGTTACAACAAGCTTGGCACTGTGATGGAAAATACCTCTCATGCCAGACTGACAAGATTGACAGATAGAGGGAAAATGATAATCATTAGATATCAAGCACTCTGAAATGATGATTATGGTATGTATTAAATACTTGCTATGGGCCAAGATACAGTATTAAGATTCTCCTCCCTAACTTTCCCATCCTAGTGGATAATATCACTATCCTTCTTGCTCTGAAGCCCACAATCTCTGCATTATCCCCGATTTCCCTCTCTCTCACCTCTCACATTGTCTATTGTTAATTCCGATCAGTTTTTCCTCCACAACATTTCCCAGAAGAACCTCCCACCGCCCTAATTCTCCTGGTGGCCTTTGACACTGTCAGCCACTCCCTTGCAACGAGGCTCAGTGGAAAGAGCACAGGCTTGGGAATCAGAGGTCATGGGTTCAAATCCCAGCTCAGCCACTTGTCAGCTGTGTGACTTTGGGCAAGGCACTTAACTTCTCTATGCCTCAGTTACCCCAGCTGTAAAATGGGGATTAAGACTGTGAGCCCACGTGGGACAACCTCATCACCTTGTATCCTCCCCAGTGCTTAGAACAGTGCTTTGCACATAGTAAGCGCTTCACAAATGCCATCGTTATCAGAGAAGCAGCGTGGCTCAGTGGAAAGAGCACGGGCTTAGGAGTCAGAGGTCATGGAGTCTAATCCCAGTTCCGCCGCCTGTCAGATGGGTGACTTTGGGCAAGTCACTTCACTTCTCGGTGCCTCAGTTACCGCATCTGGAAAATGGGGATTAAGACTGTGAGCCTCACGTGGCACAGTATGATTACCCTGTATCTACCCAGCGCTTAGAACAGTGCTCGGCACATAGTAAGCGCTTAACAAATACCAACATTATTATTATTCTGGAAACACTATCTAGACTTGGTTTTTCCGATCAATCCATCGTGCAGAGCGCCGTACTACGGACTTGGGAGAGTGCAGTGTAATAGAGTTGATAGATCCATTCCCTGCCCACAATGAGCTAACAGCCTAGAGGTCTGATGCAATATTCTCCAGGTCTTTCTCATCTCTCTGGATCATCCTTCCCAGTTTTCTTCACTGGCTCTTCCTCTGGCTTCAATTCCCTACATGTGGGTAGTTGTAATAACAGAAGAAGTGGTATTAATAGTAAAAGTAATAAAAGTAACAAAGTGCCTAATGGATAGAACACTGGCCTGGGAAGTCAGGAGGCCCCGGGTTCTAATCCTGACTCCGCCACATGTCTGCTGCATGAGCCAGGGCAAGTCACTTCACTTCTCTGTGCCTCATTGACCTCATCTGTAAAATGGGGATCAAGACTGTGGGCCCCATGTGGGACATTCATTGGGTCCAACCTGATTAGTTTGTATCTACCCCAACGATTAGTACGGTGTCTGGCACAGATTAAGAGCTTAACAAACGCCACTAAAAAATAGCAACAGTAGTAATAGTAGGAATTATAATAGTATTACTGTAAAATGGGGATTCAATACCTGGTCTCTCTCCTATTTAAGACTGCGAGCCCCATGTGAGGTAGGGACTGTGTCTGACCTAATTGGCTTGTAATAATACTAATAATAATTATGGTATTTATTGAGCTGGGATTAGAACCCACGAACTCTGACTCCCCGGCCTGGGCTCTTTCCACTAAGTCACACTCAGAAAGTGTTGGGACCATTTCCACATTGCCCCCTGGAATTTAGCATCTACAGCATGTAGCAAAAACATCAACTGAAGCCAGTTTATTTATCTCTCCACTCAAAAACTTTCAATTGTTATCCATTTGTCTCCGCATCCAACAGAAACTCCTACCTGTTGAATTTAAGGCATTCCATTAATACTTTCTCTCTAGCCTATCCACTTACTCCTACTAAACTCTAGCTCACACTCTCCATTCTCTCAAGCTCAGCTTCATGCCGTGCCTCGTTTTCGACTCTCGCGTCTCTGACTCTTGGCTTACACCCTCCTCGCTTCCCGGAACTCCTTTCCTCTACGAATATGCAGACTTCAGCATTTCCCATCTTCAAAGCCCTTCTGAAATTCCACCCCCCGAGGTTTTTCCTAATTAATTTTTCTTCTCCCCAGGTCACGTTCTTCAAATATCATTTCAGCACTTTTGTGCTCACCATCTCCCCTATGTTTCTACCTCTGTTTCACTCTCTCAAATGCTTAAGAAAGTGCCCTGCAAACTTTAGTCCCTCTATAAGTACTACTGATTGACTGATACAAACTAATCACTTCAGCTGCAGTCGCTGATCCACCTGTTCCCTGTTCCACAATCTATAAGTAATACTAATAATGTTGGTATTTGTTAAGCGCTTACTACGTGCAGAGCACTGTTCTAAGCGCTGGGGTAGATACAGGGTAATCAGGTTGTCCCACGTGAGGCTCACAGTCTTAATCCCCATTCTACAGATGAGGTAACTGAAGCACAGAGAAGTTAAGTGATTTGCCCACAGTCACACAGCTGACAAGTGGCAGAGCCGGGATTAGAGCCCATGACCTCTGACTGCCAAGCCTGGGCTCTTTCCACTGAGCCTCGCTGCTTCTCGAGGAACCACAGGCATCTTATTCTCATTTAAAAGTTGACAAAACGGAGGCTCAGAGAGGTTAAGTGACTTGCCCAGGTTCAGACAGCAGACCAGTGGCACAGCGTGGGCTAGAACCAGGGTCTCCCGACTCCTAGGGTCATGCCCTTTCTTAGACCACCCTGCCGGTAAATGATTCAGTTCTTCACAACATATTTAACATAAAGACGAGAAAACTGGATTTAGATCACAAAATTAATGTTTATGTTGTATAGGAAAGTAAACACTAACTGTAATAATAATAATGCCGTGGCTCAGGGGCAAGAGCCCGGGCTTTGGAGTCAGAGGTCATGAGTTCGAATCCCAGCTCTGCCACTTGTCAGCTGTGTGACTGTGGGCAAGTCACTTCATTTCTCTGTGCCCCAGTTACCTCATCTGTAAAATGGGGATTAAGACTGTGAGCCCCACGTGGGACAACCTGATTCCCCTGAGTCTACCCCAGCGCTTAGGACAGCGCTCTGCACATAATAAGCGCTTAACAAATACCAACACTTAATGGTGTTTGTTGAATAGTGCCAGGCACTGTACTAAACACTGGGTTGGATACAAGCAAATCGGGTGGACATAGTCCCTGTCCCACGTGGGGCTCACAGTCTCAATCCCTATTTTACATATGAGGGAACTGAGGCACCTAGAAGTTAAAAGTGACCTGCCCAAGGTCACACAGCAGACAAGTGGCGGAGATGGAATTAGAACCCATAACCTTCTGACTCTCAGTGTCCGAGTCCTAAACAAAATTAGGGCAGTGGCCGTAAAAGAGATGTAATACATTCTGCCACGCCTTTCTATGGCTTCTCTTTGAGGGGGAGCTGGAGGGGAAGGCAAGATTTTGATAGCGATCTGTGTTTGTTGGGGGACTCGGAGGGTGTTTGCTGTAGGCCTGTGCTAAGATGTCCAGAGCGCCTGACACAATGAGCAGCAGGCTTGGGAGCTCCTTGAATACTTAGATTTGGAGGAAGTATCTTAAGTAAGCATGGGAAAAGACCAGGGCATATTTTGTGAACGGAAAGTAAGTTTCTCAGGCCCTCTGGGTTTTGAAAACTATTTGCCGAGCTGGACTCGATGACTGCACAAATAATTGGAGGATAAAATCATCCGGGTGAGCAGATCAAGTGAGTTTTACAAGACTTGGTCCTGGGCCTAGAACATTTGAAATTTTCATTAATGTCTGGATAAGAGACTATATTTATTAATACCAAGCTAGGTGGGGTGGAGAGCGACCTTGAAGAGATAATAATCATAATGACAGGTGGGGCGGGTGCCAATCATTGTATTAAATGCCGGCATACGTACAATAGTCAGATCAAAACGCAGTTCCTGTCCGTGTGGGGCTAGAGGTCTCAGAGGGAGAGAAAACGGATTGAATTTCCATTTTACAGATGAGGAAACTGAGGTACAGAGAAGTTAATTGACTTGCCCAAGTTCCCAGAGCAGGCAAGAGGCAGAGCTGAGATTAGAATTCAAGCCTGCGGCCCAAGTTCTTGCCTATACGTCACACTAGGTGCACAAGTCAAATATGAGTCCGTTAGGAGTTAATAATAATAATAACAGTGGTATTTAGTAAGTGCTTACTATGTGCCAAGAACTGTTTTAAACGCTGGGGTAGATACAAGATAATCCCTGTCTCACATAATAACATGATGGTATTTGTTAAGTGCTTACTATGTGACAAGCACTGTTCTAAGCACTGGGGGGGATACAAGGTGATCAGGCTGCCCCACGTGGGGCTCCCAGTCTTCATCCCCATTTTACAGATGAGGTAAATGAGGCACAGAGAAGTGAAGTGACTTGTCTGAAGTCACACAGCTGACAAGTGGCAGAGGCGGGATTAGAACCCACGACCTCTGACTCCCAAGCCCGGGCTCTTTCCACTCAGCCACGCTGCTTCTCCTGAGGCTCACCATCTGAGAGGGAGAGAGCACAGCTACTGAATCCCCATTTTAACAATGATAATAATGTTGGTATTTGTTAAGCGCTTACTACGTGCAGAGCACTGTTCTAAGCGCTGGGGTAGATACAGGGGAATGAGGTTGTCCCACATGAGGCTCACAGTCTTCACCCCCATTTTACAGATGAGGGAACTGAGGCCCAGAGAAGTGAAGGGACTTGCCCACAATCACACCGCTGACAAGGGGCAGAGCCGGGATTCAAACCCATGACCCCTGACTCCCAAGCCCGGGCTCTTTCCACTGAGCCACGCTGCTTCGAAACTGGGGCCTAGAGGAATGAAGTGACTTGCCCAAGGACACAGAGCAGGCAAGCAGGAGAAGCAGGATTAAAACCCAAGCCCTCCGACTCCCCCGCCCAGGCTCTTTCCACTAGGCCAAGCTGCTCCTCTTTCTGCCTCACATTTCAAAGACTGTTAGAACACAAGGGGGGCTCCCATTGCAAATAATGTAGGAACTTAAATTCTTTTCTAAACTGTAGCATTCCCGGTGGCTTGGCAAGCTCTGTAATAAAAGCATATTGGATTCCTTTATCGTTTATAGTTAAGAAATTCTTCTGGCAGCCCCAGGGGCCAGTAGCAGTCCCCAAGGTCATAACTCCTGACCAATTTTAGAAAAATCAATCGAGCTAATGTAGAAAGTAGAGTATTCGTAGCATTTATCTACTTTTCTGTAATTTTTCTTTTAAACGGAGCGGCGTGGAAATACCCCCAGTTTTGGAAAAGCAAAATGGACTAGTGGTTCAAAGAGAGGTCGGGGGGGTTCTAATCCCAGCTCTACCACTTGTCAGCTGTGTGACCTTGAGCAAGTCATTTCACTTCTCTGTGCTTCAGTTACCTCATCTGTAAAATGAGGATTAAGACTGTGAGCTCCTCTTGGGACAACCTGATAAACTTGTATCTCCCCCAGCGCTTAGAACAGTGCTTGGCACAGAGTAAACGCTTAACAAATACCATATATATATATATATATATACACACACACATATATAGGTACATATAGGTCATACTCTGTACTCTCTCTATATATGTGTATATATATATATATACACACACACACACACACACACATATATATATACACACACACAAACACACATATATTATATATATACACACACACACACACAAACACACACATATATACACATATATTTATACATATAGGTCATACTGTGTAGGCTGCTGGGTTACTTACCCTGGAGCCAGTCCAGCCTAACAGAGCATAAGCGTATTGCTCAAATGGACACATGACCAGATCCACACGGATTGCCTTCCAGTTTTTTGCTTCGTGGTTCTTGGATTCTGGAGGAGGTTTATATCTGCCGCTGTCCACTTTTTGATGATGCAATTTTAAAATTAGAAAGCATTTCTGAAAATGATCCATAGCATCAACTTTTCTACTTGGAATTTTGGTTTTTTCAAATGTTGACTCTACAAGGTCATAGTATAAGAGTAATTCCTGGAAAGGAATCGTGTACAGAATTAAATATAAAATAGCAATGTGCACATTTACAAAGGAGCTTTTTATGCAAATAGCCCTCAGATTCTCCTTAAGAGGATGATGGGGAGTTGAGAAGAAAGGGAGACAACAGACAGTTATTATTATTCTCATTCACATGAGGAACCTAAAAATTAATTGACAATTAAATCATTTGAGGCCTTTTTTGCTAGACCACACTGCCTCTTCTCAAAACTTTCTTGTTTCTAGATGGTTAAAATCAATATTATAAGCGACAATCATAGCTACCTGCAACTGAACCCTGCAGGGATCTACACATGGGTACAATCTCACTGTCAATAACATCGTCTTCAACCGAAGGACAAGGCTACGACGTGTACCGTATTCACAGATTTGACTGCCCCATCAACTGAATCAGATTCTCTCCCAGTTGAGAGGAGAGTGTGACGTTATATTTCCAAAGCGAGCAGGCCACCGTGGTCTTCCAGTTACAATTCAGAATATTATATGAATTTTCATCCAAAATACGGTGGAACTATTTTAGCTATGGAATACCTAAGCATCTACTAGGTACTTGCTTCTTACCTGTTTTTCCCATAATTTAATGATATTAGGTAAAAGTTGTTCATCTTGTCCTGATTCTGGATCGGAAATCAAGAAATCCACATCGTGTCCAATTTTCTTACCCCTGGCATTAAGAGATGTAATGATCAACTTACATTCTTGGGAGGTTTCAGCTTTCCATTTGAAATAAACATTTATCTCTACACCATAATCTTAGAATCAAACTTTTTATTCTGCTGCCCAGGTCTCCTTTCTCAAATGGACCTCAGCCCATGTATTCCTTCGCCTGAAAACCCTCCAGTGGGTTTCCAAATCCCTCTGCATTCAGCAAAGCCTACTTGTAAACTCACTGTGGGCAGGGATCGTGTCTATCAACTCTGTTGAGTGCTTAGCAGAGTTCTCTGCACACAGTAAGTGCTCAAGAAATATGTTTGTACTCTCCCGTTAGTACGGTGTTCTACATTCAATAAATACAACTGGTTGATTGATTTTACCACTGACTTCAAGGTACTCCAGGTTTATGTTACTTTATGTTATTTTCAGTTCTCCATATCCATTCCTCTCCGGCTTGCAGGCTTCGCACTTCCCAAACCTTACCCCCTAATTATAGCCTGCTCTCCTCTCAGCTACCTCCAACCCCTTGTTCATACTCTTCCCCCAGCCTGGAACCCCCGAATCAGTCACCCTCCCCACTTCAAAGCCCTCTTAAAATTCCTCCTCCACCATCAAGGTTTCCCCAACTAATTATCAGTACTCCTAATTTTATCAACACTTCAGCCCCTCTTGTACTAATGCATTTATTTATGACCGTACATGTACATATTTCAGTGAAAATTCAATTGCATTTATTCTGATTTGACTATTTGGACATATTTTTATAACTGTTTTCCCCATTAGAGTTCAAGCTCCTTAGGGACAGGGAACATGTCCCGTCAAAGGGCAGGGACTGTCTCCATCTGCTACCGATTTGCACATTCCAAGCACTTAGTACAGTGTTCTGCACATAGTAAGCGCTCAATAAATACTATTGAATGAATGTCTTGGGCTTCTTTTGTTCTTCCCAAGCATTTAGTTCAACGCATTACATTTAGTAGGGGTCAGTAGACACCGATAAAACTACTGTAAATCAGCAACCCTTGGCAATACGTCTTGCAAAAATATCTTTGCTTTGTGGCTGAACAAAATCTCTGAGACTATCATACTTTCTCTTAAAGCAAAAAAAACCGGACATGATCTCCTTACCAACAAACTGTCGTACTGCGATGTTGGCTACACTTCCATTCCATGGTCCCCGGCTGGAGGTGGAACTTAACGAATCAGACTAGAGAATCATGACTGGGGGGGGTCTTGCAGAGTCAAAAGGTTTGGGACCCCCCCTCTTCTGGGTAAACCCGTTGCTGGAAACGTTTAAAGCCACTTGACACTTACCTCCTAAAACCTCCGGTTAGGGTCACCAAAGCTTCTGGCAAGAATGCCCGAACCGCCTCTTTAACTATCAGGTAGACGGCATCTGCTTCTTCCTTAGCCACACAGCTAACAAGATCTTCATAGTAAAGGAATCCTGGAAGGTAATTCCACAGAGAAGTTGAAAGGGTGGTTTTAGTTAGAGAAATATTCTCTCACTCCCTTCCGTGTCACCTTGACTTGCTCCCTTTGCTCTTCCCCCACTCTCCCCACCCCATGTATATTTCTGTAATTTTATTTATTTATATCCTTCTCTGTTTACTTGTACTGATGTCTGTCTCCCCACTCCCAACTCCAGACTGTGAGCTCACTGTGGGCAGGGACTGTCTCTCTTTATTGCTGTATTGTACTTCCCCAAGTGCTTAGTACAGTGCTCTGCACACAGTAAGCGCTCAGTAAATACAGTTGAATGAAAAAAGTACCAAAAATAAAATTTAAAGAAACACAAGAGTCCAATTTAAGTACAAGACTCTAGACTGTAATCTCCTCTCTAGACTGTCAGCTCTCTGTGGGGAGGGAATATGTCTACCAATGTTTACTTTTTTTAATGGTATTTTTTAAGCGCTTACCATATGCCAGGCACTCTACTAAGTGCTGGGTAAGATACAAGATAATCAAGTTGGACACGTGGAGCTCACAGTCTTAACCCCCGTTTTTACAGATGAGGTTACTGAAACACGGAGAAGATAAGTGACTTGTCCAAGGTCACACAGCCGACAAGTGGTGAAGCTGGGATTAGAACCCAGGTCCTCTGACTTCCAGGCCCATACACTAAGCTACGCTGCTTCCCAACTCTGTTGCATTGTGTACTCTCAAGTGCTTAATACAGTGCTCTGCATGAAGTAAGCGCTCAATAAATACCCCTCATCGATTGAATTACGACTTAATTCTAGAAGTACGGTGCAGCCTTTGGGCTAATCCAAAGAGAAGCAGCGTGGCTCAATGGAAAGAGCACGGGTTTAGGAGTCAGAGGTCATGGGTTCTAATCCCGGCTCCGCTTGTCATCTGTGTGACTTTGGGCAAGTCACTTAACTTCTCTGTGCCTTAGTTACCTCATGTGGAAAATGGGGATTAAAACTGTGAGCCCCGCGTGGGACCTGATTACCCTGTATCTCCCCCAGCGCTTAGAACAGTGCTTGGCACATAGTAAGCGCTTAACAAATACCAACATTATTAATCCAGTGAGTTCAGTTTCTTTCATTACAATGAAGAGCTTAGAACAGTGCTTGGCACATAGTAAGCGCTTAGCAAATACCATTATTATTATTATTATGATAGTAATCACATTTGTTCAGTGTTTACTATGTGCCAGGCACTGTATTAAGTGCTGGGGTGGATACAAGCAAGTCGGGTTCGACACCATCCCTCTTTCCACATGGGGCTCACGGTCTTAATCCCCATTTTAAAGATGAGGTACCCGAGGCACAGAAAAGTTAAGTGACTTGTTCAGGGAAACACAGCAGACAAGTGGCAGAGCCAGGATTAGAACCCATGACCTCTGACTCCCTGGCCTCCACTATGCCATGCTTGTGTGCCATCACTAGGATCAACAGAATGTATAACTGGCTCCATGAATTCCCTCAGGCTTCTTCTTAGAAGCAGCCTGGCTTAGTGGAAAGAGCACGAGGTTGGGAGTCAGAGGTCATGGGTTCTAATCCCGGCTCTGCCACTTGTCAGCTGTGTGAGCTTGGGCAAGTCACTTAACTTCTCTGTACCTCAGTTACCGCATCTGTAAAATGGGGATGAAGACCCCACGAGGGACAACCTGATTACCTTGTATCTACCCCAGTGCTTAGAATAGTGCTTGGCACATAGAAAGTGCTTAACAAATTCCAAAATTATTATCATTATCATTATTATTCTAGGTCGTCCTGGTTTGAAAATAATAATAATAATGTTATTTGTTAAGCGCTTACTATGTGCAGAGCACTGTTTTAAGCGCTGGGGTAGACACAGGGGAATCAGGTTGTCCCACGTGGGGCTCACAGTCTTAATCCCCATTTTACAGATGAGGGAACTGAGGCCCAGAGAAGTGAAGTGACTTGCCCACAGTCACACAGCTGACAAGTGGCGGAGCTGGGATTCGAACCCACGACTTCTGGCTCCCAAGCCCATGCTCTTTCCACTGAGCCAGAAAAGGCCAAGGAGCCTAATTACTCTGGTGTGGGGAGAGATCGGGTTCACACAGACCCCTCCTGGAAGAGCGGCGTAAAGCTCTGGAAGGAGGGAAGGGAGAGACCGGAGAGGGGATGGTTCTTTCCCAACACAGAGTGGCCCTGGTGAGGGAACTGTTCCATTTCTGTACTGCCCCAGGGGTAGAGAAGCAGCAAGGTGTAGTGGATAGAGCAAACAGGCCTGGGAGTCAAACAGACATGGGTTCTAATCCCGACTCCTCCCCTTGTCTGCTGTGTGACCTTGGGCAAGTCATTTCATTCTCAGTACCTCAGTTCCCTCATCTGTAAAATGGGGATTGAGACTGTGAACCCCATGTGGGACAGGGATTGTGTCCAACCTGATTGTCTTGTATCTACCCCAGCACTTAGAACAGTGTCAGGCTCGTAGTAAGCGCTTAACAAATGCCATAATTATTACTATTCTTAGGTCCCCAAACCCACAACTGCTGTCGGGGCCGATCTGTTCAGCGGCTTCCTCATGCTGCCTTGGAAGTGACTCAGAGAAGCAGGTTCCCAGCAGATGCAGAGGTGGCCGGCTCATGGAGGAAACGGGGTGCGTCATTTACCCGCTTTCTGCATTTTGGTAAGCTTCAGGCTGTTGTCAGCTTTGACCTCATCCAGAGTTCGGAAGCCCCTTCGATACCATTTCTCAGATGTCTTCAGTCCCACTCCGAAGACAGAAGTGAACAGCTGGAACAAAAAAACAATGCCAATTGCTGTGTACGGAATCGAAAAAACTGCAGCATACTTTCAGGAAATTAGAACAAAATAAAAGAATGGAAAACTTTATTCATACACAGATATATCCCTCTCCTCCTCCCCTTCTCCCATCCCACCCCCTCAGCACTGTACTCGTCCGCTCAACTGTATATATCTTCATCACCCTATTTATTTTGTTTATTTTGTTTAATGAGATGTACATTACCCTGATTCTATTTATTTGCCACTGTTTTTATGAGATGTCCTTCCCCTCGACTCTATTTATTGCCATTGTTCTCGTCTGCCCGTCTCCCCCGATTAGACTGTGCGCCCGTCAAAGGGCAGGGACTGTCTCTATCTCTTGCCGACTTGTACGTTCCAAGCGCTTAGTACAGTGCTCTGCGCATAGTAAGCGCTCAATAAATACTATTGAATGAATGAATGAATATATACTTCCACACGTGGACTCGCCACTGACTGGGTCACTGTCGGCAAGACTGTAATTCAATAATCAATCCCTGGTACTTAATGAGCACTTACTGCGTGCAGAGAACTGCATTAAGTGTTGGGAGAGTACAATATTCATTCATTCATTTAATCGTATTTATTGAACGCTTACTGTGTGCTGAACACTGTATTAAGCGTTTGGAAAGTAAAATACAATAAACAGTAGAGTTGGTAGCTGCAATATCTGACCTCAGGGAGCTTGCAGTGTCCGATGGCTCTGAGCCCTTTATTTAACTGCTGGCATAGAGCACCGGTACCGCATTTATCCCTCATCCTCTAAAGCTGAGGTGCTGCTTCAACTTTACCGGGAAGGTATCAACTGTATCCTCAGCACTGAACTCGTCCGCTGTATCAACTGTATCCTCAGCACCGTACTCGTCCGCTCAACTGTATATATTTTCATTACCCTATTTATTTTGTTAATGAGATGTACATCACCTTGATTCTATTTATTTGCTATTGTTTTAATGAGATGTTCATCCCCTTCATTCTATTAATTGCTACTGTTTTTGTCTGTCCTTCTCCCCCGATTAGACTGTAAGCCCGTCAGTGGGCAGGGACTGTCTCTGTTACCGATTTGTACATTCCAAGCGATTAGTACACTGCTCTGCACAGCGCTGATTTACCTTTCTGACTCCTCCTGGATCAGCACTGAGATTTCAGTCTAGCCAGGATTCAATCGTATTTATTAAGCACTTACTGTGTGCAGAGCGCTGTATTAAGCACTTGGGAAAGTTCAATATAGCAATAAAAAGAGTCAATCCCTGCCCACAAGGAGCTCACAGGCTGGGGGTGGTGGGGTGGAGACAGACATCAGTACAAATAAACAGACATCAATATAAATAAATAAAATTACAGATATATACATAAGTGCTGTGGGGCGGGGATAGAGGGGGAGGGCCAAGGGAGCAAGACAGGGTGACACAGAAGGGAGTGGGAGATGAGGAAAAGTGGGGCTTAGTCTGGGAAGGCCTCTTGGAGATGGGCCTTCAGTAAGGCTTTGAAGCGGGGGAGAGTCACTGTCTGGTGGATTTGAGGAGGGAGGGCGATCCGGGCCAGAGGTAAGATGTGGGACAGGGGTCGGAGGTGAGACAGGCCAGATGGAGGCACAGTGAGAAGATTAGCACCAGAGGAGCGGAGTGCACGGGCTGGGTTATAGAAGGAGAGAAGCAAGGTAAGGTGGGAGGGGGCAAGGTGATGGACTGCTTTAAAGCCAATGGTGGGGAGTTTTTGTTTGATACTGAGGTGGATAGGCAACCACTGGAGATTTTTGAGGAAGGGGGTGACGTGCCCTGAACGTTTCTGTAGAAAGATCATCCGGGCAGTGGAGTGAAGTATGGACTGGAAGGGGGAGAGACAGGAGGTTGGGAGG
The DNA here is from genome assembly GCF_004115215.2 of Ornithorhynchus anatinus. NCBI lineage: Eukaryota > Metazoa > Chordata > Mammalia > Monotremata > Ornithorhynchidae > Ornithorhynchus > Ornithorhynchus anatinus. The sequence continues at coordinate 121,379,441 of NC_041730.1, read as the reverse complement.
TCAGCAAGGAGGCTGATGCAGTAATCTAGGCAGGATAGGATGAATTAATGTATTATGTGGTAGCAATTCCCCACTTCAATCTATACTTCACTCTGCTGCTCCGATTATCTTTCAACAGGAACTCTCTGGGCAATTCCTTCCCCACCCCCCAAAGTACAACCTAGCTGGTAGGCATATACCCCGCCCACTAGGAGTTTACAATCTAGAAGAGGAGATAGGCATTAAAATGTTGTGGTTATGATCTCCCTACAGAAACGCTCTGGGCATGTCACTCCCCTCCTCAAAAACCTCCAGTGGTTGTCTATCAACCTTCATATCAAGCAAAAGCTCCTCACTATTGGCTTCAAAGCCGTCCATCACCTTGCCCCCTCTTACCTCACCTCCCTTTTCTCTTTCTATAGCCCACCCTGCACACTCCACTACTCCGCTGCTCACCTCCTCCCCTGTTCACACCTATCCCGCAGTCGACCCCTGGCCCACGTCCTACCGCTGTCCTGGAATGCCCTCCCTCCTCACATCCGCCAAACTAGCTGTCTTCTCCCCTTCAAAGCCCTACAAGGCTCATCTCCTCCAGGAGGCCTTCCCAGACTGAGCCCCCCTTTTCTTCTGCTCCTCCTCCCCTCCCCATCACCCCGACTCCCTCCCTCTGCTCTATCCCCTTGCCCGCCCCAAAACATTAGTGTATATATGTACATATTTATTATTCTATTTATTTTATTAAGGATGTATATATATATCTATAATTCTATTTATTTATATTGACATTATTGATGCCTGTCTACTCGTTTTGTTGTCTGCCGCCCCCCACTTCTAGACTGTGAGCCCGTTGTTGGGTACGGATTGTTTGTATTTCTTGCCGAATTGTACTTTCCAAGTGCTCAGTACAGTGCTCTACACAGTAAGCTCTCAATAAATACGATTGAATTATTGAATTAATGAACGGAGAGGATAAGGTAGATTTTATCGGTTTTGTGAAGGTGGAACCGAAAGGATTTGGTGATGGATTGAATATGTGGGTTGAATGAGAAAGAGGAGTCAAGATAATGCCAAGGTTATGGGCTTGTGAGACAGGAAGGATGGTGGTGCCATTTACAGTGACGGGAAAGTGCGGGAGAGGACAGGGTTTGGGTGGGAAGATAAAGAGCTCTGTTTTGGACATGTTAAGTTTGAGGGGACGGGAGGACAACCAAGCAGGGATGCCTTGAAGGCAGGAGGAGATGTGAGCCTGGAGAGAGCAAGAGAGATCAGGGGAGGAGATGTAGATGAGTATCATCTGCATAGAGAAGGTAATTGAAGCTATGGGAGCGAATGAGTTCTCCAAGGGAATGATTGTAGATGAAGAATAGAAGGGGATCGAGAACTGAACGTTGAGGGGACCCCACAGTAAGGGGGTGGGAGACAGAGGAGGAGCCCATGAAGGAGACTGAGAATGAACGGCCAGAGAGTAGAGGAGAACCAGGAGAGGACAGAGTCAGTAAAGCCAGTAACAACAACATCACCGGACATCTGTATGAGTAAGCATTTCAGTTTGTGTGTGCATGTGTGTGTATCTGAACAAGTGTGTAGATGCAGGTTCCTGAATAAGGCCAATGGGAGAGTTTCAGGGAGGGAAATTGGAGAGATCCAGGAAGAGGGAAGATGAAGGAGGAATGGTTGGGGGCCCAGAAAAAAAAGAACGAAGAGGACCTGAGGTACAGATGGGAGGAGAGGAATGAGGGATACATAGAGGCAGGACCATCTTTTCAATCAGTCAATCAATCAGTGGTACTTATTGAGCACTTATTGTGTGCAATTCACTGTATTAAGAGTTTAGAAGAGTACAACAGAGTTAGTAGACATATTCCCTGCCCTCACAGAGCTTGCGGTCTAGAGAAGACAGATGAAATAAAATACAGATATGTACACAAGTGCTGTGGGACTGAGGGTAGGGTGAATATTAGGTTTGGGAGGGAGATAAGGAGTTCTGTTTTAGACATATTTGAGGTGATGAGATGACATCCAAGTAGAGATGTTTTGAAGGCAGGAGGAAATGCGAGATTGCCGAGAGGAGAGAGAGTTCAGGGCTGGAGATATAGATTTGGGAATCATCCACATAGAGGTGATAGTTGAAGCCATGGGAGCGAATGAGTTCTCCAAGGCACGGGGTGTAGATGGTGAATAGAAGGGGACCCTGAACTGAACCTGGAGGTTAGGAGGTTGGAGGCAGAGGAGGAGCCCTCGAAAGAGACTGGAGAAGGAGCAGTCAGAGAGATAGGAAGAAACCCAGGAGAGGATGGAAAAGAGTCGACGGGGGCCGGCGCAAACAGGGGGACGAGGAGTGGCACTGGGACAGGAATACAGGGATGGGAACGGGAGGTGGAGAGGGAATGGGTGGAGGGAGGGAGGGAAAGGTGTGGTGGGAGGGGAGGATTGGGATGGATTGACTGGATGGAGGGATTAAAGGGTAATGGTGGGGTAAGTGAAGTTTAAGCATTGTAGGTGAGGTAAAAGACACCAATAACTACTTAAAACAGCGATACCCTGAAGAGAGGGTTGAATTGTCTCTGGGTCCCTGAGAGCAAAGAGGCCAGCGTTTAGAGGAAAAGAGGGGCTGGGTTGGTGTGAAGGCAGGCAGCCGTTAATATGTAAAAATGTATAAATCTGGGCTTCTGTCACCTGGGGTTTAGACAGCCACACCTTGATCTGTGTTCTCCCCTGAGGAATCAGTGGCTGCAGGGAAAGGATAAAGATGAAAAGACGAAGAAATGGCTTCTTCTGGGCCACAGCTTTGTGGCCCAATTTTCTGTGACTCCCAACTCATGCCAAGGTCGTTACAATATTATTGTATGAGCTACAGCTACTAGACAATTTTAAGAAAGTAAAATGAGAATGTACTTACTTGGAACGATCTATATCGTTCATCATTTAATACAGCTTTAACACTGGAACTTTCTCCATCTTCAATAATCTCCTGTACCGCCCATTATTTTTTAAAAAAATGGGAGGTGGGGGAAATGAATGAATCCGTGTTAATGTTTATTAGTTGAACTGATTCACTACTTGATTTTGATCACAGAGCTATTTCCCAAGAGTTTTCAAGAGATAGCTTGAAAGTCAAATCTTTTCTCAAGGAGCCCCTTGAAATAGCCAGAAATGATATATAATATGCCCAGCAGGCTGCTCCACTAGATTCTGCAATCAAATACATTTTATTTCTTGAGTTCCTACTGTGTGGAGAGCACTGTACTTAGCACTTTGGAGAGTACCGTACAACGCTATAACAGAGAAGCAGTGTGGCTCAGTGGAAAGAGCCCGGGCTTGGGAGTCAGAGGTCATGGCTTCGAATCCCGGCTCTGCCACTCGTCAGCTGTGTGACTGTGGGCAAGTCACTTCACTTCTCTGTGCCTCAGTTACCTCATCTGTAAAATGGGGATGAAGACTGTGAGCCTCACGTAGGACAACTTGATTACCCTGTATCTACCCCAGCGCTGAGAACAGTGCTCCGCACATAGTAAGCACTTAACAAATACCAACGTTACATTCCCTGCCCAGAATGAGCTTACAGTCTAGAGGGGGAGACAGACATTAATATAAATAAACGAAGAGACCACGGAGAGGAATTTCACTCTAATCAGAAACCTCATGCAACAACTGCAATTTAACACAACCTTTCAACCTGCCCTGTGACCTCTTTCCCTATTTTCTCCCCTTTATAATCCTTCTTGTCATTTTATTCCCTTTACCCCTCTTCTCCCTCCCTCTCCACCCTCCACCTTTTTCACTTCCCGCCTTTCTCGGATGACTCTTTCCCCTCACCTCATCATTATCTCTAACGGCTCAGTGGAAAGAGCCTGGGCTTTGGAGTCAGAGGTCATGAGTTTGACTCCCGGCTCTGCCACTTGTCAGCTGTGTGATTGTGGGCAAGTCACTTCACTTCTCTGTGCCTCAGTTACCTCATCTGTAAAATGGGGATTAACTGTGGGACAACCTGATTCCCCTGTATCTACCCCAGCGCTTAGAACAGTGCTCTGCACATAGTAAGCGCTTAACAAATACCAACATTATTATTATTATTATTATTAAAGTACTTAACCCTTCTCCATAGTTGACCTCTACAGGCTTGCTATTTAATGGCTGCCTGCCAGATATTAGGAAGTGGCTGAGCTCGGAGGTTGAGAGGCCTGATGGAAGTCTTCACTCTAACCTGCCTCCGCTCCTTACTTGGCTTCCAGGAACTAGAAATAACCCAATGGCTGTTTTCTCAGGGTCAAAACAGGAAGTGTGATATGAAACTCTGCTCTGCTACAGCTCAGGATTGAGCGGCTATAACTTCAACACAATTCGAGGTATTTGAGCATTGCAACATAGAACTGTGGGGACCCGTCATGAGGAAATAGTCTACTGTGGGAGAAATCCCCTCAGTATGGAGTCCCACATGGGATTTTCTCTCTCAGCGCTGGAGTCTACCCCCGCCATCTTGGTCGTATAAACACAGTTGTAACTTTTTTAAAAAAGTGATATTTGTTGTGCGCTTACTCCGTGCCAGGCACAGTTTTACTTTTTTCAAGAGATTTCTCCCACACACATTACTTCCTCCACCACCACCTGAGTTGCACGTTCCCCACCCTCCTTCCACAATCGCACCCCCAAAACCAAGAAGAAAAGACCAGTGAAGAAATTCCCAGAATGAAAGCCATCGCACCCTTACCTCAATGATACTTTTCACCTGGTCTCCCAGCCATGGCACCCCTTCTATATCTTTCATTCTGACAATAGTGAATGGAAGGCATTTCAGCACTGAAATGGCTCTCATAAATGCCAGGCAGATTCCCTCATTTTCTCTAAATTCAAAGTCTTTGGCCAGTATTTCAAAGGCATCCTACAGAACAAATTACAATTAGAAAATTATGAACCTTTTGGAAAGATGATCTGCTTCTTTGAAAAGTTTATATTTTCAGATGGATTATTGATCTTCAATATGCACCCAAAAAAATCTATGAAAAGGTAGGCCCCAGGCTTCTGGCGCCTGGGCTTTATAACCAATCTGATGTTTGACATCAAAAATTATTTTAACCATTCCTGAAGTAAGGAAAATCCTGTAATGATTTAATAAGATTATGCATATCTACCATGAGACCCGCATCCCGAATAGCCTCCTCTCCGGTTTCCACACCGCAGACTCTACAAAGAACTAACCCTGCTCACTGTAGGGCATTAGAGGGTTGTAGTAAGGAGAGTTAATAAAAAGCATGAATAAAGAAACTTTTGAAATTAGCTAACATGTACAAGATTACATCACTCTCCACAGAAGTTGACCTCTCAGAAACCAGTAAACAACACAATTATAAAACATATAAATGTAATGCTTTCGCTACTCTGTCTGCTTTTCACTCTTTAATTTAGGCCCGGAACTGATTATGCCAACTTTGTCAATCAATATCTGTTATAGACCAGCAATCACTCCAGTGATCAGAGAGGGAGATAGGATACCCTCATATCTGGATATCAGCAGCCAGGTTTGCTACTTTATCTTATTATTATTATGAATGAAATTACAAATGATCATTTATCTATTATTTATTGACTACTACTACTGCTAATAATAATAACAAGAACAGTATATTTAAGCATGAACTACTTGCTAAGCCCTGTCCCAAGTCCTGGGGCAGCTACATGATAAGGTAAGACCCGTTCCCAGGCCCACACAGGGCTAATATTCTAACAAGCCAACAAGAGAATCAGATGAAATTTAAACAGGAATGCTTTAACGATGTGTTATCGATATTTCCAAAGCCTATAATTTATTTCTGCCATATTTTTGAATATTTAAAACATGAATGCAGTCAAATATTTATATTAATGCATATTATGAAGGAATAGGTGAATTTTTGTGGTATTGCTTTGTATCAATGACTCACCGTAAATTTTTGGTTACAGTTGTTTAAAGTTGTTCTTCTTTCACAGGCATACTGGGAGACTTGCTTGGTAGCAAGCGATGGAGTCTCTGTCATACAGTTGATGGGGGCTGAGTTGGTTAAACAATTTCCTCTCATCTAAATCAAAAAAACAGAAGTTGAATCCCAGATTCCTTTTTCCTGAGATCCGATTTCCTGCTCCACATTTCTCAATCCTCAGATACCATTACTTGACAGTTATTTGTACGCTGAGCTCAAATGATCATGCTGTTTATCAATTAATAATATTTATTGAGCATGTGTGTGCAGGCATGTACTAAGTAATTGAGAGAGCACCATCTTATCTATCTCTCCACTGACTCCTTTCCCAAATCCTCCCCCTAGCCTGGAACTCCCTTCCCTTCCATATATGCCAGACCACCACTCTCCCCACCTTCAAAGCCTTATTAAGGTCAAATCTCCTCCAAGAGGCCTTCCCTGATTAAGCTCTCTTTTCCCTGGCTTGCTTCCCTTCCAAGTCGTTCATGCCCTTGGATCTGTGAACTTAGGGCTTTTGAAATCCACTCCACCCTAAACCCCACAGTATTTATTACCGTCTGATGTGGGCAGAACCTTTCACCATGTCATTGTATATTAAGTCTTATTTTTTCTTTAAAAATTTGGACATAATTTTACCGCAAATTGTATTTTCACTGCTATATATACTCCCGGACATATTAAAAATGAGACGACTATTTTCTTGAGATAATTTATTTTTTGGAAAGTGTAAATTTTTATTTATGTCAACAAGTGTTGAAGTAGCTGAGAAATGTAATTTCACTGTCATGAAGCAGTTTTTCATGGGAAAAATCTATCTCTGAAGTTTGTTAGCTATTTCTGCTGGCACAAGAATATGTCATCCCCCCTTATGAAATTGAATTTGAGATTTCATACCAGGTAGAGGTTGAAACATTTTTACTAGTGTGCCTTAATATAAAAAGTAACATTAAAGACAGAATATTTTCTTCAGATAGAGGAGATCCTCTAGTACATTTTCCATTGTGTTATTTATTTTATAGCATACCTAGGAGTAGTTATTAGAACCAGCACCATCTTGGACCTTTGTAAATTTTGCAAAGCTAGATGGAAAATTATCTTTATTGCATAAAAATGCAGGAAGCCTCAAATTTTTGCCTTAAATCTATTTGTAGGTATATTCTGCAGATGTTTGAAGAAATAACATTTTAATAATAACCATGTAGGAGCTTCTTTAATTTAAATATTAAATTGGCATTCATCCAATTTTTGGAATCTAAAGACTCTTAAACTGATCATCTTTTTCATCCCAGTGATAAGGCGGGTTTCCTTTTCTAGAAAATACTCTTCTGTCTGACAATCAGGGATACCTCTGTAGGCCTTTATAGAACCCATTTAAGAATAGCGTTTCCTTTAATTTTTAAGGAAATGAATGAAGTTTAGATCAGCTCAGTAAATACTTCAGTTTGCATCTATAGAACTATGTTTTCCTGAGAAATTGATTTTGCCAAATTTCATACTATGTATTCATTTTATAACTCTGAAAAATTCTTCAGAAAGCATTAATGATTTCCTTCCAGGCCATTTTCTTGCTCTGTCTCCCACCCCTTCAGGCTAATCATTTTTAGTTCTTTGAAGATTTCTAAAGTTCCTTACTGAAAGTATTTACTTTTCTATAAATTCCTAAGTTCAAACTCAGTAAGCAAAAATCAAATGAAGAATGCCAGATTCAGTTTTTGTTAGAGTTGTTAATGTTGCTCTTCACCACCTCTCCAGGAACTCTCCATATCACTGAAATATTTGTTGGTATCCCATTGTCAAGTCATCACCAATTTAGGCATCACATTTTCATATCTATAGGATAGGGTGCTTCATGTTTTCCATTAAAATCTCATTTTCTTTTCCTTTCCCCCAAATAACTAAATAACTCAGTTCTAAGTTAATATACATATTCTCATCCAAAGCTTTAAAAATGGAAAGAGCACGGACCCTAGAATCAGGGCTCATGAGTTCGAATCCCAGCTCTGCCACTTGTCGGCTGTGTGACTGTGGGCAAGTCACTTAACTTCTCTGTGCCTCAGTTCCCTCATCTGTAAAATGGGGATTAAGACTGTGAGCCCCACGTGGGACAACCTGATTCCCCTATGTCTACCCCAGCGCTTAGAACAGTGCTCGGCACATAGTAAGCGCTTAACAAATACCAACATTATTATTATTATTATTATTTATGTATCTTTAAATTATATATTATGAATTATTTATTTATATTAATGTCTGTCTCCTCCTCTAGACCATCAGCTCATTTAAGGTAGGGAAGATGTCTGTTAATTCTGTTGCACTGAATAAGCACTTAGTATGCTCTGCACATAGTAAGCATTCAATAAATACCATTTGAATGCTAACCATCTCACTGTGCCTCCATCTCATCTAACTTGCCTCTGACACCTCACCCACATCCTGCCTCTGGCTGGAATGCCCTCCCTCCTCAAATCTGACAGACAATTACTCTCCCCCTTTTCAAAGCTTTATTGGAGAAACATCTCCCCCGAGAGGCCTTCCCTGACCTCCTTTCTGCTTCTCCCACTCCCTTCTGCATCACCCTGACTTGCTCCTTTTGATCATTCCCTCCCCAGCCCCCCAGCCCCATAGCACTTATGTACATATCTGTAATTTATTTATTTATATTAATGTCTGCGTCCCCACTCCCTAGACTAGAAGCTCGTTCTGGGCAGGGAATGAGCCTGTTTATTGTTGTATTGTACTCTCCCAAGTGCTTAGTACAGTGTTCTTCACGCATAAGTGCTCAATAAATATGATTGAATTGAATTGAGTAGCTATGTTTCCTGCCCTCAAGGAGATTACCATCTTATGGATTAGTATTAAAATCAGTTTTCAGAAGTGGGTTAAATGTCTTACTGTGGTTTTCCCCTCTATGTTTGGCCATGGGGGGGGTGGGAGGAATCACCTTGAAATTGTGACCTCTGTAACTTCAAAACATTTTCATTAATCTGCATCAATTGAGAAATGCCATTATTCAGGTAATTAAAAATGAAGATTCATGCTATTTTAAGAAAAAAAAATTGTCCTCAAGTCCTAGTACAATATCCTCTGCTGACTTTAGAATTACCCAGACATTTGTAAAAAAGAGGCATAGATTTCCCCAGCACTCAATTTGATCCACTCAGGGGAATTTCAGTCCTGCTCCTGAGGAAATCCATGCTGCTTTAGAGTAATCTAAATCATTCTAAATTTACCTTAGAGCAAGCTCCTGAATTATTTTCCTCTAAGAGTAGTAACCATTCCCTCTGTCTACTCTGAGAGTGGTTGGAAATATTCCAAAGGATGAAGGAAGTCTTACAGAACCATTCAGAGAATGAGAGGGGTTCATTTGTAAAGGGTTAACCAGATAGATAAATTAAAGTTACTTATTGCTCCATAAACCATGAAATGACTAGCTTGCTACCAGTGAAGACCCACAAAACGCTTTCAGAAGGCAAATGAAAGCAGATACCCCCTGAAGAGTGAGAAAAGACATCTATTTAGATGTGGGAGAGCTACAAACACCCAGCAATTTAAAACTGCAAATGAAGGCAGCTCATAACTGGAAATGTTTATGCATATACTTCTCACAGCTGGAAATTATTATACCTATACTTTTCCTAAGAGTAGGCTGACAATCAAAAAGATGATTCTCAGAAGGGTTTTTAAAAACAGTATTTGTTAAGTGCTTACTATATGTCAATGTTCCAAACGATGTTCTGTGCTAATGTTCTAATGTTCCATAATTGTAAGTTAATCAAGTCAGACATAGTCCCTGTCCCACATAGGGCTCACATTAGGATTAGTAGGGAGAGCAGATATCGAATCCTTGCTTTTTACAATCGAAGAAACTGAAGCACAGAGAAGTTAAGTGACCTGCCCAAGGTGGCACAGCAACCAAGTGTCAGAGCTGGGATTAGAACCCAACTCCTCTTAATCCAAACCCTGTGCTTTTTCCACTAAATCATGCTGCTTCTCAGGTTTGCAGTATTCCTAAACGTAGCAGGTGAAGAAATTGCCTCATTTTCTAACAGCTTTACTCTTTCAGAGCCAGAAAAAGTAACTTTAACCTGGGAATCAGAGATTTCAGGATTACCGTTTACCAAGAGCCAGTGAAATGAGGGAAGCATTGATTACAAGCTCCTTGAGGGCAGGGATCATGTCTATGATCATCTGTGGTATTTACTGAATGTTTACTGTGTGCAGAAGACTGTACTAAGAGTTGGGGAGAGAACAATACAACAGAATTGGTAGACACATTTCCCATCCACAAAGAGCTTTCAGTCTAGAAGGAGAGACAGACATTAATATAAATAAATCCTTTATAATATATAATTCACAGATATGTACATAAGTGATATGTGGCTGAGGGCGGGGCAAATAAGAAGTATCCGAAGGCCACAGGTCCAAGGGCCTAGACTTAATCAGAGAAAGTCTCTTGGAAGAAATGTGACTTTAATGCGGCTTTGGAAGGGGAGAGGTGGCAGAGCATATATGGAGTGGGAGGGGCTTCCAGACCAGAGGAAGGACGTGGAAAAGGGGTCAGAGGTGAGATACACGAGAATGGGGCACAGTGAGCGAAGTGCGTCCGTGAGGTAAGGTAGAAAGGGACAAACTGGTTGAGTGCTTTAAAGCCAATGATGAGGAGTTGTTATTTGATGCAGAGGCGGATGGGCAACGCCTGGAGATTCTTGAGGAGCTGAGGGGAAGACGTGGACTGAACATTTTTGAACAAAAATGATCCAGGCAGCTGAGCGAAGTAAGGACTGGAGTGGAGAAAGGCAGGAGGCAGGGAGGTCAATGAGGAGGCTGATGCAGGAGACAAGCAGCGTAGGATAAGTCTAATAATTCTCCCAAGCACTTAGTACATGCTCTGCATTCAGGAGGCACTCAGTAAAATACTAATGAGTCAAGGTTTCTATAAGAGAGCAAGCAGAAGATGAAACTTCTGCAACCTATAAAACAGGAAATTTCACAATGGGAATATTGTCAGCTGAGGAGCAGGTCTAAAGGAGAAATGGGAAATATTACACTCAAGACTAAGGTTTGGGGAAAAAATGCACTCTATGAAATTGAACTCCCATATAATTCTAGAGTGCCAAGTAAAAACATGAGAATGATGATGAAGAGGGAGAAAAAACAGAGAATTTAAGGAAATGTACTGGAAAGATTAACAAATTATTGAAAGTATTAAAATTATATTCTGTAGGGTATAAATTGTCTTAATATTTACTCTAAAGGGGAAGATGTTATGAGTGACTGTTCTAAAGGGTCAGAGAGAGATGTTACATGCTAGAAAAGAACTGAACACTGAACAGTTTAGTCTCATTTTCTCATAGTCTCATTGAAATAGTGAAATCATATAAATACAATGATTTGTTGTTTCCTAGGACAAGCAGCGTCTTAGTGCAAACACAAAATTAAAGCTAAAGGTAAATAGGTGTGTTAGTGTGTTTGTGACTGAGTGTGCATTTGTGTGCATTTCTGCATTTGAGTGCATCTCTGTGAACATGAGTGAGATGGGTGGTTTTTTTTTGTGTGTGTGGCATTTGATAAATTCTTACTATGGTCATTCATTCAATAGTATTTATTGACTGCTTACTATTCATTCAGTAGTATTTATTGAGCGCTTACTATGTGCAGAGCACTGTACTAAGCAGCATGTACAGAAGCAGCATGGTTCAGTGGAAAGAGCACAGGCTTTGGAGTCAGAGGTGATGGGTTCGAATCCCGGCTCTGCCACTTGTCAGCTGTGTGACCTTGGGCAAGTCACTTAACTTCTCTGTGCCTCAGTTACCTCATCTGAAAATGGGGATTAAGACTGTGAGCCCCACGTGGGACAACCTGATTCCCTTGTGTCTACCCCAGCACATAGAACAGTGGTCTGCACATAGTAAGCGCTTAACAAATACCAACATTATTATTATTACTAAGTGCTTGCAACGTACAATTCAGCAACAGATAGAGACAATTCCTGCCCAATGACGGGCTCACAGTGATCAGACACTGTTCTAAGTGCTGGGGTAGATATAAGATAGTCAGGTTGGATGCAGTCCCTGTCCCATATGGGGCTCACAGTCTCAATCCCTTTTTACAGATGAAGTAACTGAGGCCCAGAGAAATGAAGTGACTTGCCTAAGGTCACACAGCAGTCAAGTGGCGGAGCCGGGATTAGAACCCAGATCCGTGCTCTATTCACTAGGCCATGTTGCTTCTCTAGAAGGTTGAGGTCTCTGCCACAGTCACGGCCAGAACAGCCACCGTTCCCACTGATGCTTCAGCCAAAGGAGGACTTTTTTGGGTTCCCCTGGCCATAATATAGGTGACTATTTGTCAGCCAGCATTTCAATGCGGTCCCATCTAATGTTGGATGTCTGGTCACTGCACGCACAGGACTTTTCCTCCTTTTGAGTGTAGGGGGCTATGAGGATGTCAGCTGCAGCGGCAAAGCCTTCCTCCAAAAGCTCCATCACTACTTCTTTAATGACTTCAGTCAAATGTCCTTACCATTCATTCATTCATGCAGTTCAAACCTTCTAGTCCGGCTGTACCCTAGAAGTCGTTCAGTCAGTGCCAGATCTAGAACAGTGCTTGGCACATAGTAAGCACTTAACAAATGCCATTATTATTATTATTTTTATCTAATGTCAGTCTGGCTGATTTAATTAAATCAGGGTCCAACACGCAGGGGAGCCAAACTTGACTGGTTTGCTGCCAGCCACGGCCTCTTCCCCCTCTTCCCCAGCTCTTCCTTTTTTTTTGACTTGTCCTCCTCTTCTTCTTCCTCCTTTTCCTACTTCTCCTCCTCTTTACTGGCCCCACCTCCTGCCCATCCTTGACACCATCACCCCCATCGCTATTCTGCTACCGTCGGTTCATTCCTTCATTCAGTTGTATTTATTGAGCACTTACTACGTGCAGAGCACTGTACTAAGAGCTTGGAAAGTACAATACAGCAATAAAGAGACAATCCCTGCCCACAACGGCCTCACAGTCAAGAGGGGTGGGACAGACATCAAAACAATTAAACAGGCATCAATATAAATAGAATTATAGATATATACATATATACAGAAGTTCTGTGGGGTGCGGAGAAGGGGGGAAGAGCAAAGGGAGCCATTCGAAGTGACGCGGAAGGGAGGGGGAGCTGAGGAAAAGGGGCTTAGTCTAGGAAGGCCTCTTGGAGGAGGTGGGCCTTCAGTAAGACTCTGAAGGGGGGAAGAATGTTTGCTTGGTGGGTTTGAGGAGGGAGGCGTGCCAGGCCAGAGGTAGGACCTCACCTCCAGCACTCCTACAGGAAAAGGAGTCAGTGAAGAGACGAGGAGGTGGCTGCAGAAACAGCAAGAAGAGAACTTAGTTCTTATATTTACAATTGAATCCATAATACACTAGTTCCATCACCACATGCAGAATTATTCCATATATGAGAACTGAAATCATCTAAGCCTTTCCAAGTAAGTTCATCTACAAGGAGAATAGTCTAAATAGAGCATTAATATGGGAAGCAGGGAAGCAGCATGGCCTATTTTTTTATGGCATCTGTCAGGGACTTGTTCCCTCTGTGTCAAACACTGTTCTAACTGCTGGGGTAGTACAGGTTAATAAGATCAGACACAGTCGCTGTCCCGCTTGAGGTTCAAAGTCTAAGTAGGAGGGAGAACAAGTATTCCCATTTTACAGTTGAGGAAACTGAAACACAGAGAAGTTAAGTGACTTGCCCAAGATCACACAGTAAGTAATTGGCAGAGCTAGAATTAAAACCCATGTTGTCCTGATTCCCCAGCCTGTGTTCTCTCCTCTAGGCCATGCTGCTTCTTCAGTGGAAAGAGCACAGGCCTGGGAGTCAGAGGTCCTGGGTTCTAATCCCTCTTCCACCACTTGCCTGTGTGACTTCAGCTTCTCTGTGTCTCAGTTTCCTCAACTGTAAAATGGGGATTCAATGCCTGTTCTCCCACCTACTTAAACTGTGAGCCCCATGTAGGATGGGGACTGTGTCCAAACACTGACCAACCTGATTAGCTTGTATCTACCCCAGCGCTTACAATAGTTCTTGACAAATTAAGTGCTTAATAAATATCATAATAAATTATATTCATTCATTCATTCAATATTTATTGAGCGCTTACTGTGTGCAGAGCACTGTACTAAGTGCTTGGAATGTACAGTTCAGCAACAGAGACAATCCCTAAATGGTTACAATTTTCTAGCTTATAAATTCACTGTTCAAATTGCAATGATTCATTGGATTGAAATAGTTATTAAGAAAACTTACCAGTTGATGCTTTCCTATTGCTTCCACAGGTTTTCCCACTTTCATACATTCTGTTAGCCAGGAAATATCAAGGAGTTCGAACCGAGAGCTGTCCCCTACATTCTGTACCGCTAGCCATTCCAAAACATCTGAGCAGGAATTGTTTTCTGCCACGATATGAGTGACAGACTCACTGTAAAGAGAGAGTAGTTTTCTAATTTCTGAATTAGAGCAGAGAGAAGATTAATCGGCTCTCCAGAGGAAATCACAGAAACAAGTCATTTTTGTCTCTACCTTTAAAGTGCAAGCTCCCTATGCGTAGAAAATGTGTTATTTTATTTATCAGTACTTCCCAATCGCCTAGTTCAATATACCTCACCAAGTGAGCACTTAATAAATATTGCTGCTGCTATTACTAGCTCAAGTTTTTCCTCTCAGTGCTGGGGAAGATGCTTGATTCTCTTATTTGAAGGATGCACAGGGAGAATTTGTAGAAATTCCACTTTTTCAAAGTGAGTAATCAATACTCACCTAATCTCCCCCCAAAACAACAGAAAATTCACACTACCTGTAGAATTAAATGCTTTGATGCAGGAAAATGAATCAATTTTTGTCTCAGAAAAAAATCGTAAATCAATCCATTTAGTGAACAGTGACAGTTTTAGGGTTTTTCAGTCTGTCATTCGTTATTCTCATTAGACTGTTATGACTTTTCTTGTGTGAAAAAAGTTCAGTTTGAATGAAAGAACTTCTGCTTCCTGTGGTTTATTTTGCCTTCTATAAAGTATTCCTATTTAATGCGTTGTGCCAAGCTGCAGATCTGGGAACTTTGCCATCATCAAACTCACAGAAACAGTTTATTCACTGTGCCCCAGTTTCCTTTGTTACCTGTACAGCTGGGCTTGACTCTTGCAAGCAATTCTACCTACTTTGAAGTACTTCCTCGGCAAAAGTTGCAGCACTTTAACGACAAAAAAACTAGAATAAATTTGCTCTGTGTCATTTATAACCGACTGCAATCTTAGAGCATAGTTCCTAAAGAAAACTATATAGGCAAAATTGTGTTCTCCTGTCATCATCTCTAAAGATAGTCAGCATATCCTGAAAGACACTTTCATGTGTGAAATAAAACCACAATAGTGTTCACTCTTTTACAAGAAGCATAATTTAACAAGGGGATTGGTTTCTCCCTCCTGATTCGGATGGGTACGAAGGTGTGCCTTCATGAGCTGTGAAATACTTTCCACTTTCACCCATCCATCTTCCTACCCATGTGAATTCTACATACACACCCTGGTATTCCTGGAAGACGGTGGACTCCAAGAAAACAAGTACCATATCTCCTCCGTGGAACACCAATCAATCAAACAACAGTATTTATTGAGTGCTCAATGATTGTAGAGCAATGTGCTAAGAACTCGGGGAAGTTGAATACATCAAAAGCACTCTGGGGAATTACCCTTACCCTTCCAAGACCACCAACCTCAGGCCTCCCTACCTTCAAATCCCTCCCCAAATCCCACCTCCTCCTACTAGTGTTCAACACCCTGAGTTATAGCAACTCAACAACCACCTCTAGCACTTAGAGATTTATTTCTACCCACCCTCAGTGTTTCCCCATGCTCATATATCCAATTGAACATTCACTTTACTTATTCTGATTCCACTGCTTGGAAATATTTTGATATCTGTCTCCTCTGGTGAGTGAAAATTTGTCATGGACACAGAGCTTGTCTGGCGCTTCTGGGGTATTTTCTCAAGTTGATTGTACTCTGTCAGCACTCAACAAATACCACTACTTCTGCTTTTATAGTGGCTTCCTCTGCAATCTTGACTGAATCAGTGAAGTATCTGCCATCTCCACAGTGACCCTAAAGTGCTAATAAGCATAAGGATTTTCTCTGGGGTATAGGCTCCCTCTATAGAGCTTGGAATTTAAATATAGATGAGGGAAGGAGGGGTTTCACCAGTTTTACATCAGCCAGCTCTCCCCTTATACGGTGGAGAAAGTCAAGTTCAATTCAGGCAATTCACTTTCTTCTTCAACCACATACCTTAATCCCAGTGTGTATTAAATAGCTTCACTATTTCTGGAGAGCAATTTTTCACTTTAGAAATTTCATATTAAATCAAATTAAGCTGGTGGTGGGTTACTGTTTTTAATTGTTAGACTTTTTTTAACTACTGAGTCATTAACTAGCACAGATGAGAAATACGGATCATATCTTACAAATTAAAAAATGAATTTATCCTAATTTTTTATACTCTCTCTACATGATCATCATTAACACCATCAGTATTTACTGAGGACCAACTATTGGCAAAACACTGAACTAAGGACTCAGAAGTCTAACATAAAAAGTAAAAGACACTTCAGAGAGCTCCCAATATCCCAATATTGTTATGGTTTTCTTCCATCCAGTTATTAAAACTCTTCTTCCTTGTAAATAAAGACACACATTTGAGTAGTTATTTAAAATGAACTATAGCCTGTTTAAGCAGAAAAAATCATGCATTTTATTCATATTAAATAGCATTCAGTTTTGCATTTAATGCTAATTATTATTCAAAAATTCAAATAATTTGTTTATTACCTTAACTCGCTTTCAACCCTGAAACCTTTTCTTCTTGCCAGCTCCATCAGGAATGCCCTCCGTGTTGTTCCCATTTTCTTCTCCAAGATGAAAAGGACAAATTCATTAAACTTAATCTCATAGAGAGTGGGGGAAATACAACCATTCATCCTTCTCCTTTTCTTCTTCAAGTCTGAAATGGTAGCACTGAACCTATCCATGTTGCAAGCTGCTGCCTACTTGACTATCCAAGTGATCATGCAGTAGCACAGCTTACCAACAGCTGTCTTTGAAGTCATGCTACTGTTTTTCCTCTGAAGTCAGAAACAGGGACCATATTTGCAGAAAGGAGTAGCGGCCCTGCAGACAATGAACACCTCCTGAACCCTTTGGGATTCTTCTTTGTTAAGAAAACACTGTAGATCTGTTTGTTGCTGAGACTGGATTGCTTTGGAACACACCGCTTCCAACAGATCTTCCCTGACTCATTCATTCAATCGTTTTTTTTGAGCGCTTACTATGTGCGAAGCACTGAACTAACTGCTTGGGAAGTACAATTCAGCTATAAAGAGAGACAATCCCTGCCCACACCGAGCTTACAGTCTAGAAGAGGGGAGACACCTCAACTCTTATTAGCTACCACTTATACTTTATTTTTTTTTTTGTTTCACCACTTGCACACATAAACAAAATTTAGTGCTTAGTCAACTGAACAGTCAATTTTACTTATTCTGGCTAAACTGTTTATGAATATTTCTAAGTCTTCCCCATCTTAAGAACATACGCTCCTTCTTTGCAGGGAACATGGCAAAAGACATGTTCTTTTATTGTACTTCCCAAGTGCTTAGTACAGTCATCTCACTAAGTAGATACTCAGTATACATCACTACTGTTACTACGGCTATTTCGGAGGTTGATCTTATAATCAGAGTCAATTACCTCCTCTTCAGTAAATTCTTCTCCCTTCCCTCTGGCATTCCTCCCTTCATCCAGATTTCTCTGGGCAACGTTATTGGAGGCAAAAGGGGGACTTAGCATGGAGAGTATGGGAATGATGCAATCTCGGGTCCACTTCCCACTTGGCTTTAGAGATTAACAAGATGGAGGCAACACACAGCCAGAGTAGTCTCCAATCAAGGGCTATTCCTTTTGTGCTGGGATAAAGCAATTCTTTTCCCTATTCCGCATGTGCCCTGTAAACAGAACTTGGTCCTGTACATATTTCCTAGAAAGAGAGAAATTTGGCCCTGTGTTTTGGGTTCTAGAACATTTCAGAGAGTCACAGGGGATTCTGGAAGATCTCGGCCTACACCCACTTGGCAGTCACTAAGGTACCAGACAATCAAATTTATTGAGCACTTACTATGTTCAGAGCCCTATTCTAAGTGCTTGGGAGAGTGCAGTATATCCCCAAACTAGAAACGGATCAAGCTTACCTTGCAGTCCCAGATACTAGATCCACTAAGAAGATCCACTTTAGGTCTAGGACAGCCCTGAGGTAAGAAGACCCCGAGGAAGATAGGGCAATTCCAGAGAATCAGGACACCTAGATTCATTCATTCATTCAGTAGTATTTATTGAGCACTTACTATTTGCAGAGCACTGTACTAAGTGCTTGGAATGTACAAGTCGGCAACAGATAGAGACAGTCCCTGCCCTTTGACGGGCTTACAGTCTAATCGGGGGAGACAGGCAGACAAGAACAATGGCAATAAAAAGAGTCAAGGGGAAGAACATCTCATAAAAACAATGGCAAATAAATAGAATCAGGGTGATGTACATATCATTAAACAAAATAAACAAAATAAATAGGGTGATGAAGATATATACAGTTGAGCGGACGAGTACAGTGCTGAAGGGGTGGGACGGGAGAGGGGGAGAAGGAGAGGGAAAGAGGGGAGAAGAGGGTTTAGCTGCGGAGAGGTGAAGGGGAGGTAGAGGGAGCAGAGGGAAAAAGGGGGGAGCTCAGTCTGGGAAGGCCTCTTGGAGGAGGTGAGCTTTAAGTAGGGATTTGAAGAGGGGAAGAGAATTAGATTGACAGAGGTGAGGAGGGAGGGCGTTCCAGGACCGCGGGAGGACATGGCCCAGGGGTCGACGGCGGGATAGGCGAGACCGAGGGACGGTGAGGAGGTGGGCGGCTGAGGAGCGGAGTGTGCGGGGTGGGCAGTATAAAGAGAGAAGGGAGGAGAGAGATAGGATCCCAGCATTCTTTCATTCATTCAGTTGCATTTACTGGGCACTTACTATGTGCAAAGTACTTTACTGAGCACTTGGGAGAGTACAATATAGTTAGGACAACTTAGTAACTGTCAGGCTATGTCCTTCCCTGACGAAGCCCTTATTTCCTCTTCTCCCATTCCCTTTTACATCATCCTTGCACTTGACTTTGCTCCCTTTTTTCACCCCTCCCTCAGCCCCAAAGCACTTATGTACAGATCAGTAATTTATTTATACTAATGTCTGTCTCCCCTTCTAGACTGTAAGCCCGTTGTAATAATAATGTTGGTATTTGTTAAGCGCTTACTATGTGCCGAGCACTCTTCTAAGCGCTGGGGTAGATGCAGGGTAATCAGGTTGTCCCACGTGAGGCTCACAGTTAATCCCCATTTTACAGATGAGGGAACTGAGGCCCAGAGAAGTGAAGTGACTTGCCCACCGTCACACAGCTGACAAGTGGCAGAGCCGGGATTCGAACTCATGACCTCCGACTCCCAAGCCCGGGCTCCTTCCACTGAGCCACGCTGCTTCTCTGTGGGCAGGGACTGTGTCTCCAACTCTTTGTCGTACTCTCCCAAGCGCTTAGTATAGTGCTGTGCACACAGTAAGCGCTCAATAAATCGATTGATTGATTGCATTCCATAGAGAGTGTTGAGAACTTAGACCCACAGGAGAATGCCTTTTTCTAGAAGGTTTCCCCTTCCATTGCTTCTGGTCCTCTAGGAAAGCTCCCCTGATTGATTCACAGCATCTCAGTTGTGGCTCCCCAGAACCATCCTTAGCTCTTTTGAGAAGCAGCATGGTGCAGTGGCTAGAGCACGGGCCTGGGAGTCAGAAGGTCATGGGTTCTAATGCCGGCTCCCTCGCTTGTCCGCTGGGTGACTTTGGGCAAGCCACTTCACTTCTCCTTGCCTCAGTTACCTCACCTGCAAAATGGGGGTTGAGACCGTGAGCCCCATATGGGACAGGGACTGAGCCCAACCCGATTTGCTTGTATTCACCCCAGCGCTTAGAACTGTACCTAGCCCAAATTAAGCACTTAACAAATTCCATTGTTATTATTATTATCTTGAGTTTTTTTATCCCTGTTCTCAGCTTGGATGCACAGAAGTAGCAGTAAGATCATCATTATAATATTAACGGCAGTCTGTGCACAGTTAGTGTACGAGGTGCTGGGGAAAAAAATGTGGGGAATTAGACATGGTCCCTGTCCCTCTGGGGGCTTACAATCTAAAAATGAAAAGGTGTGAAAGGGAACTGGTGCTGTAAAGAGAGATGAAATGAAACAGCATAAAGTGGCTGAGAAACTCTAGACCTTAAGCTTGTTGTGGGCAGCGAATGTGCCTCTTTAGTGTTATACTGCACTCTCCCAAGTGCTTAGTACAGTGCTTTGCACACAGTGGTGTGGGGAAGCAGTAGGGCACCGGTCTCCCCGATTAGACTGTAAGCCCCCCGATTAGACTGAAAGCCCGTCAAAGGGCAGGGACTCTATCTGTTACTGATTTGTACATTCCAAGTGCTTAGTATAGTGCTCCGCACATAGTAAGCGCTCAATACTATTGAATGAATGAATGAGGACCCGGGTGCAAGTCTGTCCTATCCCATTAGCCTGCCTTGTGACCGTGGGTGAGTCACTTAACTTCTCTGTACCTCAGTTTCTCCATCCGTAAAAATGGGGATAATTCATTCATCCAATAGTATTTATTGAGCGCTTACTATGTGCAGAGCACTGTACTAAGCGATTGGAATGTACAGTTTGGCAACAGATAGGGACAATCCCTGCTCAATGACGGGCTCAAAGTCTAAACGGGGGAGACAGCAAAGCAAAACAGAACAAAACAAAAACAAGAGAACATCATCAAGATAAATAGATTCAAGGAGATATGCACCTTATCAACAAAATAAAGAGGGTAATAAATAATATAAACAAATGAGCACAGTGCTGAGGGGAAGGGAAGGGGGAAGAGCAGAGGGTGGGGGAGGAGGGGGAGCAGAAGGAAAGGGGGCTCAGTTTGGGAAGGCCTCCTGAAGGAGGTGAGCTCTCAGTAGGACTTTGAAGAGGGGAGGAGAGTTTGCCTCCCTACCTCATAAAGGTGTCTAGACTGTCTCCCCACTTCTAGACCGTGAGCCTGTTGTTGGGTAGGGATTGTCTCTGCCTGGTGCCGAACTGTACTTTCTAAGCGCTGAGTACAGTGCTCTGCACACAGTAAGCGCTCCATAAATACGATTGAATGAGTGAATGAATGAACTAATTAATGTGAGGGCACTTTGGTAATAAAAGTGCTATAACAGATTATCCACTCTAGACTATGGGCCTGTTATGGGCAGGGACCGTCTCTCTTATTTGCTGTATTGTATTTTCCCAGCGCTTAGTACAGTGTTCTGCCCACAGTAAGTGCTCAATAAACACGATTGATTGACTGAGTGCATGAATAAATACGATTGAATGAATGAATGAACTGAATGAGAGCCTCAGTCACAGCTACAGTTGCAGTGACAGTCACTATGGCAGCCGCCAGTCTTCCCGAGGTTTTGCGGACGGGGCGGCTGGAGCTACTTTAAAAATAATAGTGTTGGTATTTGTTAAGCGCTTACTATGTGGAGAGCACTGTTCTAAGTGCTGGGGTAGATACAGGGTAGTTAGGTTGTCCCATGTGAGGCTCACAGTCTTAATCCCCATTTTACAGATGAGGTAACTGCGGCACAGAGAAGTTAAGTGACTTGTCCACAGTCACACAGCTGACAAATGGCAGAGCTGGGATCCTTTCCTCTGTCCCAGTGGGGTGATGCGAGGCACATCGAGAAGGAGGTTCCTCTGTGAAGCGGAGTTGGGTGCGGGTTCTCACGCAGGCAGGGTGAGGGGCCGGGAGAGGAGGACACCGAGGGCCTTGGAGGTTGCCTGGTGGTCTGATGGAGAGAGCAGCCCATTCATTCATTCGATAGTATTTATTGAGCGCTTACTATGTGCAGAGCACTGTACTAAGCGCTTGGAATCTACAAATCGGCAACAGATAGAGACAGTCCCTGCCCTCTGACGGGCTTACAGTCTAATCGGGGGAGACAGACGAGAACAGTGGCAATAAATAGCATCAGGGGAAAGAACATCTCATTAAAACAATGCATTTGTCTGCAACCGGAGGACAGAGGCAATGTAACCTAGTGGAAAGAGTGTGGATTGGGAGTCAGGTGGACTTGGTTGTAAATAATCCTAGATTCTGAGTGCCATGTGGGACTTGATGCCACTATTATTATTACATGTATTTTCCTTTGTATATTCAATTATACATTCAAGCTGTTTCATCCTAATCTATTCGTACTACTTTCGGATGTGACCTGGGTCTTTCTCCTACTCCCACTCTTTGTAAATATCTCTCACCTGTCTCCCTAATTAGATTGTGAGCTCTTTGAGGGCAGAGAATGTGTGACTTCCTTCTGCTCTACACCTCCAAGCACAGCAGCGGGGCTCAGTGGAAAGAGCATGGGCTTTGGAGTCAGGGCTCATGAGTTCGAATCCCAGATCTGCCACTTGTCGGCTGTGTGACTGTGGGCAAGTCACTTAACTTCTCTGTGCCTCAGTTCCCTCATCTGTAAAATGGGGATTAAGACTGTGAGCCCCACGTGGGACAACCTGATTCCCCTATGTCTACCCCAGCGCTTAGAACAGTGCTCGGCAGATAGTAAGCGCTTAACAAATACCAGCATTATTATTATTATTAAATGAGACCTAATTCAAAGGTCCACTTAGCATAATATGTAAATTTAGATAAATATTGGGAGTTTAATACTAATAATGGTACTTGTTAAGCGCTTACTATGTGCCAAACACCGTGCTTAGCGCTGGGGTAGGTACAAGTTAATCAGGGTGGGCACAGTCCCTGTCCCACATGGGGCTCACAGTCTTCATCCCCATTTTACAGATGAGGTAACCGACGCCCAGAAAAGTGAAGTGAATTGCCCACGGTCAACATGAGGCCGAGGCGGGATTAGAACCCAGGTCCTTCTGACTCCCAGATCCGTGCTCTATCCACTAATAATAATAATAATAATGTTGGTATTGGTTAAGCGCTTACTATGTGCCGAGCGCTGTTCTAAGCGCTGGGGTAGATACAGGGTAATCAGGTTGTCCCACGTGAGGCTCACAGTTAATCCCCAACTGAGGCACAGAGAAGTGAAGTGACTTGCCCACAGTCACACAGCTGCCAAGTGGCAGAGCCGGGAGTCGAACCCATGACCTCTGACTCCGAAGCCCAGGCTCTTTCCACTGAAGCCACGCTGCTTCTCACTTGGCCACGCTGCCTCTGTTTAGATCTACGGAAAGGCAGTTTGGACTGGAATTCTCTTTGTTCATTACTAATTAACGCACTAAGAAT